>NC_090436.1:780510004-781135004 GCF_031143425.1 Pleurodeles waltl
AGTTACTTTCTGTGTTCTCCCCTCCTGTCCCCGTCATGGTGCTCTCCTCGCCCTCCATCCCACTGGTGCCCTCACCAGTCGGTGGATTCGGCCTCCAGGCCCATGTGGAATGCAGCTCCCTCCGTTGTTGGTGCCTCTGTTCCTCTGCCAGATGATGCTAGTGCACACAAGGACAGGGTGACAAAACAAAAAGGGGAGGGAAGAGACAGAGGATATACTTGGTCAATTCCAGCAACACCACTACCGTTTGGCGTACACAACACATAGGGAGCAGCCCTACGCACTAGGCCATGCCCACCCATTTCCTAAGACAGTCACCAGCCCATGGGGTGCAATGCCTAATGCCAGCATCTGCACACCAGAAACCCACAGGACCCTGCCCAGTAGTAGATGGCCACTTACTCTATAGGGGTAGGAGTGCGGCAGAGCTTGCCTAACAAGGGACTTACCCTGCATGATCGCCCTGGCCTAGGGGAACCCACTGCCCACATCCCCCACCCAGGTACCTCCTAACACACGCAAAGTCAGCTTTCAGAATCTGTACTCACCCCCTTGCGTCTGCTGTGATGCCCTCAAGCGCCCATCCAACCCTGGATAGGCCACCGCCAGGATGCAGAACATCAGGCGGGTCATGGTGTGATGGGCACTCCTTCCTCATTGGGAGGCCAGTCCCAGCTGGGCTTCCGCCATCCTCTTTGACCAGCGGCACAGGTCCTCCCATCCCTTGCGGCAGTGGGTGCTCTGCCTGTGAAAGACCCCCAGGGTCCGCACCTCCTTGGCGATGGCACGCCAAATACCCTTTTTCTGGTGGGCGCTGACCTGGATCAAAAAGACAGCAGAAAAGGGAATTAATCACCCATCCGAACCATCAGACTCATTGGCCACCAGTTCCCACCTATCCCCTGACACACATACAATGACCACCTTACATGCTGCACTCTGGCCCGGAAGCCTCAGCACCCCCTAAAATGTGGCTTACATCCACAGCAGTCCATACATTCATGGCCCACGTATCATGCTCACAGTGTACTCACCTGTTTGTCTGGAGGACCGTAGAGTAAAGTGTACTGGGGTAGGACCCCATCCACCAGTTTTCCAACTCCTCTGCAGTGAAGGCAGGGGCCCTTTTCCCAGACCCATGGGCCATTGTTGTTTCCAGACCCAGGTCACAGCAGCACGTGCAGTGTAGGTCCTCTCCTGTTGAAGGTCAGGTAGCAAGTGAGGGATGAGATAAAAAATGGCGATCACATCCGCGGCGGTGCGTACTGTCACTGCCGGTGTACCTCGCCATTGGCTCTGGGAGCCCATAGGGCCCAATGATAACCAATGCGAAGTTGCGTGGCGGTCGTCGACCTCCTACAGCAACGGCGCACAACGCCAGCGCAATTACCTCATTTCCACTTATCCCTCCTCACAAGTCAGGCATCTGCCATTTCAGGGGGCCACAGGGCATGGCACCTAACTGCGTCACAGCAGACATTGGCACAGCACCTGATTCTAGGATTCACATTTTGTTTCTGTAAGGTAAAATAAAACAGCATTAGTGTAATAGATGTGGGAATGTGACCCTCTGCTCATTGTTCTCTTCCATAGGCTCCAACCACTGAAGCTGCATATGAGATGGCGGCATCCTCCGATGTACAGACCCCTGGTGTACCTTGCAACAATGGAGGACAGACACATTATCATTACCTACAGACTTGATCGTGCCACAATCCAGGAACTGTGTGCCCAATTGAAGCCAGGCCTGATGTTAGCTATCCGTCAGCCCACTGGTATCCCCCCTCTAGTTCAAGTCCTGTCAGTGCTCCATTTCCTGGCAAGTGGTTCCTTCCAAACAACGGTGGCCATGGCATCAGGGATGTCCTAACCAATGTTCCCTAACGTTTTGACCAGAGTGTTGTCAGCCATGCTGAAACACATGCGCAGCTACATCGTGTTCCCCCAGGTGGAGGATTTGGCCACATTGAAAGCTGACTTTTATGGCCTGGGACATATCCCCAACATCATAGGTGCCATTGATGGTACACATGTGGCGTTTGTTCCCCTCCCCCCCCGGAGAAATTAGCAAGTTTTCAGGAATAGAAAAAGCTATCACTCGATAAATGTGCAGATGGTGTGTTGGCGGACCAGTACATCTCCCATGTGAATGCCAAGTATCCTGGCTCTGTGCATGACGCCTTTATCTTGAGGAATAGCAGCATACCATATGTGATGGGCCAACTCCAGAGGCACCGGGTGTGGCTAATAGGTGAGGCCAAGGTCCCCACACAGTATGAGTAGGTGTCTGGGTATGGAGTTGTCTCTGAGGGTTAGTGTGTGTCTAACAGGTATCCCTCGATATTTGCAGGTGACTCTGGTTACCCCATCCTCTCATGGCTACTGACCCCAGTGAGGAATGCCAGGAATGCCAGAACGTTACAATGAGGCACATGGGCGTACAAGGAGGATTATAGAAAGGACCTTTGGCCTCCTGAAGGCCAGATTCCGGTGCCTCCATCTGACTGGTGGCTCTCTGTACTACTCACCCATGAAGGTGTGCCAGATCATTGTTGCCTGTTGCATGTTGCCGTACTTGTCCTTGAGACGCCAGGTGCCTTTTCTGCAGTAGGATGAGCCTGGAGATGGTCTTGTGGCAGCGAGGGAGCCTTTGAACAGTGAGGAAGAGGAGGCAGAGGACGAAGATGTTGACAACAGGAGCAACATTATTCTGCAATACTTCCAGTGACACACAGGTAAGACATTGTACGTTCATATTACATTTGAGTTAACTGTTTGACGTTGTACAAGACAGCATCTTACCCTATGTCTCTGGCCACTGACTTTACCCATTGTCATCTTTATTTTCAGATCCCCGTGCCCCACTCTGGCTCTTGCTATGTGTACTGCTGCCCACTACAGGTCATACCAATGTATATATACTTGGACATATGGATTGAAATGTTTACAGCTTGTTAAACAAATACACATTGCAATCAATTGACAGACTCCGTACTTGTATTTGATCCAAGGGTGTTTATTTCAGTGCTCATAAATTGAGGGGGATGTGCAATGGGCAGGGGTGATGGTGGAGGAAGGTCCAGTTAGAGTCCAGTCTCTTGGTATCACAGGTGCATTGTCCAAGGGGGCATAGGAAGGGGAGTAATGGCAGTTCAAGGTGGACAGAGTGACATAGTGGGACGTAAGGGTGACAATCAGGAGAGTCTTATTTCCTAGTGGGGGTCTTAGCATTGTTCTCTGTCTTCTGCCTGGATCACAGGGACTGTTTGTGGGGTGGTTCTCCTTCTGCAGGGGGTGGGTTGCTGTTGGCCTGTTGGTCCTGTGGCAGTACCTCCTGTCCACTAGCGCCAGCAGAGGTGGAGGGCTGTTCATCTGTGTGGCTAGTGTCAGGGTCCCGTTGTTGTGCCACTGCCTCCCTCATGGTCTTGGCCTTGTCCCCCAGTATCCCTGCAATGGTGACCAGGATGGTGTAGATGTTTGTTAGGTCCTCCCTGATCCCTAGGTACTGTCCCTCCTGCAGCCACTGGGTCTCCTGCAGCTTGGCTAGTATCTGGCCCATGGTTTCCTGGGAATGGTGGTATGCTCCCCGGATGTTGAAGAGAGCCTTGTGGAGAGTGGGTTCCCTGGGCCTGTCCTCCCCCTGTCGCACAGCAGTCCTCCCAGCTTCCCTGTTGTCCTGTGCCTCTGTACCCTGAACCGTGTGCCCACTGCCACTAACCCCAGGTCCCTGATCGTCCTTTGTTTGTGGGGTTGCCTGGGGTCCCTGTAGTGGTGGACACACTGCTGATTGACGTGTCCTGGGGACAGTGCCATTGGCCCACTGGGTGGGTGCTGTGCTGGTATTTCTTGAGGGGGGAGGCTCTGTGGTGGGTTGGGACTGTGGCAGGGGAACCGACTGTCCAGAGGTCCCTGATAGGCCAGGTTGGTCATCCTGATCCAGGCGTGCAAAGCTGCTGTCATCACTGTGGGCCTCTTCAGGGGGTGGACTGGTTGTAGCTGGCACCTCCTCTCCATGGACGTTGAGTAGGGGTCCTGTGGGGATGCAAATGCAGTGCTAATGTATGTGCGTGTGCCATCTTGTGCATGGGTGTGTTTCCCTGTATGATTGTGATTTCCCTGTCAGCTTGGACTTGTGTTTGTGGTAGTTTTGTGGGCTGGGTGAATCTCTGTGATGGGCATGCTGTGGTGATGGGTGTCCATGCAGGTCTGTGATGGGGGTCCATGCATAGGTGTTGCATGCAGGGCTTGGTATTGGGATGGGTGGGTTGTGATGGTGGGGCATATGTGAGGTGGTGGAGTGATGGGGGTGATGGTAGGGGTACGAGATTGTGATGGCATGCAGGTAGGGTGGGGGATGAAGTAGTAAAAATTTGACTTACCAGAGTCCAGTCCTTCTGCTACTCCTGCGAGGCCCTCGGGATGCATGATTGCCAAGACTTGCTCCTCCCATGTTAGTTGTTGGGGAGGAGGTGGGGGTCCACCACCAGTCCTCTGTACTGCTACCTGGTATCCTGCAACCACGGAACGCACCTTCCCCCGTAGGTTGTTCCACCTCTTCCTGATGTTATCCCTTGTTCTTGGGTGCTGTCCCACGGCGTTGACCCTGTCCACGATTCTCTGCCATAGCTCCATCTTCCTTGCAGTGGACGTTTGCTACACCTGTGCTGCACCTGTGATCCGAATAGCTGTGGCTCTACCCGGATGATTTCCTCTACCATGACCCTTAGCTCCTCCTCAGAAAACCTGGGGTGTCTTTGGGGTGCCATGGATGTGGTGTGAGGATGTGTGGGGTGATGTGTTGCGGTGTGTGGTGTATGGGTGATGGTGTTCTGTGCCTCTGATTGAGTGGGTGCTCCTGCCTTGTCTCTCTCTTAGTTGTCAAATCCTTGGGGTCGTAGAGGGTTGTGGGTAATGTGGGCGTGTGTTTTATAGTGGTGTGAGTGTGTGGGTGTGGTGTGTGTATATGTGTCAGATGTGTGTATTTTTGATTGTCCAATGTGGTGTAGTTATGTAAGTGTGTGTGTATTTTGAGCGTGGCGGTGTGTACTACCAATGGTTTACCGTGGTTGAAAGACTGCTGCAGTGATTCATGGGTTGTGATACTGTGGGCGTGTTCCTGTTGGCGTGGGTTTTGGTACCACCAGTTTATCACTGACCTTTGGTGTGGCAGACTTGTGTGGGTGTCTGTATAGTGGCGGATTTTTCTGTGTGGGTCATAATACCCGTAGCGGATTTCCACCCCGGTCACTGTATGTTGGCGGCCGTCAGCATGGTGGTAGGCGGCATTTACTGCCACAGTTGTAATAAGGGCCTATATTTCTATGTTATGATTGGATTTATAACTATATATATCATTAAATAAATTAAATGTGATGTTTGATATTAGATACATCTAAATGTTCCTGAATTGTTAGGGCTTGAGTTCATTTGGAGTTGGGGATCCCACTTTATAAGAGGGACATTTTTGTATATTTGTATTTGGTGTGCACATCTCTACCAGCTATGCTGTGATAACCCTAGCAACAGGTCGAAGTGGCAGTGAAACTGCACACGCAGGTCTAACAATGGCAGACCTGAGACATGGTAAGTCACAATAGAAGCAGTAACACCAGTAGGCTTCACTGCCTGGACAGTCTCAACTCAAGCTGGCACAATATTTTGTATAACAGGTTGTACAACAGACTGTGTCATAACAGGCTGTGTCTTAATGGCCTGTATCATTTCCAATGATCTCTCAAACTGGAAAGCATTTGGATCGACAGGTGCTGCAGCCACTGTCACATTATTAGTTGAAATACCCTCAGTACTTGTCATAGCAGCCCCATAAGGTGGTGGATGTGCAGCCAATAATTTTCCCAATATCTTATCTCCTGAATTACTATCAGAATCAGATTTTGTTTGACAGTATATTACATAGTTCCCTCCACTATATTCTTTCTCCGCCTCCCTTATTGCTCATCCCATATTGCATCTGTGTAATTTCATGTAGCTCTCTTTGTTCGTCTTTGGTATTTCTTTCTCTAGTATGAGCCATTTTCTCCCAAGCACTCAGTGCTTCAAATTCTGTAGGTCTAGGAGGAGGCTTCATGTCACAAAGTGTTTCTCATAATCTGTCTATAATTCTCAAATTGAATGTACTCCATTTAGGAAATCTTAATGGACCTGCTTTCTCAATGATCTTGCACCATTGGTGAAGCCATACACGTGTGTAACCCTTCCTCAATCATATGATAAGCAGGCGTACCCTCCGGGGGAGCCTCTTCACCCTGCAATAGTCACATGGTTAAACCTCTAATAGCTTTGAAAATGTCAATGATTTCACATTTAAATCAACAAATGACAAGCTGCAAAATATAAATGTTCAACGTTTTTATTCTGTCCCGTATACGTAAATTTTCAATAAGCCTATCTCCCAGTCTCAGGGCGGTTCTGTAAACCAAACAGCCAATCACTGTGTGGCTCTTTGCACAGCTCAACCAATCTCAGCACAGTGATTCACACCAACCGACCAATACCAGGGCAGCAGACTATAATGCAACAACCAGTTCCTTGCAGAGGCTCAGACTCCTTTAGAATTTCTTTGTATTTAAACAAAAACTACAGTTCTACTATTCTATGCAACATAAAATAATAATCTTTGTCTGCCCCTTCTGAAGAAAACAAAAAGAACAATTCAACAACCGCAATATTCCATTTTTTAACCCTCCAACATTTTCCTGTTCAGAAAGCATCTGACACACACCAATGAAATCTTGACCAGTGGAAAATCACCTGAATCAATGCAATGACACCTTTGCGCATCAGGTTCCACTAACATTGACCAATATCAGTACAATCACAGAAACTTTTTACTGTTGGTCTCAAAAGTGCAGTTGACGATGTCTCACAACCTACACCACAAATCATTAGCAGACAAGAAAACCATAAATCAACTCTCTATTTATCTATCCCAATATCTTAGATTACATTTTAGTTTGATAACATCTTTATCTTCTTCTTTGACAAAAGTGCATAAGCATCAGCAATTTATAAGCTTCACTAATTCATTCAACATGCATACACCAATACCAACCGCAATACGTTACTCTTGAAACTCGAGCTTTGGGCAATTGAACATGGGCATTAATCTATTGCAGGGTACATTTTATTTTTAATTACTACAGTTCCTCTTTCTCATTACTTAAAGCATCATCTCTGTTAGAAATGGAGTCTCTAGGCAGCAGAAGTATGCACTCTGTCAAAGTAGGGACCACAATCCTAGTCAGGGCAAGTCACAACACAACCTAAATTATCCTGTGCACACACTCCAGTAGCTTGGCACAGAGCAGGCAGGCTTAACTTAACTTAGAAGGCAATGTGTAAAGTATTTGTGCCATAACTCATACAGTAACATAGTGAAAACACCACAAGAAGTACTCCACATCATTTTAGGAAAATAGCTAATATTAGTCTGAAAACAAATAAGACCAATGCAACAAAAATCCAATGCACAAGTCAAGATATTACTTTTTAAAGGTTTAAAGGAGTCTCAATCCTTAAGGATCAGTGGTTGTAGCCCTTTAACACACAGTAACTGGGATGCGCCAAAAATAACAACACATGGGGGCCACAGAAGAGGAGATGCGTTGAAAATTAAGGCGCTGCGTTGGATTATCTGGCGCAGCACAGACAATGCATCATTTCTTTCTATGTTGCAAGGTAATACATCAGTTTCCAGGAGCTCAGCCTTGGTTCCTCACTGGGATGCAGGAATATTTTAACGTCCATAAGCAATGCGTTGAAAATCCTTGATGTGCTCCTATAGGAGGAGCAGACACTGCATAAATTCAGTAAGCGATACACTATTTATCAGACATGAGGCAGGTGCTGCATCGATTTCTGCAGGCATTGCATCGATTTTCCAATACACATGGAGTTTGTTCTCCTTGATGAAGTCTTTGTGACCCTGAGGCTTCAGAACAGGAGGCAAGCTCAATCCAAGCTCTTGGAGAGCACTTGTGGATAAGGCTGAGTCCTTCCAGCAGAATCAGGGTCCAGCAGGCAGCAGGGCAACATGCAGGGCAGCAGTCCTTCCAGAAAAGCAGTCCAGATAAGTAATTTCATCAGCCAGGCAGCCCCTCTGACAGAGTCCAGTTGTATTTTCAGAAGTGTCTAATTTGGTGGGGTCAGAGACCCAGTATGTATACCCCAAATTGCATTTGAAGTGGGGAAACTTCAAAGAGTGGTTTTGAAGTGCACAAGTTCCCCTTTCAACCCAGCCCTGTCTTCCAGGAGCCTTGTGGGGGGGGGTATCAGTCCTTTGTGTGAAGGCAGGCCACTGACCTTTGAAGTGTGAGAGACAGCCCCTCCACCTTCCAGCCCAGGGAAACCCATCTGTATGCAGATGAATACAGATACAGCTGGGAATCTGTCATTTATGGCTGTCTGGGTGGGATGCACAAGGGAAGCTGTCAACCAACAAAGATCAGATGTGGATTGGAGACAGGCTGTAAGGCACAGATGGCAGTAAGTGCAGAGAAATGCCTACTTTCTAAAAGTGGCATTTCTGAAATTGTAATGTAAAACCCAACTTCATTAGTAAGTAGTATTTCCTATTACCAGTCCATCCATTCCAAATATAACAAGCCCATTCCTCTCAATCAGAAATGACCACTTAAAAGCATAGAAGGGAATCTCCAATGATGGCCTATGAGAGGCGCAGGTTTCACAGTAGTTAAAACAACTTTGGGAGCTTTTCACTATTAGGACATGTAAAACCTATAAGTACATGTCCTGCCTTTTACTTACATAGCACCCTGTCCTAAAGGTTATCTAGGGCTTACCATAGGGGTGACGTAGGTGTAGGAAAAGGGGAATCTAAGGCTTTGCAAGTACTTTTAAATGCTAAGTCAAAGTGGTAGTGAAACTGCACACACAGGCCTAACAATGGCAGACCTGAGACATGGTTAGGGGGTGACTTAGGTGGATGGCACAATCCATTCTGCAGGCTCACTAGTAGCATTTAATTTACAGGCCCGTGGCACATCTAGTGCACTTTACTAGGGACCTATTTATAAATTAAATAAATATGCCATTTGGGTATCAGTCAACATTACTGTGTTTAGGGGAGAGAGCACAAGCACTTTAGCACTGGTTAACAGTGGTAAAGTGAGCAGAGTCCTAAAACCTGCAAGAACAAGATCAGAAAAATGGAGGGAGGCGGGCAAAAACATTGAGGTAAGACCACTCTAAGGCTGTCAGGTCTAACACTCTCCCTACCAACGTTGGTGGATTGGGACCTTTGAATAAATATTTGGTTTACAACATACTCTTGGCAGCTCATCAAATCAGCAGCCCCTGCTGTTACAAGGGCCAGCCCCACAGTCCTCGGACATAAGTGAGAATTAATCGGGAGCTACAAATCAAATCAACTAGACATCACAGTTTGAAGTTAAATCTTTTGGGAATCAATGATGAGAATTAGTGTGAGTTTCAAAGCTTGATGTAAAATATTTGAGCAAGTAAATATTTATTGATCAGTATCAGAAATAATCAGTTGAAAATCTATATATTCAATTAACATCAGGGCAAATGCATAAAACGTGTTTCATAAAGGACAAGTCCCTATTAAAAGCTTAGAAAATGGGAAAAAATGATCAGTTAGAACCCAAAAACAGCTCTAAATTGAGAGGTGAAACAAGAAGCTTTAGCATCAAATCTCAAATATTAATCAAGGCAAAAATCCCCATAAAGAGAGGTTCACGAAACTCAGTAGAGTCTAGAGCAACATGGGTTCAGGCAGGGAAAATGAAAAGGTCTCTCAGAATAAATCTGAGAATAGTCTGTAAAGGGCTCTTCAGAGAAGTCTGAAAAGGGTCTAAGCGGATTCTGGGTGTACCTACTCTAGGAACATGCATTTATTTAAGGTTTCAAATCAGAACATTCAAAACAAGTTGTTTCCATCTTCATGTTGCTCATCCAATCAGCTTGTGGTGTCTTTATGGGCACAGGAAAGCTTCCATTGTCTAAGCATTTAAAAGACAATAGCTTACAGACATTCACATTCAACTGAGACATTTTGTGAAACATTTAGCAGAAACTCAGGCGGGTCCTTACTGTAAACTTACTATAAGACAACTACAGTTCATGGTTATGCCTTTGCATCACACTGTTAGATCATAGGTTTCTCACTTTTTCTAGCTAACAGGACTATTGTTCATACAGACAAATTCTCTAATAAACTAAACTTTTTCATATATTATTATATTCTATGAAAATAAAGCCTATAGGACAGACAAAATCTAACATTTTCTATTGTCACTCTCTTCTCAGCACATTTGCATCATTGAAAGTTTAACATTTCACATTGCTGACCTACCTCAGATGTTATAAAAAGTGCATTCTGCAGCTATTCAAACTTAATACATGCATATGTGAAAGCCTAGTGCTCTCACTTGCTTACAAAATGTAGCATTTCATCTACAGCTCACACATTGTTTCTACATGTTAATTGCATTAAATGTCATTATTTAAAAATGCTTTCGCAGTGCTTAATGCTTGATTGAGTACTCCCACAAGATGTCTTTTCTGTATCTTTTTGCTTTCATGATTTCTTTATGATTTTAATACTGATTTAAAATGTCTAGTAAAATAAAACCATTAAAAAAATCTGTTTACAAGGTTAGTAAAATTCAAGTCAAATGACGTTTTAGCAACGTAATTTGCCCATTACCTATGCTCGTTGAAAGTCTAGTTAAGTCTGAGCAGTAATGACCAATTGTCCTTATTTCATCAGGACGGTTAAGATATTAACAACGCTCTCTGAGACCCCCTTGAAGCTTAATGGTTGTGGAATACCAATGACTCCAGATAAACGTATGTTACGTTACATAAACTTTGTTTAAAGCGTACTTAGTGATTGTGCACTACAAATGCCATCGAGTTTTCAGTATGTTACTTTTTAAGAGACTTATTTAAAGTGAAGTTCAGTCCACAAACCTTTGGCTGAGTAATCAATACTTGTCTCTGCAGACTTATTAAAAAAGTATACGTCGAGTGTAAGTTGCAAATACATCCATTCTACGATAAAACACCTGTGTTTCGGCCAAACTTTGGTCCCTATGACAATTGTTTAAATAAGCTTAGCCTCACTATGTACAATATTTTATCATTGCACCTAAATGGGAGCTCTAATAGTTTTTCTTCAGGATTCGCTGCCTCGGTTTGATATGCACAGTTTTGGAAGACCAAAAAAAAAGACATATTGACAAACACAGCTTTTTGCAATTATATTTGCCTGCACGCAGTCATCTTTTTGTCAGCGTTATCTATCTTCTATTTACCCACACAGATCGACCTGTGCTTAAGAACTACAGCCTAGAAACACCATGAAAGGGGCGAAGCAACCCTGTTTTTGTACGGTATATTGATGTTACCATTCTATCATACAGAAGAACTTTAAAAAAAGATATAATAGACATATTCATTTTCCTGTGGCTAAAATAAAAACAGAGGCTTTTTAAATACATATGTTGATACCTTTGAATAGTATATTTTTGAAAGTGGTGTTTGTCAGACCTGACAGCACTTGGAGTGGTTTCCCTGTACTTGTTTGCTTCTGACCTCCTGTTTTTGGACCCTGTGCTGCAATAGTTTTGGTTGGATTTGATACTCTGGGCACTTTACTTCTGCTAACCAGTGTTAAAGTGCAAGTGCCCTCTGTCTAAACTGTATTGGTGATTGATTATCCATGATTGGCGTATTGGATTTACTAGTAAGTCCTTACTAAAGTGCACTAGAGGTGCCCTGCGCCTGTAAATCAAACACTACTAGTGGGCCTGCACACACAGACCTCCCACTGCATTGTCCATGTGTGCAGTTTTAAACTGCCAATTCGATCTGGCAAGTGCGCCTACTTCTCAGGCCCAAACCTTCCCTTTTTACCAACCACAATGTAAGTCACCCCTAAAGTAGGCCCTAGGTAGCCCCCTGGGCAGGGTGCAGTGTATTTAAAAGGTAGGACATGTACTGATGTGTTTTACATGTCCTGATAGTGAGATACTGCCAATTACTGCCAAATCCATTTTTTACCATTGCATCTCTCTCATAGATTAACATGGGGACTTCCTTTAAATATCTTTTAAGTGCAGTTTCCCATTGGGAGCAGATGGATATGTGGAGTTTGGGGTCTCTGAACTCACAATTTAATGATACATATTTTGATAGAGTTGGTTTTTAGACTGTCTGTTTGAAAATGCAACTTTTAGAAAGTGGGCATTTTCTTGCTTAAACATTCTGTTCCTCTGCCTGGTTGTGTATTCCCTGCCTGGGTCAGACTGACAGTTGGGCTGTTGTGAATTCCCTCTAGACAGTGATAGTGACAAAGGGAGCTGGGGTGTAGCCTGCATATGCTGATGAGTCCCCTGGGTTAGAGTGGGGAGGGAGGAGCTGACACACCTGAAAAGCTGTGCCTGTCCTCACACAATGCAGTCTCCAGTTCCCTGGTATGTGTCTGGGGCCAGGCCTGGGCAAGGCAGTATTTTGTGAACAACAGTGACTTTCCTTTGACGTTTGCCTACTTCAAAGATAGAACTGGGTATATGTAGTGGACCAAAACCCCGGACTTGTAGATTACTTCTGGATCAAGATGAACCTCGGCCAAGGATAAGAGCTTGATGCGTGAGGAGGACCTGCTACTCTGCCTGCTGATTTGCTGTGCTGGCATGCTGCTGCTGCTTCTGCCTGAAGAGGTAAAGAAAAGGACTTTCCTTTCTGAAATCCTGCTTGTGAAGTTTCGCCAAAGGCTTGAACTGAGCTTGTCCCCTGTTCTGAAGTCTCAGGGACATCAAAGGCTTCATCTGCCAGTGCCTGAGCTCTTCTGCTGGGAGTCCTGACTTGCTAAGTGGTGCCAAATCCAGTACATGGGCCCTTTGAAGTGGAAGCTGGTAACCTGAGGGGGGGAAATTGACACACAGTTCTGTGCACATCAGAAAGATCGACGCACGGCCCATGGTTGAAAATTTGATTCAGCACCTGCCTCGCAGCTGGAGAAACAACACAGTGCCTGTTCTCACTGCGGACTCCTCACACTATATGTCAGAAATTTCCACACACGGATCCTGGGCGCCAAAGTCTTAAACATCCCTGCACAGATCTGAGGCTGGGCATCCGGAATCGCTGCACGACCTCCCTGCAAGAAAAGAATCGACGCATGGCCTCCGGTGCGAGTAAAGAATCGATGCATGGCCTCGCTTGTGAGTAAGGAATCAATGCATTGCTTGCTTTTCTGACGCACCATCACCCTTGCGGCTTTAATTTTGATGCATACCAGGCACTTTGTGCTAAAATAACGCATCCTTTGATTTCTAAGGATTAAGACTTTATTTTTATTTTTTAAATCATATGTTTGCTTGCGTATGTTGGATTTTTGTCATTTTGGTCTCATTTAATTTGGATAAATATTGGCTATTTTTCTAAACTGGTGTGGAGTCCTTTTGTGGTGTTTTCACTGTGTTACTATGTGTGTTTTGTACAAATACTTTATACATTGCCTCTGAGATAAGCCTGACTGCTTGTGCCAAGCTACCATGGGGGTGAGCAGTGGTTATCTGAGCTGTGTATATCTCCCTTACCTTGACTAGAGTGAGGGTCCCTGCTTGGACAGAGTGCAAGCTGACTGCCAACCAGAGACCCCATTTCTAACAGTGTTTAAATAAAATAAAGATGAAAAATATTTTTCTATGCTTTGATTTGGAGTGATGAAAATCGCAATATTCTCTGATTTTTTTATTGGGTTTTGTAAAAATGTGCCATGCTGTACACATTTACGACCCGGTATACCTAACAAATGTTACATGCAGTGATGGGCAATTGCCAAGAATCCTTGAACAGATGTATAAAATAGCGGCTAGGTCCCCGACCCGTTGAAACACGTGAACTCGCAAGTTATGAAAGCACTGGTCTCCTCAAATGGGAAATTTTTTGTCCAAACAATAACGTTTTTTAACTAAACACCTTTTTGGGTGTGAAAGTATTTTTCAAATATGTGTTATGATTTATTGATATTACTTTATGGAAATCCTACCAGATGATGCAATTAGATTCCACGGACAGCCGGAAAGGGGCATTCATTCTGTAGTGAAAAACATGTCTGGGCAGTTTAAATGGTATCCTCCCGACTTGGCAGGGAAGAACTGAGGCGCTTCCATTACACTTCAGCAGGCTTGCAATGCCACAGGCGCGGGGTGGCTGTCACGAGCCAGGGGTCAGTTAACTAATGAGAAGGCAGAATGTCCACTCGAGACTTGGAACCCATTCTCATTAAGAAATACAAATTTAAAAAAACTTTTATTGGTTTTGCAACATGCAATGAGGCCATTCTCCTTGCTACATCTGTTTTCAATGATTGCAAGAGTTTATGCCAGGATGGTGAACTTTAATATTTATTACTGGCGGAATGTGTACTGGTGGTCCTGCCAAGAGTGCAGCACGCGCCCTTCTCGTTTTCAAAGTAATTCCAGAAATAGTGGGCATTCCCTTAAAAGCCATTCGACATTGGCCTTTAAAGCATATACCCCCAGGTGTTTGCACCGAATAACATTAGCCCGTGAGACAACTTTATCACATCCAAGTGGGCTTATCAATTGGTTTGCACATAATTTATTCAAACCTGCGCATTCTATATTTATATTCCTTCTGCACTTCTACCTTTCCGCACTGCTAGGGTTTGGCACTACGGTAGCTCCTCACTTTCAAGCCTATGCTGGACAGGCGCAGGCAGTTCAAAGTGCAATCCTCTCAAGAGGAAGTCGGCAGATGTTTGTGAGATACACGAATAAAGTAAACAATATTTGAATTACAGTGTCAATTGGTTTGACTATGCACTAGTCATATTAAGTCTCCAAAGTGCAGACCATGTGAATATTGAAAGCTAAATGGGCCACAGCTGCGGTCGGTATTGTGGCCACAGAAGCCGGCTGTAAAGGGGCAAAACAAAGTAACAGGGTCCATAGGGCTGCATGGTTGGTGGGGATTGGGGAGAGGGGCGGGAAGAGAGTTTTGGTGTTGGAAGGTTATTAGAGAAGTCTGAGTCTGTGGATGAGCGAGGGGTCCGAGGACCTTGTGTTGACAGAGGACAGTGGGGTGTAAGAAACGCTTTGACAGTCAGTGTTATAAGAGCAGCCCTAGGAAAGAAGCACACGCCACCTGTTCTGAACACTGAGGCCACTCACCTTCCTCTAATGCAGAGGTGGCGTCAGTTGTCCTTACTGCGCACATTATGCTGCTTTTCCTTAACATTGTCCATAATGCAAGTACTGTGCTGACTGTCTTTAGCACAGACTTTAATCAATCAAATCAATCAGCAATTTGTAAAGGGCTGCTTATCACCCGTGAGGTCTCAAGGCGCTGTTGTGGTGATGCCGATCAGTCGAAGAGCCAGGTCTTGAGGTCCTTCTTGAACTGATCCAGCGAGGGGGCCTGTCTGAGGTGGAGTGGTAGCATGTTCCAGGACTGTGCGGCGAGGTAGGAAAAGGATCTGCCTCCAACTATGATCTTCCTGATTTTAGGGATGACTATGAGGGCAAGTTGAGCAGATCGCAGTTGTCCAGCAGGGGTGTGGAAAGATAGGTGGTAACTGAGGTAGGCTGGTCCGATGTTGTGCAGGGCCTTGTAGGCATCTATCAGGAGTTTGAAGGAGATGCGTTTGCCAGTGCAGGCCTTTCAGGTGGGCAGAGATGTGGCTGTGGCAGGGGATGTCAAGGATGTCCTGCACTCTGAATTCTCTGGCGTCTTGATTGGAGTTTCTTCGGTATGCCGGATTAGAGAGCATTGCTGTAGTTGAGTCTGCTGCTGACCAGTGCGTGGGTGACCGTCCTCCTTACCTCGATGGGGATCTACTTGAAGATCTTCCGAAGGAGGCAGAGAGTGTGGCAGCATGCCGATGAGATGGCGTAGACTTGGCGGGTCACGGACAGCGAGGAGTCAAGGGATGATGCTCTGGTTGCATGCAAGGTCGGTGGGTAGGGGTGTGCTTCCAAGGACAGCTGGCCACCAGGAGTCATCCCAGGTGGAGGGAGTGGGGCCCAGGATGAGGATCTCTGCTTTGTCCGAGTTGAGCTTGAGGCAGCTGGTTTTCATCCATCTGACGACTGGTTTCAATCCGTTTTGGAAATTGCTCTTGGCTGTTGATGGTTCGTCGGTGAGGGAAAGAATTAGCTGTGTGTTGTTGGCATAGAAGACTATGCTGAGGCATTGTGCACACAGAATGCGGAGTTCATGGACTGGGGTCTGGTGCCGGTGCTGCGACCGTCCGAGCTCCCTGTCTGTCTGTGCACCCCCAAGGGGATGTATTTCTCTGTCTCGCCTAAGAGAAGTGGCATTCAGGGAGAGGAGGGGTGCACAGAGCCGCTCCCCCCCCTGATGATTTTGGCGAGCGGGCCATGTAGATATTGAAGAGGGTTGGGCTCAAGAAGGAGCCGTGGGACACTCCACATCAGGTTTTTGTGCTGTGGCATGGCTGTGAAGAGGGCTGGGGTTGCTCCTGAAACCGAATTGGCTGGGGTCCAGGATGTGGTTTGACCTGAGGAATTCCATGAGCTGCGTGTTGATCGCCTTTTCAGTTACCTTGACTGGAAAGGGGAGAAGAGAGATGGGTCTATAGTTTTTCATAGCTCTAAGATCGGTGGAGGTTTTTTTTTTTTGTAGCAGGTTGATCTCTGCATGCTTCCAATCATACAGTAAGGTGGCGGTTTTGAAGGAGCGGTTGATTATCCGGCACAACTCGGGGTGATGATGGCACTGGCTAGGTTGAAGATGTGGTGTGGGTACGGGTCCATGAGCTTTCAGGTGTCTTTCATGGAGATGGGGGTCCATTGGCTCAGTGTCTGCTGGGGGGTGGGCTACGTGGGGGTTCTGGTGGGCAGTGGAGGTGGGACCTGGCTCTCAAACCCTTCGTAGATATCCTGGATTTTACGATGGGAGAATGAGGCAAGGCCGTTGCAAAGGTCTTGAGAGGTGGGATGTCAGTGGTGTCCGTGCTGGGGTTTGTGAATTCCTTGACAATGGTGCAAAGCTCCTTGCTGTTGTGCACGTTGGCGCTGATGTGTTCATGGATGGCTGACTTTGTGGAGGCTCTGATGCATTGGTGGTGCTCATTGACTGTGTCTTTGTATGTTGTGTGGTCTGACCTGCTTTTGCTGTTTCTTCATTTTTGTTCGAGCCGTCTGCAGGTGCGTTTGGATTCTTGGAGATCGGACGTGAACCATCTAGGGTTCTTGCGCTGCTGATTTCCGGCAAGTTTTCTTAGGGGGCTACGTTGTTTGCGCAGCCAGCGATCCAGTGGTGGAGGTTGCATCTGTGGTATCTGGTGGACGGGCGTGGCTGAGTGCATTGGTGAGCTGGGCTTTGGTGACCTTGCTCCAGTTTCTGCAGCGGGGTGTGGTGGCGTGGTGGTGTACGGTGGTCTTGGTGAACATGAAGTGGATGCACTGGTGGTCAGTCCATTGGTGTTCAGAGGTGTCAGAGAGGGAGATGTTTCCTGCTGAGAAAACGGGGACAAGGGTGTCCTGCTAAGTGAGTGGGGAGGTTGACCCCCATCTGCCCTTAACAGAAAGACTGTGACACAGGGCCTTAACTGATACTGTGCACTCTGTGCTTAATAGGTAGACTTTCCCATGCCTTTAATGCAAAAACACTTCCATCTAACTTAATTACAAAGAATAAGGCACCCTATTTGAAGCCAGCTGTTACTGATCCTCATTACCCAGACTTCACCTGCCCTTAATGCAGAGACCCTGCCATGTATCAGTAATTCATTCTGTGTCATCTGTCCTTAATTAAGGAACCAGGACACTCGTCTTAAAATAGACTGTGAACACTTTGCCCATTTACACAGAGAGTTTGCCACGTGTCATTTGTATGAAGGCTGTTCTTAAAATGGACTGTACCACCTGTGATAATACAGAGACTGTCGCCTTTGCTGTTTACAGAGTATGCCACCTGTCCTTAATACCTGCATTGTGCCCCAGGTACGGGCCTATCTGTGTCACTGATGCAGATTGTCCCGCCTCTCTGTAGTGCAGAACGAATCAAGAGTGCTTATTACAGTTGGGCTTTCTGTCCATAAGACATCCTATGGCATGTGTCCATAGTGCAGGGAATGTAAGGGTCGTGCATAGAACACCCATACCGCCACCTGTTCTAAAACAGACTGTATCACCTGGCCTTATTCCAGAAGGTGTCACGTGTCACTTATGAAAACCAGTTGACACCTGTCCTTAATATAGAGGGTCTCTCACCTGTCCTTAACAGAGTTTATGCCACCTGTCCTGTATCCGGAATTTGATATTTGTCCTTAGAAAACCTTGTTACAGATGTCATATGTCCTTGGGGTCGCCTGGGGAGCCAGATGGCCCGACCTTTTTTGTATCTCAAGTGTTAGACTTGTCCTTACCTTTTTGTCCTTTAACCCCACACATTCTACAAGATGAACTATGAAACAAGGCTGGAAGACTCTAATCTGTGTCTCTGGTTCTGAAGGGGGTTCAGTCAAGGAAAGTTGGTAGAGAAATCTAAGCTGGAAGATTGCCAAGCAAGAGGCACTTCATCCGGCGCAATCTATCTCAAGGATGCAGTTGGCATTTCTAACATGTGTTCCTCACTATGTCACTGTTCTTGCGTCCATCTGCTGATGCCCTATCTTTGAGTGCCATCTCTGTTTCTCGAGTCCTGTCTTACCTGCAAAATGTATGGTGTACTGTAGCAGCACTGATGTCCATTTGAATACTCCTACTGAAAACGAGAACGCTGAGATGTTCTGTGTGAAAATAGTAATTCAAATAAAATATTTGTGTGCAGTAAACCCTAATTTTTGATTTACATTGAGCTATAAAAAGTCTCAGGTGTTGAGATTCCGAATATGTATGAACTAATTTTTGTCAGTTTATTTTAAAGGACGAGCCACCCACCACCACGACAAGGATGGAAAGAACTACTAATTCAGAAATTACATTTTTCTTTTCACTCATCTGTATTGCAGTTTTCTAGGCTAGAGCTGGATATATTGAAAAGGAATAACCTTCTTTATTAGCCCAACATCAGTTCTCCCTGAGCAGCTTAAATATTATTTCCTTGATAAGGAAGCCTTAAAAAAGGCTGGAATGACCTGGACTAGCACCAGACCTTAGAGGATTTGAAGGTACTTGCTGTTTTTGAGGAAGCAGTGATATATTTCAAAAGCATTCAAGACGACAGGGTTTCATGTTCTGAAACCCTTGCACCAATGACTCAGTGAATGTGCCAACCCGATCCAAAGGATCAGTTGGACTGCAGCCAATACACAAGCCACTGAGCAATGTTTATGTAAGAGGTGTTTCAGGTAACAGCCAGTTCCATAAGATAGGACAGGGACAATCAGTAGAACACCCAAATCTTCTTTAACAAATGAATGGCACACTCAGAGAACACCAAAAACATAATATGCATTTTAAAAAGTTTATTTTAAAAGATCAATCTAGCGCATAAATGAAACAAACCCGTGAACAGCAAGAAATAGTCTAAAATGGTTAAAATACTTGCAGTAATAATACCCTATTTTGCTACTTCTGTGCACTATGATTTTCCAGCAGGTTAGTAAGGCTAGCAGGTTAGTAAGGAATCAGCCTATCTTGAGTTTCAAAGATGATGCACGTTCTCATACCTGGTTCAGAAAAGCAGTACAATAGTTCTGTTTAAATAACAAGCCTGTTATTCCTGTTAGCAAACAGCTGTGTGTATTAGAACAAACATGGCAACTGGTAAAGGTCACATGCCACCCCCAGGACTCTTAGATTAAAGTGGGTGCAGAAGGGGCCGCCTTGTCTCAATAGCGTTGACGTAAAGATCTCTTCTCCGATACCTAGGGGCATATTTCTACTTGTTTTGCACTGAACTTGCGTCATTTTTTTTACACAAATTCGGTGGAAAACGTACTCCATATTTATACTTTGCCGCTAGACCTGTCTAGCACCAAAGTTATGGAGTTAAAGTAATTTTTTGGATGTGGGAACCTCCCTGGCGTCAATGAGATCCAAGGTAGGCTTTTGCGTGCAAAAAATGTCTCTATGGCCTTAGCACCATATTTATCCCCATGCTAAAATCACGCACTGGAGGAGAAGGGGTCAAATAATGGTGCAAAGTTTGCTTTGCACCATTATTTAACACCTGGGCCAGGGCAGGCGTTAGGGGACCTGTGGGCCTATTTCCATGGTGGAACATCATGGAATAAACCCACAGGTGCCCTCCCCAGGCTCCAGGTGTAGGAGGCTGGCCTGGCTTATAGTGGGCACCTTGTGGTACTTACACCTTGTGCCAGGTCCAGTTATCCCTTATTAGTAGATTAGAGGTGTTATAGCAGCTTAGGCCGATAGAGGTAGCTATAGCAGAGCAGCTTAGGCTGAACTAGGAGACATGCAAAGCTCCTACTATACCACTTATGTCACTTAGCACTATATCGTAAGAAAACACAATACTCAGAGTTACTAAAAATAAAGGTACTTTATTTTAGTGACAATATGGCAGAAGTATCTCAGAGGATATACTCCCTTAGGAGGTAAGTAATATACACAAAATATACACACAAACCAAAATCAGGTAAGTAAACAGTTAGAAAAGTAGTGCAAACACTGTAGAACACAATAGAATGCCATAGGAGACAATAGGCCTAGGGGCAACACAAACCATATACTCCAAAAGTGGAATGCGAACCACGAATGGACCCCAGGCCTAGTGTAGTGTGTACAGGGTCGCTGGGAGTGTAAGAAAACACTAAGAGTGTCCAAGATACCCCACCCCAAGACCCTGAGAAGTAGGAGTAAAGTTACCCTACTACCCCAGAAAGACAGTAAAGACGAGATAGGGGATTCTGCAAAGACAACAACTGATTGCAAAGCACTGAAGACGGATTCCTGGACATGAGGACCTGCAAAGGAAGGGGACCAAGTCCAAGAGTCACGCAAGTGTCCGGCGGGGGGCAGGAGCCCACTAAACCCCGGATGAAGGTGCAAGAGGGCTGCCTCTGGTTGGAAGAAGCCAAAGATTCTGCAACACAGAAGGTGCCAGGAACTTCTCCTTTGGTCAGAAGATGTCCCACGGCGTGCTGGAGGATGCAGAGTTGTTTCCATGCATAAAGACTGCAAACAAGCCTTGTTAGCTGCAAGAGTTGCAGTTGAAGGTTTTGGGTGCTGCCAGGGCCCAGGAAGGACCAGGAGGTTGCCCCTTGGAGGAGGAGACTGAGGGGGTGCTCAGCAACAGAGAGAGCCCATGCAGAAGCAGGCAGCACCCGCAGAAGTACCTTATCAGGCATTCAGAAGATCTGAGCATGACGGTTGACTCAGCACAACAAAAGAGGGTCCCAAAAGGCGGAGTCCAACTCAGCGAGTTGGGCAATGCAGGACAGAGTGCTGGGGACCTGGGCTGTGCTGTGCATAAAGGAATCTTTGCAAGAGTGCACAGAAGCCCTAGCAGCTGCAGTTCATGCAGTCCACAGGATTATTGTCTGGCGTGGACAGAAGGGCCACTGGACTGTCGGGAACACTTGGATCCAGCTCCTGTGCTCCAGGGACCACGCTCGTCAAGATGAGATGGGACCCAGAGGACCGGTGATGCAGACGTTTGGTGCCTGCATTGGCAGGGGGAAGATTCCGTCGACCCACTGGAGATTTCTTCTTGGCTTCCAGTGCAGGGTGAAGGCAGACAGCCCTCAGATCATGCACCACCAGGAAACAGTTGAGGAAGCCGGCAGGATGAGGCCCTACAATGTTGCTGGTAGTCTTCTTGCTACTTTGTTGCGGTTTTGTAGGTATCCTGGAGCAGTCAGCGGTCGATCCTTGGCAGAAGTCGAAGAGGGAAGGGCAGAGGAACTCTGGTGAGCTCTTGCCCTGGTTATCTGGTGAGATACCCACAGGAGAGACCCTATATAGCCCTCAGTGGAGGATTGGCCACAGAGAAAGGCAAGCACCTATCAGGAGGGGTCTCTGACGCCACCTGCTGGCACAGGCCACTCAGAGCTGTCCATTGTGCCCTCACACCTCTGCATCCAAGATGTCAGAGGTCTGGGACACACTGGGGGAAGTGCTGGTCAGGGAAGTGGTCACTCCACCTTCCCTTTGTCCAGTTTCGCGCAAGAGCAGGGCTGCGGCGATCCCTGAACCGGTGTAGACTGGCTTGTGCAAGGAGGGCACCATCTGTGCCCTTCAAAGCATTTCCAGAGGCCAGGAGAGGCTACTCCTCTCAGGCCCTTCACACCTATTTCCAAAGGGAGAGGGTGTAACACCCTCTCTCAGAGGAAATCCTTTGTTCTGCCTTCCTGGGACTGGGCTGCCCAGGCCCCAGGGGGGCAGAAACCTGTCTGAGGGTTGGCAGCAGCAGTAGCTGCAGAGAAAACCCCGGAAAGTTAGTTTGGCAGTACCCAGGCTCTGTGCTGGAGCCCCGGGGATGCATGGAATTGTCCCTCCAATACCAGATGTATTGGGGTGACAATTCCATGATTCTAGACATGTTACATGGCCATGTTTGGAGTTACCATTGTGACGCTACATATCGGTATTGACCTATATGTAGTGCACGCGTGTAATGGTGTCCGCGCACTCACAAAGTCTGGGGAAATTGCCCTGAACAATGTGGGGGCACCTTGGCTAGTGCTAGGGTGCCCTCACACTAAGTAACTTTGCACCTAACCTTCACTAAGTGAGGGTTAGACATATAGGTGACTTATAAGTTACCTAAGTGCAGTGTAAAATGGCTGTGAAATAACGTGGACGTTATTTCACTCAGGCTGCAGTGGCAGTCCTGTGCAAGAATTGTCTGAGCTCCCTATGGGTGGCAAAATAAATGCTGAAGCCCATAGGGATCTCCTGAAACCCCAATACTCTGAGTACCTAGGTACCATATACTAAGGAATTATAAGGGTGTTCCTGTGTGCCAATCAGAATTGGTATAATTAGTCACTAGCCTGCAGTGACAATTTTAAAATCAGAGAGAGCATAAGCACTGAGGTTCTGATTAGCAGAGCCTCAATGATACAGTTAGGCACCACACAGGAAACACATACAGGGCACACTTTGGGCCTGATTACAACTTTGGAGGAGGTGTTAATCTGTCCCAAAAGTGACGGTAAAGTGACGGATATACCACCAGCCGTATTACGAGTTCCATAGGATATAATGGACTCGTAATACGGCTGGTGGTATATCCGTCACTTTACCGTCACTTTTTTGGGACGGATTAACACCTCCTACAAAGTTGTAATCAGGCCCCTTATGAGCACTGGGGTCCTGACTAGCAGGATCCCAGTGACACAGGCAAAAACAAACATACATACAGTAAAAATGGGGGTAACATGCCAGGCAAGATGGTACTTTCCTACACCAGGGACACCCCCACCCACACCAAAGGGACAGCGGAGGATGGGGGACCCCATCCCAGGTAAGTATAGGTAGGTACAGGTAAGTATTTTATTTTATTCTTTAAAGTGCCAAGGGGGCCCCTGAAATGGGCCCACCACATGGCACTGGGTGCAAATGCCATGCTCAGGGAACACTGGTCCCCTGTGCTGGCCATTTGGTTGGTGGACATGACTCCTGTCTTTCATAAGACAGGAGTCATGTGGTATGGGTGGTTTTGCATCAGAAAATTACGGTAAGCTGGTTAGAGTCATTTTTTTACTCAAACCTCGTTAAGGTCATTTTTTTGTGCAAAACCCCCTTCTCCCATACTGCCACCCCCACCTGGCTAGCGTAATTTTTTTTTATGTTAGCCCACCCTTTGCACCGGCTTTCACCATTCCATAAATATGGCGCCCAGATGGCGCTTAGGAATGGTGCAAGCTGGTGCAAAACCTTTTGATGCAAAACTGCATTGTGCAGTTTTGCACCAAAAAGTATAAATATGCTCCCTAGTTCGCTATACTTACTTTTATACCACTCTGAGGCATGTTAACAACTGTTAGAAGAAACAATCAATAAGAAGTAGCAAAAAGCTCCTCCAGCTATCTCAAATTATTAAACAGTGTTCTTTAAAGAAACAATAGGTGACACACAGGCACTGGCCTGCTGGAAGATCTTGTTTGTTTTGCTTCATCAGAAATGATTAAATACCACAAGTGTATTCACAGTCGCTTGATTATCATATTTATATGAAACAACTGATGAACCCCACAACTTGTTAGGATTGTGCATTTAATGAAATTATAGAGCATTTCTTGATTATTTGATGAACACATGTTTCATATCAAAATAAGAAGTCTGAGAAAACTGAGTGCTTGTGACAGAGGAGGGTCTGGCCATTGCTGGTTTTGCCATCTCCCATGCTTTTTTTCTATTACACCAAAGGGAATGTGCTATTCACCGCTTATCACGGAAGGGACAGAGTGGAAGGAAGGAGAGGGTAACGTTTGGGAGGGTGAAGACATGGGAGTGGGGAAGAGGAGGGTCAGGGATTAAAAAGAAAGAAAAAGGCCAACCAAAAGCCTGATGAGATTATATCTGGAGAAATATACCCGAGTCTAAGGTTTTGAGGACTGCTACCCTCAACCTTAAAGGGCTAAACGTGCAGAGAAAACCATATAAAGTTCAATCTATCAAGTGGATTTATATAGTGTAACTATTTACTCAAGAGGGTACCCAGGCGCTTGAAGCTCATGATGGTTCCTGTGACTCAGTTGAATAGCTACGTCTTGAGTGTTCTCTGGAATTCCAGTACAGAGATGGAGGTCCGTAGCTACAGAGAAAGGTCAGTCCAGGATTTCCGTGCAAGGTAAGAGAAGGATTGTCCTCCCCTGTTGCTTTAGTGGATGTGGGGGTTGCGGGCAAGAGAGAGGGAGGTGGAGCGTAGTTGTCTGGTAGGGTGGTGAAAGTTCAGGCAATGGTTAATATAGGCTTGTCCTTGGATGTGCTGTGTTTTGTGAGTGTGGAACATCAGCTTGACTTGTCATCTCTTCTGTATGGGGAGCCAGTGGAGTTTTCTGGGGTTGGGGGTGATGTGTGTCTGTCTGGGGAGATCAAGGATAAGTTTGGCAGCTGCGTTCTCTATGATCTGGGTTTTTGCAGAAGGTGTATGGTGGTTCCAGCGTAGAGTGTGTTGCCGTAATCTGGATGGTGTTCGGGGGAGCCATTTGACAACCTCTTGTACCAAGTGAAGTATGCAAAAGCAGGCAGAGGCGACTGTGTTGATCCAGGAATTTATGGTCAGTTTCTGTTCAGGATCATGCAGAGGTTTCTGGCGTGATCAGTCGGTTTGGGTGATGGTCCTAGTTCTGAGTGCCACCATGAGTCATTCCAAGGAGTGGTGTTGTTGCTGAAGATCAGCACTTCCGTTTTGTCTCGTGTTGAGCTTCAGGCAGTTATACTTCATCCAGTTGGTGGTGTGTATCATACGCCTTTGGAAGCTGGTCCTTGTCTTGGCAGGTTCTTCTGAGAGCAAGAGGATGAGCTGGGTATCGTCTATGTAGGGTATGATGTTTAGTCCATGGGATCTGACGATGTTGACCAAGGGGGTCATGGAGGTGTTGAAGAGAGGGGGGCTGAGGGAGGATCCTTGAGGGACACTGCAGATGATATCATTGGGTTCAGAGGTGACTGCAGATAAGCAGACCTTGTGCATTCTTCTGGTGAGGAAGGTTGAAACCTAGCTAAGAAACTAAGGTAGCTTACCAAGATTGAGCCATCTTTTCACGTTTAGGCGACAAATCTGCTTATGCCTCCTCTTAGCATTGGTAAAGGACAATGTAATACTTTTATTTGACCCTTCGTGTAAAGTCTTTGATAGCATTGTCAATTCTAGCTGCTGCTGCGTAATAATAGGTTTTAAAATGGACACACTGGAGTTCTGTATCTGTCCTATGTATGGCCCCAAAAAATATCACTTCTTACTGATAGGTAAGTTAAATATGCCAATCAGGGATATGCCAAGTTCATCATGTTGAATGGGAAAGCACATGCATATTACCACTGGTTAGCAGGGATAGACTACACAGTATTCTAGAGCCAGAAAAAAAAGTCAAGGCAACAAATTTGGGATACACCATGTAAAAAGATAGTCATTTTCCATCAAAGTGGTATTGTTTTTGAGTAAATAAGTGTGTGTCTGACTGTGTAGCAGTATACACATGTGTGTCACTGAGTGTCCTTCTCTGTGTGTCTGCTTTCATGATTATGCGACTGCATCTGAGAGAATAGAGATGTGTGAAAGCGTATCAATGTGTACATCTGGGTCAGTGACTGAGTAAGATAGTGTGTCTTTGCTGGAGCCTCTGTGTGTAAGCCTACATCTATTAGTACACAAGTGTATGAGTCAGTAGTAGTGTACGTGCCACTGTGTGTGAGTCTATAACTATGAGTATTTGAGTACGTTTTCAGGTCAGTGGCATTGTGTCAATGTATGTCCCTGAGCAAGCATATGTGTGCCTGTGTCTAAAAGTGAGTCTGTATCTCAGTCAGTGGTTATTTTAATATATCCTTATGTGTGAATTTGTGTGTGAGTCTATGTCTGAGTATGTTAGTGTGTGTCTCAATCAAGGACAGTGTGGGAATGAGTGCCTCTGAGTGTGAATCTGCATCTATAAACACATAAGTGTGTGTCTGAGTCAGTGGCAGATGGAAAATGTCATTGTGCTCCTCTGTGTGTGAGTCTGTATCTAGGTATGTGGCAGTGTGCAAATGTGTGTCACTGTGTGCGCTTCTGTCTGTGAGTCTGCATATATGAGGACAAGAGTGTGTGTCTGAGTCAGTGGAAGCATGCAAATGCATGTGCCTGTATAAGCCTCTGTGTGTGATTAAGCATCTAACAGGACCTGGTGTGTCTGAGCTAATGGCAGCGTGCAAATATGTGTTCCTGTGTGTGCCCATGTGTGAGTCTATGTCTATGAGTGTGTACGTATCAGTACAGTGTGCATAAGTATTACCCTATGTCTGCTATGCAGCTTGTATTTTGGTAATAAGACTGTGGGGGTCATTCTAACCCTGGCGGTCGTCGACCGCCAGGGCTAAAATGACGGGGGCACCGCCAACAGGCTGGCGGTGCCCCGCAGGGCATTCTGACTGCGGCGGTTCGGCCACGGTCAGAAGTGGAAAACCGGCGGTCTCCCGCCGGTTTTCCGCTGCCCTTCTGAATCCTCCATGGCGGCGCAGCTCGCTGCGCCACCATGGGGATTCAGACACCCCATACCGCCATCCTGTTCCTGGCGGTTCACCCGCCAGGAACAGGATGGCGGTATGGGGTGTCGTGGGGCCCTTGGGGGCCCCTGCAGTGCCCATGCCAATGGCATGGGCACTGCAGGGGCCCCCGTAAGAGGGCCCCACAATGAATTTCACTGTCTGCATTGCAGACAGTGAAATTCGCGACGGGTGCCACTGCACCCGTCGCACCTTCCCACTCCGCCGGCTCCATTCGGAGCCGGCGTCCTCGTGGGAAGGTTGTTTTACACTGAGCTGGCGGGCGGCCTTTTGGCGGTCGCCCGCCAGCCCAGTGTAAAACCCAGAATACCCACAGCGGTCTAATGACCGCGGTGCGGTATTCTGGAGGGGGGAACTCTGGAGGGCGGCCTCCACCGCCCGCCAGGGTGAGAATCACCCCCTGTGTGTTTAAGACAACAGCACCACCGAGTGTGGGGGACTGAGTCAACCCAACACTGCTTGGCAGCTGTCGGCCTAATTCCTGGCTAGCTCGCAGTGCCTCACCTAAACCTCCAAGCCTGTCGGCAACCTGAACCTGAGACTCTGACTCCTCAGGGAAGTTGTGGAAACAGTTAATACCCCTTTCACTCTGTTGTTCAGTGACTCAGGCATCCCATGGCAAGACACAAGATGGGAACTGGATTTCAATGCATTTATTGAAGCAATTGCATTCTACTGAAAAAAGCATGTGCTTTGACAAAAAGACACATGAAACAGAGCACAGTAACCAACATTACAATCAAAGTGAAGAAAATGAACAACTCCACCATGCTGCATGATACTAGAGAGCCTAGATATTCCTACCAAAACCCTGTATCTAAATCTGAAAGCATAATGGTTTGTAACCCTCTTCCTGGCCCGACTTAAGGGCTTAACCCCAGCTCCACACCTGAATAGAATAGTAGGGGTCTACCTGTTGTCTGGATGGCAATCCTCTCTGGAAGCTGAGAAGTCAATGCCAGGATCAGCTAAGCTGTCTGTTGTATGGTATGCGTCCCAAAATAGTCATGACCACAATGCCATCTACCCTCCTTGGGTCTATGTGTTGTTTATATAATAATCCATACAGTATTCGGGGGACAGCTCTGATGTCATTCTGTGTCCCGAGGATAGAACTGGCTCCTGGGCTGGCAATACAAGTTAGCATATCATGTACCATGCATGGCAGCTTTGGACAAAGGTACAGATTACATGTTGTACAATGGGTGTTAAAATGTGCAGCATGAATTCTGCCTTCCTAGAAGAGGCAGCTGATAAAATATATAAAACAATTGCCAAAGTAGGCTTTCTAAAAACATATGAATAAAGCATGAGTAAAACATGAGTAAAACATATGAATTTAAAAGGCACAGACGAGGTAACCTAAGCTAAATCAGGGATGTCCAGCTGGGTACTAAAGGGCCCTTACAACATCCTCCTCTTGCCAGATTAGGAGTTCAGATGATTCTAGTATACCTAAAAAACAGAAATGGAACAAGCTACATAAAAACCTAACATAAAACCTAAAAAACTATGAACATAATAAAGAATATAAAAATGACCAAGTTGACAAGCAGAACAACCCAAAGGACAAAGTGAAATGTACAGAAAAACAATACATTTTTGGAAAAAATAGTGCCATTTAAAAAGTCATCAGAATCCAAAATGAGGTCATCAAACACATCCATGGAGATGGAATCCAAGAGAGACCTCACATCGCCAGACAATATAACCACCAAAGCGTCACTAAAAAGGTCAAAGGAGCTCACATGATCCGTAGTCTCAGCCATAGCCATAGCTAAGAGAACAGAAATTTGTGCTAGGTCAGATGTTGGGGCACCAGGAGCCAAAGCGACCTGGTCCATAAAGACTGTCTCATAGAAGGTGTCATGGAGCAAGTGCAATCTCAGAGGGCAACTCCGGGAATGAACCCTCAGCGTGTACATTATCAGATTCATCTCCATAGAAAGTACTTGGTGATGAACAAGACACACTTTCATTGCATTCTCAAAAGGGAACATTAAGCAACAGAAAACATGCTGCACACATAAAACTGGTTGAAATTACAATGACAAGTACTTGTCAAGTTTTTCCAACAGTGATACTCCAAAGTACTGCGTCATGCGATCACAACACAGTTGGGCTGGTGCAAGTTCCATCACGCTTCTTGGTTGAAATGGGGCTGCCATTGCGAGTCAAAAATAGCAATGGAAGGATGCAGCGAATTAATGCCAAGACAATCAGGACACCTCCAAAAAGAATGAGTGTATGGCTGATGGTAACCCCTAAAATAGTCTTGAATGTACTTACAACTCCAGACACAACTGCTTTTAAAACATCTACAATCCCTGCGGTATTACATGCATTACAAATGAGAACAACCAATTCACCAAAGTGTTTTGGAGAGTTAGCATTTAAAGGGACTGTATCTCATCTGATGACCTTCCACTTGTAGGTCATAGCTTTCACGGGCACATGTGAACTCCACATGTTTTTGAAACAATAATGCCTTTAGTTTGCTCAGCTTGTCGAAATTGACTTTAGATGTGAGGCCACAAATTTGCTACTTTTATCTCTTGCATGGGAGGGAAGAGTATATTTCCACAGCAGGCCACAATTTGAGAAACAGAAATCATATAAGGGACACCTGCTGTCATCTCACAACAGTCTTGATCCCTCAGCATCAAGACACTCCCATTTGAGAGTAACTGAAAAAATGGGCGAATCCCAGAGATGGGAATATCTTTCAAGTAGCAAGCTGAGCTAGCTGCCGATGCATCACAAGCGCAATGCAATTCCACCTGTTTACAAATCATTGAATGGCTTACAGAAGTCTCACATTCACTTCCACTTTTTCCCCACTAATGCATTTGAATGAATATGGGGGTGATTCTAACTTCGGCGGGCGGCGGAGGCCGCCCGCCGAAGTTCCCCCACCAAAATACCGCTACGCGGTCGAAAGACCGCTGAGGGTATTTTGGGATTTGCCCTGGGCTGGCGGGCGGCCGCCAAAAGGCCGCCCGCCAGCCCAGGGCAAATCAACCTTCCTACTAAGATGCCGGCTCAGAATTGAGCCGGCGGAGTGGGAAGGTGCGACGGGTGCAGTTGCACCCGTCGCGTATTTCAGTGTCATTGGCATGGGCACGGCAGGGGCCCCCAGGGGCCCCGCGGCACCCCCTACCGCCATCCTGTTCCTGGCGGGCGAACCGCCAGGAACAGGATGGCGGTAGGGGGTGTCAGAATCCCCCATGGCGGCGCAGCAAGCTGCGCCGCCATGGGGGATTCTAAGGGCAGCGGTAAACCGGCGGGAGACCGCCGGTTTACCCTTTCTGACCGCGGCCAAACCGCCGCGGTCAGAATGCCCTGCGGGGCACCGCCGGTCTGTCGGCGGTGCTCCCGCCGACCCTGGCCCCGGCGGTCTGAGACCGCCGGGGTTAGAATGAGGGCCTATATCTCTCCCCTAAAAGATCAGACCTGCCAATAGGGAAATGGGTCAAGCATGAGGTGAATTGAAATGTAGATATTGGCAGGGACATCACCCCATGTGTTAGCCACATTAATGATGGTGTTTCAGCTACTGTAAAAAGCAACTTTTCTAGCAATGCTATATTAAGCACGGTAAAACTAGCTTCCTTTCTTGCCATTATCTGTGCTTTCTGTGTAAGGTTGAATGCGGCAAATAACACCCTAGTGTTCACGTGCTTCCAGGGCATGTGGTTCACCTCAAAAACCTGTAAAGTCAAACTCATTTGCATAATGGACCTCTGACTTTGCCCATGGAGTAAAAATGACACATCATTTTGAATAAAGCCAATAGCAGAAGACACAATGTCAGTTAATGTGCATATATGAGTTGACAGTGTGTTTTTACCATTATCTACAATGGCCAATGCTTTCTCCATGTTCTCCTTATATATTTGCCTAAAACAAGCAGCAGTTCCATTTGTGAAAGCTTCCATATTCCGTTGTAGATTGCATACAGAAATCTTTCAGAGAGCGTTTTCTAGGCCCACACAAGAACTCCTGTTAGTCTACAACCTTGGAAAGGAGAGAGAGATGTTCTTTTACAGCTGTTAATGTGGAGTGTTGCAACCATTGCTGACATAATTTGTGCAAGCTATATGTAATCACAATTCCTTATTGTTGTGTGGTGATGTAGCGAGGGCCTTGCGCGCTTGCTCTAAAACCCTGTGTTGAGGTAACAAAACATGTATGACAACCATTTGTGTCCACTGGCCACACTAACCTCGTGTTGGGACCTGAAAGTGTTGAATTAAATGTTCCATTCTGAACCATACCATTGAGCTGGTCTTCTGAAAAATTCTAATTTTTTTGCCAATTGTCAACTTTAGCTATCAAGGGAATACTGGGCACATTCATTTCTTTTGCAAACACAAGGCAATTTATTTGCTGAACTGTTTTGTTTAAAAAAATAATGCATAAGGGAATTAAACATGCTTTAAATAAAGTTCCTGTGCCTTATTCCTGCCAATCTTTTGTTTCCAAACTGTTTTTAAGTCAATTGTCTTTTTCCAATGATGGTAGCATTTTATGGCCAACTGGGAAACAAATAAATCCAAATAAATGTATTTAGTATTGGTCAGCAGTGGTTTCCTTGCTTTTGCTGTTGGTACTTTGAAATATTCTGACTCAGATTCGTAGCATCATGCCCGGAAAAATAAGTGAATTTTCCCACATATGTTTTGGAACTTCCCACTGGTTGAGTCAGACAATGTGTAAAATTAAAAACTGTTCTTGGGGTACTAGCTCTAAGTAAATGGCAATGTTCATAATGATGGCAACAGAACATTTCACCATAATTCACTGAGGTCATGTACATATGTTCATTTTCAAATATAGCATAATATTCAAGCTTAGAAAGCATAGAATCAACTGTTATAACATCCCAGCCGTCAGACACAACACTAGGTTTAACAATGCTATTCATGGAAATTTTTAATAGTTACGGAATTTGTAACATTTCGGTAGGACCAAATATGTCATATGGAATTTTATCCCTAACAATCCTGTCAGGAACTGGAACAGTGGAAATGTTCACTGGGGACAAGTCTCTTCGCACTTTGTGGGAAGATAAATAGCGCTTTAAAACCTCATCCACCAATTCTTCAGCAGAGTTTTCAGGAAAGTAATGCCCATTCATTAGCAAAAAAAAACAATAACAACGTCAATCCATAGGAGGAAAGTAGGCAGTGCCTATATAATCCACAGGTAATACCATGGACGAAGCAAATAAGTGTGTTTAAGCCAATTGTAAAGCTTATGTATACCGTGTGCTAAACCAGTAGGTCAAGCAGAAGATGTTGGAGAAAAATCATCTATGTTGGTGAAATAACCAGATGCTTTCTGTGCAAAAACTGGACAAAACAGTGCAAGCACAAGAGAACTGGTGGATGTATCCAACAGTGGTTCGTCGTGGGCAACTCCATCGATTTGTGTTGCATTAAAAAATTGCAGACTAACATTTTGGACAATTCTTGTACTTGTTGCAGTAACTGGAATCAACAGAAGTTCATTTTCTGCCCTACCTGACCTCAGGGAAACAATTTCAGCATTGTTTAATGCTTGGAGAGGTATCTCCTATATGGACGTGAGAGTGCGAAAGGAACTACCCAGGAACCCTCATGGTCTACTGTGCAAGATCAACCACATGATTTAATTTGGTGTGATCAATGGAGACAAAGGCCCCCATTATAACTTTGGCAGGCGACAGAGGCTGCCTGCCAAAGTCCTGCATCGGGGTGACCGCATATGCGGTACATGGACCGCCAGACTCACAATGAGGACCAAAGTGTTTAATTTTAGAACCAGGCAGTGGTGGAAAAATGACAGTTCTTGAATCTTATATTTCAAGAGCCGGCACCAGTGCCCCATAGGATGGACCAAACTCCTTCTTCACAGGAACCTTTTCTCAAACCAGATCCCTAATTTTTAGAATTCAGCCTGAGGAAGCTGTTGAATCCCTCATTCCCAAAGTGGTGGCATATGTTGTGAAACGTCCATCTTGGAACTGTTGTCATTCTTGTAAGATAGTGACACATTCACTTATTTCAAAAGATGTATCTGCCGCTACTGCACCAGGACCATCACGATCTGGACCGTACATAGGTATACCAAACAGGAATTTATATAAGGTACAGCCTCCAAAAGATCTTCTAGGCAGAATATTTAATTCTCTTTGAACTTCATACAGGTGATGGATCTAAGTATGACCTGAGTTTAATACCCTTGCTTTATGTCTTGTTCTTTTTCCTTAACCGAATTTCCCTCAGGATGCTATGGTGTAGGAAAATTCACTGCTACCCCAAATGTTCCCATGGCATTCCTGTAAGCCCTTGAGGCAAAAGCAGGGCCCTTGTCCGAATGGAAAGCAGCAACTGCATATGTCCTGATCAAGACTTCCAAATCTTTAATAACAATGCGAGCATCAGCTGATCATTGTGTCCACACCCAAAGGAATCTGGAGCAAGATTCTACTGCTAGTAGAATGTATTTGTATGCACCATCTGAATTTAGGGGACTGCAATGGTCCAGGTACACAAACTGCATAGGCTTGTTTGTATTAAGACGGGTGTCTGCGGTGGGCGCTTCATGGTGGAACCGTTTATTTGTTGACAGATGTCACAGCTAAGGACGTACTGTTTGGTCTGTTTGTATAGACCTTGCCACCAATAGAGCTTTTGACAAAAGTGAAAGAGTAGTGGCCACACCAGCATGGGTAGAAGCAACACCCTCATGAGCTGCTTTGATTAGTTTTAGCCTACGATCTTGGTTGGGGATCACACGATCACCCACCCCTGGTATTGTTACAAAGGGAATACTTTGGGCACTTAAGTGGTAGGAACATTTTGTTGGGTATGCTTCTGGTAAGGGTTTGCCATCAGCAGAAGCATTCACAGTAGCCAAAATGCCATCATCCACCCAAAGGAGTTATCACAGCAATAGTTGTGTAACAACTGCAAATTTGGCGGCTTCATCAACCAATGAATTCCATACAATGTGTATTCCAATACATTAATGGCCTAGTGTATATAGTACATGAGCCTGCGGCAGTTTGTCCTTAAACTCTGCCACTGTCCCCCACATCAGTTTGTGTTTGATGTTGTTTCCTTTTAAATCTCTCAACCCTTTAAGGCACCGGTAGTGTAAGTTTTCATGGAAGGACTGGGCACAATAATATGAATCACAAAAAGTGAGGGGAATTCAAGATTCATATGTTCCAGTGTCAAAATCAATGCTTTGAGCTCAGCGAGTTGTGCTGTGCAATCCCCTAGAGGATGCATGTAGGCTTACTGAGGATGGAAGTCACCATCCCTCATGACTCCATAAACAGCTGCGCAAGCCGTGGAGTGTTGGTGTTTGGCACCTACAGCTAGTTGTGCTGAACCATCAGTATAGATGATGTACTTATAGTGGTCTAGCGGTATGACATTAGTGGGCAAGAGGAATTCAAGTTCATATTGGAGAAATTCCTGGGTCTGTAGTTTTGGTTGAAAAATATAGTCAACATCAGTGGCAGTCAAGGAGATAGTCCATTGCATCCTTTGTGGATGTAATGTGTTCGCATTTGGAATGCTGGCTTTGGTAACAACCTCAAGGGCTGGGACTGGGATAACGACAATAATTTGCTTACCCTGGGCTAGTGGTCTCTTCTTGATGACCACCATTTGAACTGCAGTCAATATTTTTTCTGTTGGTGCAAAATGCATTTCTGCATTGAATATAAATGTGATTTATACGCAATTGGTACAGTGCCACCTTCATTGTATGTGACATATGTGAATCTGTTGGAACCTGGAATTATCCAGATGATTATTTGTTTTGTTTTCACATGAGTGTAAGTGTTTGCATTAAGCATGTAAGTTTGAAATGATCTGAGAATTTCTGTATGTTGTGGTGTCCAATGTTTTCTTGGGAAATCTGGATGTATTAAATCATAAAGTGGTTTTATGCAATGGGAATAATCTGATATGTATGTTCTGCCAAAATTAAAGAATCCTAGCAAGGATTGCAGGATGGTATTTGGTGGTTGTAATTGTGCACACTTCTCTAGGAAGTGTGGCACCAAACTCATCCCCTCAATTGAAAGCTCATATCCCAAAAACAGGACACTAAGGACAGCATTTTTAGTTTTCTTAAAACTGAATTTATAGCCATAGGCGGCAAATCCCAATACAATGTGATCTACCCTTTCCAGATGTGAGTTGAGGTCATCATCTGTCAGATAAATGGCATCTACACAAAACAACACCTCTTGATCAATATTATGTAATATTAACATGGGCTGAGATCAATCTTAGACAGTTTTTAGAATGTTGGGGGAGTCGGAAAAAGCAACACGAGAGCCTAACAAGGAAAAAGTGCTTAAATCTCAGCTTTCAGTCACTAGATTTTGGCAGAAAAACTATTAGAAATATACAAGGTTGTATTGCATTTTTTACGGGCATAAGAGATGTGCAATGTGAGTCTTGTATGCCAAATGTGCATGTGTGAATGTTTAAATGTTAGTAATCTAAGACTATTCTGTGGGAATGGTCCTGCCCAGCTACGGGAAACAAAGGTTTATTCATTGGTGATACATGGGGTTCAATTGCTCCCTGGTGCTTGTGAGAGAATTTCCCTCACAGGGGTGTTTGCATCATGTTTTATTGGATATTGAGGTTTTACTTGTGGATTGGACCGTATAAGTATAAAGTGATAAAGAGAGTCTCTATCCCAGCCCACGTGGTTGCGATAGAGTGGTGGTGCCTGGCCTAGAGCCCAACCTGCAGCATAGGCTTCTTTAACTAGATCTGGAACTAGGACTGAAAAAGATGGCAAAATGACATATTCCCCTTGTGGGAGTGTTCTAACAAACTATGGGACCCAATCTTTCTCTGCCAGAAGCATGTCATAGCTGAGCTTTAATCTTTCCCCGGAAAATTACTTTAAAAGTGTGCATAATGTCACCCTCAATTTTAATATTTAGTTAGTAAACTTGATCAGGAGGGAGATGCGCCTGTCAGGGGTTTTGACTTCAAGATAGTTGTTAGTTGCTCTCACATCCTGAAACACTTGAAGATTCTGGCAAATGATTGTGACTTGTGCCGTGCTATCTAGCAGAGTCACTGCCTACGTCCTGTTCTTAAGTAATGTTCTCAATATGTATGGCATACTTACCCAACATCCTCACAACCATCTTCTTTTTAAATTGAGGTTTTTGTTGTGGAAGTTTCTCATCTTCTTATATTGTGATGTCAGATGAGCGTTGTGAGTCCTTCTTTAGTTTCACATACTTGTTTCTACACTCTGACTGCCCATTTATCTTGGTTTGTCATATGAGTCCTGAAAAGAAAGAGAAGGGCGTGTATCAGTATACTGATTCCTGCCAGAGGGTTTCAAATGATCATGATTTCTAAGGTTATAGTGTTTATCTGATGTCTCTGACTTCAAAGATTGTCTTAATTGTTTTAACAAATCTTTATTAGATTTGTTTGTCCTAGCGGTTTTTTAGAACCCTCCTGTGCTTGCTTGTTATTATCTTTTTTTGGAATTACCTTTAAGATGTGGCTTATTTGGTCTGGCCTCCAGATTATCCCACCCTATACTAGTATAGGTATTGGTGATACTCTTTGGTTCCTGCTCTATCTGTAGAACTTGTGCAAGCTGCTGGCTTACTGCAAATGCTGCTGCTTTCCCTTTAATATTTCCTAAAATGAATGAGGTGACTGTGATAAAATTGTCCATTAACTTCAGCCTCAAATCCAGGGCAGCCCCATGTTCATTTTGCACTTGTTTTAACACCTCTGAAGGTTTGACAGAGTTGGCGTACCATGCGTTGTGGTATAAACTGCAGCACCAATACTATGACCCAACTGGCACAGTCATCTATCGAGGGAACCATCCCAAATGGCAAGCATATTATGGGAATTCTATGTTCATCTCGGGGTCCCTTATGGGAAAACTTTGCTTCTCGCAGGACTGTTTTTTTGTACAATTTGAAATGGAATTTCTTCACATTTAGTGGGAACCTTACCCATAATTGCGTTAATAGTTACCGGGTTTATCCTTGGGGTAGCCAGTTGTTAGACAGCTGGAGCAGCCCTTGCTTGGACGGTATCCAGAGTTTGCATTACAAACTGTGTTAAGCATCTGTTTAGGCTTACTAAATTATTATATAAGGGACGTAAATCTACCACCTGCAGATTTTGTACATCCGGATATGGTGTATATGTAGCCAGTACTGGCCATGTTGATCCTTCATTGCTGAGGGTACCTAATCTGACATGTTGCACTATGTGTGGGAGGGTGCCTTGAAACCAGTTTTGGTGTTCTTGATATGTTAATCGTATTTCTAAATAATTATAAGCTCTGTAATGTGCAGGTGCGTTAGCACTGGAAATCACACAAAGAAGTATGGGGTTCACTGGCAAATCAAAAAGCGTAAACAAGGGGTATGCTTATGCCCCCTGCCGCTTAAAGTCCTTACTAGGAAAATAGGGTCAGTGTGAGGCTGTGGAGTATTAGAGAGACAAGGGGGAATTTCCTTTATGGACTAGGTGATCTAACACTATATAGTGTCATGCTTCATCATTTGACCACCTAGCCCCACCCAGGAAGGACAGTGCCACCTGGGTGGACTCAACCTCATTGTTAAAAGAACAGGAGGGAGTGCGTAAATAAATTCTTGGTCTGGAAAGATTTAGGATCCAGCTAACCTAGGGAAAATAAAAACACCTATCCAGTCACCTGTACTAAGTTACAATTTTAATAATGGTGTCTGTTTGGTGTGGTTCAAAACAAAAATGGGACACCTCCGTGTGAACAGGGTCACCTATCTAAAAGTCGGTTGCCAACATGTTTCTGCCCTTAACTGATGAGCTAAGGAAGGTCTCGGGGCATTCGTCAGGGCCTCGGATCCCTAAGACTCAAATTAGAGTGAAAGAGCATACTCCAATATGTGGTGAAAAGAAAATAAGGTGAATAAGGTAAAAGGCCTCCCTTACCCAAGGAATTACCTTGAAGGGCCATATCCCTAGAGGCTACTGGCCTCTGGTATCCAGGAGGGGGAGTGTCCCTTTATTGTCAAACATGCTTCAAAGGGGGCGCTCGCTATGCGCCTATATCATCCTCTCCCTTGACCGCTTGGCACTACCACAAACATACCATCTCCACTCCCACTAGCAAGCCCATTAGCAAGTAAATATTGTGTGACAGCTTCTCTACAACTTACAGGTCTTACTGATGGTTGTACCATACCTATAAGATAGAATTGAGAGATAGAAACACCAACCGGGTATATCCTTTTAAGGTTCAAACTTGAACAAACTACAGATTAGTTTAGGTAGTACCTATATAGTTGAGGAGGATTTTCCCTTAACACCACGGACATCTCTGTATAAAAGGTGTTTAGGCATACCTTTGGCACTTGTGTGAGAGCTACCCAAGAGGTCTGTTAAATAAGTACCTTTCCTTGATACATTTGTCGCGACATGTTATGCGGTTCCAATTTTGGCAATAGGACTACATGTTTAGGATGGCAGCACCACTGAGTATAGGAGACTGAATCAATCCCACACTGCTTGGCAGCTGTCGGTATGAAAAGTGATTTGTGGCAACCTGAACCCGACACTCTGACACCTCAGGGAAGTCATGAATAGAGTTCACACCCCTTTTACTTGGTTGTTCAATGACTCACGCATGCTAAAGCAAGACATAAGGTGCCTGCAAACTGGATTTCAATGCATTTTTGGAATCAGTTTTATGTGTATAAAGCATGTACTGCAATAATAAGGCAGATGAAACAGAACACAGTAAATAACAATAAAGCCAAAGTGAAGAGGATGAACAACGCCACCATGTTGTGTGATTCTAGAGAGCCTATTTAGTCCCACCAAAACCATGTCTAAATCTGAGTGCCTTGTGATTTGTAACCCTCTGCCTGACCCGACCTAAGAGATTAGCCCCTGTTCAGTACCTGAATAGAACAGCAGGGGTCTGACCGTTGTCTGGATGGTAATCCTCTAGGGAAGCTGAGACATCAGTGCCAGGATCAACAAAGCTGTATGTCATGTGGTACACTTCCCACAACAGTCATGAACAGAATGTCCAGAACCCTCCTTGGCCCTATGTGTTGTTTATTTAATAATCCATACACTATTCGGGGAATAGCTCTGATGTCATCTTGTGTTTCGAGGATAGAACTGCTTTCTGGGTTGGCAATACATTACAATATCATGTATGGTACATGGCAGCCTTGGACAAAGATACAGATTACATGTTGTACAACGGCCGATAAAATGTGCAGAAAAGGCTGCTGATAAAATATATAACACAGTTGCTAAGCAGGCTTGCTAAAAAATATGAAAAAATGTGAATAAAATGTGTATGAATTTAAATGGCACAAACCAGGGAATCAAAGTTAAGCTATAGGTTTCCAACCCGGTTATTAAAGGTACAATATGTGAGAGTTTATGTCAATGAGTTCCTGAGTGTGTCTCATTATGTGATGTTATGTGAATGTGTCTCTTTGTGTGTGAGTCTGTGTCTTTGAGTGTGTGAGTGTGAGAATGCAGAGCCCTATGTCAATCTCTTTACATGAGTCTGCGTCAATGAGTGAGTGTGTTTCACTTAGTAGTGATGTTTGAATGTGTGTCCTTACGTGTGCATTTGTGTGTGAGTCTGCATCTAGGAGTACAAGAGTGTTAGAAATAGTGTCTCTAGTTGGCAGTGGTTTGCACCCTGTCCAAGCAGGGACCCTGACTCTAGTCAGGGTAAGGGAGTCACACAGCTAGGATAACCCATGCTCATCCCCTTGGTAGCTTGTCACAAGGAGTTGGGCTTATCTCAGAGTCAAGGTGTAAAGTATTTGTACACACACAGGGTAAAACAGTAAAAACACCACAAAAGTACTCCACACTAGCTTAGACAAATAACTGATATGTATCTGAATAAAACAAGACCAAAACGATGAAAAGCCAACATGCACAAGCAAAGATGCAAATTTTTAAAGATTAAGACCCTCACTACAACCCTGGTGGTCGGTGTTAAATCGGCGGTAAGACCGCCAACAGGCCGGTGAAAAGAAAAATGGGATGACGACCGTGGCGGAAACCGCCAACATAGACAGCCACTTTAACACTCCGACCGCCATGGCGGTACAAACAAACAGCGCAGCGGTAACCACCAACAGACAGGCGGAAGACAATGTACCGCTCACCCTATCACAAGATGCCAATCCGCCACCTTTTCCGGGGCGGAACCAACGCAATCAAAAACACGGCGGAAGCAGTACACAGAAAGGGAAATCACTCACTTCTCCACACCCCATGAGGAACCAGGACGCCATGGAGCCAAAATGTCACATCCTGATGGCGATGGTCTTCCTGCTCCTCTATCAGGAGCTCCAGAGACAGCGGTGACGACCACTGTGAGTCCTGCACCTACAACACCGGGGAGAGGGGGAGGTAAAAGAGAGTGACACACACATGCAACACCCCCACCCCCACCCTCACCCACAACACCATACACACAAATACATGCTGCAACATTACATATACACCCCCACCGCCCCTTCAATAACGCAAGGACAAAAGGAATTGATTTGAACAATTGTAATCAATAAAAATCCAGTACTCAAAATTCTAAATACAGTATATACAATTATGTACACCAACTACACAAGTCCGGATAGTGCACCAATCATTGTCCGTGGACCACTGGGCCAAAAATGCATGGGCGAGGCCCACACTCGATACCTGACTCCAAACGGAGAAACCACTGGAGGGGCATCAGATAGAAAATAAACAGGCACCTCAGAGGGAGGGGGAGAGGGGCACCTCAGCCTGATGAACGCACGACGCCACTGCTCCACGAGGGGGCTCTATGCCCACTGCTGTATCCTGGGGAGTGCAAAGCCACAGTCTCTCAAGTCTTTCCAGTGGGTTGTTTGCCCACTGCTTTATCGTGGGGAGTGCAAAGCCACAGTCTCTCAAGCCTTACTGCTTTATCCTGGGGAGTGCAAAGCCACAGTCTCTCATGTCTTTCCAGTGCATGGTTTGCCCACTGCTTTATCCTGGGGAGTGCAAAGCCACAGTCTCTCAAGTCTTTCCAGTGGGTGGGTTGCCCACTGCTTTATCCTGGGGAGTGCAAAGCCACAGTCTTTGAAGTGGATAACAGTCTCCACTGGTTCTGGAGGGGGCTTTGTGCCCAGAGTGCTTCATCCTGCCAAGGACAGAGGTAGTGGATGTCTTTCTCCACTGGTTCTGGAGGGGGCTTTGTGCCCAGAGTGCTTCATCCTGCCAAGGACAGAGGTAGTGGATGTCTTTCTCCACTGGTTCTGGAGGGGGCATGGTGCCCAGAGTGCTTCATCCTGCAAAGGACAGAGGTAGTGGATGTCTTTCTCCACTGGTTCTGTAGGGGGCTTTGTGCCCAGAGTGCTTCATCCTGCCAAGGACAGAGGTAGTAGCTGTATCTCTCCACTGAAAGTGATGCCTCATTGAAGCTGCCCAGGCTCCTGGAACTCACCACCAGCCTCGGCTGACTGACCACTGGGGATGGCAGCCATGTCTGCGGTGGTGCCACTGGCTGAGGATGTTGCGGGGCCGCTGCGGTGCTTGCGCGGTGTCAGTCGCGCCGGTGCTTGCAGCGGGCTCAGTGGCAGCGGTGCTGGCGGCAGGCTCTGTTGAGGCGGTGCTGGCGGCGGGTTCTGTTGCGTCGGTGCTGGCGGCGGGCTCTGTTGCGGCGGTGCTGGTGGCGGGCTTAGTGGCAGCGGTGCTGGCGGCGGGCTCAGTGACTGCGGTGCTGGTGGTGGGCTCAGTGGCAGCGGTGCTGGTGGCGGGCTCTGTGGCGGTGCAGGTGGCGGTCTTCTCCGCCGTACAGGTTAGCGTCGACGTGGACAGAAGGTGTGACACTGGTCCCTCAGTCAGTGCCACCATGCCCTCTCCTGACCTGCCCTTCACTTTCTGGCCCTTCCCCACCTTGGATGGGGGCGCTGCTGTCTTGCCACTATCCCCTTTCGGTTTCATTGAGCCCTTGGTGGCAGGTGTTTTCGGCTTCTCCCTCCGGGATGTGGGCAACTTTTTAAGTTTTGCAGGTGGTGGAATGTCCTCGCCCTCGCTCCGAGGCACACTGACAGCCGTGATGGTTGGCGCACTCCAATAGCCTGCAGTTGCTGGCACCACTGTGCCTGGTGATGTGGTGGCTGAGGTGCTGGGTTGGGACCTGGAAAGCCTGGCCTTAGGTTATGGGCGGGGGAGGGAGGTGTAGGGAAGAGGTCAATATTAGCCAGGAAAAGTGGAGACGAGACTGGGAGGGAGGAGGGAGACGTGGAGGAGGGGGACACAGTTGAGGCAGTGGATGTTGATATGTCTGCATGGGTATGATGCTTGTGTGAGTGCCTGTGGGATGTGTGGTGCTTATGTTTGCCTGAGCCACTTTTGTGTGTTGAGGTGTGTGCATGCTGGTCTGATGGTGTGCTTGGGATAGGCTGAGGTACAGGGGATTAGGTCTGGGTGGAGGAGGTTGGAGGGGGGAGGCTGGACACAGGGACAATGGCTGCCATCAGTGCTGAGGCCAGAGCCTGAAGTGCTCTCTGTTGGGCTGCCTGGCCAGAATGAATGCCCTCCAGGTATGCATTTGTTTGTTGCAAATGCCTCTCAACACCCTGGATGGCATTCACAATGGTAGACTGCCCAACAGTGAGGGATCTCAGGAGGTCAATAGCCTCCTCACTGAGGGCAGCAGGGCTGACTGGGTCAGGGCCTGAGGTGCCTGGGGCAAAGGAGATGCCCACCCTCCTGGGTGAGCGGGCACGGGACACACGCTGAGGGGCTGCTGGGAGGGCGGTGCTGGTAGGGGGGGAGGCGGCTGTGGATGCGGGGGTCACAGAGGGGCCCGCCACCGCAAGGGAGCTCCCATCAGAGGAGGAGTTGCTGTCGCTGCTGTCACCTCCCGTCCCCGCCGTGGAGCTCTCCTCGCCCTCCGTCCCACTGATGGCTCCGTTGTCTCGCCCTCCAGGGCCAAGTGGGATGCAGCTCCCTCCTGCTCCAGTGCCACTGCTCCTCCACCAGATAATGCTATTGCACACAAGAACAGGGAGACCACAAAAAGGGGGGGGAGACAGAAGAAAGACATGTTCAGTGCATGCAATACCACTACCGTTGGCGGAAACTACAGACACTGCAGACCTCATCACTACGCCATGCACTAACAGTTCCTAGATTATTCACAAGGCCATGGGGTACAAGGACTATGCCCGATTGCTGCACACATGGAAGTCACAGGAGCCTGAATAGGTGTAGATGGCTCTTACCACTGGTGGGGTTGGGGTGCCACATAGCCTGCCTCACAAGGGACCTTGCCTACAAACTTCGCCCTGGCCTAGGGGAACCAACTGCCCACCTCCCCCACCCAGACATCTCGTAAAGCGCACAGTCAGATGAATGTGTCTGTACTCACCCCCTTGTGGCTGCTGTGATGCCCTCAAGCGCCCATCCAACTCTGGATACGCCAAGTCAGGATCCGGAACATCAGGGGGTCATGGTGCGACGGGCACCCCTCCCACGTTGGGAGTCCATCCCCAGCTGGGCCTCCGAAGTGTTCTTGCTCCAGCGGCGAAGGTCCTCCCATCTTTTCTGTTCTGGCAGTGGGTGCTCCGTCTGTGGTGGACCCCCAGGGTCCGGGCTTCCTTGGCGATGGCACGCCAAATATCCTTCTTCTGGTGGGCGCTGACCTAGAGGAATAGTACAGGGGAAAAGGTAAATCTTTCACCGTCCAGACCGTCATAGTCATTGGCCCACGTTCCCACCCCTGCCCTGACGCACATACACTCACCATCTGCACATGCAGGCCTCCCCCCCTTCCCCCCATGTATCTTCCATCCACACCACTCCAAACAGCCATTGCCCATGCAGTGTACTCACATGTTTGTCTGGAGGACCGCAGAGTAGCGTGTAATGGGGGAGGACCCCATCCACTAACTTCTCCAACTCCTCCAAAGTGAAGGCAGGGGCCCTTTCCCCAGACACATGAGCCATCGTCGCTTCCAGACTGAGGTCACAGCAGCACTTGCAGTGTAGGTTCTCTCCTGTTGAAGGTCAGGTAACAAGTGATTGAACAGAGAGAAAATGGCGGTCACGTCTGTGGCGGTGTGTACCGTCACCGCCGGCGTACTTCGTCATTGGCTCCTCGGACCCATAGGGTCCAATGTTAACCAATGCAGGATTGCGCTGCGGTCTTCGACCGCCTACCGCAACGGTGTAGAACGCATTCTCAGTTACCTCATATCCCCTTGTCCCACCTTACAAGTCAGGCAGCCACCATTTCAGGGGGCCACATGGCAAGAATAATAACTGTGTCACACCTATGTAGGCCTTGCATACACACAGTAACAGGCACATTGCGGATTAATAAACATGTGCTAATGACAATTTGTGATACCTCATTGTTGGCTGACTCTCTGCTCACTGTTCTCGTCCATAGGGCACGTCCGCTGGGGCAGGTGATGAGATGGCGGCATCCTCTGGTGTACAGACTGCTGGTGGACCTTTCGACAATGGAAGAGAAACACGTAATAGTCACCTACAGACTTGATCGTGCAACAATCCATGAACTGTGTGCCCAGTTGGAGCCAGACCTGATGTCAGCTATCCGCCATCCCACAGGGATCCCCCCTCTAGTGCAGGTCCTGTCAGTACTCCATTTCCTGGCAAGTGGGTCTTTTTAAACAACATTGGCCATTGCATCAGGGATGTCCCAGCCAATGTTCTCCAACGTGTTGTCCAGAGTGTTGTCTGCCCTGCTGAAACACATGTGCAGCTACATCGTGTTCCCTCAGGTGGAGGATTTGCCTACAGTGAAAGGTGACATGTATGCCCTGGGACATATCCGCAACATCATAGGTGCCATTGATGGGACACATGTGGCCTTGGTACCCCCCGCAGGAGTGAACAGGTGTATAGAGACAGGAAGAGTTACCATTCAATGAATGTGCAGATGTTGTGTTTGTCCAACCAGTACATCTCCCATGTGAATGCCAAGTTTCCTGGCTCAGCGCATGACGCTTACAATCTGAGTAATAGCAGCATCCCTTATGTGATGGGGCAACTCCAGAGGCACCGTGTGTGGCTAATAGGTGAGGACAAGGAGCCTATACCCTTTGAATAGTTTTCTGGGTCTGTGGTTGTCCCTACTGGTTAGTGTGTGTCTATCAGTTGTCTCTTGATATTTGCAGGTGACTCTGGGTACCCCAACCTGTCATGGCTACTGACCCTAGTGAGAAATCCCAGGACAAGGGCAGAGGAACGCTACAATGAGGCACATGGGCGAACTAGGAGGATTATAGAAAGAACCTTCGGCCTCCTGAAGGCCAGGTTCCGGTGCCTCCATATGACAGGTGGTTCTCTCTACTACTCACCAAAGAAGGTGTGCCAGATCATCGTGGCCTGCTGTATGATGCACAACCTGGCTTTGCGACGACAGGTGCCTTTTCTGCAGGAGGATAGTCCAGCTGGAGGTCTTGTGGCAGCTGTGATGCCTGTGGACAGTGAAGAAGAGGAGGCAGAAGAAGAGGATATCGACAACAGAAACAACGTTATCCAGAAATACTTCCAGTGAGACACAGGTAAGAAGATATCACTGCCTCACACATCTCATACTATTGTTTGAACTATCATAAGTCTGTCACTTTCACCCAGTGTATGGACCCTGACTTGTCACTTTGTCCATTTCACAGATGTGGGTCCCACTGTGTGACCTCTGCTATATTTCCTCATGGACTAGAGCTGTGTTACATCAGTATGTTGACAATAAAATTGACATTGCTATATTCCATAGTTATTGTAAATACACATTTGTGAAAGCACAGACTGACTCCGGATGGTTTTGTGATTGATGTGTGTTTATTTTTGTGCAAATAAGGGGAGGGGGTTGTAAAATGGTCAAGGGTGATGGTGGAGGAATGTCCATGACAGAGTCCAGTCTATTTGTTTCACAGGTGCATTGTCCAAAAGGGCATAGAAAGTGGAGCTAGGGCAGTTTAAGGATGGACAGGATGACAAAGTGGGACAGAAGGATGTCATTCAAGGGGGTCTCATTTTCTGGCGGGGTCTTGGCAATGTTCTCTGTCTTGGTCCTGGATCTCAGTGACCGTTTGCAGGCTGGCTCTCCATCTGCAGGGGGTGGGGTGCTGGTGTTGTGGTCCTGTGGCGGTGCCTCCTGTCCACTAGCCCAGGCGGAGGTGGTGGGCTGTTCATCGTCCAGGCTAGTGTCAGGGGCCCCTTGTTGTGCCACAGTGTCCCTCCTGGTGTTGACAAGGTCCTGCAGCACCCCTACAATGGTGACCAGGGTGGTGTTGATGGACTTGAGTTCCTCCCTGATCCCCAGACAGTGTTCCTCCTGCAGCTGCTAGGTCTCCTGAAAGTTGGCCAGTACCATTGCCATTGTCTCCTGGGAATGATGGGACGCTCCCATGATGTTGGAGAGGGCCTCGTGGAGAGTGGGTTCCCTGGGCCTGTCCTCCCCCGCCACACAGCAGTTCTCCCAGTTCCCCTGTTTACCTGTGCCTCTGTCCCCTGAATCGTGTGCCCACTGCCCCCAGGTCCCTCATTTTCTTGGGGTGGTGGGTTTACCTGGATTCCCTGTAGTGGTGGACACACTGCTGCTTGACGTGTCCTGGGGACAGAGGGATAGGCCCGCTGGGTGGGTGCTGTGCTGGTGTTTCCTAAGGGGGGAGGCTCTGTGGTGGCTTGTGCCAGTGTCAGGGGAACCGACTGTCCTGAGGTCCCAGATGGGCCGGGCTGGTCATCTTGATCCAGTTGAACAGAGCTGCTGTCATCTCTGTAGGCCTCTTCTGTGGGGGGAGTGGACATGTTTGGAACCTCCTGTCTGGTGACGTTGGGTATGGGTCCTGCAGGGGTGTAAAGGCATGATTATTGCATCTGTGTGTGCCATCGTGTGCAATTGGTGAGTGACCCTGTATTCCAGTGCTTGCATTCTTGTCTAGTTCCTTGTGTGATATTTGGTTTGGGGCCTGTGTGGGTATCTGTAGTGGACATGCTTTGGTGATGGGTGTCCATGCTTTGGTGTTGCATGCAGGGCTTGGTGTTGGGATGGGTGGTTTGTGATAGTGGGACATATGTGAGGTGTTGGAGTGATGGGGGTGAGGGTGAGGGTGGGGGTATGTGATGGCATGCAGGTAGGGTGGGGGATATAATAGTTAAGAGTTGACTTACCAGAGTCCATTCCTCCTGCTACTCCTGTGAGGCCCTCAGGATGCAGTATTGCCAAGACTTGCTCCTCCCATGTTGTTAGTTGTGGGGGAGGAGGTGGGGGTCCACCGCCAGTCCTCTGTACTGCAATCTGGTGTCTTGAGACCATGGAAAGCACCTTCCCCGTAGGTCGTTCCACCTCTTCCTGATGTCATCCCGTGTTCTTGGATGCTGTCCCACTGCGTTGACCATGTTGACGATTCTGCGCCATAGCTCCATCTTCCTAGCAATGGAGGTGTGCTGCACCTCTGATCCGAATACCTGTAGCTCTACCCAGACAATTTCCTCCACCATGGCCCTGAGCTCCTCCTCTGAGAACCTGGGGTGTCGTTGTGGTGCCATGATGTGGTGTGGGCGATGTGTGGGGTGGTGTGTGTTGTGATGTGTGAGGGGATGTGTTTGTGTGTGTTGTCTGAGGTACATGGATGTTATGTGAGTGATGATGTTGTGTGTCTGTGGATGCTAGGGTTGTTTCTGGTGGAGTCTCTCTCTGGCCTTCTTTTGCAATTCTGGTCGTAAGGGTTTGTGGGTGATGTGGGTGTGTGTTTTATATTGGATTGGGTGTGTGGGAGTGGTGTGTGTATGTGTATCAGGTGTGTGTATTTCGAATTGTCCAATGTGGTTGTGTTTTGTAAATGTGTGTGTATTTTGAATGCGGCGGTGTTTACTGCCAATGGAATACCACGGTTGAAAGACCGCCATGTGGATTCGTGGGTCGTGATTGTGTGGGCGTATTCCTGTTGGCGTGACGGTGGAGGTTTTGTTATCGCCAGTTTATCACTGACCTTTGGTGCGGCGAACTTGTGTGGGTGTCTGGATTGTGGCGGATTACAAGCTGTGGGTCGTAATAGCTATAGCGCAATTCCGCCGCCGCAGCGGTGTGTTGGCAGTCTTCTGCATGGCGGTAAGCGGGATTTACTGCCAATGTTGTAATGAAGGCCTAAATCTCAGTAAAGCGCTTAGAAGCACAATACCTCTGACTGGGACTATCACAATGTCTTGATAGAGTCATTCCCAAAAGTCTGACGCAAGGGAGTGTGGGCCGGCCACGGAGTCGCACGGAGTCCAGGCACAGTACCTTTGGAAAAAGAGGAAACAAAGACATTGCATGGAGTCGGGAAGGTGAGGCGTCGCTGGTGCTGCGTCAGTTCCTTACTGCTACCGGGGAGGTGAGAGATCGGTTCCTTATTGCTAGGAGGGGAGGTGAGGCATGGGTTTCCTATGGTTGCTATGGTGGCTGGGGAGGTGATGGGGCGTCAGTTCCTTTACGATCCAGTGGGGCCAATGAATCAAGCAGGTCAAGTCGCGATGTGTCAAATTTGCGGTGTCGCGATCACACCACTGGACCGCTAGTGCTGTGGCAGAATCAAAGTTGGATGTCATGGACATCAGTGACATGGCACTCAGGACTCACGTTGTGGCGGGACTTTAGAGGAGCTGAAGCAGCATCGAGCCTCCAGCGTCAGTAGCGGTCTATGGACTCAGTAGGGACCACGGCTCCAGTGCAGACAGCGACACAAGGTACGAAGTCGCTCTGGAGTTGATGTACTTGGTTTTCTTTTGATTACAACATAACTCACTCCCAAGGGCCCAGAAACTGGATGTGGCACCACTTATCGAGCCACGACTCTCAGTAAGAGAGCCCAGGTGCTATGAAGTCTTTGATTTTCCTGAGACTTTTAACAGGAGGCAAGCTCAGTCCAAGCCCTTGAAGAACCTTTGGAAGCAGGATGCTGAAAGCAAAGTCCAGTCCTTTCACTCCCAGGACAGAAGCCTCAGTTCAGAAGGATTCTAACTTTGTGGGATCAGAGATCCAGTACGTATACCCATTTCTGCCTTTGAAGTAGGCAAACTTCAAACAAAAGTATTTGTAGTGCACCAGGGGACTGCTTTGTGTAAGAACAGGCACAGCCCTATTCAGGTGTAAATGTCAGTTTTTCCTACCACTCTAGTGAACTAAGACCCATCGGGATAAGCAGGACACACCTCAGCCCCCTTTGTGTGACTGTTTAAAATGAATTCACAAACAGCCCAAATGTCAACCTGCCCCATACGTGTATTCCACAGCCAGGCAGAGGCATAGAATAGTTAAGCAAGTAAATGCCCATTTTCTAAAACTTTTCAAATTTACAGTTTAAAAACCAGCTTCACCAAAAGATGCATTTTTAAATTATGGGTTCATAGACCTCAAACTCGATATCTCTATCTACTCCCAATGAGAAATTACACTTAAAGGATATTTCAAGGCATTTCCCACGTCAACCTATGGGAGAGATAGTCCTTGCACAAGTGAAAACTGAATTTAGCAGTATTTCATCAGAACACGTAAAACACACCAGTACATGTCCTACCTTTTAAATACACTGTACCCTGCTCATGAGGCTGCCTTGGGCCTACCTTAGGGGTGACTTACATGTAGTAAAAGGGCATTTTGGGCCTGGCAAGTGGGTGCACTTGCCAGGTTGAAATGGCAGTTTAAAACTGCAAACACAGACGCTGCAATGGCAAGCCTGAGTAATGTTTGCAGGGCTAGTCATGTGGGTTGTACAAACAGCGCTGCAGGCCCTCTAGTAGCATTTGATATACAGGCCCTGGGCATACCTGGTGCACTATATTAGGGACTTACTAGTAAATCAAATATGCCTATCATGGATAACCCAATCGCCAATACTTCTTAGACAGGGAGCACTTGCATTTTGGCACTGGTCAGCAGTGGTAAAGTACCCAGAGTCCTAAAGCCAACACAAATAGGTCAGAAGAAATAGGAGGAAGAAGGCAAAACATTCGGGGGTAACCCTGCAAACAGGGCCAGGTCCAACAATGAGTGTTTGTCTAATTCTGTGGCAGTAGACAAATGAGCCTTTGTGTGTTCCTCAGTGTGTGTCTGCATTTATAAGTACAGGTGTGTGTGACTTAGTGACAGTGAACAGATGTAGGTCACTGTATGCACCTTTGTGTGTGGGTCTGCATCTAGGTGTGCACCAGTGTGCATATTCCTGTATAAGCCTCTGTATGTGAGTATGCCTCTAACAGTATGTGGGTGTGCCTTACTCATTGGTAGTGGTGTGCACATATATGTCCCTCTGTGTGCCTGTAATTGTGAGTCTATGTTTATGTGAGTGTGTGACTGAATTACGTTATGTTCACTATCACCTGGGAGTGTATGCTGGTGCTGAGCAGGTTTGAGTCTAGTCACACCTAGGGCCTAGTGGGACTTCACAAAAAGCCAGGTCTTCAGCTTCTCACAGAATTCAAGAAGTGAGGCACAGGGTCTTATGTGTAAGGGCAGGACATTCCACACTTTACGAGCAATGTAAGAGAAGACGCAACCTCCAGAGCTGGTTTTCCTTATGCGTGGGATTTGTGCAAGTAGGAGTCCAGACGAGCGTAGGTGTCTAGAAAGCTTGTGAAAACAGATGCAATTGTTGTGGTATGCTGGGCCAGTGTTATTTAGTGCCTTGAAAGAGTGGTAATGACTTTGAACTGTGCCAGTGGAGCTCATTCAGGTGTGGTGTGATGTGAGTGTGGTTGAGAATGATTCTGGCCACCGAGTACTGAAGGGTCAGCTGCCTTCTGGTGAGTTTTTTGTTGGTCTCCAGTAGTCCAACTTGCTTGTTACCAGGGCATGAATGACTGCTTTCTGGGTGCTGTTTGGAAGCCATTTGAAAATTTTCCTCAGCATCTTCAGGGCATGAAAGTATGAGGCATTGACAGCACTAACTTGGTCAGCTTGCTATTGATGAGGATCTCCAGGGTCTTGGTGTGGGTGGTGATGGTGGGTTTCGGTCCTAGCTCACAGAGTCAGTGGCAGTGTGCCTTTCTGTGTTTCGGTGTGTGCCTATGAGTTCCATTAATGTATATCTGGGTCATATGGTGTGTGAATGTGTGTCCTTATCTGTGCATGTGTGTGTAAGTTTACACCTAGGAGCACTTGAGTTTGTGTCTCACTGCTGTGTGCAAATCTGTGTATCTGCATGTGAGTCTGCATCAATGAGTAGATGAGTGTGTGTATCACTTAGAGATGATGTGTCCTTATGAGTGCCTCTGTGTATAAGTTTGTGTCTCTGAGTAAACCACTTTGGCCCTCATTACGAGTTTGGCAGGAGGCGGAGGCCTCCTGCGAAACTCGTACCGCCACCTGACCGCCAGTGGGGCCAGAACACCAACGGTCCTATTATGAGTTCACTGCAGGGCCTTAACATTGATGCTAGCTCCTAACCGGTGGCAATATGGCGGTGCGGCAGCACCCGTCGCAGTTTCCACTACCCGGAAATCAGGCAGTGGAATGCGTGACGGGACTACCAATGGGGGCACCACCACCATGAAAAGGCTGGTGGATTGAGGAGTCATAATCCCCAGGGCAGCGCTGCATGCAGCGCCACCCTGACGGATTACAACTGCTGAGACGGCCTGACGACCAGACTGTCGACTGGCGGCAACCTGGCGGTGTTGACGGTCCGACCGTGGTGGCTCTGCCACAGTTGTAATGTGGCAGTTGGACCCCCATGACTGCAGCAGTCCGACTGCCACCGCGAGTCTGGCGGTGTTGAGACCGCCAGACTCGTAATAAGGCCCCATGTGTCTGAGTCAGTCACAGTGTGCAAATGTGGGCACTGTGTGTGCCTCTGTGTGTGAATCTACGTCTATGAGTACGCAAGTGTTTGAGTCAGTGATGATGTGAGGTGATAATGGGTGTCACTAAGTGTGCATGTACGCGCATGTCAATGTTTTGTTTGAATCAGTGGCAGTGTGCAAATGTGTGTTCCTGTGTATAAGTCTGCATCTGAGTATGTGAGTGTGTGGCTGAGTCATTGGCAGTCTGCAAATCTGTGTCCATGTGTGTACCTCAGTGTGGATATCTGCATCTATGAGTGCCAGAGAGTGTCTGAGTCAGTGGCAGTGGGTGAATACTCTCCCTTTTGTGTGTGAGTCTACATCTATAAGTACATGAGTATGTGAGTCAGAGGCAATGTGGAAATGCATGTTCTTGTGTCCATCAATGTGTGTGAGTCTTCGTCTATGAGAATATATAAGTGTTTCAAAGTCAATGGAGGTGTGCGTTTGTGTGTCACTGTATCTTCAATTGAGTGTCAGTCTTCGGCTATAAGTGTGTGAGTGGTTGTTTGAGTCGGTGGCAGTGTGCAAAAGTGTATCGCCATGCGAGCTCAAGAGTGTGACCCTGTTTCTTTGAGTTTGTCAGTGTGCGTCTAAGTAAATGGTGATGTGCAAATGTGTATTCATGTGTATGCCACTCTGTGAGTCTGTGTGTATATCTGAGTCAATGGGAGTGTGTGGATGTGTGTCTTTGAAAATCACTGTGTGTGAGTCTATTTCTTTGAGTACAGGAGTGTATGAGTCACTGATGTGATGGTGTGTGAATGATTGCTCCCATGTGAGTTTCTGTGTGTGAGTCTAAGGGGTGTATTCGCAAAGGTAAATTAGCAAGTGTAGATTTACTCGTGCCAATGTACTACTACACCTAGGAGCAACTTTACTACTTTTTAATATTCACCATTTCCGATGCACCAGGACATACGAGCGCAAAGTTATTTCTCATAACTTTTCACATACAGATGGAGTCTCAATCACTAAGGCACAGATCTCCCCATTGCAAAGTATAGGGTAAAAAATAAAGTAAATACATTTATATATGTATATATATAAATATATATATATATATATTTTTTTTATGCAAGAAAATGTAAGTTAACTGTTATGAACCTACAATTAAATATATACGATGTTACAGTACAGTAGTTAATCAATTTAAATCATTAAATAGATAAAATCTATAACTGTAATTTAAAAATATTATGGAAAATAACTTTACAAATCTCACTTTCACTAGCATTTTTATATTCAATTATTATCTAGTGCATTTTATTGAAGCAAAAGTATTTCATTTTTTTTATTCATTCTAATTTGTTATTAAACGTTCAAAAGTTGATTTAGATTTTCTATAGTATTTTTATCAGATTTTCAAAATAGTTCTTACTGGAACATAATATTGGCAAAAAACAAATAGATCCATGAAGTCACAATCTTTTACACAAAAGGGAAATCAATTTTGTGTAAAATGTTACACTGGTTGTCTGAATCCCCCCCTTTAGCGTGGGGCTATGTATGGTCATGCGTCCAGGTTAATCTTGCCCAGCCAGATTGTCCAATGTAAGAGTGTGTTTACGTGTGACTGATTCTCTTAGTAGCTTGCAGTTTACATGATATTTGGTTGAGAATATCCCTCCAGGCGTCCCAAATCTTTGTGTGGTTTATATGGGCAACCCTGAGCATTGGGATCTTCTTTCAGTCCATTAAAGTTGACCTAGACTTTTTAAAAACTATTTTTTATTGCCCTTGTATTCATAAAATGCGACACACAATAAATCACTCCAAACATAAGAGAAGGTTGCAGTTCTTCAGCATGTACATAGTGAAATGTATCTGTCCAATAGATACGTTATTGTCAATCGCACACGAACATGATTATTCTGTCCATTTCCATGTGGGAAGTGGCTACTCCTGCTTGTCCGACATGGGCCCCCAGATTTTATCGTATTTCCTAGGGCAGTCCCTCTCCTTATAAATCCTTTCTTCAGCTGTGCATCTATGACTCTCACTTGTAAGTATTCAAGCATTATGTATCAATCACTGGGCAGTCCCAAACTACCTTAAGGAATGTCTCCCTCTCCATCTCACATTGCACTAAGGGAGTAGCCAGAAAAATAAATACCCCACACTTGAATCATGCCTCTAGTCACAGTGAGCATACAAAGTGATCAAATCCGACCCTGGTCAGAAGAGTTCCTTTCCCTCTTTCATCCATTCAATCTTCCACTCTTCTATTAATCCATTCACCTGTCCATTTCCATTCTTTCGCTCATCCACCCATCTGTATACACAACCATTTGTCCTGTCACCCTTCATCTGCCCTTCTTTGCTCCCTTTCATCCTGCTTTTCTTCCTTATTTCCTTACAAGTTTCCTTCGCTCCTTTCACCCTCCCTTTATCTTCCTGTTCTTTCTTTCCACTTTCTATTTGCCTATCTTTTGTCTTAAGTCCTTACTTTTTCTTTATCTTTCTAGGGCTTACTTTTTCTATTTGGCCCCTCCTCTGTGCTTTCCTCTACTTTCATTATTTCCCTTCATCTATTGTGCTGTGCAAGTCAGCCCACCTTCCACACCATTCTGATCTTGCATTCCCAGCAGTGTTATTTATGAGAATTTTGTCTGCAGGCTTCCAGACAGAATAGACTCATAAACAACCAATTAAAGTTTTTGCTGGACAGAGCTCAGCAGTCCATGGGGCCCAGTGGCCACCGCCGCTTAAGCTGCATAAATGGAGATATGAAATAAACCTTGTGAAAATATTTAAATTGTATCAGGCGAAACCTGGCCGCTAACACCAGATCCATAGAGGTAATTTTTGCCTTCACACATTCCTTATCCTCGAGGCAGCCCTAATCTATATCCTAATGTTCTCAGAAGGATTGTAGGGGTCAGGCATGTTTACCACTAGAGCTCTATTCAGTCTAGAGATAGATATTTCCCCCCAACACTCCATAATCAGCTTTGATACAAATAGATTCCAACTAATTAAAGTATGGGAGTGATGTGCGCTGTGGTTTCGAGATTTCCAATGCATGTCTCATCTATAAATACCTAAAGCATTTTTAACTTTAGTCAGAAATATGGAAGGGATGACATAAGATGCTGCGAGGAACATTTAAAAAGACTTTTTGGTGGTATGAATATCATACAGTCTTAAGGTCAGCAGTGCCAGCCCCTTGTGACTATTTGCTCTGTGCACTTTATATGAGCAGCTTTGCACCAATTATTTTGTACTGTTGCAGAGGAAAACCAGGAGTTCTGGGGTGGAATGTTCAACAGTACAATTAAGGGCCCGATTATGAGCTTGGAGGTCGGACCACCAGACCACTAAGGCGGCGGTCCCAAAAAGACCGCTGAGTCAGTGTCTACTGCCCACCATATTACAATGTAACCGCTGGCCCAGCAGCGGTGTACTTGATGGCGGTGGACCATCAAGGGACACGGTCAGCAATACAAGGTATATGTTTTACATTTGTGTTGACGCAGATGTGTAATTTTAGACCAAAAGGTACACATATGCATGACGTGTAAAAATACTTTGTTCATGTACCATTCCATTGCTGGAGACTGGACCATTTAGGCCCAGTGCAGTCAATGGCAGAAAAATGCAAATTGTACTTACATGTATTTTTTTTATCAAGGGTGAAGTTGCTGCTGTGAAGTGTGAGGGGATCCTGGACGAAGGGGCCCCTTTGGAGACTGAAGGGAAAAGAAGGAAATAAGGAAGCTAGCACCCAATTTCCTTCGATTCCACTATCTTGAAGCAGAGGATCTCTCCTGCCACAGTCAGCTCAGCGGAACAGCACATTGTAATGTGCACCATGGTACCCTTGTCTATACCGCCCTCTGACAGCTGCTTATCCCCTGCTGCCATAAAGGTGGTCAGTAGATGGTTGGCGTGCCGGTGGGACTTCAGCGGTTGCTAGTTCAGCGAAATGACGACATCGTAATGCAGTGGTCGGACTGCTGCCAACATGGCTGCAGTCAGACCTCCACTGCCGCCATGGCAGTCCCGGACTGACAAACTCGTAATCAGGCCATAAGTTCAAAAAACTAGTACATGACCCTTGACTTAACCCCCTCCCCGTAGCTTTTATGTTAAAGTTTTAGTTTATAAAAGCCCCTAGACAATGCAGCCTACCATTATAATGATCTGTGTTTTAATATGTGTTATTAATCTAATCTACTAGCTGAGTAAAGCTATGATTTTAATTAACTGAAATAAACATACTTACTTACCTACTAGAGAATTATGATTTATTAATTCAAATACATCCTGTAACTGGGAAAATGTCTTACTACAGGAGGTCTGCCAAGCACCACCTACCTTAGATATCCCTGTAGAGTCTCACCTGGGAAAGCCTGTCAGTTAGGGCACTGCCAAAACTATTGTCCATTTCGAAGTGGGCTCCCTGTGGTTATCTTACCATGCCATTTCTTTTGTCTCAGACTTGGTGCTAACACTCAATGGAAATTCTAAAGATTGCAAGCAGATCCCTTGAGACCTTGTATCCATACAGCTGGGAACAGTGCTTAAATTGAGCCAGTTTTTTCCGAAGTTTATCACTGGCACTTAATTGTCAACACCAGCACTTATGACAGTCTGTTACATGGTGGCACTGTCTGCCTAATCTAGAGATTAGCACAGCAACATTTGTTTATTAACTAAATATGTATTAAAGTGGCTAAAACCTGCTGCTGAAGCCATTCTAATGGCTTTGGGAGCAAGGAATTGTCTAAATTGTCACACATTTAAGAGTGTGATGGTCAGCAGCAGATTTGGTATGACATCGTCAGGAGTGGCAGTGTCAGTGGATAGGCAGGTTCCAGTGGATTTATAATGAGGGCCCTGGCAAATAGCTGGTTTGCAAATTAAGCACTGGCTGAGACAACAAATATGGCACACCAACTATCACCACCTCCAGCTTCACCCCTAGATCTGCTCCATTTGCCAATAACCAATTATTTATAGGAAATAGGTGTAGGCCTGGTAATATAATCTGGCAATTTCATGCATTGTTTAAAGACCACCCTAGGTGACCCCACCTCCACGTAAGTTGTGATTATTGTCTTCAAGGACACAAAAAAAAACTATGGGTAGGCCATAGGGGTAACTGTGAGCACCACTCTACCTATTAACGAGAGTGGCAGTTTACTCCAACCTTCCATTTGTGATTTCATATGGATAATTAGGGAATCAAACTTTAACTGCTTGCTTTTATTCAAGTCTAACGACACAGATCCCATGATATTTAAAGGCGGAGGCCACCCCATTTTTGCACTTGTCCTCTGAGGGCATACAATGCATCCGCCCCCAACATAGGCCTCTGCCCATTTGGTATCATCAATGGGGTAAAGGTCTCCTTTCTATTGAGGATGAAGGGACTATTAATCACAAGTGAGCAGTACTGCTTTCATGTACCACCCTGGCCTAATGTCCTAACGTTAGTTTGCACTCCAGAGAGTTGAATTCTAGAAGATCTGTCACTTCTTCTCAGTATTGCTCTAAGGCACAACTGGAGAACACAAATAAGCTGCAAATTAAGTAAGCTGAACTCCATCTTGAGCTCATCAAAGGATTTCATATGTTTTGTGTCTCACACATCTTCAAGGGTAGAGATTCCTTGAAATGCCATTTGCTAACTGCACCCAATTCCCGCACCCAAGGTATTCAAATGTCCCACCACATTGGTGTTACTTGTGTTTGCTGTTTATGCCATGTTATTTTATTATAGTTAAACAAAAAGTTAACTATTGAATTAAAACATACTACATATATTTTAACACTTAAAACAATGTGTGTGTGTCATTTTTCAATTCAAAATAATTTTATTTATTTAGCATTATTTATTATTGAGCATTATTTTAAGTCCCCGCTGCCACTCTTTTTCAATGTAGTGTTTTGCAGTACATGTCAATGGCCATGTACGGTGCCGGACTCACGGCCTTATTACGAGTCTGGTGGTCCTAGGACCACCGCGGTTGTGGTGGTCTGACCGCCACAGTACAACATTGGCTGGTGGATGCACAGAAAGACTGCCACCCCCCCCAGGATCAAAGATCCTGACGGGGTGACTGCAGTCAGACTTGTAACCAGCCATGGCGGCACTGAACTCAGGACCGCATGACTGATTACAACCCCTCTTTCCACCAGCCTTTTCATGGCGGGAGCCCACCATGAAAAGGCTGATGGAAATCCAGTTCCGGGGCCCACAGGGGTCACCTGCACTGCCCATGCCCATGGCATGGGCAGTGCAGGGGCCCCCCTGCCTAGCACCATTAGAATGTGCACTGTCTGCTTTGCAGACAGTGCGCATTTCAAGGGTGCTGGAGTGTCAGTATATTGGCCTCGGCTCCCTTAAAGGAGCCAAGACCAATATTCTAACAGAGTCCCCACAAGTCAGCCTGGTGGGAATGTGCATTACAATGTTCCCGCCGTTCAGCCCGGCAGGAACATTGTATTGCGCTCAGGGAACACATCACCGCTATGGCGGTGGCGTCCTCCCCGCGAGTTTGGTGGTCTGTCAAACTCATAATGAGGCCCTTAGTCCAGTATTGAGCTGGAGTACTACTGTTTTGGATCCTGTTTGGCTGTAGTAACTTTAGATGCGCAGTTTGTGAACAGTAACAGGCTTACTGTTTTATGGGTTGGTGTTCGCATTTGCATGTCCCTCCCTATGCCCCTTCTTAGTCCTTCCTAAGCCCTTCCTTACTCCTCTCTAATCACTCCCAGAAAGTTATAGATTTCCCATTTTCCAACCACTCCCAATTCTCATCCTACATTTACTACTAAAACGTATATGTGCGTGTGCGGAGATCTTCGCCCTGAAAAGATAGATGAGGTGGAGATTTACAGCCATTAAGTTTGTGAATAGCATTTTTTATTGCAGGTGAGTAGTACTAATGTAGTACTACTTCACAAAGTACAAAAAGCAGTTTGTGAACAGGTCTCAGTATGTATGAGAACAGTGTGTGTTTTACTCAGTGGTGGTGTGTCCTTATTTCTGTCTCTGTACATGAGTCTGCATCTATAAGCATGTGAGTGTGTGACTGAGTCAGTGGCTGAGGATGAATGCATGCCTTTGTGTATATGCCTCAGTGTATGGATGTGCATCTATGAGTACATAAGTGCATATCTGAGTCAGTGGCAGTGTGCAAATGTGTGCCAAAGTGTGTGCATATGTGTATGAGTCTGCATCTATGAATATGTGTGTACATGAGTCAGTGGTGGTGTACAAATGCATGTCCCTTTCTTAGCCTCTGTTTGTCAAGTGTGTCTGTCTAACAATATGTAAGTGTGTGTCTTATTCGGGCGGAATGCAAATGTGTGTTCCTGTGTGTGGCTCTTCGTGAGTCTGTTTCTATGAGTATATGCTTGTGTGTCTCTTAGTCTGTGGCAATTTGTGAATGTGTGAACCTGTGTTTACCATTGTAACCCACTCTGTGTTTATGAGTATCTGAGTGAATGTCTGATTCAGTGTGAAAAAGTGTGTTACTCTGTGTGCACCAATGAATTCCTAAGTTTGAGTCTGATTCATTGGTGGTGTGCATATTTGTGTCCCTGTGTGACCCTGTGTGTGTGATTCTGCGCCTATGAGTTCATACGCTTGTGTCTGAGGCACTGGTGGTCTACACATGTGTGTCCCTAAGTAAGCCTCTGTGAGTGATTTTGAATTTAGGAGTACATGAGTGTGTCTGACTCAGAAGTGGTGTGCAAATGAGTGAACCTGTGTCTGCCTCTGTGCTTGAGTCTGCATTTACAAATATGTGAGTTTCTCATTCATTAGTAGTGTATAACTGTGTTTCCTGGTTTGTGCTTCTATCTGTGTTTTCCTCTATGAGTATTTGAGTTAGAATCTGTTTCATTGGTGGTGTGCAGATGTGTGTCCCTATGTAAGCCTCTTTGTGTGAAGGTGCATCTAGGAGTAAGTATTGTATCTCTCTCAGTAGCAGTCCGCAAATTCCTCTGTGCGTGCATGTTTGTGTGTATAAGTCTGCATCTATAAGCATGTAAGTTTGTTACTGGGTCAGTGGTAGCATGCAAATGTGATTGACTGTGTGAATTTATTTGTTTGAGTCTGGGTGCATGTATTTGGAAGGGTGTATCCCACCCAGCAACAGTGTGAAAATGTGTGTTCTTATGTCTACCTGTGTGTGAGAGTGTCCATCTTCTATGAGGACATTAATGTGTCTCAGAGTCAGTGAAATAATCTGTCTTTGTTTGTGCTTCTGTGTATGAGTCTGACTAAGTATATGGGTGTCAGTGATGGTGTGCAAATACCTGTCTCTGTGTGAAACTCTGTGTGTGATTCTGTGATCATGAGCAAATGAGTATGTGTCCCACTCTGTCCCGGTTTATAAATGTGTGTCCCTTCAGTGTAAGAATCCATGTCTATCAGAATGTGAGTGTGTGTCTGAGTGTGCAAATGTGTGCCCCTGAAACAGCCACTGTGTGTCAGTTTGCTTCTACACGTTTGTAAGTGTTTGGCTGAGTAAGTACCAGATTCTTCATCTATGAGTACCCCAGTGTGTGTCTGAGTCAGTGATGGAATGCACATGAATACCCCTGTGTCAACCACTGTATGTGAGTCTTTAACTATTAGTTTGTAAGTGTGTGTATGAACCACTGGTAGTGTGCAAATGAATGTCCCAGTTATCAGGAGAATAACATGGCTGGTGGCTTGAGTTATAGCATGTGTTGTGTGTAAGCTGATAATCATAACTGGCAAATTTCAGTGGTTTTAAGCCTTCAAGCCAGAACCATAACTCACTTTTTAACTGTGTACTTTTTTATTGAATATATTCCACACTGCGGTCAACATTGTGTAGCTGTAGTTAGGTCGGGTCAGCCTATCCATATAGACAGTATTTTTGGTTTACTAATAACTTTGGGGCCATCTGATGAATCCGCATGAAACTTTCCAAAACAAAGTTCATCCACCTTAGCTCCTTCCTGGAAAGTTTTGTGTGAACCATCAAGCAAGGGCCAAGAAAAAAATACAATGATTTCCTGTGTTAATTCCCATAGGAAACTTTGCTGTCCGATACAGAAGAAACCGTTGAATGGAATTGCATAAAATTTGGCAAAAAGTTAAACCTTTCCTCAGAAAACATGCTTTTTGTTATTTGGTATAAACTGTTCGACGTTTTCCAGAAATTTGTGTTTAAAGAGTTGCTTGGGCTGAGCTTACACCATTCAAAAAGTCAGGAATATCTGGATGGTTCATCCTGCGTGACTCCCGCTGTACCGCAAATAAAATATATAAGGAGGCAAAGTAGGGACACCCTGACTCCCGGCACTTGTGGAGGAGACCCAGAGAAACTTCCAGAGGCAATAATTAAAAAAAACTTTTTTTTCGTATTGCAGGTACTGCGGTACACCAGTAGGATCCAGAGCAGACCTCCAGTGAAGTACTAGAGGACTCCCACTGGACTTTCACTCAAGCTTCAACCCTAGTGCCGCAGTACAAGCTTGCAAGGTAGCATGGTACAGTGGGGGTGAAGCTTAAGTGGCGTGTATCTGAAGAGTACCATAGTGGGGTTGGCCAATCTCTGTTTAGGCCCTACAGGCAACACCATTGAGCGTGGAGTTGGGCATCCACAAATGGAGGGGGGTGGGTTTGGTGTCTGGTTCTGAGGTCAATCAAATAAAAGATGTAAACTAATGTCTAAAAAACAAAAACCTTCAAATTCACCAGTTACAGGTTACTGAGCTAACATGCGACTCACCATGCACTATTTATAAGCTCACGCATTACATTACTCATGACATATTCAATTATATCATTGATGACATCACTCATGACATCTCAAATTACCTCTTTGATGAAATCACCTAATGACATCATAGACTAACTGAGCCACTGTCCCATAGGGTTTGTGGACAAAGTAGTTCAACACACTACACTTGTGCACACGTTTCTAGTCACCAAAGTGGTATTACCAACTTAAAGACTTCAATTGTAAGTCAAGAGGCTGTCAGGTATATGTTTCCCACTCAAAAGACACCTTCTGTCAGGCCCTATGTACAGCCCTTCATAGTTTTGTAAAATACACTATGCCCATTCTTGTATGGGCACAATGGCATACTACCATTCCACAATAATTAACAATTTGTAATGCCTCAGGATCTTCAGCAAAGTTTAGGAAATAAGAAATAAACATCTACACCTACTAAACAACTTTGCTACATAGAATTACATCTACTTAACATTGGCACATGCCCAGGTATACACTGATAGACATTCCATTGTCAACAAAAGCTTGGCATTTTTCACAGATTGTTTGGAACCGGCTTTGGCTCTAAATCTCAATAGAAATTGAAACATACCTCCGCAACAAGCTTCAGATAGAGTAAGACTTTAGCTTGTTTAGCATGGACTAATACTTCCACCACAAATTTTAGACATTTATAAACGGTGCTTAAGTCCACATTCATTAACTCCATTCTGCATAGGACTTAGGTGATGTCATCAGTGATGTCATCAATGATATGATCAGTGATGCCATTAATGATGCCATCAGTGATTTGATTTAACACATCATAAGTAATTTAATTTGTGAGCTCATAAGCAGTGGAAGGCAGGAGCACACGTTATAGTTAGCTCAGTGAACTATAAATGGTGTATTTCAATGGGTATTTGATTTTTAGACATTAGTTTTTATTTTTATTTCAATGCCTAACTAGAATGTCACTTTAACATTTGTTTTTTTCAGTGTAATATAAATACATATATTTTAAGTCAGCTGTCTCTCTGAGGCAGAAAAAACATACTCACATATACGGCAAAGCTGCTTACAATGCTGTTTATGTACAAAAAGGAGAGGATCTGATGCGTTCAGCTCTTGTGTAGAGTCTTTGTCAGGGAGGTCACCATCTCAGTTTTACACATATTATAAACATTTGGAAAAAAAGTGAAGACATACTATAATTAAAAGTAAAGACACACTTGAAAACAAGTCCTGATTTCTATTTCATTAGTCTTTATTCCTTGTAACAAACATTTTGCCAATACCTTTATTGTATTATTCATTATTGAGTATGTTTTTTTGGACGGTTAAGTAATATCTTTATTTAATTTGTAATACAGGAACATTAAAGATCAAGTGGTCATATTTCTGTTTGTACGTAACTCATAATAACATGATTTCAATTCTGACTCTTCACTCCAGATCTCCAGCAGGTTTCCACTGTTGGATTCCTTATTGTTGGGTTTCTTCAATCCTTTGGAGCTTTCATCCACAAAGGAGGTTTTTTTCATACCTTTATTTCTTTCTCCTGAAAAGGTGTCAGTTTCAGAACGTCACTTGCTTACCACATATTCTTGTACATGGTGACATTTTGGCTTCAGCAAATGGTCGCTCTTACTTCAGGCAGCGGAAGACAACAACTCTGATTGCTGGTAAGCGTATGGCCAGAACAATGAGTTATTGATTTCACTTGTGAAAATAAATGTAGACCAACACACAAAGTAGCAAGTTTAATCAATTCCAATGTTACATAATTGTCTACAGAACCATATATGAATTCTTAATATTTCACCACTACCTTACATGTCATCCAAGAGCTATCTTGTTTGGCATTCAGGACAGTGCCCACCATAATAGGTTGAGAAAAGGAAAGAAAGCTTGAAAAAGAGAAGGAAGAAACACAGTTTTACACTCATTTTAACATGTTTGATCGGCATACCAAACAACATTGAGGCGTAAACAAACAGAAAATCTTGGGCATTAATCAGGTACGTGCACATAAAAATTCCTCCCATTTTTGAGACCATCCAATTCTTTAGTCTCTAGATCTCTTATGTACCATGACTCAAGCCTACAGAGTGACTCTTCTCTGTGACCTTCATTTGCGTTCTGTAATACCCTAGAAATGTCAAAATAGGTGGCGTGTGTCCAATCTGATTCATGGTACTTCTGAAAATGCCTTGCTGCTGGATGCCTCATGTCTTTATTAGTTATGGCTCTTAGGTGTTCTAAGGTTTGTTTTCCAATGGGAAAGGTTCTGCTGCCAATACACCTTTTTCTATGGTGACAGGTAATTGTATACACTGTGAAATCTGGTTTACAGAAAATGGATTTATTAATAGTAAGTTTCTTCTTAGCGTATGGTACCTCACAGTGTGTCACCTTGCTACTATTCTCATAGGTTTTACAGTTCCTATGCGGCAAAAAGCCTTCCATATTAATATACCATATCTGTACCGTGCAAATGGCTTCAAACTACCAAGTCTATGGTGGTGTAGCTCTTTCTGTATGTTATACACTCATTGATCTGGTGAAGGTAGCACCAGAGTAGTTATAGATAGGTCAGAGTTTCCTTAGGAATAGCATTTTATATTTTCTTTTTAACTTTGGCACCATTCAATGAATCTGCACAAACCTTTCCAAAAAAACTCAATCACTATAGCTCTTTTATGGAAAGTTTGTTGCTGGTCTGCTATGCTAGTGGCAAGAATAGGGGGAGGGGGCAAGGTCCCAAAACATACATCTCAAATGTATATTCCCATAGGAAAGTTTGCTCTCCAAAGCAGAATAAACAGCTGAACAGAATGACATTAAACATGGCACTAATATAGGTCTTTACTCACAAAGCTAATTTCATAAGTTCAGTAGTTTGCAAGACATTTGCATTGAGAAACGTACTCATGTTGGTCAAGAAGGGGATTCATCTCAAAAAGTTAGAGATACCTGGACCATTAGTGTCCAGATATGCTCTGATTGTCCAATTTTAAGCAAACTAGACAATCCTGATTGGCTTAGCACTGCATGAACATTATGTTTTAGCAACCATTACAGGGTTCAGGGACATGGTCCCGTCATGAAAGTTAATTAAGTAAATATAAGGGACAGGGTTGTCATGCAGACCTTTATAGTACCCGAGTTGGGCACTGCAGACTTAGCTTAGTGTCATGGCTTGTGCCTTTTTACTTTGCTACACATTTTTATTGATGTTTTAGTGAGCTTGCTTTTATGTATTTTATCAGCTGCTTCTCCTAGGAAGGCATGTTTCATGCTGCACATTTGATCAGCTGTTGAGCCACATGGAATCTATAATTTTGTCCAAGGCTGTTACATACACTACATGATATGCTACCTAATGTTGCCATCCTAGGAGCCAGCTTCTATCCCTAAAACACAGCATTACATTAGAACTGTTCTCCAAATGATATATGGGTCATTATATAAACTACACATAGGCTCAAGGAGAGTAGAGGGCATTCCAGTGATCATCATAGGACACGTATTACACAACAGACAGCTTTGCTGGCACTGATTTCCCAGCCACCTGAGAGGATTGCTATCCACACAACAGGCAGACCCCTGGTATTCGATTCAGGTATGGGACTGAGGCTAATCCCTTAGCTCAGGCCAGACAGAGGGTTACAACCACTATGCTCTCAGATCTAAATATAGAATGTATTGAACCATACAACATGCTGGCCTTTTTCATCTTCTTCTTACTCGCACTGTAATGTTGGTTACTGTTAGAAATGGGGTCTTTGGTTGACAGTCAGGTTACCCCCTGTTTAAGCAAGGTCCCTCACTCTAGTCAGGGTAAAAGAGAATCACCCTCCGCTAACCCCTGCTTACCCCCTTGTTAGCTTGGCAGAGCAGTAAGCTTAACTTCAGAGTGCTAGGTGTAAAGTATTTGTACCAACACACACAGTAACTTAATGAAAACACTTGTGTACGTCAAAAATAACCCTGCATGGGTGAGTGTGAGTCAAAAAGGGCTTCCTATGCGCCGATATCACTCACAAGTGAGACATTGTGCCATTTCTACTTTCGTTGGGTCAGGCGCGTCGTTTCTTCTCTATGCAGGAGAGCGATGAGTCGATCCGGTCAGCACTCTTGGGTCCAGGCAGGCCTTGTAGAAATCTAGTCACACGATGATTCAAAAACCACGCAGCGCGGGTTTCGATCTCTTGAGTCTCCATCAGTGGTGCTGCGTGTCATTTCTCCAGCTCCGTGTGTCGATTCTTCTGTCGCGTGTCTGGCGAGTGTCAATTTTCAGCTGCAAAGCCAGGGGCGTGTTGTTTCTTCAGCCACAGATCGGAGTTGTGTCGATCTTTTCCCCGCACGGTGCTCTGTGCGGGGATTTCTTCCTCTTAGGCTGCCAGCTTCTCCTTTCAGAGTCCCAGGAACTGGACGGGCACCACAGGGCAGAGTAGGAGTCTCTCCAGAGACTACAGGTGCTGGCAGAGAGAAGTCTTTGCTGTCCCTGAGACTTCAAACAACAGGAGGCAAGCTCTAAATCAAGCCTTTGGAGATTTCCTCTCAAGTTGAAAGGCACACAAAGTCCAGTCTTTGCCCTCTTACTCTGGCAGAAGCAGCAACTGCAGGATAGCTCCACAAAGCACAGTCATAGGCAGCTCTTCTTACTAAGCTCTTCAGCTCTTCTCCAGGCAGAGGTTCCTCTTGGTTTCCAGAAGTGTTCTAAAGTCTGTGGTTTTGGGTGCCCTTCTTACACCCAAATTCTCCTTTGAAGTAGGCTTACTTCAAAGTAAATTCTCTTTTGAATGTGAAATCCTGCCTTGCCCAGGCCTGGCCCCAGACACTCACCAGGGGGTTGGAGACTGCATTGTGTGAGGGCAGGCACATCCCTTTCAGGTGTGAGTGACAACTCCTCCCCTCCCTCCTAGCACAGGTGGCTCATCAGGATATGCAGGCTACACCCCAGCTCCCTTTGTGTCACTGTCTAGTGTGAGGTGCAACCAGCCCAACTGTCAAACTGACCCAGACAGGGAATCCACAAACAGGCAGAGTCACAGAAATGGTATAAGCAAGAAAATGCTCACTTTCTAAAAGTGGCCTTTTCAAACACACAATCTCAAAATCAACTTTACTAAAATATGTATTTTTAAATTGTGAGCTCAGAGACCCCAAACTCCACATGTCCATCCGCTTGCAAAGGGAATCTACACTTTAATCAGATTTTAAGGTAGCCCTCATGTTAACCTAGGAGAGGGACAGGCCTTCAACAGTGAAAAACAAATTTAGCAATATTTCACTGTCAGGACATATAAAACACATTACTATATGTTCTACCTTAACCATACACTGCACCCTTCCCTTGGGGCTACCTAGGGCCTACCTTAGGGGTGTCTGACATGTAAGAAAAGGGAAGGTTTAGGCCTGGGAAGTGGGTACACTTGCCAAGTCGAATTTACAGTTAAAAACTGCACACACAGATGCTGCAATGGCAGGTCTGAGACATGATTACAGAGCTACCTATGTGGGTGCCACAACCAGTGCTGCAGGCCCACTAGTAGCATTTGATTTACAGTCCGTGGGCACCTCTAGTGCACTGTACTAGGGACTTACTAATAAATCAAATATGCCAATCATGGCTAAGCCCATCACATACACATTTTGTAAAGGAGCACTTGCACTTTAGCTCTGGTTAGCAGTGGTAAAGTGCCCAGAGTCCAGCACACATCAACAACCTGGGGAAAATAGGCAAAAAGTTAAGGGAGACCACGCCAAGGATGAAAAGTCTAACAGTTACTTTGCTTTGTTTTATCTGGCTTATTATTGCAGAACATGTTTTTTACAGTCGAACACAATTGCTTCAATAGACGCATTGAAATCCATTTCGCATTTTGTGTCTTGCCTTGGCATGCTTGAGTAACCGAGTGAAAGGGGTAGGATCTGTTTCCACAACTTCCCGGAGGAGCCGGAGTGTCAGTTTAAGGTTGCCACAAATCACGTTTCACCCGACAGGTTTAGAGGTTTGTGTGAGGCACTGTGAGCTAGCCAGGAGTTAGGCCGACAGCTAACAAGTGACATGGGTTGCACTCATTCTCCCACACTCGGTGGTTTAGCCGTCCTAAACCTGCAGTCTTATTACCAAAATAGGAATCGCATAAAATGGCACCACCAACATACCAAGGTCATGTACTTATTTAACAGATCTCCTGAGTAGCTCTTTCATATATGCCAAAGGTACCCTATTCACCTCTCATACTTAGACGTCTGTGGTATTATGGAAGTTCCTCCTCAACTCTATAGGTAACATCAAACTAGTCGGTAGGTTGTTCAAACTGGAACCTTAAAAGTATACCGCATTTGGTGTTTCTATCTCTGAATTCTGCAATGGCACAACCAGTAGTAATTACAGTAAATTGTTGACATGCTGTCAAATAACATTTACTTGCTAATGGGCTTCTTAATGAGAGGAAATGTTACGTTGTGGTTGTGGCTCACAATGTGTACCAAACAGAAATATTTTATTCATTGGTCAATTTTCCTGCAGTCGATTACAATACAAATAATTTCACACATACACAGTAGCAAACACTTCACAACAATACAGAACATACAACTGCTTCTACTTAGAAATGCAGTTATCATATGAAAAACACCAAAATTGGTTTCAAGGTGTCCTCCCGTTTGTAGTTGCACATGTTAGATTAGGTCCCCTCACAAATGAAGGACCAACATGACCAGTATTGGATACATATACACCATATCCAAATGTACAAAATCTGCAGGCAGCAGATTTATGTCCCTTATATGATAACTTAGTGGGCTTCTGCAGATGCTTAACACAATTTGTAACACAAACATCGAAAAATGCCAGTGGGAGGGTTACTCCAGCTGTCCAATAATTTGCTACACCGGTGGATAAACCCAGTACCTATTAATTCAATTATGGGTAAAATTCCCGCCAGACATGAAGAAATTAATTTTGGATTGAGCAAAAAACAAACCAGCTGGAATCATTGTTTCTCCATAAAGGACCTCATGATTAATATGTCATTCTCACAATATGCTTGCCATGTGTAATGATTCCCTCAGTCGATGACTGTGCCACTTGGGGCACAGTATTTGCTGCAGTGTATACCATAACGCATGGTACACCATCTCTGTCGAATCTTCCAGTGGTGTTGAACCATATTCAAAATTAACATCGGGCTGCCCCTGCTCTGGATTTAGGGATTAAATGAATAGGCAATTTTGCCACAGTACCCTCAGTAGTTTTAGTAAACATTAAAAGGGAAGCAGCAAAGTTGTCAGTACACCAATGGATCACACAAGTTCCTCAAATAGATAAGGAATAGGAGTTACCAAAAATTATATCCGAGACATATTAATATATGTCAGGATAATTTAGCTGACAGACCAAATAACTCACAGTTTAAGGGTAATTCCTAGAAGAATAATACCAAACAAGCGCAGGAGTCTCCTAAAACGCTGGGACAAACAAAAATCCAATAAGGTTAAAGTTGAACAATGAGGAGACTCTCCGCATTCGGAGACCTTAGAAAAATGCTTCAATTTAAGAAATTGTGATAATATGAAACAACCTGACAGGTATCATTGCACTCATACAAGCCCTTCTCTATCTTTTCAGAACTCATCCGGTAAGCGGACAGAGAAAGGTGGGCGGGCAGAGCATAGGAAAGAAGAGTACGTAAAAACAAAGAAAGATTCACACGCTCATCTGACGTCACAATAAAAAAGGAAAAGAAACTTTTTACAACACAAACCTCACTTTAAAAATGAGAAGCCTGCAGTTAAGTATGCCATATGTATTGAGGATGTTACTGAAGAACAGGATGTCGGCAGTGACTCTGCTAGACATTGCAGCAGATGTCATGATAGTTCACCAGAATCTTCAAGAGTGTCTGGATGTGAGAGCAACTAATGACTACATTGAAGGTGAAACCCTAAATAGGTGAATCACCCCCCCAGATTATGTTTATAAATTGGATATAACAATATAGGGGAACATAATGTGCATAATTAAAATTATTTTCTGAGAAAGATTAACGCTCAGTGATGATATTTGTCTGGCAGAAAAGGACTGACGGACGGAGTTTGTTAGAACCCTCCCACAATGAGAAGATGTCATTTTTGCCATCCTTTTCAGTCATAGCTCTGGATCAAGCAGATGAAGCCTATGCTGCAGATTGGGTTCTAGCACAGGCACCATCCCTGTACCGCAACCATTTGAGCTGGCATAGGGCTCTCCTTATCATTTTGTACCTATTCGGCCCTGCCCACAAATATAACCTCAGTATCCTATAAAACATTGTGCAAAAGCCCTATGATGGAATTCCTCTCACAACTAGAGTACCAGGGTGTAATTGAACTCTGTATATCACCAATGAACAACCCTTTGTTTCCCATAGCTAAGCCGAACCATTCATATTGAACAGTCTTAGATTACTTTAAATAGTTACACACACATATTTCCCAAACAAAATTCACACATCACAGCCCTAATAAACCATATTGTACTTAAAAAATACAAAACAACCTTGGGCTATTCCAATGGGTTTTTCTGTCACAACATTCCACCTGAAAGCAGGGATCTAACTGCTTTTTCCATGCTCAGCTATCAACGCCCTCAAGGATATAAGAGCAGTCCAGGATTGTTCTCAGCCCATGCAACATCACTATTACATGATTTTGATCCTGAGGGGTTGTCCTATGTAGATGACATTCAGCTGACGGGTGATGAGCTCAACACATATTTGGCCAGGGTAGATTGCATTGTATTGGGATTTGCCAATCAATGCTACAAACGTAACTTTAAGAAAACAAAAATTGCTTTTCTCACTGTCTTGTTTTTTGGATATGATCTTTCAAATGAGAGGAACAGCCTGGCCCTACACACAGTTGCAACCACCAAATACCATCCAAAAATTGCAATTCTTGTTAGGATTCTTAAATTTTGGCAGGACATACATACCAGAATATGCACAACACATAACACCACTTTATGAATTATTATGTCCAGATTTCTCAAGCAAACATTGGAAACCACAACATACATACATTTTTAGATCTTTACAAAATAACATGCTTGAAGCAAAACACTTACACACACATGTGAAAACAGAACAAATGGGGCCATCTGGATAATTGCAGGTGCCAGTGGATTTACATACGTCACATTTAGTGAAGGTAACACAGTACCAATTGCATACAAATCACACTCATACTCAAATGCAGAAATGCGTTTTGCAGCCACTGAAGAAATGAATGACTGCAGTTCAGATGACTGATATTAAGGAGAGACCACTAGCCCAGGGTAAATTCATCGCTACTTCAGTCCCATCCTTTAAAGCTGTTACTAAAGCCAATGTTCCAACCGGAGAAGCATTGTATCCGCGATGGATACAATGGGCTACCTCCTTGACTGTGACTGATGTTGACTATGTCTTTGACCCAAAACTACAGACCCAAGAATTTCTCCAACATGAACTTGAGATCCCCATACCCACTAATGACATGCCTCTAGGACACTATAAATATATCATCTATACTGATGGTTCAACTTAACCTGTTGTAGGTACTAAACACTAATACTCCGCAGCTTGTGCAGCTGTTTATGGAGAAATAAAGGTTGGCAAGTTACACCCTCAACAAACCTACACACAGTCCTTTGGGGAATGCACAGCACAACTTGCTAAGCTGAAAGCATTGATCATGGCACTATAAATCCCAAACCCCCAAACTTAGTGTGCAATTCATATTAATATAGTCAATCCTTCAATGAAAATCTACACTGTTAGCGCCTTAACAGATTCAGATACTCTAAAGGGAACACCATAAAACATAAAATACTTTGGGTGGAAAGTGGCAGAGCTAAAAAACAGACTGCCATGAACTCATGTAATACATACATTGGGCCATTAATGTGTTGGAAAACACGTTGTAGGGAATTCATTGGCCAATAAAGCAGACAAATCTGCAATTGTTAGGGCAACTGTTGCTGCGATTACTCATTCTCATTTGAGGTTGGATGATGACATTTTGGCTGCTGTAAATGCTTCGGCTGATAGCAAGCCCATACCAAAATGATACCCAACAAAATATTCCTACCACTTGAGTGCCCAAAACATTCCTTATGTAACAGTACCAGGGGTGGGCGATCATGTGATCTCCAAACAAGCTAGTAGGCTAGAACTGGTCAAAGCAGCTCACGAGGGTGTAGCTTCGGCCCATGCTGGTGTGGCAGGTAGCATTTCACTTTTACAAAAACACTACTGGTGGCATTATCTCTACAAACAGACCAAACAGTATGTACTTAGTTATGACATGTGTCAGCAAATAAAAGGTTCCACCATCAAGCGTCCACTGCAGACACCCCTGTAAATGTCCATCAAGCCTATGCAGTGTGTGTACCTGGACCACTGAGGTCCATTAAATTTAGATGGTGCATACAAATATACTCTGCTGGTATTACAATGTTACTGCTGGTCCAGCTGGTCCAGCGGCGGTGTACTTGACGGTGGAGGCCCGGCAGGGGACGCAGTCAGCAATACATGATATATTTTTACATTTGTGTCGATGCAGGTGTTTACATTTTGACCAAAAGGTACACATATGCATGACACATGCGTAAAAATACGTTATGCATGTACCATTCCACTGCTGGTGACTGGCCCATGTATGCCCAGTCCAGTCAATGGCAGGGAATTCTTTTTTTCAGGGGTGAAAATGCAACCATGAAGGGGGGCCTCTCGGAGAAGGGTCCACATTGGAGACTGAACAGAAAAGAAGGAACTGGGCAAGCTACCACCCCATTTCGTTTGATTCTGCCATCTCATAGCAGGTGGTCTCTCCCACTGGGGTGGACTCCGTGGAACAGCACAGCGTAATGTGCACTGCAGTACCCTTGCCTATACCACCCTGTGATGGCTGCTTTTCCCCAGCCGCTGTCAAGACAGTTGGCGGATGGCTAGCGGTGTCAGTGGTACTCTGGCATTCTCTAGTTTAGCACACCACCAATATCATTATACAGAGGTTGGACCTACAACAAGGTGGCAAATGGACCACCACCATGATGGCCACCCCACCAGACCGTCAAACTTGTAATCAGGCCCTAAGACTGATGAGGCACCAGGGACCGTACAAGTAGAGACAGGAGCAAGCAGGAGGCAGACTTTGAGACAGAGGAGACACCAGTATACTGGCTTTCATAGACTCAGGGAGGGGTCACAATGGTCTGTTTCAAAGGCAAAATAAGTTGGGCCGCCAATTGGAAAACAGAAAAGGCAGCCAAGGAAGCATTCACTTAGAAGAAACCAAGGTAAGGCTATGTAACAACAGTAGCTCCGGTGAAGAAAGCACCAGGCTCCAACATTCATGAGAAACCAAAATCCATGCTTAGATACTGAGTAGGCATCAAGGTCTAGATGGGATCCTAGGGCTGTCTGAGAGAGGCCCCCAGGGGCAGACAGAGCAAACAATTAACATTTGGTGGCAGTCTTGGAGTCAGGTTATTTTCAAGTAAAACACAATAGTCAGGGATCTTAGGCTCAGGCTCATACTTTAGTCTTGATAAAAGCATTAACAAAAAAGAGCAGTAGAGAAATTTGGAAAACGATTTTACCTTAAGTATCTTATACCTGTATAACATCAATAATTGGATGTGTGATAACTGAGTGTTTATTTTAGATGTAAAATAACCTCTTGTGGATTGCAATTCAACTACTCTTTAGAGGAACTGATAAACCAAAGAGCAAGTAGAAAGACTTAAACAGCAAAAAATACTTTTCCCAAGTCAGTCAATGGCAGTTAATGAAAGAAATTATCAAAATAAATCAGTCTCGTGGGTGTTAGCTTATTGTAGCAAAATGTGGATTATAGTTTATATGAAGGTTCATTCACCATTGCCAGAGTTGGGTGTGGATTTTTGTGGCAGAAGTATCAGCGCAAAGCTCTTAGTGGGGACTGATATTCAAAATTAATAATTATTAATAGAATTCGGACATGAATGTGAAGTGCGTAGTGAACATCCTACTATATGCCTATTGACAGTAATTATTAGAATTATGCCTAAAATGTTCTCTAATGGCTATTTATGTTGTATTTGAAATTTGCAACTTTGGGCTGAATGTTGGCTGATGTTGGTCCATGTTGGGCTGAATTTGGGCTTATACTCGGACAGATTTGGGAATCCGACAACACTGCTGTGGGAGGCTGCAGTAGAGCAGTGAGGAAAAAAATGAGAGGCTGCTGCTGATGTTTTAAATACATGTTTTACTCAGTATGTCAGACTTTATTCTCAAATAGTTGAGGATGATAGGCCCAATTTATAGAACATATGCTCTCATTTTAGCTCCTCCAGCACCTTCCATAACCTCTATGAGAAGTTCATGAGAGAAAACTGTTTTTTCTTAAACACGGTTCATCCAATCCCAGCAGAGGATCGTCATTTTACACAGGATAAATCACCTTTGAATACATCACAATTCCTAAAATGAGTATGATACCACCAACAAATGATTTATATTGTGACTAATATCTGTTATCATCCTTTATATGTTCTCCCTTTTCTGACCCTCAAAAACAGGTTTTCTCTACAATGCATTTCAACTGGGACCATGTCCCAGAGTCCTGAAATGCCTGCCACAACATGTGGTCCATGTTGTGGCCAGCTACTCAAGGGAGGACCCTCTGGGCTCACCACACTTCATTTGCCCTTTGGGATCAGGGTTTGGGCACTCTCCCCTTTTATATTTTGGTACATATGTTATCATTCATTTTCAGGACAAAGGGACCATGACCCTGAGCCCTGTAACGGCTTCCACACCATACTATTCAGCTTGTGACCAACCAATCAGGATTGAGTAATGGCCAATCAGAGCTTATCTGGCCATGTCCTGCACAGACAGTTCTATTTTTAACCTATATTTCTCATAAGGAGCTGAACAGATTTGCACCAAATCACAAAACGCATGCTTTTTGTGGAAAGATCTACCTTTCATCCAAATTTAGCCTAATTTGTATCTGCCATTTTTCCTGTATTGTTGTCTAAAATTGAATGGGGATATTGGTTTTTGGGAACCCTCATTTTTCTTGGGCTCCACTTGACGCACCACCACTTCCAGGAAGCAACTCAGGTGGTTGAAGTTTTTTTTAAAGTTCTGTGAATATTTGTCATAGGGCAACAAAGTTATTAATCAAACAAAAAACGCTATTTCTATGAAAGCCTGACCTAGTTATAGCTACACAACTACACAGTGGCAACCGTTATATGAGTAGACTGAGTAAACGTGTAAAAATGGGATACTCTACTTCTGGCAACATCTCACACTTTAACTAACAAGTGTGGTACATCTATTAAGTCATTACACATTTATGCTGTGTATGTGATGTATATGCAGCCATTCTGGAAAGTGAAATTACTTGTAAGCCAGCTGTTTCATCAGGATCCTGGAACCCGAGGCAACTACACTTTTTTTGCATACTTGAGAGAAATTCGGTGTTAAGACTCTTCATTTTTGTTTGATATAATCATTAGCACCTGGCATTGGTATTTCTTAAACAGACAAAATGTTAAACATATTTACTTATATTTAATTTAAAGCCACAGGGTGGCTTATCCACACTTCATTTATTAATATGGCTGGTGGTGGTCATATTCAACAGCTGCCTTACTTTTTGCAAGATCCTGGTAAACCTTCACAGAAATGGAAATCCTGGTACCATGGTTTCCAGAACCATTTGGTAGCTGTTGGTGGGGCAAATTATATACCAGCCAGGAAGCTTGCACTTTTATTCAACTGTCTGGGTTCAGAAGTGCAAACAATTTTGGATAACTTACAGTAAGGAAATGTTTCTTTTTGCATGTTCATCCCACATTTTTGGACTGATGATGCTGGTTTTTTAACTCTGAGAGTGCACTGAGCCTACTAACTAGACCTCCTCAGTGCTAGTGTTCTAACCCCTTGCAAAGTATATGTAGAATTGACTATCCCCAATTGGCAAGTACTAACGTATAAGTCCCTAGTATATGGTACCATGGGTAGCAAGGGAATGCAAGGCAGAGTGTCCAGCCAGGGCTGCCACACTGATTGTGCCAACCTGGTGTGTGACTAAGTGCAAAATGGCTCCCAGCCTGCCACTGCAGACTGGAAGAGCAGTGATTACACTTTTACATTTAAACCAATAGCAATTCACCACTTTCCTTAACAAATCCTTAACAATATATGTAAGACTCCCTTAAGAAAAGCTTATAAACCCATATTATAGGGAGCTGTATATTATAGTATATATTATTATTATTCAAATTTTTTATATATGTCTTAGCAACAACACCTCTAAATTATTGTTTTGCTGTGGAAAAGTTAGTAGCGACATTGGCTAGTACAGAGTGACTGGTTGACACCCAGGCCAGGTACTGTAAGGTATCAATTTATTCGGGGCATTGAACGTGACTTGATGAAGTAATGCAACTGTTAGAAAGTTGCCACAGTGTGTGGGAGGAGAACATGGTGGCCAGTCAGGAATAACTGACCGCAAGCTCCCGAACCCGGGCAGCAGTGGTGACCAAGGCTCACCTGTATGTGCATGCTGTAATCTTCCCTTTGGGATGCTGGGACACTGCTACAGATACCTCTGATGGATGGGGGCTCAGGAAGGATTTCTGACTTCGGGGATAGGCCAGCTCTGAGAATCACGTTGCTCTGGTTCCACCCAGCAGAGGGACGGTAGAGGAGGCATCATGAAGTGATACGCTCGGCATTCTGGGGTGAAGCAGGCAGAGTCAGCATGGGCTCTGCACTGCCCCTAAGAGAGAGTCTCCTGGGTGCAAAGGGAAAATGCCAGCAGAAAGAAAAGTGGCATTGGTCGTAGGCTTTACTCTATAGAGGTCAGTGCACTGAAGGGACATGTATACTTAAAGGGACAGAAGAAGCCTATTGAACTGGGGGCAATTAATGGAACTAAAGGGGAGCATGCAAGACCCGACTAAGTCCGCAGGATCCGTGGGGGTATCTCTTAAGGAAGTAGTGCAATTGGCACGAGGTTAGTAAAAGGGAGAAAGAAGATGATCTGAAAAGGATCCTCCAGCAGATCAGCAAATCCCTACATGAACGTTTCACAAGTAAGACTGATAGTGAGGGAGGATAAGGGATCAGTCTCTAGATACTCTAAAACCCCCAAAATAAAAGACCTATTGAAGAAGGGACATTCCAGTGGAGAAGTTTGCAAAATTGCAGGCTCAGAATATTAAAGTCACTCCCTGTCTCAGGTCTTTTTTAGTGTAAAAACAAGTGTAAATAGCCACCCCTTGAGCCCTAGCCAAGCAAAGATTGGATATTTTGAGTGGGAGTAAGAAGGCCTAGAGGGAGAAGCCATAAGACAGAGATGGATGAAATTAACAACAGCAGTGCAGAGAAAGAAAAAGGAGTCCCAGTTGTCTGTGTCCCAATAGAGAAACAATATATTCCCCGGAGAATCAGTATATTCCCCATAGATAAACCTATGAGAAAGTGGCAGACCTTACCTTTGTCAACCTATGGTTGAGTCGATCTTGTGAAGATGACAATTTTGCCCAAGCTCCCCCATCTATTTGATAACATCAGCCTCACTTTTGAGAAGAAAACCTTGGCTGAGAACCATGTGAGGATAACCTTGTTTATCTCGGCCTCTAAAGGTATCCTGTTATCTTGGACGAAGCTTAAGAAAAAGACCGGATAAGGGTGGCCTAACTCTCCCGAAATTCAGCTCTATTGTGGGCAATTCAAATGAAGAACTGTAGGATGCTGTTTTCATGCCCTGATAAGACATGTACAGGGCTTATGTATGAAACCATGTTAGAAAGCCAAACAAAAGAGGAATTTCTCCATAAATCTGGGCTCCTAGGTTCTTCAAGAAAGTAAGATTGAAATGCCTAAGATCTACTGCCAGACTATGGTTTAATGTTAGGGTGTTACTAGGAATACTATATTATAATGAGATGTCACCAATTTGGGATTCCCATAGAAGCCCTGAGTGTTTGAAGGATTGCTTAGCTGGCCTTTTAACAGATGCTGGGATCATGTAATGGGGAAGCCAATGGAGGCGGACAGGTTGCTGTCATGGGACGACTGAAAAGGGCTAATAAAAGATTTGCATACTACCAGCTCTCAGCATGAGTCAAGGTTCAAGACTGGACCAATTGTGAGCTGAACTTCATGGAAAAGGAGTTGCAGGACACAAAAATGAGGAAGAAGGAAGTGGTCAAATGGTACCAACAACTGTTAAAGGCAGCAGAGGGAAGCATCAGCCCAGCATAACATGTGTGGGAAGAACTCCTGCCCAGGAAGAGCTGGAGGTACCTTGGCAAGTATCATTTCACTTGTTATACTCCACAGTTAAGTATATCCTATTTAGAAGAAATCACCTGTTCACTCTTCACAGAGTCTAGTGGACCTCGACAAGCTTGCAAAGTTCAGAAAAGGCTGAGAATTCAGGTGTAAGAAATGCAAGGGCCAGGATGTGGATGGCTTCCATATGTTTGTCAGTTGTCCAAAAGTGACTCATTTCTGGCAACAACTGGGTATGACAATCTCCGACACTGTGGGAAAGGCAATAGAGTTAAGCCCAACTTTGATATTTTTGGGGATGCTGGGGAAAGCAACTGAGAGGGGCCCTAAGCATCTGAAAACTGGCAAGCTACTGTTCTCCTTGACCCTCCTTGCAAAAAGGGAGATATATCAGAGGTGGAACCAGCTGGTATCTGCTATGCAAGAGTACTGGTGGAAAACAGTAAAGTATGTACATGAGGTGGATAAAAAGTTGGACAGTAATAGAGGTCACCCCTGCACACTCTCCAACTGGGCCCGAGTTGTAAATATGCTTCAGGAAAAGAATGCTCAATGATTAAACCATTGCTGACAGCAGTACAAGGGTTTTCCCTCATGTATAGAGTGTACTGGCTCTTGGCTAAACTGTTTGTGAGCACTTTAGTTGTAACAGCTTGGGTATATGCTTACTTGAGGTGATATAAGAGCTTACAAAAAAACTAAAACAAAAAAGTTGCCACTCTGTGACCCAGCTGTTGGCCTCATATGGGCACTGGCCAATAGACAGCCTTCTGCCTGCCTGGAGAATATTGTGAAAGAATCTCAGGTTTAGAAACACTAGCAGTCTGCTGCAGGGCGAGGTGTTACAACCCACTCAAAGGAAGCTACTTAGGGTGTTAGCCCAAAAGGCAAGCTTCAAAGGGGAACCCGCCTTTGGTGGGCAAATGATGATCATACTCCTTAGGGGCTGCCCTTTATTCAGGTAGATGTGCCGGCAACAGAGAGGGGAAACCACTGCCCAAACCGGTTTTCCTGTGGGCGTATAGCACACAGGTAGTCAGAACTCTATGGTGGGCTGCCAAGCTCCTAACAGCTAAGGAAGGGTGCTGACATCTTGGGAGTAGGCAGAATAGTGCACTCTGGGTTTGTTAGGTGCCACCCATTGCCAGAAAGTCATCACAGGGAGTGAGGGGACCTTGTAGCCAATTGGCTAGTGACCAAGTGGCCCCTTCAGGGCACTTTCCTGGGATAAATATGGCACTGCTGGCTCCCTGAACCTCAGGTTACATTGAAACTGGAACAAGGACCGAAGAAGGACAACCCCTGCTGACCCCTGGACTGCACAAGGAGAGGCTGTACTCTCCGCTGGATTGCAACTGTTGCACCTTGGAACAGCGAAGTTGGGACTATGCATGTGGCTCCTGGCTCGAGAAAAAGTCACACCCCAACTCCAGACCAAAGCAGTGACTCCAAGGATCAGTTGGTTGACCCCCTTGAATCTGCTCCAGGAAGAAAAGAGCTGAAGTAGCCCAGACAGGCAAGTCAGTGACCACTTCTGAAGAATCACTACTGACTGCCTCTGGATGCCCCAAGAGAGCGATCCTTGATGGCCAAAAGCAGCACCGAAGTCAGCTGGACCCAGGAGTATCCTCAGAGTCCAGATTGGTCACCCAAGAGGGACACCAACCTCCACTAAAGGATTTTGCTTGGACCACTGTGTTCGGAGACCAGTAGCCCAGCAACAGTAGGGATTCTACTGTCTCTAAGAGGACTTCATGGGACTCTTACCTCTGTGGCCAGTCACATGACCTGTGGACCGAGGAATCACCACAAAGGCACCCCCATCGAAAGCACATCAACCACAGTATCATTAAGCATTTGTTCATCCTGTCATCCCAGCATCCAGACTGCTCCATTAAAATCTATAGCGGCTGCGCTGAAAAGTTTGGAACTGGACTGGAAAACATTCTAGTGACCAAGTAACTGTCCAGATCTACCCCATTGGCCCCCTAGACCTTCATGCTATTAGATCTGGATGACCAAACTGGGTTGGAGTAACCAAACTAATTTTACAAACTTAAAAAGTTTACAAACTTTTGATTGACAATGCTTGTTTGAGGTTGAATTAAAAACTGATTAAACCTTTACAAAATCATATTTCTAGAACACTCCAGTGGATTTCGTTAATCTTGGACTTCAAAAATTCATACAAATATAATCTATTTTTATAAATTGATGTTGTGTTTTTATCCTGTTGTGTGGCTTTCTTATTTCGTTGTTTGGTACTTTTAAATGCTTTACATTAAGGGGCATATTTACTTGGAACTGGTGTAGGGCAGCGCTGCAAGCCTTTCTGCACTTCCCTAGGTCAATTAAAAAGATATGATGCATTTCTGTCGTTTCCCCCTGCACTGGTGCACAAATTGCTGCATAGCGTCAATGCAGGCACAAATGCACCAAGGTGCAGAAGTGTCTGCATTGTTGGCAGGATTGCCATTCTGGATTGAACACCTTCATGCACAAAAACAATCTAGGGAGGCTTTTTCCTCTTTCGATGTATGCTGCAAAATGCAGCACACATAGAAAGAGGGAACCACAAGGAGAAATGAAGATATTTCTTGCAAGTTTGCGCTGCTTTTGTGTTAAAAAATGATGCAAATGCGGCACTAAAAAAGTATAAATATGGGCCTTAATCTCTTTGGGGAAATATGAGACTGAACAACCTAATATTAGGCTGTAGTATATGGGAATCTGAGATTGTAATTTTAGGATTTTTGGGGGCTACATTAAACTTTGCTAAGAGAGTTATATGTAGAAAAATCTACATAGCGGTTATATGCAAATATACAATGGGATTGATTTAGAAAGGGAGGCTGGGTATCGTTTTAAAACCGGGAACTGTCACCCATTTATATTAATTGAACAAAAGGTTGATGACATGAAGTGAATTTTGCAGAAATATCCAAGTTGTTTGTGATGAAATTGTGGCAGTGAAATGCTTTGAGCGTCAGATAATTCTAGAAGAAAATACAGTGCCGATTGCTCACACAGTGCATGAGGTGATGCTATGTGTGAGGAATAAATTGAAAAAAATCATCTGGAGTAGTTGTGATTCGATATGAATATCAAACCAATCAATGTTGACAAATGGGTGAGTGATGTAGTGATAGCCAAAAAGAAAGGAGGTCAGATTAATGTGTGCTGATCTTCGCTCCTTGGACAAGAGTATTGTGGTGGATTGTCACCCATTGCACAAAATTCCAATGATGGTAGCAATGATTAGTAATGCAACATTTTTTAGAACATAATTTAAGGGCAGCGTACCACGAAGTAGCTTCGGAAAATAAATTGCAAATGTTGACAAAGTTTATAACTCCCTTTGGCATCTTTAAGTATTTGAGATTGTTGTTCGGGTTAGACTCTGTGGCTAGTATCTTTCAAAAGATTATGGTGGTCATTACAAGTTCAGCGGTGTTAGGACTGCCATGCCGGCGCTGGCGGTCCGACTGCCAACAGGCCGGCGGTGCAGGACGGCGGTGCAGGCCGGTGGTGCAGACCACCGTATTATGACCAGGGCGGTGAACTGGCTATAACACAGCCAGTTTACCAGCTGTACCGTGAGTGTGGTCCGACTGCCCCCAATGGCGTTTGCCATCTCCAGGTCAGCGGAAAGGACCTTACTGCCCACTGCATTACACCTCAGCACACTATCACAATTTCCGGGGCGGTCCGACCACCACCCAAAGCCTGGCAGAAAAGAGCAGTATATTAGGAAACACTCACCGTAGGGACACAGAGGAGGCCAACGACGACATGGAGCGTGAACTGGAGATCTTCCCAATGCTTGTACTTCCAATCCACCTTAAGGACCTGCAGCGCCCATGAAGACGACAATGGTGAGTACCCCGCCTACACACAAGGGGGGGGAAGGGGACAAGTACACACCCACATGCCACACACACACCTGACACTGACTGCCACACCCCCACACAAACACATGCACAGCAAAACCCCTGCCCATACACACACACACACACACACACACGGGCACTCACACTACACTCACACACAACCATAACACACACCACGACTAACACACGTCACTCACACACCAAATAATATTATACGTAAACACACCACAACACTCCTACCCAGCCACACACAAATTGATCACAAAACCATGGCCTACACAGACATCAGGTGGCAGACAAGCATACCAGACACACATACGGTGCACAACCACTCATACCATCGACACATACACTGGTACCATACCATGACGCCATCGTCCATACCACTCAGTCTACCCACACCATGCACAACAACTAAACACACATCACATTCAATCACCCACACACACAGTGCTCACTAACTCCCATACTCACCACCATACATACCCCATTTCACACACCAATAAAGACAAAGGCAAAGATAGGAACAGAAGTGATGTTGCTACACAATCACAGTACATATGCACAGATGAGGAGAATGATCCGTATACCTGTGTACACGAGGCAGCCTTAGTCGAATGCAGGACAACTGAATCAAATTGCACCAACTGGGCAGGTTGGCTAGATATACTAAATGAAAAAACAAAAGGGAAAAACTAAACTACGTACAATAGTTGCCCATTGAACAGTCCAAAGGTCTAATGCCATGTGGCACAACAGTGCCAACAAGGCCCCAACTTGACTCCTAACATGACCATGGTCTCCACAGGGCACGGTCATCAATGGGGCAGGCACCTTATTGCGCGGGGTGGTGGGCACTCAGGTTAGGGGGGTCTTGCACTTAGGCGTGGGAGGGGGTAGGGCATGACCTTAGCTTTGGATGGAGGGGGAGTGGGTTTGGACCAGTGGGTGGGAGGGGGACCAGGCTTCTTAACAATTTGTTTCTTGGTGAGGGAAGGGACATGGGAACCAGAAGGAAGGTCTTGGGAGGAGTGTGAAGTGGAGAGACTGGGATTGGTGAGGCCAAGGGAATGCATAGGGACAAGACAGGGTGAGCCAGGAGGTTCAAACAGATCAATGCGGGAAAGGAAAAGTTATTTAGGAGCAGGTGGAGGGGCTGTGGAAACAGGCTTGGGAGTGGAGGTAGAGGGAGTGGTCCTAGGACGTATAGGTGTGCTGGATTTGGATGCAGGTGGGCGTTTAGTCTGCTTGTGTGTGGTGGATGAATGTTGGGTGGCTTAGTCTGCTTGTGTGTGGTGGATGAATGTTGGGTAGCTGAGTGGGGGTGTTTATGTGTTTTGGGAAGATGGGGGAGAAAGGGTGGGTGAAGGCAGGCAGGTTGTGTGAATGGATGTTGTGGGGGTGTCTGCAGGTCTGGTGTGTGCTGCAGGTGTCTGTTATGGTTGTTGGGGTGAGTCTGGGTGTGGTGTCTGGGGTGCATGTCTGATTGACTGATGTTGTGGTGATTTTGTCAATGGGGACAGGATCTGGGAGTGAGCATGCAGTGCTTACGGGTGTGTGTGGTGATGTCACTGTAAGGGAGGAGGGCGGGGGAGATAGTGAAGGACGTGGCTGTTGTTGTGTTTGCATCTGTCTGTTGAGTGTGTGCATGGTTGTGTTGTGATTTGTGGTGCCTGTTTGTGTGTCCTTGTGTGCCTTGTGTGTTGTTCTGGGTGGTTGGCGTGTGTGCTTGGGATGGGTGAGGGGATAGGGGTGCTGGATGGGGCAAAGGTGGTTGGAGTGGGGACGGAAGTGGCAGGTACACTGTCTGCCGTCAAAGAGGAGGCCAGAGCCTGAAACAATCTCTGTAGTCCAGACAAGGCACAGTGATTGCCTTCCAGATAGGCCTTGGTTTGCTGCATCTGGGATGCCAGCCCCTGGATGGCATTCACGATGGTTGTCTGTCCCACTGAGATGGTTCTCAGGAGGTCAACGGCCTCCTCATTGAGGGCAGCAGGGCTGACTGGGGCAGGGGCAGAGGTGTCTGTGGCAAAGGAGACATCCACCCTCCTGGGTGAGTGGGCACAGACAACTCAGTGGGGAGCTACTGGGAAGGCAGTGCTGGTAGAAGGGTGGTAGATGTAGATGTTGTTGGGGTGATCCCAGAGGGATCCGCTACCACCAGGGAGCTGCCATCGGAGGAGGAATCAGAGTCTGACGTAGCAGTGGCAGTGGGCTCCCCGTGGTGCTCCCTTCGCCCTCCAACCCACTGGTTCCCTTGGCGTTGGTGGACTGTGCCTCCTGGGTCCCGTGGGCTGCAGCATCCCCACTCACCGGTGCCCCGCTACTCCTTCAGCTGATGATGCTGTTGCACACAAGAACACAAGAAAACAGAGAGGGGGGAGACAAAGAAAGGGCTGCAGGCTGTGAGTAACTTACCAATTATGCAGGAAAGCACATATGCAGTACACTTTAGACTAAGACCTCACCTTAGCATAGCCTTCGCACTACAGGAATGAGCCATGGATAGGGATTACACCTGCCTCTTTGGAATTCATGACACTAACAGTGGTGCCCTACAGATTTACTGGATGTGTCCTTCATAACCATCTAAAGAATCCATTCAATGCTCAGATGTATTGAGTACCACTATGTAACTTTGCAAGACAACAGGAACAATACCTGAATGACTGTTCTACCCAATTACCGCCTTACCTGGGTACACATGCCACCTACACAGCAAAGTAACGAGCCCTGGACACAAAGCTGAACACCTGCATACTCTGACATCTATGAGTCACTGAAACAGCATACATTCTCCATATTACCTATCATCCACTCACTACATTTGGCATGAAGATCAGTGTGAGTACTCACCCCCTTGTGGCTGCTGTGGTGCATTCAAGCGCCCACCCAACGCTGGGTTGGTCACTGCCAGTATATGGGCTATTAAGAGAGTCAGGGTCTGACGTGCACACCGCCCTTGTCTGCGGTCTTCCGGGACCAGCGTCTCAGGTCCTCTCACTGTTTCCTGCAGTGGGTGCTCTGCTGGCTATAGACCTCCAAGGTAGGCACTTCCTTGGCGATGGCTTGCCATAACCCCTTCTGATGGGTGCTAACCTGCATGGGAGACACATAGGAAAACACATTTATGTAGACTTACCACACGCATGCTGACATAGGGTACAATCTTACTGACAGTAGTTCACCATACATTCCATCATCTTCCTACAAGTTCACATATATGGCTTATTCCACTACTGCTATTCGCTTGGTCATCCAACATTCACACACACATGCACCCACAGCAATCACTCTCACTTCTCACTCACTTCTCACAGGTAATCCACTCACCTGTTCCTCTGATCACCCATACAACTTTGCATACAGCGGTAGGACCCTGTCCACAAGCTTGGTGAGCTCCTCCTGGGTGAAGGCTGGGGCAAGTGGCAAGGGGAAATTAAAATGGCAGTGTTGGAAAATGGGTTAATGGTAAGGGCAGGTAGGTACCTACACTTAGCAATAGGCCACTAACCTCCACTTAGGTCCAGTTAGGTCTCAGTAAATTAAAACCAGCTCAACCCTTGGTAGCTTGGCAACAAGCGACAAGGCTTAACTTAGGAGTGTAAAGCATTCAAATATCACAAAACAGTAATTAAATAAAACACAGGAAACAGTTTAAAAATCCGAAACCAATTTATAAAAATAGATTATATTTGTATCTGTAAAATGACACAAAAACAAATAAAATCGGATAAGGGGAACCGGAGATATGAATTTTTACGAATGATTGTTTTCTAGCGCCTAGAAACAAAAAGCGCCAATCTGGTCATCTGGCGGCACCTCGACCGGGGCAAAGTCAAAGTTTAAGGCCCACCACGATGGAGCCCTGCTCGGCTACAGCTCGTGGGAGGCCTAGGTCAAAAGTTTACCTTCGGACTTAGGCCCTCATTTCGACCTCGGCAGTCTTTCCTAAAGACCGCCGAGGTACCGCCGTGCTGAAGACCGCCAGTGCAGGTGGTTTTCCGTTCAACGTATTATGACTGCTGGCAGCCCTCCATCCTTTTTCAGACAGAGAGCCGCCAGCAGCCATAGTGGCGGTTGGCAGGGAAGTGGAGGCTGCTCCACCTCCACTGCCCCGTCATCAGAACACCGCCCACCGAATCACGTCCCATGATTCGGTGTGGCGGTGTTCTGGTGACGGGGAGCTGGCGGCAGAGCAGCCCCCATGGATCCCGTCCCCTCCAGGAGGATCAATGGACAAGGCAAGTTGATCATCCCTTAGGGCAGGGCGGTAACTGCGATGGTCATAATTAAAAAAAAAATCCGCCGGCCTGTTGGTGGTTTTTCCACCACTTCTCCCCCATCCGCCAGGGTCCTAATGAGGGCCTTAGTCTCTTTTCTGAAGATTTTCTTCAGCGGGACGAACCTGCCAGTCCAGTCCAACCTCCTGGAACTCCTCTCCGGATACGCGTCGCAGGAGCCCTCGGTGGAGATTTTTACCTTCGGACGTAGTCGTTTTTTCGAGGTGAAAATCCTTCGACCGGGGTAAACATGGATCTTGATCCGACGTCCTTGGAGCCCTCCTCGGATACGCTGGCTGGGATGTCCCGGTCAACTTTCTATGTTCGGACTTAGGCCCTCATTCTGACCTTGGCGGGCGGCGGAGGCCGCCCGCCAAAGTCCCGCCGTCAGGTTACCGTTCTGCGGTCGAAAGACCGCGGCGGTAATTCTGACTTTCCCGCTGGGCTGGCGGGCGGTCGCCTTCAGGCCGCCCGCCAGCCCAGCGGGAAAGAGGCTTCCACGATGAAGCCGGCTCGGAATCGAGCCGGCGGAGTGGAAGCTGTGCGACGGGTGCAGTTGCACCCGTCGCGTATTTCACTGTCTGCGCAGCAGACAGTGAAATACATTTAGGGGCCCTCTTACGGGGGCCCCTGCAATGCCCATGCCAGTGGCATGGGCACTGCAGGGGCCCCCAGGTGCCCCGCGACCCCCCCTACCGCCATCCGGATCCCGGCGGTCGGACCGCCGGGATCTGGATGGCGGTAGGGGGGGTCGGAATCCCCTCGGCGGCGCAGCAAGCTGCGCCGCCTTGGAGGATTCAATGGGGCGGCGGTACACTGGCGGGAGCCCGCCAGTGTTGCCGGTCCGACCGCGGCTTTACCGCCGCGGTCGGAATCCCCATTGGAGCACCGCCAGCCTGTCGGCGGTGCTCCCGCGGTCCTCCGCCCTGGCGGTCTTTGACCGCCAGGGTCAGAATGACCGCCTTAGTCTCTTTTTTGGAGATTTTCTTCACCGGGACGAACCTGCAAATCAGGCCGGGTCGCGGTTGAGGCAAGCCGGCTAGAGTTGCTGCTGCGGGTCGGTCCCTCTATGGAGCTTTTTTCAAAAGTTCTCCAAACTTCTCCAAACTTCTGGATCTTCTCCCAGATGGTCTTTTAAGGTTCTTTTGGGGTCCACAGCTCACCCCAAGGCTCCAGAAGCTCTGAGATTATCCTTGGGGGTGTGGTCTACAACTCCTAGAATGCACCTGGCACAAACTCCTTTTTGGCCACTGGTCAGCTGGTTGGTTTCTTCAGGAGTTGGTGCTGGGGACTCTGGTTAGCAATTGTTTACCTGTAGCAAACAGGGAGTCCCTCCTTGAACCAGTTGAAGCCAGGCAAAGTCCTTCTTGTGGTGAAGCCCAAGTGTGCAGCTGGGGCAATCCTTCAGAGTGCAGGGTCCAGGTGCTGGCCAGGGGTCCAGCAGGGCAGTCCTTCTTCTTCTGTAGTTCTTCCCAGTAGGGATCTGGTAGGGAACTGAGGTGTGGGGGCAGGTCTGCCAGTTTTATCCTTGCTCCTGGGTGAAAAACAGGGGTGTCCTGGTTCTCCAATCAGGGGCAGGGTTCTTCCCCCTGTGATGACCACTTCCTGGGAAGTGTGGCAAAAATCAACCCCAAGAGGCAACATTCCTCAAAAATCCATCATGGCTGAAAGTGATTTTTGGAGGTTATATCTGGCTGAGCCCACCCACTGGTGTGGCTAAAAATCATAAACACACCCCTCTCCTGCCATCTCCTAATCTAATCAAGGGGGCACCTAGTTGTCTGGGGTTGCAGGATGTGGGGGTGTTGCTGGGTTGCTCCAAATGTCCTTCTCTGCCTTTGAAGACCCGTTTGGCAGCCCTCCCCCTTCCTGTCTCACCATCTGTTGAGGGGAGATCCCCTCCCACAGGCACATCTCTTTGTGTGAAGCCGGGCCACTTCACACCTCATCAAGGCAGCCTGGCCAGGCTGACAGAGGCTGGCCAATCAGAGCACAGCAGCAAAAACAATGCAGGGCTGAAGTTGGCAACTTTTCAGGTACAGTTTAAAACTCTTTACCTGAACAAGTTATATTAAATCTAACAACTGGAAGTTGTGGGATTTATTATAACAATTAATTTGATACCAAACTCCTTGTATCTGTCACTTAAGGGGGCTTTTAAAATTAAAATAAAGTCTCCCCATTCTAGCCTATGAAGGCCATTCATTACAATGAGGGAAAAACAAATTTGCCTGTTTTTACCTCACCAGTGCTTATAAAATATAAGGTCCCTGCTTATAGTTACATGGCACACAGCCCTAGGGGCACATAGGGCACACCTTAGTGGTGACATATGTAAAAATAAGGTAGTTTAAGACTTTGGAACTACTTTTAATTCCAAAGTCGAATTTCATTATAACTTTAATTTAAAAGCAGCCAGCAAGGCAGGCCTGCCTTTAAAATTACACTGGGCACCTCAGCAGTGCACTTATGGGTGCACTACCTATGCTTGGGTCCCTAAACCTACATGCCCTACCATATACTAGGGACTTATAGGTAGGTTGACTTAGCCAATTATAATTAGCCTAATTTGCATACTGATTTTACACAGAGCACAGACCCTGGGACTGGTTAGCAGTACCCAGGGCACCACCAGAGTCAGGAAAACACCAGCAAAAAGTGGAAAATGGGGGCCAAAAGTTAGAGGGCCTCTGCAATCAGCCCTGTTCTCTCACAGGCGGTGACGACCGTGGCGGTTCTCACTATCACCGCCGGCGGTGATTATGATTGGCCCCTGTTCCCCATAGACACCAATGTTAACCACTGAGGAGTTGCACGGTGGTACAGACCGCCTAACGTCATGACGACTAATGCCAGCGGAGTGATGTCACTTCCATGTGTCCTCTGTATGTAGGACAGGCTACTACCATTTGAAGTGCAAAATGTGTTACAAGGCAATCTATATGTGCAGTCCATGCTGTTATATTAGATTGTAAATTATTGGTACATCAGTCATACACAGCTATACATGCTATATGTGATGTGTGGCAATAGTTGGATGGATATGTAGGTTGAATACCACTGTAATCACTCATTGAATGTCACAATGTAAGCTGTAAACAGCCCTTCCATGATTGGAAGGCTCCATTAGTGCAGTTGTGTGTGCGTAGACATCATTCGTAATGTGTTGTGATGGTGACAAATGTGTGTTGGCCCTCCCTAGAAACCGACCCATGTGAAGACTGAGGAATGCACTGGTGTACCAACCCCTATTTGACCTCCCAACCATGGAGGAACGCCACATTTTATTGACCTACCGTCTGAACCGGATGACATTCGTGAACTGTGTGCACAATTGGAGCTAGATCTACAGACAGCTTTACGTAATCTGTATGTTATTCCTCCTACTGTGCATGTATTATCTGTGCTACATTTTGTGACCAGTGGTTCATTTCAGGCGACAGTGGGCTTGGCAGCAAGTGTGTCGCAGCCAATGTTCAGTAATATCTTAAGATGTGTCCTGACTGCCTTGCTGAAACACCTCCACAGCCACATCAAATTTCCCCAAACTGCTGATTTGCCCACTGTGAAATCTGATTTCTATACCATTGCACACATTCCTCATGTGATTGGGGCCATAGAAGGCACCCATATTTCCTTAATTCCTCCCAGGTTAAATGAACAAGTGTATAGGAATAGGAAAGGTTATCACTCCATTAATGTACAGGTGGTGTGTCATGAAGACCAGTACATCTCCCAAGTGATTGCCAAATTCCCTTGATCTGTCCATGACTCCTACATTTTGAGGAACAGCAGTGTCCAACACATGATGGCACAGCTACAAAGAGAGAGAACCTGGCTTGTAGGTGAGTGAGATGTGAGAGTGCAGTAACAAGCAACCTGCCTTTCCTACTCTTTACCCTCTACACAATGGTGATATGTGCTATGTTTACCCACTCTTCCAAGGGGATTCTGGCTATCCTAACCTATCCTGGCTGTTGACACCAGTGAGTTATCCAGGGACAGAGGGTAACAATTGCTAAAATGAGGCACATAGCAGGACAAGAAGAGTCATCGAGAGGACCTCCAGCCTACTGAAGGCAAGAATCCGGTGCCTGCATATATCAGGCGGAGGATCCCTGTGCTACTTCCCAAACAAGGGTTGTCAGATCATCGTGGCCTGTTGTATGCTGCACAATGTGGCACTAAGAAGGCATGTACCTTTACTGGAAGAGGAGGAATATTACCTAATCCACCAGTGGAAGCTGAGGGGACAGCGATGAAGAAGGGGAGGAGGCTGATGTGAACTCCAGAACTCAGCTCATTCAGCTGTACTTCCAATAAGTTAAAGGTACATTTTGCCTTCTGTATCCCACAACATTGCCTATGTAGTTTTGTGTACCATTGACAGATTTTACAACCACAGTTGTGTGTGTGTGTGGTAGAATGTGTGTACTATCACATTATCCTTACTGCTTCATGTGTTTGAGAACTCCTAAAGGAAGTATACACACAGACGTTGTGTTTTCATGAATGTGATTTATTGGCTTCTCATGTATGAACTGTTTGGACATGCTATGTGGAAAGAGATTGTGGCTCTATTTTGCTGTCAGTATTTGACACTCAACAAATCATCAGTACTTGCACACCCACTTGGAGTCCCTCACAATGCTGTGCAAAGCTGCATTTTTCAGCTACTTACTGGTGTGTAGTGCAGCTGACACATAGGAATTTCTTGTAAGTCAAGAAGTGAGAGTACTCTGGCAATGATATAATACTTTGGAGACAAAGCAGGTACATGTGTAATGAAACAAACTGTACCTAAATGTGTGCTACATATATGTTACTCACAGGTATTTCTATGGTGGAATTCCCTTTGCCATGCCATGTTCATGGAGGATTTGGACATGCTTGATGAAAGTGTTAGAAATCCATTTCTTCAGATTTGGAAAAATCATACCTGCATAGTATCAGGCTAGCCAATTTAAAGTACTGTTTCAAAATTGTTGTTCATCACATGCATACATAGTGAGTAAAGCACAAATACATTGGGTGTGAATGTGCCATGTTTATTTTGTGGATGGGTAAATGTAAAGGAGTGGGCAGATGGTGGACGAAATAGTGAGTTTAGTGTTCAAAGCTATTGGTAGCACAGGTTCAGAGTCCATGGGGCCATTGGAAAATGGAACAATGACAGTAGAAAGTCAACAATGTGTGTCAGTGGCACTCAAGGGAGAGGATTCACTTCCTGGCTGTGGATTTGGTCTTGGCTACAGTCTCTGAGGGATGTCAAAATATTGGCGCTACTCCTGCAGAGTACATAGGGGCCCATTATAGATAATGGAAGCCCCCTTTAAATGCCTGCTTTAAGCAGGCGTTAAACGTGCCCTAACGTGGGAACGACCTCTTTGCATGCATTATGCCTGGCAAAGGCATAATGTAGCACACAGGGGTACAAAGGGGCGCAATGCATGTATTGCACCACTTTGTAAATATGATGTGAGGATTTTGGCCTCGTTGGGCCACCTTAGCATAAAAAAATTACACTTATGTGGAGCAAGGTGGCTCTAGGGGCTTATCAATATGCCCCTAAATTTACTGTTACCAATCTAAATATACACATCATTGCTTAACATAAAATATATGTAAAAATTAAAAAACTAACAATTATCCAATTTACAAAATATCTTAAACAATGTAATAATTTTCAAATACAAAATAATTGTTGTTTAGCTATTACTTAATTAACTTTGCACCCTATACCTCTACAAACCTAGCAATCCACACGTAAAATATATGAAAATATATAAGTATAACATAATTTAAATAACTGATAATCAATTACATATTTAATTAACAATTAATATTTCTTAGTCTGGGGACTTCTTCATGGTTTGGGTCATCCTGATTCTCCTTGCCCTTGTCCCTGGCAATATGGTCCACCTGTTACAGCACCCATGGATCCTGGTCTTCCTTATTAGGTCTTCTTGGGCTAAGCCTGTTTATTTTGGTCCTGGTTTGGTACCATTGATCCTTGTGGCACTGGTTGTCCTGGTCCCCCTAATCATCACCAGCCTGGTCCTGGCCTCAGTTCTTGGTCCATCTGCTCCACTTTGTGCTTTAGGTCCTTGTCCCATTCTCGACCTTCTAGTCCTGTTCCTGGTCTTGGTCCTTCTAGTCCACATAATCCACCCTTCAATCTGTTGTCCCTAGTGCACCTGCTCCTACCCTGACTAACTCCCCTGCTTCTCCTCCAGTTTGTCATGATGCTCTCAGCCTTGGTCCTCCTTCTCGTTGTCATCGGGATTCTACACTAATTTGTCCACCTATTCCTCCTTCTCCTTGTTTAGGTCATCATATTCTTAGCCTCCCAGCTTGGTCATCCTGACCTTCCTCATCCAGGTTCTCCTTCCTTTTTGTCCTGGTATGCCAGGTCCTGATACTCCTTAGCCTCCGTGACTTGATCTTTCTTTTCCCTTTGGTTTGTGGTCTTACTGGTTCTCTTTGTCCTGGCCCACTTAGCTCTGGTCCTGCTAGCTCTGGTTGCCTGGCAATCTCCTTCTGATTCTTCAGCTCATGTTTTACTAGTCTTCCTCACTCTGTCTGTTTGCCTGGCACTGGATTTCCCATTTATGGTCTTCACAGTTTGTGTTTTCTTTCTGGTTTTGTGCATACTAGTCCTGATCCTTGTGTTTCTGGTCATCATTGTTTAGATCTTTATGGGTCTTGGTAAAACTAATCCCCTAATTCAGGTCCTCCTGGCCATCCAGGTTCCTCCAGGCTCCCTTCTCCTAGCTCTTCCTCTTCCTTCCTGATCCTCTTTACCCGTGCCCATTTGTCCTAGTCATTTTGATCCTTCCCACCCTGCTCATCGGATTACTAGTACATCAGTTCAAGGTCCTGCTTGGCCCTTTGGTCTACCTGGACTCTCTTGTCCTGGTCCTCTTAGGCCTCGTCCTCTTAGCTATTGTATTCCTGGCTTGTATCATTCTGGTCCCCCTGTCCCTCTGACTTGTCAGCATGGTCTTTCTGTACTACAGCCAATGGTGTGGGCCCTAATGGGCCTGGTTCTTTTTGTCTGGGTCCTTCTGAGCCTCATCATTTTGGTCCTTGTCCTTCTGGACATCCATGTGCAGTCCCCTTAGTCTTCCTTGCACGGGGTCTGCTATCTTCTGCTCAACGTGGCCCTGGTCCTGTGGCCAGGGTCTCCCTGGCATTCCTAGGCCTCTTCCTGATCATCTTGGTGTCAATCCTTCTTATCTATTTTTCTCTGGTCCTCATCCTCCTGGCTCTTATTCTTGTCCCCTTGTACTATTGGCCATAATCCTCATGCTTCTAATCTTTCTAATCTTCTAATATCTGGTCCTGATCCTCCTGCTTTTTGTCCTAGTGCTTCTACACCAACTGATCGTGGTCCTCCTAGGCCTGCTCGGCCTGGGCCTGGTCATCCTGTTTCTCATCTTCCTGGCCATTGTATTCCTAGCCCTGTGGCCTTGACTTCCAGGGTTTGGTCATGGTCATCCCAGTTCTGATCTCCCTGGTCCTGACCCTCCTTGTCCTCCTCTCCCTCGTCCTTCTCATCCTTTGCTCAAGGTCCTGATAATTTTTGGTCTTATAACCTTTCCTTTAGGCTCTGATTTTATGTGCCCTGGATTTACAGCTCTGTTACTCCTGGCCTTGATTGAGCTATCCTTATTTTTAATAGTCCTTATCCTTGAGATTATGTGCCCATTGACCCTGATCATCTTGATCCTGGTGACTATAGTTTGATTTCTCTGTGCTTGGTTATCACCAACCATGCAAGCCTTGATATTCTTGGCCCTGGATCTTTTGGTCCTATTGTGCTTGTTATCATAAACCTTGCCTTTTGGCCATCCTTCTTGGTTCCCCCAGCCTTGGCCCAGTTGACTCTGTTCCTTTCTGGTCCACTTGGCCCTTGTCACTTTGTCCTGATTCTTCTCACCCTGAACCTCCGAACCCTGTTACAGCAGATTATGGTCCATCTGATCTTTGTCCTCCTGGTTTGGGTTGCCCTGGTCCTCCTAGAACTGTTCATTGTCCTCTTAGTCCTACTGTTACTACAGCCACTGATCCTGGCACTCTCAATCTATGTTCTTCTTGTCCAGTCCTCCTGAGCCTGTTCATATTGGCCATTGCACTCCAAGTCCTGGTGGTCGTCATAGTCCTGGTGCTGATTCTACTGCTCCTAGTCCTCTTGCTCCTTTCCCTCATGGTTCTGCAGTAACTTGCCCTGGCAAACTACAGATCATCTTACACTTTCCTAGATCTGATGTTTTTTATATCTAATCCATGATAGCCTTAGAACTTTATGGCATGGACTTCTTGGTCTGTCTGGCCGTTATTTCCATGGACTCCTGGACCTAGTCCTCTGTCTCCTGGACCTCCTGTTTCACAAGCTCCTGGACCTTTTTATCCCCTTCACCTTAATTATCATCCATCAGACCTTCTGTTCTTGCTCCCCTGGTTTGCCTGTTCCTCAACCTTCTGCTTCTGATTCTCCTGGTCCTTGTAGTCCTAGTCTCAGTTCTATTACTCTTTTATCTGATCCTTATCTATTGGGTCTTCTGGTGCTGGCCCTACTGGCCTTGGTTTCCCTAGTCATCCTAGTCCCCAGTACTCCTGCCCCATCCTAGTTCTACTAGTTCTCTTGGTCTCCTAGTTTGTCTGTCCACCTGGTTGTTGTCTATTTTAGCCAGGTCTCCTCTATCATGGTCCTCCTATTAATGGTCCTCCTGGGTCTGATATTCCTCATTCCTCTGGCATTAGACCTCCTTGCTCCCATGTTGCATTACACCCTGGTTCATGTAGTCCTTATGATCCTGGTTAAGGATCCCCTTTGTGTGACCCTCATTTACCTTCTGATCCTGGTCCCACTGGGCCTGGACTTTCTGATCCTTTATTACCCAGTTGGCTATTCTAATGTAGAGTCTCCTGCTAGCATTGGTTCTTTCTGGTTGTGATCTTTCCAATCCCAGTCAATCTCTTCTGGTCCTTAGTCCTCAGTGATCTGATCACTGTGCTCTTGGCCCTCCTGACACTGGTCCTTTCTTTCATTCTTTCATTCTTCTGTTACTCGGTTTCCTGGTACTGGTGCTCTGTGTGTCTGACTGCCTGGGTCTGCTGCTCCTGGCCCAGGTCATTCTCATCTCTCTGGAGCAGTGCACACAAGTCCTCCTAGCCATCCTTATTGTTATGATCCTTCTGTTCCTTCAGGCTCTTCATTTAACCCAGCTCCCCCACTTCCACATCCCCCTGGCCCTTCTGATCCTTCTCACCTTAGTTCCAGTGCCCTAGTCCTGATTTGTCCTTGTGCTGTTCCTCATCGTCTATTAGTTTGTGGTCCCTTCTGGCACTGGTAAACCTGGATTTCATAGATTAGGTTATGATGGGCCTGGTGCTTCTTGTCCTGATTCCCATGGATCTGGTTGTCCTAGCACTCTATTGGTACTACTCCTTCCTTCCCCAGCACCACTCCACAAAAATTCAGATACCGACTCCAAGCCATATTTTTATTTAGGTTTTTTTTTGCGCTTCCAGATTTCTTTTGCTGAGACAGCACTGCCATGGACAGAAATGGGGGGTCAGTGGAGATATGACCTTCCACACTTAAAACACTGCTTAGCATGTTAAAATCAAAATTACCATTCTCAAGATATATTGTGCAGGTGACAAAAGTGTCAGTATGGCCGAAGAGCCCACTTACGCCATGGGACCAATAGGCATCTATGCCTGAAATCTACTCTGGTGAGTGAACAGTATGAAAAAAGTGTGTTTAACTTGCAAATTATCCAGATGCATTACTTACCTGTCTCCTGCTTTCACTTCCCCATTCAGAGAAGTCCCATTACCATGTCTCACTCAACTTACTCTTGCAAGTGTCCTAAAGCAATGTGCCCCCAAGCACTAATTGCCTACTGTACGTGCCCCTCCTTCTGGGTCCGAGATACCACCAATCCATCTGAATTCCCTGTTTGCTGCTGCTTGTCAGCTGCTTCTGTTGTGTCACTTTTGAAATACTAAGCGATCACAACTGGCCTTGAAAATAAACCAAAAGGTAGCACAAAACCTTCCATAAGAATCCCCAAAATTATCAAAAGGAGGATCATAAACATAACAAAACACAATGTATTCTGATGAGTGAATAAAACATTTATGTAATACGACTTAAATCCATACTCATTATTCCTTGCAGGCAGCCAAATACTCCTAGACTACCGTGCAAAATATGTGTGTGCAATAGCTTGAAACTCTTGAAATAGATGATTCCTACATTTCTTATTTGAATATTGAAAAACATAGGGGCATTTTTACGCTCTCTTCTTTATACTCTAATTCAGCGCAAACGCAACGCCATATTTATATTTAGATGCTAGACCTGTCTAGTGTCAAAATATTGGTGTTAATGTAATTTTTCAGATCCATGAAACCTTGCGTCAATGAGATGCAAGGTAGGCGTTCCCGTCCAAAAAATGACTCAAATACCCTTGTGCCATATTTAACCACCTGGGCAAAAATGACTCACGGGTGGGAGGCGGACCCAAAACATGACGTTAACACTGATTTGCGTCAAAATGTAACGCCTCAGTCAGGACTGGTGTTAACATGAGACAAACACACCATTACGTAAGGAGAACACACAGAAGCAACATTACAACCCACAGGAGAAGATGGAGGTGATACTGATACATCTTGCTAGACGGCGCAGAGGACAAAAACAACCCCAGCAATCACCAGCATGACAACGTGGCCCACAAAGACAATGCAGAATGCAGGAGATGGTCTTCAGAACCAGGACAAGCCTCCGTGGCCTCAGGGACCTGGACATTAGTAGGATTTACAGACGTAACCGGCAAGCCATACCACACCTGCTGCACCACATTGAGCCACAAATTGCAGCCAGCCTGCAGACCCCACACAACATACCACTTATTACAAAGCTGCTCGCTGTCCTGCACATGCTGGCAAATGGCTCATTTCAAACAACGGGTGCACTCGTTGCTGGTGTCTCACAGCCATCGTTCTCTGCATTCCTGCCAAAGGTGTTAGACTGCATCATCTCCCTGACACCCTGCCACATCAGCTTCCCCAACACCCAGCAAAAGCAGCAGGAGAACAAGCATGGGTTCTGTTAAATCCATGGCTTAACGCATGTGCTAGGTGCAATTAACAGAACCCATGTCCAGCTCGTACCATCTGCAGCAACAGAGCACTTATACCGGAATCGCAAGCACACGCATTCCATTAATGTGCAGAGCATAGTGGACCACCGCGGATTATTAATAAACATTTTGGCCAAGTATCCTGGGAGTGTCCATGACGCTTACATATTCCTACACAGCACGATCAATGAACAATTCCAGGATGGACAATTTGGAAATGGCCTACTTGTGGGTTAGTCAACAAATCTAGTAATGTACACACAACACACCAACCCTGTCGGACACACAAGACATACACCACTACAGTAACATATGGTCAGGGTTACACACTTGTGGAGGTGATAACACATATGCACTATGCTGCAGCACAGCACAATCAGTGCACAACACTAATACATACATCCACATGTCGGTAACACACCCACAATTTGACAGGCAAACTACAGGAACGACAGGTGCAGACATGTACGCTTTGATAACAGCAGAACTACACAGACCACTACAAGTGCCCTCAGGTTGCCCACTACCTACACATCACACACACTACACCAAACAAACAATAGCACAGACATGTCAAAGGCATACACCATGCCCATGTCATGTAACTTCCAAATGGGCACAGGTGCCTCAAGTCATGCCGTGTAAATCACTGCCAAAACAAGTATCAAACACCACACAAATTGCTCCTATATAAACTGTATCTCATCAGCACATACCTAACTTACCTGTAGTGTGCACAGACATCAGCCTGACGCATTGTCTCACACACATAGGAATACAAGTTCAATGCCCATCACATACCATGTGCCAGATGTTTGAGAAGTGGAACCTCACTTACTGTAGTGCAACCACACATGCAACACACACTGACTCAAAACACCATCATGTCTGTACCAGATACAAGAAATGGCCTAACAGGGGGCAGCGACACAGTCAGACAGTGCAGATCATGGATGTCATAGGGGGACCCAGTAGGAGAAAACAGGACATCACTGACCTCACATGCACTGTGCCAAGGGACACATTTGCTAAGTAGCTGAGCTACATCCCATAGCCTGCACTGTGCATGTGTTGACACTAGAAATGCACATTAATGTTTTGGAAGATGGGAGACACACTGCTAGTTATGTTGATCATCCCGTGACAATGGGACACACCCTTGGACACCTCATGGCTGACAAAAAACATTAACTGCCACTCAGGAACACCAAGGGAGCAATGTAATAGCCCACAGTTCCATAGGCATGGCCTGCACTGCATGTACATCTTGGCAGATGACCATTTTAACATTACTTGAAGCCACATTGTAAATTGGCCACCCTCCCATGCTGTATGTAGCGTGAACGGGGCGTGCAATATTTATCGCTGTAGGTCTGTCACCACAAGATGCATAGCATGATGATGCGGACTCACATGCAGCTGTCCCCTAAAACCTGAGGAAGTGCCAACAATAAATACCACCCCAGGGGTGCAGTATGCAGGTCGCAAAAAGGAGTAGACTGTGCTATGAACTCAGATGAATGTGGTACAAATGCATGCTGCACACTGCTGCACACACAGAAAGAGCCCATTGGCCATCAAAAAACATATGTACAGGGCAGTGTACCGTCCTGCACATATACATAAACCTCCACAAGCCAGATAGCCAAGTACCCTGATGCAAGGTAGGTAGCGTTGGTGCACGGCTACACATGAGCAACTGGCACAGGGCAAAACAAAGGGTTTCCAAGTAACATGTCACACATGGGGCATCCTTGCATAGTTGAAATGTTGCAGGACACAGCAGCCAAATTTGTTGACATGTAGTGTAGTCTCACTAACCAATTTCAAAGGTCCTAAGTGTCAGACATCATCTGCAATGACACATGCCAAAAAGGATGGGATGTCCAGGCACTGTAGTGCTACCATGTTGCCACCACATCTGACCCATTGTGTTGTGAGGATGTGCCTTGTCCCCTCTAATTATAGCACACTGACACAAAGGTGCACTACAGAACGGATAGTAAATGCATAATGACTATCAGTGTGGAATCCAAATCATATGTTCTAGGCCCTTGAACCAAACACAAGATTGCCATGTCCAACAACATAGTGCTGAGGAAAGATCACACAATGATAGGAACTCACACCAAACAACAAATACATATGAGCCACAACCAGCTCTTAATATCAACTGCCAAGCTACATGACATACCTGTTGCAAGCCCTAACAACAAATTACTCCTGTAATCTTTTGCAGCACATCAGCGTTATGACATACAGCATGAATAATGACCCCGTTTCACAACCCAAGCACAGCAGCAGAGCATGCATATAATGAGGAACATCGGAGGACACAGACCATTTTGGAGAGGGCATTTGGCATCCTGAAGTCCAGATTAAGGTGCCTGGACATCACAGGAGGCAACCTCCTATATGCCCCACAAATGGTCTGCAAAATCATATGGACTTGTGCTATCCTGCACAACATATGTGTACTGATGAACATACCATTATATGACCAGGTTAATGACCTTCCTGAGGAGGAAGAGGAGGATGGTGGAGAAGAAAATGAGGGGGAAGACCACACACAGCTGCTGGGATACGCCGCAGACTACACATTGTACAAAACCTCTTCACATAATAATCACGTAACTCACCTTGTAAATTTTGTCAATAAACACCTCACTTATTCAACAATCCTGCTTTGGTGTCTTCAGTCTCTTATGCACATACTTTAGGATTATGAGTCTAACCTCAGGGAGCATGTCACAAATACTAATCTGAAGAGTACTGTAGCAACATCACATGTGAAGCGTAAGAGTGAACTGCTACCATCACACACAACACAATTAGCCTCATCGCTTGAATGTGACAGCTGAAGGACACAGTTTATGGACCACAACATATTAATTGTATCCACGTTTCCAACTTGTATAACAATAGCTCATCACACACAACAACAACATGTCTAAAAATGAGCTAAATAAGGGGCCCACATATGAGGCAATGGATATCAAAATATGGTGAGTCTGTAATGTTTGAACAGACCACTAACACAACTCAGTGTGAGAGTTGCAATGGCTGCATGGAGCATGTGTGACAAGGTGGGGACATCATTGGTGACAATGCTCAACATGATTATCCCAGGTATGACAAGTAATGGGAGAAATGGAGCCTGCACAGTACATCCCTTGAAATCACTCCTTCCACTGCCATGGGGCCTAATCCTGTCACAGGGTACACATGACCTCACACTTTGCACGGACATGTGTATGGAATTCACATCAGAATGGATGAGAACATATGCAGCTAGGGCTGTAAGTCTACAACAAAGTAATTTTAATTACAATGCAAAATGTTATGATTTGCAACTGTCTAGTGTGTTCAATACATGATCTGGTTGGAATGTATGCATAGTGTGTCAATCGCAGTATGTACCAAATATGTACACCTGTCATATGTATGTGTAGTCCACACATAAGTCATCCATATACTTAATTAAGATCAACATATGGAGACAATGGTCGGGTAACATTTGCCGGATTGCAATCAACAGCCATCATCAACAATGCTTGAGCTGTGTATGTTGTCTGAAATGTGATTCTCTGTAACACAACTACAAACAGCACATAAGTGAACACAATTCACAATCACATACCATGACTCTTGCATAGTACTGACTGCTATACATATGTGGATACGCAGTTGTCACACATATAGACATATGCATGACTTGTATACATTTGCATGCTGTTGATTCTGTAACACACACATTGGTGTAACAGACCAATCTCACACAAATTACATTGTACAATGGACTACAACATGTGGCCATGCACAAAATGCCATACTGCAGCCCAGCATATTCAATTTGTATGTTGATACAGGGTGCATCCATTAACAAATGACAAAATCACTCAATCAGTAATAGAGTAAAAAAAATGACGCAAGTACATCGAAAATATCCGCAAACCAAAGTACATGACCCATGGGCCCTTAGCATGATTTCCACCTTCACACTCATCGGTATGCTGATTTACTGTTAAATTGAAGCATAAAGGTAATGCGTCAATATAAATAGACACACACAAGTAATGCGTCAGAAATACTCACACAGATATCAGATGAGTTAAAAAAACACGCATTACATAAAACATGACGCAGGGGCACATGAAGTGATGTAATAGGATATCCTGTTTCCATGCATGGTACAGTGGGTGTACTTTCACTTTCTCTTTACAGTCTGTGCCTCTTTTGACTGTGTGGTTGTGTCTTGGAGTTGGTGGTGTTTTCTTGCTCTTTTTTGTATCTTGTGGTGTCCCTCCTGTTGTGTTTTCTGTTGTATTTGATTGTTCTTTGTCCCAGTGTATGTGAATTTGTGTGTCTACTGTATTTTACCTTGTACCTGTGCTGTGGGGTGTCTGTCTGGGTTAGTTCTATAGATGGGTTAGTTGGATTAGTGATTTTTTGGGTGTTAAGTTTCATTTCCTTATTTCTGTTTATTTCTACTACATTTTACTTTTTTCAACCTGCACCCTAGTGCAATATCTGGCAGGGGGTGGCAGACTAGGATAGGGTGAGGAGGAGCTGGGAGGCTTCATTTCGGTGGTAGCCCACTACCTCCCATTCATGCTAGAGATGAGTGGCTTTGTGATCCAGGGCTACCGTACGGAGGCGAGGTGGCTGCGGTGGGGCAAGGTGCTCCACCACCTGAAGTGGGTGTACCACAGCATTCGCAACGACCACCAGATCAATCATCGCTGGGATGATCTGCTGGCCAGGGAGCAGGATCTTCTGGACCATCTTGGTGTGGTGATTGGTGGCCCTGTTGGTGAATACCCCATTGGTAAACTAATTACTGTACACTGCACTTGAATGACAGTAGCAGATGTGATGACGTGCTGCATGCAATGCTTGTGGACAGGTTGCATGCAACCAGAATGAAGTGTCACTGTGCCACTGTAGACATGGGCTTCACATATCCTGCCATTTTACCAATGAAAATCAGATGTTAGGTGAGTCATGCACATCCATCACTAAGTCACACATTTCAGGGGCCATGGCAACATCTGTGCCCCAGCATTGTATGTATGATAAGCCAAGAAACCACCAGCATACCATATGTAAGTGGATTGTGATAACAAAGTACAACAATCCATGTATGGTGCAACAATGTCAGATTTTCATATACATCATTTCTGCCATTATGTTTACAAAGGGGGCATACCCGCCTTAGGGGGCAATGGCAATGGGGCATTTGATGCCATCACCCAACTGTGACACATCAATCGTGGATTACTCAGTGCATGAAAATTGCAGACTAACTATTTAGCCACTTGTCCTCCACAAAGTGCCTCTGTGTGCCTTGCAGGACAAGTCAGAATACCTGAGTCAGTTGTCTTGCAGAGCACAAGCCAGAATACCTGAGTCAGTTGTCTTGCAGAGCACAAAGGTAGTGTCATTTATCTGTTGCCCAACTCCCCCTCATTCCGTGGAGTTCCATCTTCTATAGATTGGCCCCAAATGGTTGTTGCAGGGTGTAGCACTACATGAATCGCAGGCGCAGTGTAAGAGTGCAGATAGTCTCATTCACCTGAGTGTCATTCTCATTGTGAGTTTGCAGAGGTGTGTCTGTTGCACTGTCCCCAACCTGGATAATTACCTCACTCCTCTGGAATAGTACATACTGCCATATGTTTTCCACTAGTAGTGAAAGTAATGTGATACTACCCATGGTTTTGCATCCATATATTTTAGGTGGACCTCCCCCCTACACCATAGGTGAAGTGGCAAGATTTGAGGACCCAGATGTATCCAGTAAGTGTGATTTTATCTGTCCTGTGTAGTGTTGAAGTGTTTTGTGTGAGTGAGCCATGAGTTTTGCACCCAATTCTAGAAGTGATGAGCTGTAAAATTATCAGAAGTCAAAGTAGGCTTGATGGTGACACTGTGTCTCATTTAAGTGGTTCCCCACATATGTGCAGAGAGTCATATCTTGTGAGGTTTCTGGTGCTCAATGGCCAGCATTGTGTAAACAAGGTGATGACAAGCCACATGTAGCTCCATATGTGACTTAGATGTGCATTGTTGTGTATATAATGGCACTGGAACGCACTGTTATTCCCACAACACAGTGATTCACCATTTGTAGACAAATTGGTGCATCCCTGTATTGCTATGTACATGTATGATTGGGTGGCCAATTGTCCCTCTGCATGGTGCCACTAATTTTGTACTCCACTTACGTGACACTTATATGGTAATAGGTGTGCATGCAGGTCAAGTCCAATTGTGTGCCGGCATGGTTATGGGTGTGTGAGGAATGGTATTGGCTGATCAGGTATTGATGGGTGTCTACACCTGGACACATGAATGTAGAAGTAATAGACCTATGTATACCAGCTTCATTTTGGTCATCACCTAACATATGGTCCACTCCCTGGCTCCATGTATGAGTGGGCAGGCATTGGTGGATGACCTGGACAGTTGAGATATTGATCTGTATGGCCATACTCCCTAAGGCACAGGGGGTGGAAACAACAAATTTTTAGGTAGATTTGATGCTTACAGTGTAGGTGACAGTCATTTTGATCAGGCTTGCATGTGTATCTATCAACAAGGAGCCCCTATGGTTTCCAGCAGCATCCCATACTCTCAATAACAGATGCAAGTTTCTGGTGATGTATGTTAGAAATTTTGACACATATGAAGAGGAATAGTGGACCTGATCAAAGTGAATTTGATGCTGCCTTAGCATTGTCACAGATGATACAAAATCTAAGCAGATCTAATTTGGTTTGTTTCCTAATCTTGTTGTGGGTGGCTATGGTGTCAAGGAAATGGTGCTAACGCAGCATTGTTGTTTCATCCATTAGGGCCATTGTATCATCCGGAATGTGAGTAGGAGTGCATGTGCAAATCGATGTAGATAGTAAGCTAATTTACTGTACGTACTCCACACAATGCTGACACTGATGGTTGCCCTTCTCATTTTAACAGCTGCGAACATGAATATTGACCAACTCCGTGCCTTTCAGAGGAGGGCAGTGCTCTATAGGTACATGTTGGCAGTGGAATCTGGGTTCAGGAAGATGGCACGCCGCTATCGCTCGGAGCGATCCACTGGTGAGTGGCGGTCATTCAGCCAAGGGGGACCCACACTGCCAACACAGGCTGGATCAAGCACCACAGCAGTGCATGGGTCCACAGCTACCAACATAAATATTGCTCTAGCTGCTGCACTCTCTAGTACCATTGCACAGCCAACCACATCTGCTGCCATGGACATGAGTGCCATCACTGATTTACAGAGGAATGTTCAGCAGGTCCTCCAAAAGTTGGACTCCATTGAAAAGGAGGTGGCAAAGAATAGAAAGGACCTCAAGAACATTAAGAAAAGATTGAAAAGGGCTAACCTCTGAATGGCATTTGTCACTCCTCCCAAGTTCACTCCCCCCTCCTCTTTTTTTCTAGTTTTTTTTAGGTATTAGGGGGTTTGTTGTAGGTTAGAATAGGTTAGTTAGGATAAGTAGGCTTGGGGGAGGGTTTTCTACTTTTTATGTTGTACTATGTTGGTTATGTTGGGGCTTTTATGTGTTTATAAATATACAGATATATACATATATTTGTTTAGTCTTAGTCAGTAAATGTGTAGCTTAGTGTATGTTGTCCTACATGTGACCTGTGATATAACAGGGGTGGGGGGTGAATGTTGAGGCCCTCATTATGACCCTGGCGGTTGGCGGAGAAGTGGCGGTATTACCGCCAACAGACTGGTGGAAAAAAAATGAATTATGACCATGGCGGTTACCACCATGGTCATCCACCACTTCTCCATTCCAACCGCCAGGGTGGAGACGACCGCTCGGTCTCCAGCCCGGCGGCCGTCACAAGACTTCCGGCGGTATCACGACCCAGCTGACCGCCATGGAATTCATGGGGTTGGGAACCGCCATGAAATCCATGGCGATAAGCGCTATCAGTGCCAGGGAATTCCTTCCCTGGCACTGATAGGGGTCTCCCCAACCCCCCACCCCCACTCCCGAGTCCTCCCCCCACAACCCCACCCCCTTGCAATCCCCCACAGGTGGCAGGACCCCCCTCCCCACCCCTACCCCCAACATCGCTACACTGACACACACCATACACGCATGCAGACACCACCAACACACATACCTGCACACATATCAACAAACATGCCAACAGACACACACACAGTCATACACGCACACCTACATACAGAGTTACATGCACACATCCATACAGACATACATACAGACAGACACGCATACATTTCCAAACACACTACACCCCCGCATGCATACACACACTCACACACCCCCTCTACATACTCACACGCACACCTCAATGCACGGACACAACACACAACACCCCCCCACCCCCCTCCCCTAACGGACGATCAACTTACCTGGTCTGTTGATCCTCCGGGAGGGGACGGGATCCATGGGGCTGCTCCGCCGCCAGCACCCGTCAACAGAACACCCCCACGCCGAATCACGGAACATGATTCGGTGGACGGTGTTCTGTTGACGGGCGGTGGAGGTGGAGCAACCTCCACTTCCCCGACGACCGCCAGTATGGCTGCTGGCGGCTCTCCATCCAGAAAAGGACGGAGGGCTGCCAGCAGTCATAATTCGCCGAGCGGAAAACCGCCTGCACTGGCGGTCTTCAGCACGGCGGACCCTCGGCGGTCTTGCAAAAAGACCGCCGAGGTTGTAATGACCACCTTAGTGTTGTTGTTAAATGTGCTAGGTAAGTGTAGCATAGCGTTGTTAGGGTCTGTTGTGGGTTATGTATAGTTAGGATAGTTCAGATTAAGATAGGTGTTAATAACTTTTTTAATTTACTTAATTGTCATAATAAATAATATTGGGTACTCCGTTACTTCATGTGTCATTTGATTGGGTCTCAGCGTCAGGGTGTACAGTGAAAATTATGTGCTGTCCTGGGAACTCCGCCCTGCATCCAAATCCCTCTCTTGACATGTTAAACACCTTCTTATGACTGAGCTGTCACATTGGCAGCTACAACACATCTACTTACCTGTGCACCTGCCATCCAGTGTACCCACCACTCAAGCTGACTATGTTGACCATGTATAGGACAGGATAGGTATGGGAATTCAGCTGACATTGTATAGGTTTTGTTTGGAATGTTGGGCACTGTGGGACATTTCACAACAGCCTACATTTCATTCCTATCCTGCTAAACTGACCAGTGGCAATAGATGAGTTTGAGTCCCTCTGTTTCACACCAATGTGTTCTACTGGTACTCCCAGCTGACGATAGTGCCCGCTCACTGTTTCACACCCATTCCTGCAGTATGTAGTGGGTGTAGCACACGTGTTCAAAATGTAACACATATGCAGTGAATTGCTTGTAGAGGATGAGGCCAACATCGATGTACAACATGTTGGTACCATGTGCATACATATGTACCCACATATTCAAGCACTCTTGTATTGACACTCTGTGACTTGAGACGTTACACACATCACAAATACTAGGCATAGTAGAAGTGTCACAACACACATAAATATGCTAGTTGTGTAGGTGGTGTTTATTAACAAGTGTAACAGTGCTAAATATATACAATGTCCATGTCTGTGACCCCAATTGTGGAATCCATCCAATTGGGACACAACACAAGTCCAGGGTTGAAGGACATGTCATGTGACATGTTTGGGTAAAGTGTCTTTCAGTGCTGGAGAACAGACATTGCCAATTGAAACGTTAGGGAGAATAGCAGTCCATAGCAGAAAGGTCAACAGTGTGTTGAGGAAGAGTGCATATCTGTAACAGTGCTAACACTGGCATGATGTCAAGAACAGGACTAAGGAAAACACTGCCCATGTGGCATGGGCTGGTGCTACCGGGAACTCCTATGAATGGAGATGATCTGTTCCACATCTTCATCCTCCGATGTGTGCGGTGCCTCCTCTACCCTTGATGGTGGTATTTGGGAGGTAGAGTGTGCCGCACACACCTCAGTGGTTGCAGATGTGGAGTCCCAATTCCCGGCAGCTGCCATCTGTGGCACCACATATGACATCACTCCAGCAAAGAGGAGCTTCTGGTTTTGAAGTATAGCTGCAACATCCCTGTGGTAGCAGCCATTTCTGCCCTGAGGGAGACCATTTTCCAGTGCATGGAGTCCATTTTGTCCTCAAGTACACTGCTGCCAGTTTGTGAGGGCAGTCGTTGTGGCCTCTCCCTCATAGCAGCAGCTATGTCCCTCAGATGCTTCTGAACGCATTGGTGAGTGTGTGCGTCAGTTGGCTGCAGTCTGTTTTGTTGCCGTGATCATGCACATCCCCTCAAGGCTGGCTGCCATGGTTTGCATCCCCACACACACCTCCTTGGCCAGTTCCACTGGACTCCTACCACTGTCCTGTCAAAGCTGGTATCTGTGTCTGTGCTGGCAGGTCATACTCTTGGGGTGCTATGTGGGGCCTGTTGCATGTCTGCTACTTCAATACTCCTCCTTGCGAGTGGAGGTGGTGTCTGCAGGTTTACAAGGACTTCTTGGAGGGTCTCTTGGTTGATATTTGCCAGCTGGTCATCCAGGTCATCAGGGTACTCCAGGACAAGCAGGTCCGCAGGAGAGCCATCATCCTCTGCAATGAGATAGTATAAAATCAGTCTCTGTGTTGTGGCAGTTGACAAGTCATGTCTAGACTTGATATTTGAGGCTCATTGTCATATTAGGCTCATGTTGATGTAAATGTGGTGACTGGACTGCTTGCAGTTACAAAGAGCCACAACTTCAGGATTTTACCTTTCTTCACAGTGGAAGCACAACTGATGCCAGCCACATAACCAGGACATGTGGAGGCACCTCTTGTGGATCAGGAACTCACTTCAGCAAAGGTAAGTAAGCCTCAGTCAGGTCCAATTGCAGGCCCAGTGCAACAGGTCAGCTGGACAGTTGCAGGGCAGCCTCTGGAACTTATTGTGCCCCTGTAGCTGTAGCTGGTAGCCTACTGACCCTTCAGGTCACTCAGGTAGTCTGGGATCAAGGGAGAAGGCCCAGTCTCCCTTCTCAGGGATCAGGTCAGTCCTCAAACAGCAGGGCAGCCCAATGTGGTTCAAGGCAGTCATCAAGCAGCAGGGCAGTCTAGGAAGCAAGGCAGGCCTCAAGCAGCGGGGCAGTCCACTGAGGAACAAGGCAGGCCTTCTTCTGGTAATTACAAGTAATGACAACAAGATTACACAAGGACCATAACCCAGCATTTACAGCTATTTTTTTAATAATTATTTTTATTGCAAGTGAACCAACAAACAATGCACTGTAACAGCCAAGTCAGACAGGTTAAAAGTATGATCACCTTTCTCCGGACCTTGATTCCCCTTGGTACAGGTGGGTCTAAATATAGTTGAAAGGGGGGTGCAAATAAAGCAGAAACCCCGCCACCCCGTCCCACCCCCCTATCAGGTTTTGTTGGTTGTCTCCGGCTACTGGACCTCTCATCTTGGGTTCAAAGGAGGGGCACAGAGACCCCCTCTGGTGTCGTTCCACTTCCCCCATATCTTTGTCCATTTGGAAGGGGAGCCTCATCCCACTCCACATTCTCATTATGTTACACTTAGCAATGATCAACCACAGGGTCACTCATAGGCAGTCTATTCTGGTTAGGTCATTTATGTCCATATGTTGCAAAGACACATTTTAGTAGATGGCATCAAGTCACAACCACATACACCATTCACACAGGTGATCACTGCCCTCCAGTATTGCTGAATAACTGGACATGAGCATGACATGTGCAAGAAAGATCCTTTAAGCCCACAAAGAGGGGAGGCAGACCTTCCCATTAAAAAAAAAAGGTTGTATTGGTATAATAACTCCTGTGTAGAAGTTTCAATTGTATTAAGCGGAGCTGGGAACAGATAGACAATCAATCAAAAAAATGTATAGAGCGCGCTACTCACCCGTGAGGGTCTCAAGGCGCTGGGAATGGGGGGACTAAGGGTGGGGGGCAGGTAGGGTTACTGTTCGAACAACCATGTCTTGAGGTTCTTTCTGAAGAGCAGGAGGTCTCCCTCATCAAGTTCCTCTATGTCCTGCTCCCACTGGGCCCTTAAGTGAAGAAGAGTGTCTGGGGAGTTTTTGATTAATTTTCTGTAGGCGAGGGAGATTGCCTTCCTGTGCATATGCTCGTCCAGAAGCCTGTCCTAGAGGGGAGAGGCCTGTGGTAATTACTCCCTCTTAGAGATCGCCCATTGTCTCGCATGTCTGATTTGCAAGTGGCGAAAGGCCTCCGAGGGTGCCCAGTGATACTTTATCCAAAGGACTGTCAACAGAGTAATCCCCTCCAGTGTCCACAGATCACCAAATCTTTGAGATACCTATGAGGTCCCACTCGGCAAACCCTGAATGTGTCCCCATTGTGCCCACTGGGCGGCATCCCAGAGGGTGGTAGCCCATGTGATTATCCCCTGCCACCCCAGTGTCCTAAGCACCACATGCCAAGTGGAAAGGGTTTCTGCTGTCTCAGGGTGAATAGGGTAGGAGCTCACAACTTTCTATATAGTTCTCTGAGATAACTCTCGGTCCCATGACCAAGTTATCCATATGGTAGGCAGATTCTCCCTCCGGTATAAAGTCCCACGGGTTGACCACAATTAGCTGTGTTGCCCAGTTATATTTCTGTATGTCTGTGAGTGCTATGTCCCCCTTGTGGCAACTTTTCATCAAATTCCTGAGAGCTATTTGAGGTGGGCCACCATCCCAAAGTAATATCCAGAATTTTGACTCATTTGCCTGGGACAATGCTTTTGGAACCAGATATGGTGCATTTTGCAATGCGTATAGAAAGCGAGGTAGGACCATCGTTTTAAACAGGGCAGCTTTTCCTAGCAAGGAGAGAGGTAGTGCCCACCAGGGACGAACATCATGTCAAAGACGGTCCAATGGGAATTCCAGGTTAGGTGTATAGAAGCATTTTGGATCTGTTGTTATGTGTATCCCCAAGTAACAAAAGCCCTCCTCTACCATATGTGCCTCACAGTTAGACAGATGGGGTACCTGCCCATGCAAGGAATAGATGAGGGACTTATCACAGTTAATAGTGTAACCAGAGTATACATGTTAGATATCGAAGATGTGCGTGGACCTTCCCGGAGTAGTTGTGGGCTAAGGGATGTATAGAAGGATATCGTCTGAGTAGAGGGAGATCCTATCCTCCCAATCATCAACCCAATGCAGACCTGTGAACAATGGATCAATTCTAAGCGAAGCCACCAGAGGCTCAAGGACAAGGGTGAATAGCGGGTGAAGAGTGGGCACCCCTGTTTTGTGCCCCTCCTTAACGTAAAGGAGGCAGATGTGCTGCTGTTTACTGCTCCCTGGGCCAAGGGTGTTGGTCAAAACCTTGCCTACTCAACCCCTCAAATAGGAAAGGCCATTCAATAGTGTCAAAGGCCAACCGGGCATCTAGGGAGAGTACCAAGGCAGCCTTATGGATTATGGGCACCCGATCCAGCACCCCGGACAGGTGTCGGAGATTGAGAGAGGTGTTTCTTTCTAGCATTAAGTCGGATTGATCCAGATGCACCAGAGTACCAATCACCCGAATTAACCTGACTTCCAGTATCTTAGCTCAGATTTTCACCTCTACGTCCAGGATGAATATTGACCCATTAGAGGCAAAGTTCTGTGGTGGTTTCCCATCTTTGAGTATGACCAGTATCATGGCTTGTTTGTGGTCCCGGGGCAAGGAGCCCCATCCCTGGCTTTAGTGAACATTTGCAGGAGGTGGGGTGCTATCTTAGTGGCTGTAAGCTTGTATACTTCCACTAGTAGGTCATTAGGGTGCACTGCATTGCCCGAAGCCAGGGACTGCATTCCCTGTGTCACTTCTACTGCTGTGAGATCCTGTTCTAAAGTCTCCACATCTATCTTTATTAGCGTTGGGAGTTGTATGTCAGCTAAGAGGTCCAGGCCTTCTGCTGCTGTTGCAGTAGTGTTGATGAAAAGAGGGCCTTGTAGTAGGCCGTGAAGGACCTAGCTATGCTATTTTGGTCCCTCACTCTTTCCCCTTTATCACTTAAAACTTCCAGAACCCAGCGGCTAGCCACACTTTTTCTTATACAACCAAGCTAGAAGCTGCCTGGCTTTATCCCCAACCTGGTATAGACGATGTTGGGTTGCTCGGTAGTGGGCCCTTGCCACGTCAGTAGCCACCCCCTTGTGTTTGGCCTGCTTGAGTATCAGCCGGTAAGTTGAGTCTCCCTGCTCTCTGGACTTGAGCTCAGCTTCCCCTTCGAGTATCTGTTACTCCAGGAACTCTAGTCTAGCTCTCTGTTGTTTCTTATGTCCCACTATTAATGAGAGGCCATGGCCCTGTATGGCCACCTTATATTCCTCCCACAGGGACTGTGCCGACTCGACAGTGTGTGTGTTTCACTCATAGTATTTCTGTGGCCTCCAATAAGTTCTCACAAATGTGAGGAATTCTGAGGTACCATGGACCAAGCAGAATACGATTCGGCCTCAGTTCGCCCCTTCTCCTAGGCCGTAAACCGCCCACACTAGGGAATGATCAGAGATCCCACGAGCCATGTGGTGGGCTGCCTGAAAGCCTGTGACATGGGTGGACAGGGTCAGAATGTGGTCAATGTGTTAGAGGCTTACATGGGCACCAGAGTGGTATGTTTATGTGTATTGTGTAGCCGTAGAGTTAAGGGTTCGCCACACGTCTGCAAGGCCCATGGCCTCCACAAAGCCCACAGGGAAGAGTGTGCAGCGCCCCTCGGAGGGTGGCATTCTCTAAAAACACACAATTAAAATCACCCCCATTACCAACCCACCTGATGGATGAACAGTAAGTTGAGGATTTGCTTCCCCCCAATTGCCAGAGATAGCCACATATCAACCATGTGAGCCATGCCATGGGTTCTGTATCGTGAAGGGGAGTGTATGACGCAAGAGTTTGCCCACTCCCCTGGAGCCAAAGGTGTAACCCATGTGTGCGGACATTTTGTAGCCCTTTCTATCAATCACTTTGTATGTGTTTATGGGTATTTTCTTAGTGCAAAATGCACCCTTGCATACAAAATGGATCCGTGGATACCTCTTGTGCTAAGAAAATAGCACTAAGTGCAACAGAGCAGGAACAGCAGCAGCCAGATGACACTTTTGCTAAGTTTGTTGTTCCTTTGCTCCTACAGTAGAATTCTTGTCCCAAATTACTCTTGATTTTGCAAGTGGGTGTAATCGTGTAATTTTCAGTAATTTTGCGTCACAAGAATAATGTGGAATTACCAAAATGACTCCAATTACCCAATTATTCTGGTGTAATTAAAATATCACCCAGATTTACCTACAAGTTAGTACTTGCATCTAGGCTAGTTTTAGAATTAAGGACCTCATGCCACAAAGTTACTGGGACTGTGACCACAACAGTGATTATCAATATGCACTAAAGCCCTCTTAAGAGTTGGAAAATTTGTTCAACTTGCAAAAAGGCTTTTGTGATTATTTGTGAGTTGCAATTAAAAGTTAGTCATGAAAAGGGTTTTTGCACTCCCTTTAAAAAATGTGTTTCCATTTTGGAATGCAGTCAGAGGGATAGTGGTGTACTGTCCCTTGCAGGCCAACATCCCTGTGATTGCAGCCAGTTACAGAATTGGCACCTGACTAATGAACAGGCAGTTCATTATGGAACCCTCCACAATTAAATATTTTGTGAACTGACTTACTACTTCTTAGGTATGATTGTAAATTACTATTCCATTCGCAAAAAGTATGTGTGCAATTTGCGACCCCATTTTTCAAAGGAAATAGTAATATGGACTTTCATATGGACCTAAATGCCTATTATATTCATTCCTTCTCTGCAGTTCTACGTGTTGGTAAATACCTGTTAAAATAGGCATAATAGCACAACATTTAAGCTGTATAGACAAAGTCAGGTAAATAGGGAAGTTACTTCCTGTTTGCACGACTACTGTGCATATTGTGTGCTATTTAGCAAGCCACCAGGTGAATATGTATGTTTCTTTTATATATGCAAGGCCACCAGCCAAACAAAATATCATTTCTCCTATTTAGCCAGCAGCCAGGTAAATATTATTTGCCAGGCTACCAGTGAAAATATATATAATGAATAAATGACATAATATCAATAGCAAATATATTGGTTCTAAACAATTCTGGAAAATAAATATCATTAACAAAAATATTGCCTTCCTGTGCTTCAGTAATATAACACAAATATAGATAACCAAAACATTGCAGTTAAAAATTTCTACTTTTACTTATATCGATCACAAAAACATCAGTTTTAAAAAATATCATTACCTTTAAATAAACATATAAGTGGTTACAAATATCCAAACACACAATATCTATTACATAATTATCGTCAAACATAAACATATTTGATTATAAAATATCAACATAACAGCATTTTACGTTAACCAAACAAAAAACGTGGAAAAAATATTTCAACAACTTTATAACAATTTATTAACACTAACATAAATTCACACCACCCCTAAAAACTCATACACCTCAATACATCTAAATATAATTATAAAAACATATTTACAAGTACTAACATATAAAGATGAAACATATATATGTATATATATATATATATATATATTTGTGTGTATATATATATATATATATATATATATACATATATATATATATGTATATATATATATATATATTTATATAGTATTTATATACTGGTCAGCAGATTTTGTGACTTTTTTTTTATAACACATGATTTTTAACCCTAACGGGGTCCCTCTGGGACTCCAGCATCAGCGCTAGGGTGTCAGGGTGTCCTTACCCTGGCCCCTTTTGTTTTTTAAAACTTTTTTTTCTGGGACTCGGCTGAAGTGGAGTCCCAAGATGGCTGCTAACACTTCCTGGTTGAAGTGTTGACAATTAGACATCAGCAGGGGGACAGTTAGACCCACGCAGGATACACATCCCTATATATCTACTTCTTTTAAACTCTAATTTCTCCAAACATACTGAAGGGATTCACACCAAATCACAAAAAGCACACTTTCTGCAAAATTTGGTGTAAATCTGTTTAGTGGTTTGGGCTACAGTCATGTTCAAAAATTTGAAAAATCGCACTGGCATAGAATGGGGAAATTTTTTTGGGGAAAAAACTCTTTTTCTTGGCCCCTGCTTGACGGGTCACCCAAAACTTTCAAGACAGCAGCTGAACTGACTAAAGTATATGTTTTGAAAATGTTGTTAAGATTCCTCAAGCGGTGCCAAAAATATTGGAAAAACAAAACATACTCTGTCTATGTGAAAAATGGTCTGAACTATAACCACCTACTGGCGACCAATATATCATTTATATCTAATATAATATATTCAACGTTATAAAATAAACACTAATTAGTGTTCACCATAAAAGGCAACAACTGTAAAAAAAATCAAACTACATGAACACTGACCAATAAAAACAAACTTTAAGGCAAAGAAATACATTACCAATTAAGCTAAAACTATAAAAGGCACACAAAATGTGACTACTTACTACACCAAAAACTGGAAAAGCTGTAAAACAATGATAATTCCATATTTGCAAAAGAGAATCTGAGAACGGAAGTGCAAGAATACATACAACTACCTTCTAAAGTAAGTTAACCATTTATTTAAACTAACTTAAAAATCTATTAATTAAAACATGTCAAATAATAAATAACTAACAAAACACTCTTATTCCTTTATCTCTTAAATTGTAGATACTACAGAGAAATGAAAAAATTACAGAGAAGCTACAAATCTACTGAAAAACTAAAGCAATCAAATAGTGGGAAAAGGCACACGCAAAGTATGTAAATAAAAAATGTTTTTAAAGACCAACTCATCATAAAATGAAGACAATCTCAAAATACAAGTGGAGGACTACATACAACCACCTTCTAACGTAAGTAAAAGATTTATTTAAACTAACTTACAAATCTATTAATTAAAAAATGTAAAATAATAAATAACTATCAAAATATTCTACTTATTTTGTTTCTTATACTGTAGATACTACAAAGAAATGATTAAACCAAAGAAAACGACTACTTACTGAAGTACTACAGCAATCAAATACCTAAAAAAGGCATGCAAATGTGAATAAAAAATATTTCTAAAGATCAACTCACCATAAAACGCTAAAAATAAAATTAAACTCCCTCAGCCCCCGCTACCTACCAACAAATAAAGTTTTAGAAAGGAACTAAACCACCTTTTCTCCCCAACAGAAAATGAGCTACCTGCCACAATACAGCAGCCCCAGAAATGAAGGGCCTGATTATGAGTTTGGTGGTTCATGCACCGACATGGCGGCGGTGGCGGTCCGACCGTCATCAGCTTGGCGGTCAGATCACTGTATTACGATTTTAGTGGGCCTATGGAGCAAAGACTGCTGCGGTTCTGCTGGCACCACCAGGCAGAGCAGACCTCCGCAATGACGAGGGAGGACAAACAGGCCGACAGAGACAGTGTTTCTGCCGGACTCATTATGATATTGCATACCACAAATGTGACAGTGGCAGTCCAACCACCACATCCAAGCAGGTGGAAACAGAGATTATACCTGTGCCATTAACCTTAACAACAGATCATCACGCCGTCGTCCACGTTATGGGGCCCATGCTATGGGCACCAAGTGCACGTGTCATTGTGTCCACAGTCGGAGATCATTCACAAAGAAGGACACATTCACAGCTATGAAATGCCCCCTTTGGGAGATCACTTACACTGCACCACCACACTACACAAATGCACACATCTGCACATCTTAGGCGCAGGGACAGTAAAGTGTACAGAGCACTGTGTCACACAACAGCAACAATGCAGTAATATCACATCTACCAATACAACTGACACCCTGACATTACACATATGCTATGGACTGTCATCAGATTCAACACACATATGCATGCATGTGTCATGGAACACAAACACCCCTCCCATGAAACAGCCCTGTAATGGACCCACACTTTACCCAGACTGTGACACAATGAAAGGGCAAAGGGATGCACAATAGTCAGAGAGGCAAATATCTAAAGCTCACAATGCAAACAATACCTGCACAATAGGGATTGGGGCATCAGGAGCACTCAGTGAAGGATGCTTTCCTGGTACATATTACACTTTGCACATGCCCCTAAAACAACATGTGCATGCGAACTGGCCCTACATCTGTCACAGTGACAAACAATGGTAGAGCCAAGTGACATTCCTATCTGTGTATGTGGAAGTGTAAGTCAAGAAAGCAGACACTGCAACAGCATCGACCATACATCTAGAAGAAGTAGCTGCACGGCACACACAGCAAAACAGACACATGCACAGTCAAATTCAAAGGAAGCTAGCACAACTGAACACCCTCCATGTCTGGACAAACAAAACTGAAGCCTCCACATGAGACGATTCTACAATCCACATCAGGGGGACAAACCTAACACCATACATGCTGGCATTGGATCACACAAGATGAAATATGTACCATACCAAACACAACACAATGCAATGATACCCCAGTTGGATTGACAAACACATATCCATAAAGTAAACATCTACTTTTGTCTTGGGTGACACCAAGACTACCAACAAAGTCTGAGTGCAAATGGATCAGCAATCATTCTGAAACACACACAACTGTAGACTTACAACACAAGTTACTCAGGAACAACATTAAGGTAGAAAAGCAATTGCAGCACAAATGCGTACCCAATGCCCATACTTGACTACTATCACTATCCACAGGAAGGGTCATTAAGTGGGCAGGCAGGCACCTCAGGGTCATTCTTGGGTGGGGTCGGATTTAGAATGGGTGGGCTTAGGTATGAGAGGGGTGGACTGTGTCTTTGGAGGGGTGTGCTTCTTCTTGGGGGAGAGGCGAATGGGTGCTTGCGGGGGCAGGTGTGACAGGGAAGGACTTGGATGTGGAAGGGATGGGTTGGGATGTGGGTGGGAGCCTCGGATTTGGGAGGGAATTTGGAGGGGAAGGGGCATGGTTGAAAAGGAAACTCTCCTTGGGAACATGGGGACAGTCATCAGAAGGGGTTGGGGATTTGGAGGTTGAGCGAGTGGTTGTATGGGGTGTTGGTGTAGATATCTTAGGTATGTACGTGTGTGACACATATGCTTCTGTTTGGCTAGTGGCTGTTGCATGTGTGTGAGTGTTTGCATGTCTTGAGGGCTTGGAGGTGGGGGTGCTAGGTGATGGAGTGATGGATGTGTGTGTCTGTTGGGGTGGTGTCTGTGGGTATGCTGGATGTTGTGGATGTGTGTGTGTCTGTCGGGGTAGTGTCATCGGGTTTGTTGGATGTGGTGGATGTGTGTGTCTGTTGAGGTAGAGTCTGCATGTTTGCTGGATGTGGTGTGTGGGTCAGTGGGGGTGTCTGCTGAAGTGGTGACTGATGTCATGTTTGTGGGTGTATGTTGAGTGCCTGTATGCCGGTGTGTTTTGTGGTGTTTGTTTCAATGTGTGCTGCTTGTGTGTGTTGAGGTTGGTGTGTGTGTGTCAGTGTGCTTGATATAGGTAGGTGAATGGGGAATTTGGATTGGGAAGAGGGAGGTGGAGGGGTGAGGGATGTGTGGGTGAATGGCTGCTGTCAGTGAGGAGGCCAGAGCCTGAAAAGATCTCTGTAGGTCAGATGTGGCACAATGAATACCTTCCAGGAAAGTATTGGTCTGCTGAAGTTGGCTGGCGAACCCCTGGAAGGCATTCACAATGGCAGTCTGCCCCACAGAGATGCCCCTCAGGAGGTCAATAGCCTCCTTACTCAGGGCAGTAGGGGTAAGAGGAGCTGGGGTGGAGGTTCCTGCAGCAAAGGAGATGCCCACCCTCTAGGGTGAGCGGGCAAGGTCAACTGGGTGTGGAGCAAAAGGGAGGGTAGCAATAGAACTGGGGTGGCAGACAAAGATAGTACAGGCGTAGGTCCCGATGGGTCCGTCACCACTAGGCAGTGGCCACTGGAAGTAGAATCCGATGATGAAGGTGTTGATCCGCGTCACTCCCTTCACCTTCTGGGCCACTGGGTCCCTCTGTGTCCATGGTGTTTTTACCAGAGGTACAGTGGGCAGATGCTTCCCCACTTGGTTGTGCCCTGTCTCCTTTGCTTGCCTGGGTTGATGCTACAAATACAAAGAGAAAGAGGGTCACCACATGTTTCTGAACACACTTGATCAGATGTTGCTCAGACACGCTACACATTTGGCATGGAAATGGAGAGTGTAGACAAAATATGCCAAATGTCAGGGAGATATGCCCCTAAAAACCACAACATAAGGAATCAGACAACCCTAGGGAAATCACAAGTAATATCTGGCAGCCCTTACAATTACATACTCTGATTGCACCAGAAGACATCATTAGTCATTTATATGTTGGAGAGGCACAGAGATTTTCAAGTACTAGTAGAAGGCCCTCAATATGTTGCCCAATGGGAAGCACTGTCTCCATTTTGGTCGTACAAACCCAGGTGTCTGGGGATGAACGGGTGTACCTAAACATATATGATACCAACATAACTACAAGTCACTTCATGATGCATGCCACCAGTCAGATTACAAACCTTCCTTGTTACACATGTGCAGTGCACTTTTCCACATGATGTTACATCAATGACATGGAAATGCACATTGTAGCTACAATATCTAGTCATATGTGCTATGTCTCTCATTGCTACTGCATGCAAATGACATGCAATGACAGGTGAGGGTATGTGTCAGCCAACAATCAATGGTGACACACTCCTGTTTGTGGCACCACATGAAATGTACCTCCATTGCAAATGTCCTATTCCAAATAGGTTGGCATGCATGTACATGTGAGGAAATACAGAAGTCATCTAGTGAATACAGGTAGACCATGCATGAAACAGCAGTGTACACAGTTTGTCAAAAGAGAGAGGGACACATGCTAGCATGCAGGCACAATGAATGTAGGCCACAGTCATGGCACACAAATAATGTCAATGGACATTTCCCACTTACCAAGGAAAAGTCCTGATCTGTAGCTAAGCCAAAGAACATTTTATGTGCTGTCACATGTATGATGGCCACCTTCACATTACAGGTTAGTAGCACCAGCACTCATCACACGCTGAAGACAAGTAGCCTCTGGGGGGCAGAAGCCAATATACTCATTTGACCAGACACATGGCTGAGGACAGTGATCCATCACTTCCTTTCCTTTGGCTTGTAACACTGAGGAGTAGTGGTATGTAGGATAGAATTTACAACCACAGCAAACATTACTTGATTGATCAATGTACACAGCCATGTGTTGCCCCTGGACAGCAATTTGTTTGTGGATTGTACCCAGTTGTATCCTAGGCTCATGGGCCAAAAGGCAAGGCACATCAGTATGCACCACTTGACACATCTACACAAACAGTTAATCCGCTACTGTGTCACACATGGCTCATCCCTAATCGTCAGGAGGGGGTGTCAGAATCTAATACATCAACTTGCCAATGTGACATGCAGGGATATTCCCTGTACTCACCCTCTTGTGGCTGTTGTGCCTCCCCTCAAACACCCATCAAGGTCTGGGTTCGCTTCTACCAGAATGCGCTCCATTATGGGGGTCATGGTCCGATGTGCACCCCACCCATGTTGGGAGAACAGCCCCAGCTGGATCTCTTCACTCTTACGGCCCAGGGACTCAGGTCCTCCCACCTCTTGTGACAGTAGGCGCTCCGCCGGCTGTGGATTCTCATGGTCCGCTCCTTTTAGGCGATGGCTCTCCATATCTCCTTCTTCTGATGGGCGTTTACCTGTATGGATGCAAGAGACAAATCAAGCGATTACCATCACAAGTTTTGGCTCATATGTTTATGTCAGACACATGTCAGAAACACCAAGGTAAAAATGCGCAATTTGTCAACACACAACAAGTATAAAGCACACAAGCCAATAAGTACAGTGACACAACAACAGACATTTGTATCCATCTGCAGACTGACCCAGTACCCTGCTCAGGGCCTAGAATGACTGAAGCAAGCCTACTCACATCAGGTAGCCCTCCCCCACCAACATGTACTGTGATGTGACCATAATGAAACACTTCACACATTTGTGGTTTCTGATGGGTAAACTCCTTAGGCCTGACAGGATAACACATTCACACTCTGCAAGATTGACTCACTGCATAGAGTCCCTGCAGGCAACTTCCATCACCTTTACACATGAGGGACAAAGAAGGGGCTGGCATGGTGGGTACAGAAAGTGTCTCTTCCCTGTGCATGTGTAGACATGTGGCCTACCAAATATGGACTAATTCCACTTCAGGGGGACAGTTCTGTGGTATGTACCTGTACCACAGAATACTCCTTTGGACATATGTGTCTAAACTACAGAGATGGTATCCAAAATATAAAGGTATGTTTTAAACAATTTATGCTATGTGAGCAAGCTACCGACTCACATTCATGGCCTCCCAGGAATCAACACACTGGCCCTCATTATGACAATGGCAGTAAAAGCCACCTACTGCTGCAGCGACAGCCACCAAAAGACCATCATCGCAGCTACCAGCCATCTGCCATATTATGACCACAGACGGATTTCTGCCAGAAGAATGGCGGAAATCCGGCTGTGGCCATGCCGGCAGATGGCAATAAGGTGGTGCTGCTGCCAGCAGCAGCGCCACACCAGTAGACCGTTCTCAGCCATATTATGACCCATAATACGGCCTGGCGGTGTTCTGCTGGCAGGCGCTGCTGGTGGCAGCAGCACCCCACCCCGTCCCGTCTCCTGCCTGCTCACAGGTAAGTCGGGTCTCCGACAGGGGAGGAGGGTGGGGGGTGTTGTGTGTATGTGTGTGGGGGTGTGTGCAATGTTTGTGTGTGCGTGGATGCAGGTGTGTGTTGTGTTCTGAATGCGTGTGTGCATGTAAGGAGGTGTGAATGCATGTATGTTGTGTTATGTGAATGCATGTCTTGGTGTATGTATGAAAGTGTGTGCGGATGTGTGTGTGAATGGATGTATGCATGCATGGATGCATGTGGGAATGGGAGTGTGTACGTGTCTGTGTGTGTGAAGGGGGCGCGTGAATGTAGGCGGGGTGAGGGGGCTTTATAGAGGTGGGGGGCTAACTGGAAGGGAAGCGAGGGGAGACCCCTATCAGTGACAGGGAAGGAATTCCCTGTCACTGTTAGTGCCTACCGCCATGGTTTTTGTGGCATTAAGAAAGCCACAAAAACCATGGGGGTAGGCTGGGTCATAATCCCACAGGCAGAACAGTGACGGCTGCCGGGCTGGAGATGAATATCTCCAGCCCTGTGGCTGTTACCACCGTGGCAGTCGGAGTGGTACATTGGTTGGCTTCAGCCAACCCGCCAATATCATAATATGGCGGTAAGTACCGCCAGCCTGTTAGGAGTACTTACCGCCATATTATTGCCTACCGCCGGGGTCGCAATGACCCCCACTGTCTTTACTGTGAGACTGTAATTCATGCAATAATCCTGTACAGGACAATTCTGACTTATGTGACGGTGACAACAGAGCTGTGGGAGTAACGTACCTCTCATGAGTCAAAGACACACATTGACAATTATGAAAAATGCACATATGGACTACTTCTGGGAGGTACCTCTGTAGCCATTCCTAATCTAGACAATGGACTGAAGCATTAGGGCAAATTGTCCCACTAGAGCATTACATTGCCCACATGACAGGGTCTGCTGGTGTACAGGGAGTGCGCACAGTGCCACAGTTTCATAACCACTGTGACTCTCCCACAGCCTGAATGAGGTCCCATACTTGGAGATACGTGTGACAGGCCTTGGTCTCTGCAGGCTGAGAATACATAACCTACAGGACACTCACATTTCTATCACTTCCATGGATGGCAGTATATTATGTGGCCATCAGCAATGTGGCATGTGGTTTGTGTGGCAACGTAAACGGCAGAGTGAGTCACAATATGCTTCCACACAACAGCTGAGCAAGGTCAGATGTGCATTGAAAGATGTGTGGCACTACACACATTGCTTAAAAGATCCTCAAATGACTCAGGCAAGATGCATACACAGCTCATACACATACATGTTGTTTAAAATTTACAGCCATCATGAAGAAAGAGATGTCATTTAATGGCAGTAAAGTCTCCTTGCCTAGTTATGTGCATCAAGCACAAGGACGATCTAGGACCACAAAAAACATCACACAACAAATTGTTCATGAACACAACATAAATTACTGACCACCAATACCTGCACAATGTACATCCCATTGATGTCACACAGACTGCAACAACAGGCACACAAGAAGTCTATCTGGCACACAGGGGAACATTCTAGCCTGTGAGGAGGGAAAGGATGGTGTTGAACAGAGTCAATTGTGCACATGAGGTACTGACCTGCTCCTCTGGTGAGCCACAGAGCTGTTCATACAGGGGAAGGACCTCATTGACAAGCCTCTCTAGCTCCTCTGGAGAGAAGGAAGGGGCCGTATCACCTGCTGGACATGGCATGATTGCTCCCAGAAGCAGCACACAGTAGCTCATGTAGGTGAGGTATTGCTGGCAGCAGTGTCAGGAGTCAAGTGAGTGAATCTGGACAACATGGCAGTCACGTCTGCCAAGTACGCGGGCATCGCTGCCAACAGACACTGCCATTAGGCTGTGATCACCACAGACAATGTTAGCCTATGGCTGTGTCTGCCGCGGTTGGAACCACCTAGTGCCTTGACGACTTCCGCCGACGGTCACTTCCTAACGTCCAGTGGAGTAGGTCAGGGATCCGCCATTTTGGCGGCCTGAAATACTGTTTTTGGCTTTTTAAACTACGTCACATTTGTTGCAGCATCACAAACATCCTTTTTCTGTCTTGTCATGTAGGTCCTACTACACAACCACCTGTTTATTGCGTTGCAGTGCATAAATGGCATATGATGGCTGTGCACAGTCCACCACTGCTGACGGTCTTTTTGGCGATCAGAATATACAGTCACATTTCAAGCGGCAATTGTGTAGAAGATAGTTGAGTTTTGGCCAAATCCATGTTAAAGACACATGTATTGATGACCATGGGGGTCACACATGACCCTTGTGCAGTTGCCAGCTGGGATGTGTACTGTGTTTCCTGTCTATCCAGTCAGAAATGCTTTGTCACATGATATTATTGGCATGCATCATGTATGTTGCTTTGGACATACTGACTAATGTTACAAATCATGTCTTGTCACAGATAGGTACCATGGGAGAGGGAGGAGGCAACAACCTACTGTATACTGTCAACTGCCAGACCTTCAGACCATGGAGCAACGGCATATAATAACTGCCTGGATAGGCAAACAATAGTGGACTTATGCCATCAGTGGGAGCCAGATTTGATGCCAGCTAAGAGTAATCCATACTGCATACCACCCATTCTTCAAGTTATGTTAGTATTGCACTTCCTGGTGACATGGTCCTTCCAACATACTGTGGCCCTATTTGCTGGTATGTCCCAGCCTATGTTCAGTCTAGTGCTGAAGGATTTCCTCTCTGCAATTTTGAAACACATTGACAGATATTTCAGGTACCCCTGACCTGAGGATTTAGGCAATGTCAAGGCTGACTACTATGGTTTTGCCCACCTCCACACGTGGTGGGGGGCGCTGATGGTACACATCTTGGCTTGGTGCCACCGCAGGCCACTGAAAAAGTCAATTGCAGCAAAAATTTCCATTCCATCAACATGCAAGTTGTCTGTTTGGGTGTGCCCGTTATCCTGGTTCGGCCCATGATTACTTCATAATGCAGAACAGCACTATACCGTAGCTGATGTCACAACTGGCTGGTTGGTAAGTAACATCTGTCCTGATTGTGTGTGACCAATGTCAAGTGCTACAATCAAGAAGCAAGGGACTCGTTGGCTCACTTGTGTCTCATTCATTAATAGGAGACTCAACATATCCAAACCAATCTTGGTTGTTGACTCTGCTGAAGAATCCAACTATGCCAGAGGAAGTCCAGTTCGGTGATGCCCAATGAAGAACAAGGTGGGCGGTGGAGCGGGCTTTTGGCTCCTGAAGGCCAGATTTAGGTGTCTGGACAGGACTGGGGGAGTCCTCCTCAACTTACCAGGGAAAGTGTGTCAGATCACTGTGGCATGATGCATGCTCTACGACATCGCCATGCGGAGGAATATCCAGTATATCCCAGAAGGGGAGCCTGCTGCGCCACTGGGTGAGGATCCTGAAATGCCAACTGAGGATGACAGAGGTGAAGACGAAGGAGCTGACTTGCTACTTCTCATGAGTGTATGTCTTGTGATGTCATGACTGTGACTGTACAATGAACTGTAGTTGTGAGAATGTTTTTTTTTTTTAGTGTTTTGGATACAGCTGGGGGGCTACTACTCAGCAATAATCAGCCAAAGGCTGCTTGATGAGGTAGATTTTGACACATCCCCACCTTGATGATATTGCTTTGTTTGTGTTAGTTTCCTTGCAATATACTTTGTTTTCCAGATTCTTGCTATGACTTGTGTCATATGAGTTGTTTCAAGCCCATTCTCCTTGTTTTGTTCATTGGACAGGTAACTTCACTGTGGCATCTTTATCTGGGCATTTAAGAGTGGTGAACTTGGCAGGTATGCGATCCTATTCTGACATACAAAGTGGACATGGATTGTTCCAGTTAATGTAGGTTACAGAGTTTAGGTGTATGAGACCTGTGCCAAGACAGCTTGCACAGTGTTTGGGTGGAAGGACAGAAAAGCCCATTTGACTTGTTTCATGTGCTGCGGTGGGCCTGATGCATCATGTGTGCTGTGATGTGGGCATGAAATATGTAGTGCTAGCTTACAACTAAGTAATTTTTCTTTCACATTGGCTAAACACTCTTTTTGTATGACCTTAATGTAGCTGTAGATGTGTTTTATCATTGTAGACCAGAGTGCATGTGCCACAACACTGACATATGTTTGTCATACCACCAGATGCATGGGCATGGGATTATGATGGCCTTGTGGTCAGGGACTGTTGTACTGCCATCTGTCTGAATGTTGGATTATGTGATGCTGGACTACTTTGGTATGGTATGTGAGAAGGCTCAAGCTGCTCACATCAACTACAACATGTTTGCCTATTCTACAGGACAATGTCTGACAAATCCCTTCCTTCCGTGGTCTGTACCCTGTCAACATTTTCATTTACTCAGTATGAGTCAATCATTTTGGATTTCCAATAGTCCTGACAGATTGATAGCCTATGTGCTGAACACTGTAATAACATTTTTAGTTTGAGCAGACACTGTGGGCCTAATTAACAGTTTGCCAGACAGGAAAGCCCATCCACCAAACTCCTGACAGGGTGGCCACCACCTTCGAGGTAGCCACCTCCTGGGAGTTATTAAGATTTTCCCACTAGGTTGGCAGACGGAAGCCTCAGGTTCATAATTGAGCCAGCGGCAATGCTGTAGACTGCAGGGTGCACCAACACCCTTGCAATGTTCACTGTCTGCAAACTTCAAAACAGGAGACAAAGCAGACAGTGAACATTGCGAGGGTGCTGAGCGCCTGGGCAGTGCAGGGCCCCCCCTGTGGCACCCAGCACATTTTCTCTGCCAGCCTTTTCATGGCAGTGTTTCTGTGGCAGATTACAATCTCTGCCACCACTAGGCCGCCGGGATCATGGATCTTGGTGGTGCCAGCGGAACCCTGGAGGTCTGACCACCATGGTTTAAATGTGGCAGTCTGAAGACAACCACATTCGTAATGAGGCCCTGCATGTGTTTGTGTGAGAGGGTATTGAAAAGCCCTGCTCAGGGTGGTATTATGTCCCTCAACACTTCTGTTAAGGAGGCCATGTTGGTATTGTGGGTCTCCATCCTTTCATGCATGTCTCTCTGTAGCTGTTGATTTCACAGAGTACGGTCAACACCTGGCCCATCATGTCTTGGGACTCCTGATAGACCCCCAAGATGTGGCTGATGGTGTCCTGGCCAAGAGCAGCCCTAGTGGCCTCACCCTTTAGGAACAAAGCATCCCTCCCACAAACCCTACCCCCACAGGCCTGTGCCCCTGCCACTAGGTGCTCCTTCCAACTTGTTCATGGACCCTCACTGTCCGAAGTGTTTTGCTGCACCTCAGGATTCAGGACTGGTGGGCACGAGATTGTGGACACTATGCTCGGGTCACAATTTGGGGGGCAAATGGTTGCCAGTGATATTGAAACAACAGGGCTTGGAGGTGAGGTTTAGGGCACAGTGAGACTCACTGTTGCCCTCTGACCAGGTTGCCGAGATCTGTTCTCCACATCCAGACATCCAAGAGTGTTGTTGTCACTGAGGGCTTCATCCAGGAGGGTAGTGGCAGTCTGTTCCATGGCCTTTGTGTGCCCAGTGGCAGATCCACCGGTTGATGTAAAATATACATTGTTACTGGTTGTTTTGTGAAATCTACCTTCAACGGTTTAGAGTTACAGTGAGCAGAGACCTTATACAAAGTGAAGTTGTAGTTAACCCCTTGGATGCGGGCGTCGGCCACTGGTCGACGCCCGCACTGTCTCCCTGGTGCGGGTCACGACCAGTGGCCGACATCAGGGAGGAGGGTGTTAATAAATCCTCGGGTGCATTTAGTATTTTTTTTGTTCCCTAGAAGACAGGGAAGCTCTTCCACCCCCATCCACCCCTTTGTGACGGCGCGCTGACGTCACTTTGTGGATTTCCCCATCGGAGAAGGAAGCGGCCTTGCGGCCGCTTCCTGCTCCAATGGGGAAAATGGCCACAAACGGCCTTCCCCACGATCGGGAAGGCCTCGTAAGAAAGGGGAGACTCTCCCCTTTCTTACGAGGCCTTCCTGAAAGTGTTTCCTGGCCCCCGATCGCAGCACAGGTGTGATCAGGGGCCAGGAAACACCACTAGACACCAGGGATTTCACTTTGGGGGGTTGGCCCCCTCGGAAAACGGCACACCCCCGGGGGCATATATATATATTTTTTAAAGGTAGGTGCTCCCTTGGGGGAGGGGGCGCATTCGCTCGCGGTCACGCCCCCCAGGGGCTAAAATTCATTTAAAAAAAAAAAAAAAGGAAAAGAAATGGACAGGGTGTCGCCCGTGGGCAGGGCGACCCCCTGTGGGGGCAATATTTCTTTTATTTGTTGTAGGGTTTCCCTGGGGGCCATTTTGGCCCCCAAGGAAACCATACAACAACTAAAAAAAATATAGATCTATATATATATATATAGATGTATCTATGTAGATATATCTATTTACATGGATATATCTATAGATATATGTATATATATATATAGATCTATCTATAGATATATCTATGTAGATAGATATATATAGAGGTCGATCTATATATATATATATATATCACTTTTGTCAATACGTGTGTGGTTTCCCTGGGGGCTGCGATCGGCCCCCAGGAAAACCAGACCCACATATAAAAGTGATATATATATATATATATATATATATATATATATATATATATATATATATATGCAAAAAACAAAGGAGAACTCTGGGAAGTTCCCAATTTTAGGTGGAGAACTGCTCTAGTAAGGAGCACCCTGCAACACCAGCAACACTCTAAATTTGCTCACCTCAAATGTCTGCTTATCTAGCAAAGTATTTAAGCATAGGATTAGCACAGTGCTATCCTCGCCGAGCTAGATAGTGACAAAGTCTTTTGCCATTTGCATAGCAAAATCTTTAAGCATAGGATTGATATAGTGTCATCCTCGCCGAGCTGTAAAATGACAAAAGCCATTTACCACTCCAGGCACAGTATTACAGCTTTGGACTGGTCAAATACCGTCCAAGCCAACCTGGAATGAGTAAAGCAACCCCTGACACGTGTTTCGCTCCCATTAGAGCTCTTCAGAGGGGTATAGCTTTGTCCAGACACAAGGGAGCACCCAGTAGAAGTCAAACCAAGGCCCTTTCAGGGTTAGAGTGACGCATAAATTATGCAAAAAAAATGAGAGCGAAACACGTGTCAGGGGTTGCTTTACTCATTCCAGGTTGGCTTGGACGGGCCATTTCCATTCGTGGGCGCTAGGCCTACCCACGCAAGTGAGGTACCATTTTTATCGGGAGACTTGGGGGAACGCTGGGTGGAAGGAATTTTGTGCCTTCTCTCAGATTCCAGAACTTTCTGTTACCGAAATGTGAGGAAAATGTGTTTGTTTTAGCCAAATTTTGAGGTTTGCAAAGGATTCTGGGTAACAGAACCTGGTCAAAGCCCCACAAGTCACCCCATCTTGGATTCCCCTATGTCTCTAGTTTTCAAAAATGCGCTGGTTTGCTAGGTTTCCCCAGGTGCCAGCTGAGCTAGAGGCCAAAATCCACAGGTAGGCACTTTGTAAAAAACACTTCTGTTTTCTGTGAAAAAATGTGATGTGTCCACGTTGTGTTTTGGGCCATTTCCATTCGTGGGCGCTAGGCCCACCCGCACAAGTGAGGTATCAATTTTATCGAGAGACTTGGCGGAACGCTCGGTGGAAGGAAATTTGTGGCTCCTCTCAGATTCCAGAACTTTCTGTCACCGAAATGTGAGGAAAATGTGTTTTTTTAGCCAAATGTTGAGGTTTGCAAAGGCTTCTGGGTAGCAGAACCTGGTCAGAGCCCCACAAGTCACCCCATCTTGGATTCCCCTAGGTCTCTAGTTTTCAAAAATACGCTGGTTTGCTAGGTTTCCCCAGGTGCCGGCTGAGCTAGAGGCCAAAATCCACAGGTAGGCACTTTGTAAAAAACACTTCTGTTTTCTGTGAAAAAATGTGTTGTGTCCACGTTGTGTTTTGGGCCATTTCCATTCTTGGGCGCTAGGCCTACCCACGCAAGTGAGGTACCATTTTTATCGGGAGACTTGGGGGAACGCTGGGTGGAAGGATATTTGTGACTCCTGTCAGATTCCAGAACTTTCTGTCGCGAAATGTGAGGAAAAGTGTTTTTTTGGCCAAATTTTGAGGTTTGCAAAGGAATCTGGGTAACAGAACCTGGTCAGAGCCCCACAAGTCACCCCATCTTGGATTCCCCTAGGTCTCTAGTTTTCAAAAATGCCAAGGTTTGCTAGGTTTCCCTAGGTGCCGGCTGAGCTAGTGACCAAAATCTACAGCTAGGCACTTTGCAAAAAACACTTCTGTTTTCTGTCAAAAAATGTGATGTGTCCACGTTGTGTTTTGGGCCATTTCCATTCTTGGGCGCTAGGCCTACCCACACAAGTGAGGTATCAATTTTATCGGGACTTGGGGGAACGCTGGGTGGAAGAAAATTTGTGGCTCCTCTCAGATTCCAGAACTTTCTGTCACCGAAATGTGTTTTTTTAGCCACATTTTGAGGTTTGCAAAGGTGTCTGGGTAACAGAACCTGGTCAGAGCCCCACAAGTCACCCCATCTTGGATTCCCCTAGGTCTCTAGTTTTAAAAAATGCGCTGGTTTGCTAGGTTTCCCCAGGTGCCGGCTGAGCTAGATGCCAAAATCCACAAGTAGGCACTTTGTAAAAAACACTTCTGTTTTCTGTGAAAAAATGTGATGTGTCCACGTTGTGTTTTAGGCCATTTCCATTTGTGGGCGCTAGGCCTACCCACACAAGTGAGGTATCAATTTTATCGGTAGACTTGGGGGAACACTGGGTGGAAGGAAATTTGTGGCTCCTCTCAGATTCCAGAACTTTCTGTCACTGAAATGTGATGAAAATGTGTTTTTTTAGCCAAATTGTGAGGTTTGCAAAGGTTTCTCGGTAACAGAACCTGGTCAGAGCCCCACAAGTCACCCCATCTTGGATTCCCCTAGGTCTCTAGTTTTCAAAAATGCACTGGTTTGCTAGGTTTCCCCAGGTGCCGGCTGAGCTAGAGGCCAAAATCCACAAGTAGGCACTTTGTAAAAAACACTTCTGTTTTCTGTGAAAAAATGTGATGTGTCCACGTTGTATTTTGGGCCATTTCCATTCGTGGGCGCTAGGCCTACCCACGCTAGTGAGGTACCATTGTTATCGGGAGACTTGGGGGAACGCTGGGTGGAAGGATATTTGTGTCTCCTGTCAGATTCCAGAACTTTCTGTCGCCGAAATGTGTTGAAAAGTGTTTATTTGGCCAAATTTTGAGGTTTGCAAAGGATTCTGGGTAACAGAACCTGGTCAGAGCCCCACAAGTCACCCCATCTTGGATTCCCCTAGGTTTCTAGTTTTCAAAAATGCAAAGGTTTGGTAGGTTTCCCTAGGTGCCGGCTGACCTGGAGGCCAAAATCTACAGGTAGGCACTCTGCAAAAAACACCTCTGTTTTCTGTAAAAAAAAATGGGATGTGTCCACGTTGTGTTCTGGGGCATTTCCTGTTGCGGGCGCTAGGCCTACCCACACAAGTGAGGTATCAATTTTATCGGGAAACTTCGGGGAACGCTGGGTGGAAGGAAATCTGTGTCTCCTCTCAGATTCCAGAACTTACTGTCACCGAAATGTGAGGAAAATGTGTTTTGTTGGCCAAATTTTGAGGTTTGCAAATGATTCTGGGTAAAAGAACCTGGTCAGAGCACTACAAGTCACCTCATCTTGGATTCCCCTAGGTGTCTAGTTTTCAAAAATGCCAAGGTTTGCTAGGTTTCCCTAGGTGCCGACTGAGCTAGAGGCCAAAATCTACTGCTAGGCACTTTGCAAAAAACACGTCAGATTTCAATGTAAAAATGTGATGTGTCCATGTTGCGTTTCCTGTCGCGAGCATTAGGCCTACCCACGCAAGTGAGGTACCATTTTTATCGGGAGACTTGGGGAAACACAGAATAGCAAAACAAGCGTTATTGCCCCTTGTCTTTCTCTACATTTTTTTCTTCTAAATGTAAGACAGTGTGTAAAAAAGACGTCTATTTGAGAAATGGCCTGTAATTCACATGCTAGTATGGGCACCCCGGAATTCAGAGATGTGCAAATAACCACTGCTTCTCAACACCTTATCTTATGCCCATTTTGGAAATACAAAGGTTTGCTTGATAACTATTTTTCACTCTTTATATTTCAGAAAATGAATTGCTGGATACCCGGTATAGAATGAAAACCAATTGCAAGGTGCAGCTCATTTATTGGCTCTGGGTACCTAGGGATCTTGATGAACCTACAAGCCCTATATATCCCCACAACCAGAAGAGTCCAGCACACGTAACGGTATATTGCTTTAAAATCTCACATTGCAGGTAAATGTTACAGAGTAAAACGTGGAGAAAAATGGCTGTTTTTTTCAGCTCACTTTCAATATTTTTTTATTTCAGCTGTTATTTTCTGTAGGAAACCCTTGTAGGATCTACACAAATGACCCCTTGCTGAATTCAGAATTTTGTCTACTTTTCAGAAATGTTTAGCTTTCCGGCATCCAGCATTGGTTTCACACCCATTCCTGCCACTAACTGGAAGGAGGCTGAAAGCACAAAAAATAGTAAAAATGGGGCATGTCCCAGTAAAATGCCAAAATTGTGTTGAAAAATGTGGTTTTCTGATTCAAGTATGCCTGTTCCTGAAAGGTGGGAAGATGGTGATTTTAGCACCAGAAACCCTTTGTTGATGACATTTTCAGGGAAAAAACCACAAGCCTTCTTCGGCAGCCCTTTTTTCCTATTTTTTTGAAAAAAACGAAAATTTCACTGTATTTTGGCTAATTTCTTGGTCTCCTCCAGGGGAAACCACAAACTCTGGGTACCATTAGACTCCCTAGGATGTTGGGAAATAAGGACGCAGATTTGGCGTGGATAGCTTATGTGGACAAAAAGTTATGAAGGCCTATGCGCGAACTACCCCAAATAGCGAAAAAAGGGCTCAGCACTGGGGGGGGGGGGGGGGGCAGCAGCTTAGAGGTTAATCCAAGTGTGGCAAGTAACCATGGTATTGTGTGAATTGACATGACATGTGTGAAGCATGCTAATTCATTTTGACTCAAGCAGCTGCTAAGATGTGCAGATCAGTTGCACTTGGTAGGATGGCCTGAAAATGACATCTTCCCACCAGTGTAGCCAACACAGTGGATGGGCAAGATATGGCTTTGACCATGTTGAGGCCTAGTTGAGTGGAATGCAGGAAGAGCGAGGGCTTGGTTGCATAGGTGACTGGAGTCATCATGTGCACAGTGCTGGGTCAATATGTCTCCTGCTGCTGCCAGTCTGATGATGCATCTTGTGACCTTAGGAAAAGTTGTTGCACACATTGGGTAAGCTGTCCTTCATGTCCTCAAATGTTTCATCTTGGGTTAGCAAGTCAAGGTTGACATAGCTAGACAGACATGTCTCTGATTTGAGCAAGATCTGTGCTTGATTACTCACAGGTGAGTATACTTTGTGAATTGTCAAACAAGCATCTTTGAACTAAAGAACACTGGTCTGGTGGTTGGAGTTGCTGAAACAGGGCCTGCTGGGAGTTGCAGTAAGGTTGCTCTCTCTACTACACACACTTGACTAATGTTATCGCCCCAGGTGTGTAAACTTCATTTGAGAGTTGACAAGCAGATGTATTGGGTCATGTGCCCACTGTGCTGGTGGTTGGAGTTACTGGAAGAGGGCCTGCTGGGAGTTGCAGTCAGGTCACCCTCTCTACTAACACACACTTGAACAATGTTATTCCCCCAGGTGAGTAAACTTCATTTGAGAGTTAGCAAACAGGGGCCTTTGTACAAGAGAACTCTGGGCTGGTGGCTAAAGTTACTGAAACAGTGCCTCGTGGGAGTTGCAGTCAGGTCACTCTCACTAATCCCCAATAGTTGACAACTGTTGTGTTTTACATATCTGTATGGAGGCTGCATTTATGTTTGAGCATACACTGTCACTTTGGGACATGCCATGGATCCTGGAGTGTGTTTCTGGTATTTGGGATTTCCAGGCCCCATGTGGACATAGCGCATGTGATGGGCCTTGATAACTGTGCTGTTGGGTCCAATGATACACACTGAGAGTGTTTAAACTCAGATTCTCTGGGTATTGAATGCTGGTGAGGTGCATGAACAAGACAGTGGAAAAATGTGAGCTGTGAACATGCATGACATTGCATTTTTGTGACATTTTTTGTGCATTTTTGTGACATTTGTTGTGCTGATAATTACCAGACTCCACTCCTCCAGGTATTAATGTTAAGCCCTCAGGATGCAGGATGGCCAAATCATGATAGCGGTTCTTCCATGGTGGAACACAAATGGCAGAGTGAACTGCGGCGGTTGGCAGTTACATTAGTAATACACCACACCACATTGGACAGTTTGAAAACCCCACACCTGATTCACATCCACACACCAAACACACCTACACCCTGCACTATAAAAAACACCCCTTCACACCACACAATCTTTTGCAACCAGAATGCCAGACACCGTGAGATAGAGGCAGCACAAAAATATTTATCAACCATAGAATAGGCACCCCTACACACTTCACATAGCACTCATTCACTTAATTGTTTCATTCAACCTCACCGTCACGTCCACCACTGCCATGTGCCCACAAAAACATCCCCGTTTTCCAGATGTTGAATTGAGGGTCATGGTGGACGAAATCATCAGAGTAGAGCCACAACTATTTGAAGCACAAGTCTAGCAAACATTTACAACCAGGAAAATGGAGCTGTGGCAAAGAGTAGTCAACAGGGTCAATTCTGTAGGCAGCTACCCTTGCATAAGGGAGGACATCAGGAAGAGGTAGAACAACCTCAGAGGGAAGATACATTCCATGGCCGCTAGGCACCAGCTGGTGGTCCTCGAGACTGGCAGTGGGCCTTCACCTCTCCCCCAAAAGTCAACTCATGGGAGGAGAAGGTCTTGGACATCCTGCATCCTGAGGGCTTGACAGGAATACCTGGGGTAGTGGAGTCAGGTAAGTCACTATGGGGATCATTACAACCCCGGCGGTCGGAGATTATGTGGCAGTAAGTACCGCCAACAGGCTGGTGGGACTTACCGCCACATTATGACATTGGTGAGTTGGTTGAAGCCAACCTGCCAATGTACCACTCTGGGCGCCAGGGGGGAACAGCTGCCGGGCTGGAGATATTCGTCCCCAGCCTGGCAGCTGCCATTTTTCCGCCTGCTGAATTATGACCCCGCCTACCGCCATGGCAGTAGGCCATATCAGTGGCAGGGAATTCCTTCCCTGTCACTGATAGGGGTCTCCCCCCATCTCTCCAGTCACCCCCCACCCCGCCCCTACCTCTCTAGTTACCCCCCATCCTCCCTACATCCACACCCCTCCCTACACACACACACACACGCATGCACACACTCATTCACATATACATACATCCAATCACACACACATCCGCACACACTTCCAAACATATACGCAGACACGCATTCACATTTCACTACATACACGCACTCACATGTCTGTACATGGACACATGCATTCAACACTCAACACACACCCACATTCATGCACACACATACATTCACACACCCCACAAACACAACACATCTCCCACCGACTCCCCTGTCAGAGACCCGACTTACCTGGATCCAGGGGGTCCTCCGGCAGGAGACAGGACGGGGCGCTGCTACTGCCAGCAGTACCCGCCAGCAGAACACCGCCAGGCCGTATTATTTTTCGTAATACGGCTGGCGGCGGTCTACTGGCGTGGCGCTGCTGATGTAGCAGCGCCACCTTACCGCCATCCGCCGGCATGGCCACAGCCGTCACCGCGGTGGTAGGCGTTTTTTACCCCCAAAGTTAAAATGAGGGCCTATATAACAACTGTCACCAAACTGTAATGTCCTGCATGCTCACTGTTCACCTTTGGCCACCTTAACAGCAAACCCACTCACCACTTCTGTGCCCAAATGTTACAATAGCCCTCTCTGGCATACTATGGGGGTCATTCTGACCCCGGCGGTCTGAGACCGCCGGGGCCAGGGTCGGCGGGAGCACCGCCGACAGACCGGCGGTGCCCCGCAGGGCATTCTGACCGCGGCGGTTCGGCCGCGGTCAGATGCGGGAAACCGGCGGTCTCCTGCCGGTTTCCCGCTGCCCTTCAGAATCCTCCATGGCGGCGGAGCGCGCTCCGCCGCCATGGGGATTCTGCCACCCCCAGGAACAGGATTGCGGTAGGGGGTGCCGCGGGGCCCCTGGGGGCCCCTGCAGTGCCCATGCCAATGGCATGGGCACTGCAGGGGCCCCCGTAAGAGGGCCCCACAAAGTATTTCACTGCACCCGTCGCACCTTCCCACTACGCCGGCTCAATTCTGAGCCGGCGTCCTGGCGGGAAGGTTGATTTGCCCTGGGCTGGCGGGCGGCCTTTTGGCGGCCGCCCGCCAGCCCAGGGCAAATCCCAAAATACCCTCAGCGGTCTTTCGACCGCGGAGCGGTATTTTGGTGGGGGAACTTTGGCGGGCGGCCTCCGCCGCCCGCCGAAGTTAGAATCACCCCCTATATGTCAAGTAAACTAACCTTGGGTCACAATGTCTATGTGCGGCATGGGTAGTACAGGGAGATACAGCACTACAACTCCCAGCAAGCACTGTACTACCATTAAGGAAACCTGACCTCTATACTACAAATGAAATAGCTTGCATGTGAAACTAACAATCAAATCAACCCACCTGTCTTCTCCACTATTGTACAGTTATTAGTAATGGGGTCTTTGGTTGGAAGTCAGGTTACCCCCTGTCCAAGCAAGGACCCTCACTCTAGTCAGGGCAAAGGAGAAACACACCTGGTTAATCGGCACTCACCCCCTTGGCAGCTATGCACGAGCAAGCAGGCTTAACTCAGAAGCAATGTATAAAGTATTTGTACCAACACACAACACACACAGTAATACAATGAAAACACTACAAAATGGACACCACACCAGTTTAGAAAAATAGGCAATATTTATCTAAATCAAACAAGACCAAAATGACAAACATCCAACATACACAAGTCAAAATATGAATTTTCAAAAGAATAAGGCCCTCACCATGACATTGGTGGTTAATCCCGCTTACTGCCGCAGTGACGGTCACCAACATACCGCCGCGGTGGTGAATATCCGTTCTCCATATTATGACACACACACACCAATCCAACAGAATACTGCCACTCACACAAATCCGCTGGCCCAAAGGTCAGTGTTAAAGTGTCGGTACCAACACCCATACCATTATGCCAACAGAAAAACACCCACCACATCATGACCCACAAATCACCATGGCAGACATTCAATGGTGCAAAATCATTGGTGGTATACACTGATGCGCTCAAAATGGACACCCAAATACTAAACTACACAACATTGGCCGATACCAAAAACACACACCTGACACTGATACACACACCACACCCACCCACAGCACTATGAAACACACACCCACATTACTCACAACCCTTTATGAATACAAATTATTGCCACCAGACTGACACCAAGACCACTGCGACAACTAGACACACATACCACATTCACCCATACATCCTTCATTCACCCCACTTCACACACCCAACCACAGTATCCAACCCTCACACACTTACACACACCACACAACACCCATGTCCCCACAAAGGCACCCCCGTTTCACAGATGAGGATTTGCGGATCATGGTGGAGGAAATAGTCAGGGTAGAGCCACAGCTGTTTGGAGCACAGTTACAGCAAATATCCATTGCCAGGAAGATAGAGCTATGGCGGAGATTCATGGACAGGGTGAACGCCGTGGGACAGCATCCAAGAACAAGGGATGACATCGGGAAGAGGTGGAATGACCTATGGGGGAAGGTACGTTCTGTGGCAGCAAGGAACCAGCTCGCCATACAAAGGACTGGCGGTGGACCCCCACCTCCTCCCCCACAGCTCACAGCATGGGAGGAGCAAGCCTTGGCAATCCTGCATCCTTAGGGACTCACTGAGGTTGCCAGAGGACTAAACACTGGTGAGTCAACATTTATTACTTATCACCCCCACATACCTGCGTGCCACCTCACACCCTCACTCCCATCACTCTACTCCATACCACTCACTGCACCTACACATATGATTAGCCCCAGTGCCAAGCCCTGCATGCAATACCGATGCATGGACAGCCCTCCCAGCCCTGCATGTACACCCATTACAAAAGTATGAACAGCATGGAGAACTAACAATCCCACAATACATCACCATACACAAACAAAGGTGGCAGGGCAAAAGCAACGATGGGGGGGAAGCTAGGGATGTACAATATGTCACAGACATGAAGCATAATACACCACTTACATCCCCACAGGTGCCCCAGCCAATCTCAGCGGAGAGGAGGTGCCACGACTAACTAGTCCCCCAACAGAAGATGCCCCCAGTAAAGACAGTAACTCTGGACTTCTGGATCGGGATGAACTACCTGGCCCATCAGGGACCACTTGTCAGTCGGTCACCCCAGCCCACTCCCAGTCAACCACAGAGCCTCCCCCATCAGTATCCAACACCACAGCACCCACCCAGCGTTCCCACACCTCTGTCCCCAGGACACGTCAATCAGCAGTGTGCCCACCTGTACAGGGACCACAGTCCACACCTCACACCCAAGACAATCAGGGACCTGGGGTCAATGGCAGTGGGCACACCATTCAGGGGACATGGGCACAGGGTAACAGGGACACTGGGAGGACCACTGTGCGCGAGGGGGAGGACAGACCAAGGGAACTGACTCTCCAGGAGGCACTCACCAATGTCCTGGGGGTCTACCAACAATCCCTGGACACAATGGGCCAGATCCTTACCAACATGCAGGAGAACAAGCGGCTGCAGGAGGAACACCATTCGGACATCAGGGAGGACTTGCAGGCTCTCAACACCACCATGATAGCTATAGCAGGGGTGCTGGCAGACATGGCCAACATCATGAAGGAATGGACCGCACACCAGCAGGACCCTACCACTAGCCAGTCTATTGACCAGCCCTCCACTTCCACTGCAGCTAATGGTCAGGAAGCCCCACCATAGGACCCACAGACCACCAGCACCCCTCCCTCTGCAGAAGGTGAACCACCCCACAAATGTTCCCTGTGACCCAGACAGAAGCCAGAGACACTTGCTAAGACCAAGACCAAGACCACCGCCAGGAAATGAGACTCTCCTGATTGTCCCCCTTGTGTCCCACCCTGTCACCTTGTCCACTTTGAACTGCCTTTGCTCCCCTTCCTATGGCCCCTTGGACACTGAACCTGTGCTACAAACAAGCTGGAACAATACCCTGGATTTTCCTCTACCATCACCCCATTCCATTGCACTTTTCAGTCAATTATTTGCACTACAATAAACACCCTTGAACACAATTTGAGTGACACCGTATTGTGTGTTGAAAATTTGCATTTATGTGAACAGTCACATCTAGTGCAAATGAAATGATCTGAACACTGTGATAGCATACAAATAATGGCCTATACCTGTCTGCAGTAAACACATCAAGACACTGTGTAAAAGGACAAACCATAGGTGACAGTAAGTAGAGATACAAAGGACGTGAATGCCTTCATGCTTCACCCACACAGAAAATATCAATACTCAGAGTAATGGTCAGTTGCACTATCTCACCTGTGTGTCATTGAAAGTATTGAGGTATAACTGACGTTCTGTTGTCCACACCCTCATCCTCTGCCTCCTCATCCTCAATGTCCTCAGGGTCCACTGCTGCCACAGGGTCATCTCCAGTCCCCTCCTCCTGCAGAAAAGGCACATGTCATCTGAGGGCCAGGTTGTGCAACATGCAGCATGCCACTACTATCTGGCAGACCTTCTCGGGTGAGTAGCACAGGGATCCACCTCTCAGATGCAGGCATCTGAACCTGGCCTTCAGGAGGCCAAAGGTTCTCGATTATTCTCCTTGTTCACCCATGTGCATCATTATAACAGTTTTCAGCCCCTGTCCTGGCATTCCTCACAGGAGTCAGGAGACACAATGGGTTTGGGTAATGAGAGTCACCAGCAAATATTGAGGAACAAAATTTAGCCTTAAACAATCCTATGGGGATAACACTGGAAGGCATACACTGACATACAGTGGGTGGGGACTCTGGCTCACCTATTAGTCACACTGTGTGCCTCTGTAGTTGGGCCATCACATTTGAGATGCTGCTGTTCTTCAGAATGAATGCGACATGCACCGACCTAGGATACTTAGCAGTGATATGGGAGATGTACTTGTCCACCAGGCACACCATTTGCACATTCAGCGAGTGGAAACTCTTCCTATTTCTGAACAACTCTTCATTCTGGCTAGGGTGGAAAAACCCAATATGTGTACTGTCAATCGCCACAATAATATTGTATATATGTCCCATTGCATAGAATCAGGCCTTCACAGTCGCCAAATCTTCCACCTGGGGGAAAGCAATGTAGCTGTACATGTGTTTCACCAAGGCAGACAATGCCCTTGCTAGCACGATTGAGAACATTGGCTGTGACATTCCTGCTGCCAAGCTCACTGTCACTTGGAAAGAACCAGTTGCCATGAAATGGAGCACTGATAGAACCTGCACAAGAGGCGTGATCCCAGAGGTATGACGGATAACTGATATCAGGTTAGGCTCCAATTGTGCACGCAGCTCTGTGATTGTGGCCCGTACATTCTATAGCTCAATATAATGTGCCTGTCCTCTGGTGTAGCTAAGTCCACAAGAGGTCTGTACACGGGGTTTGCCTCCTCTTCCTATTCCGCCGCAATGGTAGGTATTTAAGGGACGCAAGAGTGAGTAGGCTGTCACAATTTGAACAATGGAACCACCACCTCAGTGTGCATACAGCATTAATGTGATGGGACAGTGGGAATGGCAAAGTATGTGCAATTTTCGGTAATGATGCAGTTATGTAAGACCTGTATGTAGTCTACCACCATCAAATGGCGACTACCTGTCCTGTATCTAGGGACAGGTGGAAGTGAGGTAACTCCGCCGACATTGGGAGTTGTGGCAGAAGGTGGTCTTGCACCGCCGTGCAATTCCTCATTGGCTAATATGGGGCTCTATGGAGTACAGTGGCCAATGGGGATCAGCAGCGGTGGTGACATTGTACACTGCTGCGGATGTGACAGCCATTTTCTGTCTATAACCTCACTTGATTCCTGACTTTCTACAGGAGAACACCTATATTGCGTGTGCTGTTGTGACCTGTGTCTGGAATCTACCATGGCCCATGTCACCAGGGAGAGGGCCCCTGCCTTCACTTCGGAGGAGTTGGAGCGCTTGTCGGATGGGGTCCTACCGTAGTATGAATACCTGTATGGGCGTCTACACCAACAATACTACTACGATAATTGGTAGGTGGCATGGGATCCGGGTGGTGGGTGTGAGTTAGTGGGTGCCCCTTAATGCCAGGTCAGAGTTTGCAGCGTGATCCAGCTCAAGGGTAATGGGTGTCTAGCAAATTCAGGTAACGTAACTCGGTTGCATTCCATGGCTTTGTGGGTCCCAGAAGGGATGCAGTTGGTGGTGTTTGGCCCTCAACTTGCTGTGGCATCTAGCCAATTGAATGCCAGTGCAATGCATAGTGTTCATTCCTGATCCCTGTGTGTGACTGAACTGTGTATGTCAACTGTGGTGTTAGTGCTGTGATTGACCCAGTGCTCCCTTTCTCTCCCCCCTTTCTCCTTCTGTCATCCTGTTCATGTGTGCATTAGCATCATCTGGTGGAGGAGCAGGGGCACCGGCGACAGAGGGAGCTGCATCCCACTGGACCCAAGAGTCAGAGTCCACTGATACCGAGGGAGCCAGTGGGATGGAGGGCAAGGGAGCACCACGACAGGGACAGGAGGGGAGACCACAGACAGCGACTCCTCCTCCAATGGAAGCTCCCTGGTGGTGGCGGACACCTCTGTGCCCACCCCAACTGCAGGTACAGCCGCCACCCCCCTACCAGCACCGCCCTCCCAGCAGCCCCTCAGCGTGTTTCCCGTGCCCGGTCACCCAGGAGGATGGGCATCTCCTTCATCCCAGGCACCTCAGGTCAGTGAGCCCTGCTGCCCTGAGTGAGAAGGCTATTGACCTCCTGAGAGCCCTCTCTGTTGGGCAGTCAACCATACTGAATGCCATCCAGGGTGTAGCAGGGCATTTGCAACAAACAAATGCATACCTGGAGGGCATTCACTCTGGCGTGGCGGCCCAACAGAGAGCATTTCAGGGTCTGGTCTCCGCACTGATGGCAGCCCTTGTCCCTCTGTCTAGCCTCCCCCTCCAACTTCCTCTACCCAGTCCCAATCTCCTCAAACCTAGCCGATCCCAAGCACGCCTTGAGACCAGCCTTCACCCAAATCCTCACACAGAAGTGGTTCAGGCAAACATAAGCACCACACATCATCCCACAGGCACTCACATAAGCACCATACCCATGCAGACACACCAACATCCACTGCCTCCACTGTGTCCCCCTCCTCCTCATCGTCCACCACCCTCCCAGTATCGTCTCCACTCACACCTGCATGCACTACATCCTCATCCACTACCTTCATCACCAGCACACCCATCACTACTCACCCCTCACTGGCAGTCACCACCCCCACATCCATTTACATGTCCCATGTGTCCTCTCCCAGTGTGTCTGTGACCCCTCCTCCCAAAGTACACAAACGCAAGCATCCACCCACCCAACAGCCATCTGCCTCACAATAGCATCCAGCACATGCACCTTCACCCAAACTCAGCAGACAGACACCTCCTACCACCACTCCCTCTTCCTCCACTCCCAAACCCTCTCACTCTTCCTGCCCCAGTGTGTCTAAAAAGCTTTTCCTAGCAAACATTGACCTGTTCCCTACCCCTCCCCCCGTCCTTCCCCTCAGACCAGGGTGGTCCGAACCCAGGCCAGCACCTCAGCCACCAAGTCAGCGTCCGCTGTGGTACCTCCAACTCCCAGAGGTTCAAAGGGGACACCCGTCAGGCCAGCCAGTGTGCCACCAACCCCTGCAAAGGACCAAACCATTCCGCCACCTGCCAAGGTGGAGAAGGGGATGACATGCAGCAAAGGCAAGGAGCACGACCCACCCAGCAAGGCCTCCTCCAAAACTCCAGCTGCCAGAACCAAGGTCGCAACAGCATCTGCCAAGGTGAGGAAGGGGCAGAAAACCCAAGGCAAGGCACTTCAGCCGTCGGAGGCTGCAGGTGAAGGCCTGGTGGCCACCAGCAGAACCGCCAGCCCCGCCACCTGCACCGCGGGCAGCACCGCCAGTAGCCCCACTGCAGGCACCGCCGCAAGCACTGCCACCTGCACCGCCGATGCCACCACTACTGTCTCGAGCAGCATCCCCAGTGGGAAGCCGTTCGAGGCTGCAGGAGAAGATCTGGGGCCTACCTCCACCACTGGCAGCACGGCACCTACGCCACTGCCAGCACCACCAGTAGCCCCGCCGCAAGCACCGCCACCTGCATCGCCACCTGCACCGCTGACAGTAGGACCACTACCAGCAGCAGCATCCCCAGTGGGCAGCCGTCCGAGGCTGCAGGAGAGGGGCTGGAGCCTCCCACCACCACTGGCAGCACCCCCACCAGCACCAGCAACACCACCAGTTTGCAGCCTTAGCTGCCGCAGCATGGAGTCTGCCGCCATGGACTATCATGCAACCTGATCCCTGGAAATCCCGTGCATCAGACACCCAGGTGAGAGAATGTGAACTGCCACAACCCAAGTGCTGCATCACTCGGCACAAGGCCCCCTCCAGAACCAGTAGAGAAAGGCATCCACTCACCCCCTCCTTGGCAGGATGAAGTAGACTGGGCACAAGGCCCCCTCCAGAACCAGTGGAGAAAGGCATCCACTTGAGAGACTGTGGCTTTGCACTCCCCAGGAGCAAGCAGTGGGCAAACCACCCACTTGAGAGACTGTGGCTTTGCACTCCCCAGGAGCAAGCAGTGGGCAAACCACCCACTTGAGAGACTGTGGCTTTGCACTCCCCAGGGCCAAGCAGTGGGCAAACCACCCACTTGAGAGACTGTGGCTTTGCACCCCCCAGGACTCAGCAGTGGGCATGGAGCCCCCTCGAGGAGCAGTGGTGTTATTCCATCTTCCGGCTGAGGTGCCCCCCTTCCCTGTCCCCCTGAGGTGCCTGTGTGTTTTCCACCTGATGCCCCTGCAGTGTTCTCTCCGTATTGAGGCAGGAGTCAAGTGTGGGCTTGGCCCATGATTTTTGGCCCAGTGGCCCACAGACATTTGAAGGGACAATGTACGGCCTTATGTAGCTATTGTATATTTTTGTAAATACTGTTTTAATTATCGTTACGTAGATCTGCCTATTTCTAATATTACACTGATTTAACTCTATTCCTTTTATCCTTGAGTTCTTCCAGGGGGTATCGGGGTATAAATGTACTGTTGCTGCATGTGTTTGTGTGTATGGTGTTGTGGGTGAGGGTGGTGGTGGGAGTGTTGCGTGTTGCATGTTGCGTGTGTGTATCGCTCTCGTTTTCCTCCCCCCTTCCCTGTGTACTAGGTGCAGTACTCACCCTAGTCGTTGCCGCCGTCTTTCATATTCTTGGTAGATGAGGAGGTAGACTATCATGGGCAGGACCTGTAACTTGGGCTCCAGGGCGTCCTGGTTCTTTGTTGAGTGTTGAGTGGTGAGTGGTTTCCCTTCCAACCACTGTTTCCACTGTGCTTTTGATGGTGTTGGTGCTGCCCGGAAAAGCTGGTAGATTGCCGGGTTGTGATGGGGTGGGCGGAACATTGCCTTCCGTCTGTCTGTTGGCGGTGACCGCCACGGTGTTTCTTGCTACCGCCGTGGCAGTCGGAGTGTTAAAGTGTCTGTCTGTGTTGGCGGTTTCCGCCGTGGTCGTGATCCCGTTTTTTTTACCGTCGGCCTCTTGGCGGTATTACCGCCGCTTTAACACCGACCGCCAGGGTTGTAATGAGGGCCTTAATTTGGTGGTAATTACCACCAGCCTGTTGGCGGTATTACCACCATTGTCATAATGACCACCTAAGAGTCTTACTCCATAGGGAACAATGGAAACATTGATTTTACACAAAGTACCTGGTTAGTGCCAAAAATAAAGCCGCACGGGTGAGCGTGCACCAGAAAAGTCAGCGATGCGTCGATTCCTTACTCGCAAGTGAGGTCGGCGTTGTTTCTTCTCTGGGCAGGTCAGCAATGCGTCATTTTTCTACTTCTCAAGAGAGTGATGTGTCAATTTCCAGACGGGACACCTTGAATCCGAGCAGGGTCACAATGACCTTCATGCCCAGAGACGATGAGTGAGAAATCCGGTTGCATGGTATCAGAAAACCACACTGCGTGGGGTTTGCGTCATCAGCAGCCACAAGCGGGTGTTGTACGTCGTTTCTCCTGCCGCAATGTAGGTGGAGCGTTGATTTCAGCCATGAAGCCAGCGGCGCGTCGTTTATCGCCTGTGTTGCAGCTGGTGCATCAAAAATTTCTCCCTGCACAGCGGTCTGTGAGTGGATTTCAGTCCTTGTTCTGCCAACTTCACCTCTCAAGGGCCCAGGAACTGGATAGGGCACCACGTGGCAGGGCAGGAATCTTAGCTAGCAGAGAGTCCAGGTGCTGGCAGAGGAAGTCTTTGATGGCCCTGAGACTTCAAACAGGAGACAAGCTCAGTTCAAGCGCTTGGAAAGTCTTCTTCAAGCAGAAATGCACAATAAAGTCCAGTCTTTGTCCCCTTTCACAGGCAGAAGCAGCAACTGCAGGATAGCCCAACAAAGCACAGTCACAGGCAGGGACAACACTTCTCCTCAGCACTTCAGCTCTTCTCCTTTGCAGAGGTTCCTCATGAATCCAGAAGTGATCTAATTTTCAGGGGGTTTTGGGTCCACTACTTATACCCCTTTCTGGGTTTGAAGTTGCCCAACTTCAAAATACGTCTCTGGTGTTCACAAGATCCTGCCTTGCCCAGGCCAGGCCCCAGACACACACCAGGAGGTTGAAGAATGCATTGTGAGATGGCAGGCACAGCCCTTTCAGGTATAAATGACCACTCCTCCCTCCACTCTAGCACAGATGGCTCATCAGGATATGCAGGCTACACCCAAGCTCCCTTTGTCTTACTGTCTAGAGGGGATTCACAAACAGCCCAAGTGTCAACCTGACCCAGACAGGGCATCCGCAAACAGACAGAGTCACAAAATGGATAAAGCAAGAAAATGCCCACTTTCTAAAAGTGGCATTTTCAAACTAACAATCTAAAAACCAACTTTACGAAAATATGTTTTTTTAAATTGTGAGTTCAGAGACACTAAACTCCATATTTCTATCTGCTTCCAAAGAGAATCTATAGTTTAAGAATATTTAAAGGCAGCCTTCATGTTAACCAAAGCGATAGATAGGCCTTGCAAAAGTGAAAAACAAATTTAGCAGTATTTAACTGTTAGGACATGTAAAACACATCAGTACATGTCCCACCTTTAACATACACTGCACCCTGCCCATGGGGCTACGTAGGATCTACCTTAGGGGTGCCTCACATGTATAAAAAGGGAAGGTTTGGGCCTGGCAAGTGGGTACACTTGCCAGGTCGAACTAGCAGTGCAAGGTTGCTGCATACAGAGATACTGCAGTGGCAGGCCTGAGACATGTCTACTGGGCTACTTATGTGGGTGGCACAACCAGTGCTGCAGGCCCACTAGTAGAATTTGATTTACAGGCCCTGGGAACCTCTAGTGCAATTTACTAGGGACTTACTAGTAAATCAAATAGGCCAATCATGGATAACCCAATCACCAATACAACTTACACAGAGAGCATATGCACTTTAGCACTACTTAGCAGTGGTAAAGTGCCAGAGTCCTAAAGCAAACAAAAACTGGTCAGACAAAAAGCAGGAAGGAGGCAAAAATATTGGGGGTGACCCTGCAAAAAGGGCCAGGTTCAACACAACCCCCCACTAGCCTAAAGTCAGGGGAGACCAATCAATACCTTAATGGACTTCCGTCATCGGGAAGATAGAACAGGGACCCAGGTCCACAACCGCAGAGGCATATTCCAGTTATACGCCTTCTTGACTCCAGTGGGATCCCTCTGTTTATACTCTCAGGAACCACCAAGTTAACCCATGGGGAACCCCTCTCCTCGCCTGCAGATACCATCTGTGCAGCACCTAACTTTACTTTGCTCACAGATATATCCCAGGGGGCAGACAGTACCACCATGGCCAACACAGTGGTGTGGTCCACTCCACGCCCGGGGTGTGACTCCTGCCCCCCCTGGGGCAACTCTGCCCACCAGGACAGCAAGCCACAGCGGTCGCTGACAGTTGTCAGTGATGAGAGCCAGGCCCCAGGCCTTCCAGGTCTCTCCAATCACTATGACTGGGGAGTTTGGGTGGCAGTAGCCCCAGGACCCTGGCACTCTTTAACCATTCTCCCTTCCACCAGGTCAGGGATGACAGCCTGACACTGGTCCTCCCCTCTGGGGCTCTGTACCCTCCCCCTAATAGCGGTACCCCCAGAGTCCAGAATTCTCAGGCTGCTCTTGGAAGCAGTCCTACACAATTCCCCCACCAGTGCAGGGGTGTTAACCTGTAACTGGTCTTCCAACCTGGGGTCTGTATCTTTAGGTGGGACGAGGGGCAAGGCTTCACTCCCCCTGCCCTTCCTTCTGGGGTTCTGCACTTCCCCACTAGGAGTGACCCCCCCTCCCCAGAATTCAGAATTGTCAGGGTGATGAAGGAAGCAGTCCTGCACAATTCTCCCACCAGTGCAGGGATGTTAACCTGTAACTGATCTTCCAACCTGTGTCTGTACCCTCAGGTTGGACCAGGGTCAGAAGCGAGGCTTCCCTTCCCCTACCCTCCTTTCTGAGGTCCTGTACCCCCCACTAGGATTAACCACCCAAAATCCAACATGGTAGGGGCACTGATAGCAGTAGCCCCTCCCTACAGGTCACCGGGGACACCCTGAACCTGGCCCTTCAATCCATGTACCCTTGGATTGAGTCTCTCCCTTCCCTGCCCCTACTTCCAGGGTTCTGCACCCCCCCCACCATGGAGAGTACCCCTAAAAGTCACACGGGGGGTGATTGGGCAAACCGCCCCCCTATCAGGTCAGGGTTTACCTAGGGTCTGTAACCTCAGACTGGACCATTGCCTGGCAACCCAGGACTTCCTGGGGAGCACACTTTCCGCCCATCAGGTCAGAGCTTACCCCTGAACCTGGCCATTGAACCCAGAGTCACCACGCTCAGGCTGGACCACTGCCTGGCAAGCCAGGACTTCCTGCGGAGTACACCTACCCCTCATAAGGGAAATACCTTCCCTAAGGGCTGCATGAGAGTCTGGCTGGCGCTCGTCCCCTGTCCTCTGCCCACCTGGCAGAGCCTGGTCCCCCCAGCACAGACATTTTAACACCGAGGTCATTCTTGGAAGGCTCTGATCTTAGAGCTAACCCCTGACCCTCCAGGTTCACCACTGGGGTCTGCAATCCCCTCTCAACCCTCTGTCTGGACATCTGGACCCCCCTCATTAGGAGTGGTACTGCCAGACATCAGAACTGGTGAGACGCTGGCTACAGCTGCCCCCCCCCCAAATTCTCCTGGCACTTTCGGGTCTCCCTCAGCAGATGGCACTAAAAGTACAGGCTAGGCTCCCCTCCTGGTGTTCATTCATGGAACCTTCCATGTCCTGGGACTGGACCTCGGGCACTCTGAGACTCAGCCCACCACCATTCCCTCTCCTCTGAGACTGGACATTGGATCCCTCACCCATCACACTACACTGGGACCTACCTGGGACACTGAAAGCCTATCCCACCTCACCTGATTGGGAAATATATAGACCACTCCCTTCAGGAGCACCCCCAAATGCCTCTTCAGACTCTCTGGTACTGACCCAGAGGTCTGCCACCAGTGCAAGCTCCCTGGGGTCAGAGAACTCACACTCCACCTAGTGTTGATGTGGCTCTGGAAAACAAGGATTGGACATATGCGCTCCAGCAATCACATCACACAGCCCCTCACAAGAGTTAACCAAACTACCCTTCACCCAACCATCCAGTGCTTCAGCCTTGAAAAAGTACCCCACATCACCCTCCTGAGACTGGTGAGACTGTCCCTGACACTCAACCCACATTCTTCTGGGGTATCTCCACAACCAGGACCTCTACCTGTGGAGAACTCCTCTCCCTGTCACTTGCACCTAAAGCCAGTATAGTGTCTCTTCCACTATAAGGAATATGCCTCCCCATGCCAGTTCCCCAATCCACCTCAGGGACCATACACACCTCTTGAGCTACCGCATACTTTCGAACCTCCTGGTGCATGTAAACCCCCTCCTTCAATTTGGGCACCAAATCTCTGGGCATATGCACTTCTTCAGTACTGGACATGAGATTTTTGCTGCTACCATCTGAACTAGACTCAGCCCTCATGGCTTCCAGCTTCAGCTCTTCACAGCTCAGTTCATGAGCTACAAACATTTATTTTTCCTGGGCTAAGGCTCTCTAAACCTCAGCCCTCTCAAGCTCTTCATCTAGCTCTCTTGGCCTCCGCTCACAAGCTAGACTCCATTCCTCTCTCTCTGGTTTCCCCTTCAGGGGCACTGCCCTCCTCATCAGAGTAGTCTTCATCCTCAGAATTATCTGGTAGTGTTGCCTGCCAGCATTTCACCTCATAATGAAACAGGGCTGAATCAAGATTCTCTCTTCTGGACCTCTTCTTCACAGCTAGTCCCCTTTCCTTCAAGAAAACCTTTAGCTCCCTCTTTTTATAGATGAATAGGTACCAGAAGTTGATTTCCATTCTGCCAAGGCCACACAGGTGGAACCCCTTACCAGAGTCCAAGTATCAACAATATATCCAGGAGGACTCCAGAGAACAAAAAGGAAAAAATAGTATGTGGTCACATAATGGTCTGCGCTGAAAACAGTAAGGTACACTTAATCACCGTATGTCAAGTACAAATAGAAGTCCAATCCTCACCGCTGATCATCAATGCTAGACATGGGGTCTTTGGTTGGCAGTCAGGTTACCCCTGTCTAAGCAAAAACCCTCACTCTAGTCAGGGCAAAGGAGAAACATACCTGGTTAGCCCTCACTCACCCCCTTGGTAGCATGGCACAAGCAGGCAGGCTTAACTCAGAAACAATGTGTAAAGTATTGGTACCAACACACACAGTAATACAGTGAAAACACTACAAAATGGACACCACACCAGTTTAGAAAAATAGGTAATATTAATCTAAATCAAACAAGACCAAAACAACAAAAATCCAGCATACACAAGTTAAAATATGAATTTTCAAAAGAATAAGAGTCTTACTCCATAGCAAACAATGGAAAGGTTGATTTTAAACAAAGTACCTGGTTAGCGTAAAAAATAAAGCTGCACGGATGAGCATGCATTGGAAAAGTCAGCAATGCGTCAATTCCATACTCTCAAATGAGGCCGTGCGTCATTTCTTCTACAGTCGGGTCACCGATATGTTGTTTTTCTCCCTTGCAAGAGAGCGATGTGTTGATTTCTGGACGGGGCACCTCGGATCTGCGCAGAGTCATGATGACATTGATGCCCAGGGGCGATGCGTGAGAAATCGGTTGCACGTTATCAGAGAACCGCACTGCGTTGGGTTTGCATCATTAACAGCAGTTACAAGCGGTCCTCTTGAATCCAGAAGTGATCTAATTTTCAGGGATTTTGGGTCCACTACTTATACCCCTTTCTGTGTTTGAAGTTGCCCAACTTCAACGAAAAACCTTCCATTGTTCAAAAGAACCTGCCTTGCCCAGGCCAGGCCCCAGACACACACTAGGAGGTTGAAGACTCCAGTGAGAGGGAGCAGGCACAGCCCATTCAGGTGTAAGTGACCATTCCTCCCTCCACTCTAGCACAGATGGCTCATCAGGATATGCGGGCTACACCCCAGCTCCCTTTGTCTCACTTTCTAGAGGGCATTCACAAACAGCCCAACTGCCAGTCTGACCCAGACAGGGAATCCACAAACAGGCAGTCACAGAATAGTTTAAACAAGAACATGCCCACTTTCTAAAAGTGGCATTTTCAAACTAACAATCTAAAAACTAACTTAACTAAAATATGTATTTTTAAATTGTGAGTTCAGAGACACCAAACTCAACATTTCTATCCGCTCCTAAATGGAATCTAAACTTTAAGAATATTTAAAGGCAACCCCCATGTTAACCTATGAGAGAGATAGGCCTGGCAACAGTGAAAAACAAATTTAGCAGTATTTCACTATTAGGACATGTAAAATACATCAGTACATGTCCCACCTTTAACATATACTGCACGCTGCCCATGGGGCTACCTAGGGCCTACCTTAGGGGTGCCTTATATGTATGAAAAGGGAAGGTTTGGGCCTGGCAAGTGGGTACACTTGCCAGGTCGAATTAGCAGTGCAAGGTTGCTGCACACAGAGACACTGCAGTGGCAGGCCTGAGGCATGTTTACAGGGCTACTTATGTGGGTGGCACAACCAATGCTATAGGCCCACTAGTAGCATTTGATTTACAGGCCCTGGGCACCTCTAGTGCACTTTACTAGGGACTTACTAGTAAATCAAATAGGCCAATCATGGATAACCCAATCACCAATACAATGTACATGCAGAGCTTATGCACTTTGGCACTGGTTAGCAGTGGTAAAGTGCCCAGAATCCTAAAGCCAACAAAAACTGGTCAGAAAAAATAGGAGGAAGAAGGTAAAAAGATTGAGGATGACTCTGCAATAAGGACAAGGTCCAACAGTAGTCCATGCCAATGACAGCAATACTATGGCCATCTGCCAGTACTTATAAAAGCAACACACAGCTACAGCTGTCTTCCCTACAAAACTGACCTTTAAATCAACATCCAAACAATGTCATGTACCCATCTGGGGGGACACCAATATAGGAAGCTAGATGTCCATTGAGTACACCCATACAGAGAGTCAGGAATAATGGTTACACCTGTACTTTTGGTCAGCTGTTACCATTATGAATTGTGCAGCTGTTGTTGACTCAAAGATGCTATACACCGTACTTGAAGTTTACTTTAACATATCAAGTTATCATTCTGACAAGATATGAGTCAATGAACAGTCATCTACCCATCAAGATCCACCAACATCCTGTAGCAAATTGTATGCAATTGGAAATCAATGTGTCTCATATAGGCCTAACCCAGATGTGTAAGCAGGTGTTATGGTCAAATCAGGTGATCAAGGAAAGCCCTTGTATGCATGTCACATTGCATCTCTTGTGGTCAAACTGTGATATCACTTGTTGCATTACTTACAGCAACTTTGTGTTCCACTTCTCCCACAGGTAACCTATCCAATCTCACCATGGAAAGGACACCTGAGACTGCCACCACCCTTCTGAATGAAGTCCTCAGTGAGGAATACACCCTTTGATGTGTGGATAGTGAGGACAAAGCTGGCCCATCTGGGACACCTGGTCAGTCAACAACTGTGAGCCTCACCCTGCCCACATCTACTCCTCCCAGCCCTGTTGCTTCAACATCACAGGCAACCATTCGCCCCCAAACCTGTGTTCCAAGGACAGTGTATACCATCTTGAGCCCCCCAGTACAGGTACTTGAGTCTCCTGTCATTAACCCAGACAAGGATGGACCTGGCACCAATGGGAGTGGGCAACCTGTCCCAGGGGCAATGGCACGTGAGGCTAGAGTGCATGGGGGGGATGGCGTGGGCCAGAGGATGGAGGCTCCTAGGAATGCAACTAGCCCGGACACCATCTCCCAAGTTTTGGGAGCTTACCAACATTCCCAAGCCATGATGGGTCAGGCACTTACTGTGATGGGGGAGATAAAGCAGCTGCAGAGAGTCAACCACCAGGAAGTCATGCAGCCGTGGCAGGCAGAAAATGCCCACATGGCTTCCATTGCAGGGGTGAGAGACATGAATACCACACTGAGTTGGTTTTGTACTCACTAGCTGGCCCCTTCCACTAGCAATGAAAGATCAGCCCCTTCTCCATTCGGGGCTGCTAGTGGAATGAAGGCCTTACCAGGGGAAGGACATTCCCCCTGCCTCTGTAGCTGAAGAACCCCCCACAAACGTAAACGTCACCCAAAACATCCAGGAGGAGCAGATGCCAAGACCAAAACTGCTGCCAGGAAGTGAACCTCTACTGATTGGTACCCCTTGTATGGCACAGATACACCCTGTTGACGTTTCTGAAACATCTCTTTATTTTCCCATGGTACAAGAAAACTGGACTTGTGTCTCCAAACATCGTAACAGCTACACTGATGATTTAATCCACCATGACAGAACCCTTCACTGTTTACATTCTGTTATATTTGATCCAATTCACTGATTTTGCTATGCACTCCCCAGTAAATACTACTTAACCACAGATCAAGCGTTAGAGTTATTTATCAACCATATTTTAATGTCACCTATAACACCTTGTGCACAAAGACATTTCTCTCAAATGTAAGACATTTGTAATGTTCTGTCTCACATGTACTGTTTCATCTGGGTAGATTTTGCTTTTATTAATAATGATAGACATTACTCTAATCACTTTCATTGAACTTTCCCACATACAGTTTGGTAGAAAGCCAATGATCCCACAGTGAAGTACTGCTGCTCAGTTCAGTGTCAGCATAAGTGTCATACACTGCCACAGCACAGACTACTGAAGTTACGGACTTGTCAGTCTTTCAGTATCCCAATAGGCAAACATGATGTTACAAAGTATCTTCAGCTAAAGCCTTATCATATACCCATACCAAAGCTCCCAATTGACCATACCCCATGATGCAGACAGAGGCCAGTACAAATGCCCCCAGTCAAGGAACCTTCCACTTACCATGGTCAGGTATCAGTAGGCATGACACTCTTCTCTGTCAGTCTTGATACACATCCACAGTGGCCTGCAGTGAGTAAACACAGTGACAGCTACATACAAGTTACTTATTAAAAATACAAACCATTTTGATGGTTGAGAGTATGGATAGCACAGGATGACAAGTGTGAGTGACAAAGGAACACACACATGACACCACTGAACAAACCTCCAATGCAATACAGGTCTATAGAGTGTCCTGACAGTCTGGGCATGGAACTCACACACTACAAATCTCATGCCTGACAGTACCTTGTACAATCCATGTCCACTTCACTTGTCAGTCTGCAAATTCCACCTGCCTGTGACAATGTCAGATATTGTCAAATGAGGGTGAGCTTTTGAAGTAATCTGCAAGTATAAATGTCAAACATAAGGTATAGGCCACATTGAAAATAAAACATCATACATCCAATTCCCACATACAATGGTGACTGAGACTGTGCATTGTGAGAAAATAAGACTATGGTGATATAAAGCATGCACACTACTCCATGTCACATTCTGCATGCACATCAGAGTTATGTGTTTTGAAGTTACTTATGACCTGTCTGATGGTTATACTAAGTTCCTTATCAAGCATCCCCAAGCCTACCAATACCCCACTGAGTAACTAAGATTACATAACATCACTTACCGAAAGTCAGGTGAAGTATTGATATATGAGATCTGCCCTGATGTCTCCAGCTTCATCCTCAACATTCTCATCCTCACTTGGCACATCTGCATGCTCACCCACTGGAAATGCTGGATCCCCCTCATCTGGAATTAATGGGAGCATGCAGTAGGCAACAATAATTTGACATACTTAGGTGGGTGAGTAGAAGAGGGCTCCACCAGACTTATTGATGCTACAGAATCTTGCCTTCAGGAGCCCAAAAGTCCGCTCCACAACACGCTTTGTCCTTCTGTGGGCCTCACTGAAGTGGACTTCCCCTGGCGTGGTTGAGTACCTCACTGGTGTCAACAACCAGGGACGGGTTGGGTAACCGGAGTCCCCTGTAAAGAAGAGGTTAGAAAGGCAAACCTACATAACAGACATCCACACATTAGTTAGCAGATAAAAGTTACAGACACATATGACATATGCGACTTACCACCCAGCCAGGCCCTCTCTGTGTATTGTTGTGTCATCATCAGTGAGATCCTGCTGTTCCCCATGATGAAGAAATCATGGACTGACCCCTAGTACCTCAAACAAATTTGTGAAACGTAGAGGTCTGTCAAACAGACCACTTGGACATTGATGGAGTTGAAGTTTTTCCTGTTCCTATATAGCTGTTCATTGGCTTTTGGGGGAACCAAGGCTACATCGGTGTGCCATCTATGGCTCCAACCATATGTGGAATATGTCCAAACCCATAAATATCAGCCTTTACATGGGCCAAATCTTCATGTTGTGGAAATCTGATGTAGCTGCCTAGGTGTTCCAACAATGCAGATAGTACAGCCTTCAAGACCAGACTGAACATAGGATGTGACATCCCTGCAGTTAGGGCCACTGTATTTTGAAAGGAGCCTGTGGCCAGGAAGTGCAGCACTGAAATAACTTGTAGAAAGGGTGGTATGCTAGGGGGTTAAGATTAGCAGTCATCAGATCTGGCTCCAACTAATGACAGAGATTCATGATTGTATGCCTATTTAGGGGGTAGATCTAAATCACTTCACTCCTCCATTGTCTGCAGGTCTGCTAGTGGACGGTACACTGGAGGTTCTCTTACTCTTCTCATGCCAGGGTAAGTAAGTGGGAGAAAACCAGAATGTATGTGTCTCACTCATTCTGTACATTATAATCACAGATAATGCTCTGAAATGCCACATTAAACTGTAAAAACGCTGTACACTGAACATACCTAAGCAAAGAATGGCATTTTACTCCATTCACATCTCCTTTCCTCTATCATATTTCAGAAATGGAAAAGCATGTCACTGACAGTCTATGTGACATTAACATTCTTACCATATTGAACATATACGGCACACATATACCATATGTCAGATTGTCATTGGTCTGCTGACTATGCTACTACATTTACATTACTTACAACACATCAGTTTAGCATTATGTACATACTTCATGCACATTGCTACATGTTTGCTCAAAGCCAGCAGTGAGCACAATGTCGTAGGTATGTTTCACAGCTTGTGATGCAACTTTAAGATAACATTTTCAATCATATATGAGCCTTAACATGGCAGCTGCCTGACCTACTGTACTGGACAATAGGAAGTGACCTAAGTCTGCCGGTGGAAGTTGTCATGGCGGTAGGCGGATACAACCACGGTGGACATTGCCATTGGAACACATTGCTGTCTTTGGCGGTCTTGGGCCAATGGAGATGTCCACCTGCAGTAATGCTCTTTTACGTGCAGGATGTGAACGTCATGTCATATTTCATCGCTCACTTGACTCCTGACACTGCTGCCAGCAAGATCTCCACAACCTGAGCTGCTGTGTCCTGCCTCTGGGAGCAATCAGGCGACATCCTGCAGGTGATAGGGCCCCTGCCTTTCTCCCCTGAGGAGCTTAGAAAGCTTGTGGAGGAGGTCCTACCCCTATACGTACAGCTCTGTGGTGCACCAGAGGAACAGGTAATTGCACTGAAAGTGCAATGTTTTAAGGGTTAAGTGTATGTTGGTGCCCAGGGGATGTAGTGGAATGAAGGATTGTGGTAAAATGTGTGGGTAGATGGCCATGTGCATATGTGTAAAGATAGATTTTGAGGTCCTGAGACATAGTAGAGTGTGTGTGATGTATTTACCTTGCCCTAACTGCAGACTGTAATACATGACCAGTGAAAGTGGTGTAAAAATAAATTGGAAAGGTATAACATTTTTAGAGATTTGCTTGTGGTCTGGTCACATGTTTCAAGCTGACACCTGGTGCTAGATGTGCATGTTGTATGCCTGTCTCATCATCACACATGGCTTCACTGCAGATGGTCATCCTTAATTGAAGGGGATATTGAAGGCAGTCTTTGTATGGCTGGTTGCACTAACTTGTTTTCACCCTGTTCGTTTTAGTATTGTGTACATGGACATGACATTCTCTTCTTGTCTGTGTCAAGGAAGGTACGGTCGATGGTCTCCAGACACAACATCGCTGTGCAGAGGACTGGCGGCGGACCACCACCCACCCCTCCCGAATTCACAGCATGGGAGCAAGAGGTCCTTAACATCCTGCATCCTGCGGGCCTCGCTGGAGTAGGCGGAGGAATGGACTCTGGTAAGTCTAGTCTCAACTACTCCCCCCCCCCAACCACCAGCATGCCAACCCCCACCCCCACCCTCACCCCCAACCCCCAGCACACAGCCTCCCTGCCAATGTCCCACCAGCACAACCCACCCAACCCAAAACCAAACCCTGAATGCCAACACAAACCATGGACACCCATCACCTATGCATGACCACTGCACATACCCATCCCCCCCACAAACCACCCTCACAACTCCTGCCACAAGGGAATGCCAGCACTGGGGGACAAGGGCACCCACAAATCGCACACCATGGAACACACAGAAGCAATAACCATACTCTTTCACCCCTGCAGGGCCCGAACGCCAACACACCGGCCAGGAGGGTCCAGATATGTCCATCCCACCCCCAGAACAGGCCCGCAGTGAGGACAGCAGCTCTGTCGACCTGGAACCTGATGACCAGCCCGGACCATTGGGGGCCTCTGGACAGTCGGTTCCCCACACACAGACACAGGCCACAGCAGACCTAACCCCCTCTGGGAATATCAGCACCGCTCCCACCCAGCGGGCCCATGCCTCTGTCTCCAGGACAGGTCAATCAGCGGTGTGTCCGCCACTACAGGGCACCCAGGCTGACCCAACACCCCAACAACAGGGACCTGGGGGCAGTGGTAGTGGGCACACCGTCCAGGGGACAGAGGCCCGGGGAAACAGGGCAACTGGGAGGGCTGCAGTGCGACAGGGGGGGGAGGACAGGCCCAGGGAACCGACTCTCCAAGAGGCCCTCACCACCATCATGGGAGCATACCACCGCTCCCAGGAGACGATGGCGACGGTAATGGCCAGGTCCCAGGAGATCCAGGCACAGCAGGAGGAACGGTACATGGGGTACAGAGAGGAGCTCAGGAACATCGTCCAGGCCCTGAACCTAATAGTCACCACATTGCGGGACCATGTGGCACCCCAAAGGGCTCCTGTCACCAGCCCGGACCAGGAACAGCCTACCACCTCCGCCGGCGCTAGTGGACAGGAGGCCCCCACACAACGACGGGCCACCAGAACCCCACCTCCTGCTGAAGATCAACCACCCCGCAAGAGGAGCCTGAGATCACAAAGGAAGACAGAGTAGGATGCCAAGACCCCCGCCAGCCTAAGATCCCCCCCGGATGTCATTCCACTGTCCCACATCGTCACCCTGTCCAACCTTGAACTGCCCCTGCTCCATCCTTCCACAGGCATATGGACAATGCACCTGTGCGACCGAGAACTGGACTCTGCCATGGACATCACTCCACCCCCACCCATCACCGTTTTACTATCATGGACCTATATGTAGCACTTTAAATAAATCACTTATTGCACTTAAAACACTCAGGAGTCTGCTTGTATTCTTAACAAATGTATTACACATAACGGTTCAAAAATGTACAGTTACATTGTGATGACAACATACCAATGTCAATTTGCTTTACTCCATGGCCGAACAAACCAGAAGTCACGCAGTGGGTCATACAGCTCTGAAAAGCCAAGGGAAAGTCACAATTCAGTTGAAAGGAACTGGGGGGAAACACAGAAAGTAGAGATGCAGGAGGCCAGAAGTAAATGTAAAATGCCGTGGGGGATTCTTACCTGGGTGCTACTGAAAATACTGTTGTATGATCGTGTCCCTGTTGTCCGTGTCGTCCTCGTCGTCTTCCTGCTCTTCACTCTCCACAGCTGCTACAACACCACCATCTGGACCATCCTCCTGCAGAAAAGGCACCTGGCGTCGCAATGCAAGATTGTGAAGCATACAGCAGGCCACGATGATCTGGCACACCTTCTTGGGTGAGTACATTAGGGATCCCCCTGTCATATGCAGGCACCTAAACCTGGCCTTCAGGAGGCCGAAGGTCCTTTCTATGATCCTCCTAGATCGCCCATGGGCCTCATTGTACCGTTCCTCTGCCCTGGTCCGGGGATTCCTCACTGGGGTCAGTAGCCAAGGCAGGTTGGGGTAACCAGAGTCACCTATTAGCCACACACGGTGTCTCTGTAGCTGTTCCATCACATAGGGGATGCTGCTATTTCGCATAACATACGCGTCATGCACTGACCCAGGGAACATGGCATTTACATGGGAGATGTACTGCTCAGCCAAACAGACCACCTGGACATTCATCGAATGGTAACTTTTCCTGTTTCTGTACACCTGCTCATCGTCTTTTGGGGGTACTAAGGCCACATGGGTCCCATCAATGGCACCAATGATGTTGGGGATATGTCCAAGGGCATAGAAGTCAGCCTTCACAGTGGCCAAATCACCCTCCTCAGGGAAAATAATGTAGCTCCGCATGTATTTCGTCAGGGCAGACAACACTCTGGACAAAATCTTAGAAAACATAGGCTGAGACATCCCTGATGACATGGCCACTGTTGTCTGAAAAGACCCACTTGCCAAAAAATGGAGGACTGACAGAACCTGCACCAGAAGGGGAATTCCTGTGGGTTGGCGGATGGGGGACATCAGTGCTGGCTCCAGCTGGGCACACAGTTCATGTATAGTGGCTCGGTCAAGTCGGTAGTGAAGTATTATATGACGTTCCTCCATTGTCGACAGGTCCACCAGCGGTCGGTACACGGGAGGATTCATCCTTCTCCTCGCAAGTCCCAGCCGACGGTGCCTAGGAAGGACAACATGGAGCACAGAGTCAAGCAACCCACAGGTACGTAACTACAGCTTGCACAGTACACGATTGTCAATGCATTGAATGGCTTGTATGAGTGGCAATGCAAGGCCTAGGCCTGTGTGACGCAGTAGTAATTAAACCCTGTGGTCCCTTGTAATGGCGGCTGCCTGACCTGAGAAGTGTGACAGTGGGATGTGAAGTCAATGCGCTGGCGTGACACACCGTGGCGGTAGGTGGTCGAAGACCGCGGCGCAAAGCTGCATTGGTTAACATCGAGCCCTATGGGTTTCACGAGCCAATGACTAGCTGCGCCGGCGGTCGCGGAACGCACCGCGGCGGTACGCGCCGCGGCGGCCGTGACCGCCATTTTCTATCTGGTTAATCACTCGAGACCTGATCATCCACAGGAGAGGACCTACACTGCAAGTGCTGCTGTGACCTCGGTCTGGGAGATACAATGGCTGCTGCGACTGGGGAAAGGGCCCCTGCCTTCACTACAGAAGAGTTGGAGAAACTTGTGGATGGGGTCCTGCCCCAGTATGCGCGACTCTACGGTCCTCCAGACCAACAGGTAAGTACACTGTGTGCACGTTGAATGGGCTATGCCTGGGTTGTGTATGGTGGATGTAAGATGGTGGGGTGGGGGGACAATGACGAGTGCAAGGCACGACAGATGAGAGCATGTGCCACATGGCAAGGTTGGGGAGGGGGGGACAATCGCATCTATCATGCGTAAAATTGATGATATTTCAATTTCCACCCTGTACATGTCAAATAGGTCAGCGCCCATCAGAAGATCGACATTTGGCGTGCCATCGCCAAGGAAGTCCGGACCCTGGGGGTCCACAACAGATGGGGCACCCACTGCCGCAAGAGGTGGGAGGACATCCGCCGCGGGACCAGGAAGACCGCCGAGTCACTGCTGGGGATGGCCTCCCAACCTAGGAGGGGTGCCAGTCGTACCCTGACCCCCCTGATGTCCCGGATCCTGGTGGTGGCCTACCCCGATTTGGATGGGCGCGTGACGACATCACAGCAGACACAAGGGGGTGAGTACCAGCACATTCAGCTATCTTTACGCGCAGTGGAGGTGCCTGGGTGGGGGAGGAGGGCTGTGGGTGACATTAGGCCAGGGCGCTTTCTGTATTGTATTCCTCTCCTTTAGCCATGTCCCTGTGCCCCCGCCCCCCACCTCTGTACGGTGACAGGTACAGCTAGCCATGGTCCTGCATCACCCATGTGCGCGTTTGTTGTCCCTAGACCTGTTGGCCCAGTCACCAGTACTCAGTAGTGTACCCCGATTGCGCGGCTTAGTGCATGAGGCTCCTGTGTCTGTCCTCTCCGCCAACGGTGTTGACAATGCATGTACTCAACCTTTTATTATGTCTCCCCCCACCCTTTTTCTTTATCTTCTTGTGCATGTGTGCTTCAGCATCATCAGGCGGAGGAGACTTGGCACCGGAGCACGAGGGAGCTGCGACTCACAAGGCCCCGGTGGGCCATGGCACAGACACCGAGGCCACCAGTGATACAGAGGGCGAGGGGAGCTTCACAACGGGGAGCCGTGGTGAAACCAGCGACACCGACACGTCCTCGGATGGGAGCTCCCTAGCGGTGGCGGCAACATCCGTGCCCCCCGCCTCTACAGGTACAGCCGCCACCCAGCGCACCAGCTCCGCCCTCCCAGCAGCCCCTCAGCCTACGCTTCGTGCCCGCTCGCCCAAGAAGGCGGGCATCTCCTTCGCCCCAGGCACCTCAGCCCCTGCCCCTGTTACCCCTGCTGCCCTCAGTGAGGAGGTCATTGACCTCCTGAGGACCATCATTGTTGGGCAGACTACCCTTTTGAATGCCATCCAGGGGGTAGAGAGGGAGGTGCATCGTAGCAATGCATACCTGGAGGGCATTCATTCGGGTCAGTCTGCCCATCAACGATCGTTCAATTCTCTGGCCTCAGCACTGACGGCAGCCATTGTCCCTGTTTCCAGCCTCCCTCTTCTAACTGCCTCCAGCCTGTCTCTATCTCCTGTTCCTCTGCCTATCCCATCCACACCATCAGACCAGCCTGCACACACCTCAACACCCAAGGGCAGCTCATCCAGACATAAGCACCACAGATCACACAAACATTCACCCAAGCAACACCCAGATGCAGACATGCCAACAGCCACTACCACCTCTGTGTCCCCCACCTCCTCGTCTCCCTCCTCCCTCCCTGTGACGTCTACACTCACACCTGCATGCACACCACCAACAGCCAGTACACCCATCACCAGCACACCCTCCAGTACAGTCCGCACACGTGCAGTCACCACCCCCACTGCCATTTACACGTCCCCTGTGTCCTCTCCCACTGTGTCTGTCACCCCCTCTCCCAAGACACACAAACGCAGGCAGCCACCCACCCAACAGCCAACCACCTCACGACAGCCTGCAGCCCATGCACCTTCACCCAAGGACAGCACACCTGACTCTCCTACAACCACCTCCTCTTCCTCCACTCCCATAACCACTGCACCTACCGTTTACCTTGGTCCTAAAAAGTTTTACCTCTCCAATCTTGACCTCTTTCCCTCACCTGACCCACCCCCTCCATCTGCTAAGAGTCCCAAGAGCACCTCAGCCACCACCAGCCCGGGTTCACGTGTCAGCGTAGTCCATGGATTTTGGAGTCCCCCCTTTGCCAGCAGTGAGACATCGGTCAGCAGCAAGGGGACAGCCAGCCCCCCCCTGGAAAGAGGACCCGGAAAGTGAGGGGCCGCCGCGGGAGGAATGCCACGGCTGCCCCCAAGGACCAAAGTTCGGACACTTCACCTGCCACAACATCCAGGGGAGGCAAGGCCCAGAGAGCCACAGCGAAGGAGGGCAAGGGCAGCAGGGCGGAGAAGTCAGGCAGCAGGAGCGCGGACCAGGAGGGTCCCACAAGCCCCATCCCGGGTGTGAGGGAGGACACCCAAGGGCCCAGGACACCGTCACCGAAGGGTCCAGCAACTGGACGGTCGGAGGGCGACTGAGCAGGGAGTCCTGCCCAGGTCTGACTCCCTGGAATTACAGGACAAGCACCGCTGAAGAGGGCCCCGCCGTGCAGGAAGGCACCGCTGAAGAGGGCCCCGCCGTGCAGGAAGGCACCACTGAAGAGGGCCCCGCCGTGCAGGAAGGCACCGCTGAAGAGGGCCCCGCCGTGCAGGAAGGCACCGCTGAAGAGGGCCCCGCCGTCCAGAAAGGCACCGCTGAAGAGGGCCCCGCCGTCCAGAAAGGCACCGCTGAAGAGGGCCCCGCCGTGCAGAAAGGCACCGCTGAAGAGGGCCCCGCCGTGCAGGAAGGCACCGCTGAAGAGGGCCCCGCCAAGACAGGCCCCGCTCCGCTGGGCCCTTCCTGTCAAGCACCGCTCTGCTGGGCCCTTCCTGTCAAGCACCGCTCCGCTGGGCCCCGCCGTCTCAAGCACCGCTCCGCTGGGCTCTTCCTGTCAAGCACCGCTACGCTGGGCCCCGCCGTCTCAAGCACCGCTCCGCTGGGCCCCGCCGTCTCAAGCACCGCTCCGCTGGGCCCTTCCTGTCAAGCACCGCTCCGCTGGGCCCCGCCGTCTCAAGCACCGCTCCGCTGGGCCCTGCCGTCTCAAGCACCGCTCCGCTGGGCCCTTCCTGTCAAGCACCGCTCCGCTGGGCCCCGCCGTCTCAAGCACCGCTCCGCTGGGCCCTTCCTGTCAAGCACCGCTCCGCTGGGCCCTTCCTGTCAAGCACCGCTCCGCTGGGCCCCGCCGTCTCAAGCACCGCTCCGCTGGGCCCTTCCTGTCAAGCACCGCTCCGCTGGGCCCGCCGTCTCAAGCACCGCTCCGCTGGGCCCTTCCTGTCAAGCACCGCTCCGCTGGACCCTTCCTGTCAAGCACTGCTCCGCTGGGCTCTTCCTGTCAAGCACCGCTCCGCTGGGCCCCGCCGTCTCAAGCACCGCTCCGCTGGGCCCTTCCTGTCAAGCACCGCTCCGCTGGGCCCTTCCTGTCAAGCACCGCTCCGCTGGGCCCCGCCGTCTCAAGCACCGCTCCGCTGGGCCCTTCCTGTCAAGCACGGCTCCGCTGGGCCCCGCCGTCTCAAGCACCGCTGGCCCAATGACTGTGCCGGTTCTGTGTCGTGCTAATGTTCACGCTGCACTCTTGGCCACCCTGCCTCCCCCATTGCCTGTGGAGACTGTTATCCACTTGATGGACTGTGACTTTGCACTCCCCTGGATATGACAGTGGGCAAGCCACCCACTGTAGAGACTTGAGAGACTGTGGCTTTGCACTCCCCAGGATATGACAGTGGGCAAGCCACCCACTGTAGAGACTTGAGAGACTGTGGCTTTGCACTCCCCAGGATATGACAGTGGGCAAGCCACCCACTGTAGAGACTTGAGAGACTGTGGCTTTGCACTCCCCAGGATATGACAGTGGGCAAGCCACCCACTGTAGAGACTTGAGAGACTGTGGCTTTGCACTCCCCAGGATTGAACAGTGGGCATGGTGGCCCCTTCTTGGATCTGGCGTCGTGGACTCATGTGGCTGTGGTGCCCCCCCTTCCCTTCCCCCTGAGGTGCCTGTAGTTTTGTCATCTGATGCCCCTGCAGTGTTCTCTCCAACGGACTCATGTCTCCTGTGTGGGCTTTGCCCATGTGTTGATACACTTTGGCCCACGGACATTTTCAATTTCTGTGACTGTGCGGGACTTTCTGCCTCTATTTCTCGGTCACGCAATGTTTACATTTGAAATTTTTTGCTTCATTTTCCTATTTTACCATGTCTTCAATGAACCTATTTTTTACATAAATGTTGTTTCTCACTTTAATCATATCTTTTCGTTATTCCGGGGGGTTTGGGTGGGGTCACTTTGACTTGGTGCTCTGCATTGGTGTGTAGATAGTTGGGGGGTGGGTGTGATGCGTATGTGTGTGCCCGTAACCCTTCCTCCTCCCCCCCTCCCCTGTGTCGTAGGTGCGGTACTCACCGTTGTCGTCTGCGCCGGAGTTCGTACTCGTGGTAGATGAGCAGGTAGACGAGAGCGGGTAGGATGTGTAATTCGGGCTCCATGCTGTCCTCCGTCCTCGTGGAGTGTATAGAGGTGAGCGTTTTCCCGTTCGTAGTCTGTTTCCGCCGTGTTTTTATCGGCGGGGCTCCCGCCCCGGAAAAGGTGGCGGATTGGTGAGTTGTGATAGGGTGGGCGGTACATTGTCTGCCGCCTGCCTGTTGGCGGTGACCGCCACGCTGTTTGTCTGTCCCGCCGTGGCGGTCGGAGTGTTAAAGTGGCGGGCTCTGTTGGCGGTTCCCGCCAGGGTCAGAATTCCATTTTTTTAACCGCCAGCCTGTTGGCGGGTTGGCCGCCGCTTTATCACCGACCGCCAGGGTCAGAATTACCCCCTTGATGTGAAGGTTTCAAAGCTGTGACAATAAGGTAAGTGCAAAGGGTAATGGATATCCAAGGAACACATTGATGTACAGTGCCCAACACTGATACACAGGTATGCACATTCTAATGTGTATAGGGACATGTTACTCTCCAGTATAGTCCCCTCTGTACAGAAGCATATAATAAGCATATGATGATGCACATGTGTCACTGTGTCAATTGTGTATATCATTATAGAGCTTTTCGTATCCTGGTGGTTGTTCTTTTCCATCTACAGATCAACACTCCCAATATCATGATGGTAAATTGTTCAGGTCTTTGACCTCTGTCCACTCCAATGTCCCTTGATCCATGTATATGTGCAACATGGAGTCTGACAATTTGAAGTCATTCTAACTTTTCAAAAGGTTTCTAATGAGTGATAGCATCATGTGAGGCTGTGAGGTCCATGAGACATTTCGCATGCCATACTTACATGACGTATTCAAACCTGTTACAAGGTCAACTACCTTGATAAGTGAGGGATGGACATAGGCATGTGTAATATGTCATCTGAGTGGACAACCTACATGTTGGTAACCATGGAGGTATTGCTAGGGTCCTATTGGATCACATACATTGGTGTCAGGGCTACGAATGTTAGTACTATTTTCATGTTCTTTAGGTGGGAACCCATCTGGGACCACCCCAGCACCATCTCTGTCTGCTACCCCCTTTTCTATCGCCACCCTCCCTGTAGCTCTCCACCCGGTTGGCCGTGTCCGCTCATCCAAGAGGGTGGACATCTTCTTCACTGCAGGCACCTCTGCCCCAGCCCCTGTTAGCTCTGCTGCCCTCAGTGTGGGGGCTATTGACCTCCTGTGGTTGATCTCTGTGGGTCAGTCGACCATCATGAATGCCATCCAGGGAAGGGCAACTCAGATACATAAGAGTAATACATTCCTGGGGGACATTCACGGTGCACTGGCTGGCCTACAGAGATCCTTTCAGGCTCTGGCCTCCACAATGACAGCAGCCAGTGACCCTTTGTCCACCGTCCCCCCTCCACCTTCCTCTTCCCAATCCCAATCCCCCCTTTCCCGACACAGCCAAAGCACACAAACAGACAGGCATGTATCCACCTCAACATCTAAGGGTAGCGCAGACAAACATAAGCACCACAAAACACACCACCAGCATGCACACAAGCAACACACACCTGCACACACAGCAGCAGTCACTACCTGCTCTGACACCCCCACAACTCCCAGCATCACAGACACAACACCTAACACACCTGCAGACACCACACCAACATTCACTGATCCAGCAACCATACCCATCCTTCTCGCAGACACCACCCCAGCAGCCCCTCAGATATCCACCCTAGTCATAACACCTGCATACACCACAACACAGACACGCCTACATGCAGCACATCCACTATACCTACAGTCACCACCCCAACAGACAGCCACCCACCATACAATCCCCAGCACCTCCACCACCCCTCAGCCCAAGATACATAAACGCCCCCACTCACCCACCCAGCAGACACCCACCACCCACGAGCATACCTCCCCCAAACACGCATCCATGATATCCACACAAACACCTCAGACAAACACTCCCTCTTCCTCCACACTCAACCCCTTTTGTTATGACTGTCCCTGTGTGTGCCAAAAGTCTTTCCTCTCAGAGTTTGACCTTTTTCCTACTCCCCCTCCCTCAGTACCAATGCCCCTCCCCTGCCAAGAAGTGGACTCCTCCCAAGAGGACTCAACCCTCCCCAAGCCAAAAACAAATTGCCCCTCCCAAACCAAAGTCCAAACCCCCTCCCAAACCTAAGCCCAAACTCCCCCCTCCACCACCACCCAGATCATTCCTGAGGTGCCTGCCTACCCCCTTCATGCCCCTACCTGTGGAGGTTACTTGGCAGTCAGGGATTAAGTTGGGGCACCATATAGTGCCTTTGGCACGCCTATTTGTTTATATATTGGACTGGTCAATGGCCTTGGACTATTCTATCTGAATTTGATATTAATATATTCTGACAAACCAGTTGTTGGTTTACTGGTCACATCTTTGTCCTGCTTTTCCTATCCTAGGTTTGGGTCATTCCTGCCTGACATTGTTTGTGTGTGAGTATATGTGTATGTGTGGTACTTCCTGTTTTGTCTGGGCAGTGTATGAGGGTGTGTGCAGTGCTTTTTTCCCCCAGGGATAGGGTGTGTGTTGTGTGATGGGCATGTGCATGCTGTAGACATGTTGTAGTGATGCTAATGTGTGGTGTTTGTGTTGACATGTTTTTGTTGTTGTGATATGTGGCTTTGTGTGCTTTGACTGTGTGAGTGGGCGTGTATTGAGCATGGTGTGATGGATATGATGTGCTGTGTGTATGTGATGTGTGTGTCGATTGCTAAGTTGTAAGATTGTGTAATTGTGTGGGTTTATCCCCTATTGGTTGTATATTGTGTTGTATGGATGATGGGTTCCTGGCTAGTGTCGGTTGTGAGGTGCTTGACAATGTGCTTATGATATTGCTGTTGTGGTGTTGTTTTGATGTGTTGGTATGTTGTGTGGGGTTGTGTGAGACTGGGCCTGTGCTGTATTGTCGTGCGTCAGTGTGTGTTCATGAGGTATGTGTGTGCTAGTTGCAGTGTGTGTGCTGTGTAAGTGTGGGTATCTTTGATGTTGTATGTGAGTTTGCATGTCAGTGTACTGTTACGTGTACATGTTGACCTCGCTGCTCCCCATTGTATATTACTGTTCCAAATTTTCACAATGTACACTGTAACAGGTGAGTATGTATACTTACGGTTGCTGCTGTCAACGGTGGCGAAGATTCTGTTGTTGTTCTGCGAGCAGGAGTAGCAGGAGGATATCTAATTGTGGTTCCATTGCGGCTCCGGATGTTTGTGTCTTCCTGGAGGTGAGTGTCTCCTTTTATACAGTTTGTTTCTGCCTGCTTTTCCATGGTGGTCCGGCTGAAATATTGGTGGTGTGCAACCTCGTAATGGGTCCGATGGACACTTGGGTGGTCATTATGACCCTGGCGGTATTACAACGCCAGGGCCAAAACGATGGGAGCACTGCCAACAGGCTGGCGGTGCCTCCCGGCATATTTTGACCGCGGCTGTAGCGCCACGGTCGCACCGCCGGGACCGGCGGTTTTCGCCACAATGGCCCCGGCGGTTGTAATCCGCCAGGGCAGCGCTGCTTGCAGCGCTGCCAAGGGTATTACGAGTCCCCGACCGCCAGCCTTTTTCTGGTGGTCTGAACCGCCAGGAAAAGGCTGGCGGTACGGGGAGTTGTGGGGCCCCTGGGGTTGTGTGCCTCTGGCATGGGCAGTGAAGGGGCCCCCTGACAGGGCCCCATGCCCCATGCGGCTTTTCACTGTCTGCTGTGCAGACAGTGAAAAGCGCGACGGGTGCAACTGCACCCGTCGCATGGCCGCAACACCGCCGGCTCCATTTGGAGCCGGCTCCCATGTTGCGGCCCACATCCCCGCTGGGCCGGCGGGCGGAAACTTGGTTTCTGCCCGCCGGCCCAGCGAGGATGTCCAAATGGGCACCGCAGGAGTGTGGCCGCATTGGCGGGCGCACATCGGTTACAGCTTAGCGGGCGGCGGTAGCCGCCCGCCAATGTTGTAATGAGGCCCTTGGTCTCCGCTGGCCTGGTGGTGCCTTCAATCGTCCGCGGCAGTATGACTGCTCCGGCAGTGCTTTGGCTGTATTTTGTTTGCAACACCTCCACTGTCATAATTTGGTGATCCTCTCTGCCAGCCTGTTGGCAGTCTGACCGCTACCACCAACATGGCGGTCTTCGGCCTGCCAAAGTCATAATGAGGCCCTTTTTCATTATTTGTCATTGACTGCTTTAGGGAGATAGGGTGTGATTACGAGTTTGGTGGTCGAACCACTATCCCACTGTGGCAGTGGTCTCAAGCACTCTGTTTAGTCAGCGGTCTTTTGCCCGCACTACTAAGTTGCATGTAGCCTGAACCGCTCATCACATTGACAGAGTGTGTCCTGCCTGTGAAGCAGTGGACTGCAATGCTGGCTATTCATACTCTGTCACCATCAGGACCACGGGTTCCAACTGAGCAGATTGGGAAAATACAGTGACACTGGCGGTCCCCCGATGGTGGTAGGAAGTCACAGTATGCACTGAGCAAAGCAGCATAACAGTGCTCTTTGGATGGATACAAATACACCTTGAGGACCTCAACGATCGAAACACCTCTTCCCTACTCGCCAATCTTGCCATCCCCAGCCTCAGACAATTGATCACCATGGCCACGCACGCCATAGGACACACTCTATACCCCACTTTTACATCAAGCAACTGGATCACCATCAAGAATATCTTTACCCCAGACTGGACTGACCATCACTGCCTACACTTTGCCGTAACCGCACCCATCAGCCGCCTCTGCGTCCCCAGGCCCCCACAGGAAATGGAGTGAAATCACCTATGAGCAACTCACCACGACCCTTGCCAAATCACCTCACCAATGACGCCAACGCTGCAGCACGCAACCTCAACTCCTGGATCACCTAATGCGCCAACTCCTTAGCCCCCCTCCGATCAACTTCGGTGAAGCGCATCCCAAAGAAAAGCCAGCTGGTTCACCACCGAACTCCAAGAATCCAAATGCCTCTACAGGCACCTAGAGAAGAAATTGAGAAACAGCAAAACCAGCAAAGACCTCGCCACCTTCAGAGACACCACTGTCACCCATCACCAACTTATCAAGAACGCAAAAAAGCTGCACTGCGTGAACACATTAACACCTCCCTGCACAACACAGGAGAACTCTTCACGATAATCAACAAATTCATCAATCCTCCCTCCGAAGCCAGCAAAATCCCCCCATCGCAAGACCTCTGTGACAAACTGGCCACTTTCTTCCACTGCAAGATTAAGGACATCTATGACAGCTTTCTCCAGCAGATCCCTCCCAGCATCATAACCTACGACTGACCCAGCCCGCCCAGAACACACCCAAACTATCCACATCTGGTCCACTCTCACCACAGAAGAGACTGAAATCATCATGAACAGCATTCACTCTGGAGCTCTCACAGACCCCTGTCCTCACCACATCTACAACAGAGCCAGTGCATCCATCGTCCCTGAACCCCGAAAGACGCTGAAGTGCTCCATCAAAACAGCCACCTTCCCTGAAGATTGGAAACACGCTGAAGTCCTCCCCCTCTTAGAGAGACCCACAGCAAACCCTTCAGAGCTCAAGAATTTCAAGCCCATCTCACTTGTACTCTGCCCAGCTAAAGTCCTTCAAACCATAAATTCAGAGCTGCAACAATTCCTCGAGGACAACTCTCTGGATACCTGTCAGTCTGGCTTCCGCAGCACCCACAGTATTGAGACAGCTCTTCTTCCAGCCATTGATGACATCTGCACACTCCTTGATAGCAGCCACACCGCAGCACTCATACCCCTCGACCTCTCAACAGCCTTCGACATAGTCTCCCACAGTACCTTATGCACCAGACTCCATGACGTAGGAATCTGCAGAAAAGCCTTGCAATGGATTCACTCCTTCCTCATCGGAAGAACACAGAGAGTCAAGCGCCCGTCCTTTATATCCAAACTAACAGAAGTCAGCTGCGAAGTCCCTCAGGGATCGTCCCTGAGCTCATCACTCTTCAACATCTACATGGCCCCGCTTGCAGCAATCGCCAGAGAGCATGTAATGACTAATGTGTCAAACGCCGATGACACAACTCATCATATCCCTCACTGCAAAGCTAGCAGGAACGTTCACACCGGGTTGGAAGCCATCACTTCCTGGATGAGGGAGAGCTGCCTCAAGCTCAACTCAGACAAGACTGAGCTCATCATCTTTGGAAACTCCACTTCAGGCTTGGATGACTCCTGGTGGTCCACATCACTAAGCGCACCGCCTACTCTGATTGACCACGCCCCCAGCCTAGGATTTATCCTCGACTCTTCCCTATCAATGACCCAACAGGTAAATGCAGTCACATCTTCCTGCTGGCACACCCCGCCAACTCCACAAAATCTTCAAATGGATCCTGGTTGACTGCTGCAAGATAATCACCCACGCCTTAGTCACAAGCAAGCTCGACTATGGCAACGCACTCTATGCCAGCACCACAACAAAGAACATCACGAAACAACAACTCATCCAAAACACTGCAGCCAGACTCGTACTGAACCTCCCCCGCCAGGAACACATCTCCCAAAACCTGAGGCTCCTCCATTGGCTCCCAGTAGAGAAGTGAATCAACTTCAAGCTACTCACCCACACCTACAAGGCCCTTCACATCGGACCAGCCTACCTGAACCATCGCATCTCATTCCATAACCCCACAAGACCCCTCTGCTCTGCCTAGAAGGTGTTAGCCACCATCCCATGCATCCGGAAAACCACTGCCAGAGAACGATCTTTCACTCACCTACTTCGCAGCTAAGAGCTGGACTAACCCAGCCACGCACCTCAGGCAAAGTCCATCACTCAAAATCACAAAATAAAATTATGGACGGAGTGTTGAAACCTTTCACCCCAAGTCACAGATCTGGGTTTAATCCATCATTATTTTGCTTGCCACATCACCCCAGATTGGACACAGCTATATGCAAATCAGCCTTGACCCTGCTCCCAATGGGAGCAGTCCTGCCCAAACTGCCAAGCCAGGTCCTCCCTGGACAGGAATCAAGCATCCTACGACCAGTTTCAGGGTATCACCCTTCATCAGCCAGGCTAGCTTGAATCCAGTGGCACAGCAAGCAATGGACCCATGTCTGGGCATACCCTTCCCACTTAGGGCACACAAGGCAAAATCACAAAATAAAATGATGGACAGAGTGTTGAAACTTTTCAAACACTCACCCACAATCACAGATCTGGGTTTAATCCATCGTTATTTTGCTTGCCACGTCACCCCAGTTTGGACCCACCTATATGCAAATCAGTCTTGACCCTGCTCCTAATGGGAGCAGTCCAGCCCGAACTGCCAAGCCAGGTCCTCCCTGGACAGGATTCAAGCATCCTGGGACCAATTTCAGGGAGGACCTGGCTTGGCAGTTCGAGCTGGAGTGTTCCCATGAGGAACAGGGTCAAGACTGATTTGCATATGGCTGGGTCCATACTGGGGTGGCATGGTGAGCAAAAGAACGGTGGATTAAACACAGATCTGTGACTGGGGTTGAGTATTTGCATTGTTCAGCATTCCGCCCATCATCCTTTTGTGTTGCTAAAGTTGCCCTAAGAGCGAAGGGTATGCCCAGACGTGGGTCCCTTGCTCACTGTGCCACTGGATTAAAGCTAGCCTGTCTGATGAAGGGTGATACCCTGAAACTGGTCCCAGGATGCTTGTTCCCGGTCCAGTGAGGACCTGGCTTGGCAGTTTGAGCTGGACTGTTCCCATGAGGAACAGGGTCAAGACTGATTTGCATATGGCTGGGTCCAAACTGGGGTGGCATCGTGAGCAAAAGAATGATGGATTAAACCCAGATCTGTGATTGGGGGTGAGTGTTTGCATTGCTCAGCACTCCGTCCATCATCCTTTTGTGTTGCTAAAGTTGCCCTAAGTGGGAAGGGTATGCTCAGCAGTGGGTCCCTTGCTCACTGTGCTACTGGATTCAAGCTAGCCTGGCTGATGAAGGGTGATACCCTGAAACTGGTCCCAGGATGCTTGTTTGCGGTCCAGGGAGGACCTGGCTTGGCATTTCGAGCTGGACTGTTCCCATGAGGAACAGGGTCAAGACTGATTTGCATATGGCTGGGTCCAAACTGGGGTGGCATGGTGTCAAAAGAACGATGGATTAAACCCAGATCTGTGACTGGGGGTGAGTGTTTGCATTGCTCAGCACTCCGTCCATCATCCTCGTGTGTTGCTAAAGTTGCCCTATGTGGCAAGGGTATGCCCAGACGTGGGTCCCTTGCTCACTGTGCCAACGGATTCAAGCTAGCCTGGCAGATGAAGGGTGATACCCTGAAACCGGTCCCAGGATGCTTGTTTCCGGTCCAGGGAGGACCTGACTTGGCAGTTCGGGCTGGACTGGTCCCATGGGGAACAGGGCAATACTGATTTGCATATTGCTGGGTCCAAACTGGGGTGGCATAGTGAGCAAAAGAACCATGGATTAAACCCAGATCTGTGACTGGGGGTGAGTGTTTGCATTGTTCAGCACTCTGTCCATCATTCTTTTGTGTTGCTAAAGTTGCCCTAAGTGGGAAGGGTATGCCCAGACGTGGGTCCCTTGCTCACTGTGCCACTGGATTCAAGCTAGCCTGACTGATGAAGGGTGATACCCTGAAACCGGTCCCAGGATGCTTGTTTCCAGTCCAGGGAGGACCTGGCTTGGCAGTTTGGGCTGGACTGTTCCCATGGAGAACAGGGTCAAGACTGATTTGCATATGGCTGGGTCCAAACTGGGGTGGCATGGTGAGCAAAAGAACGATGGATTAAACCCAGATCTGTGACTAGGGGTGAGTGTTTCCATTGTTCAGCACTCCGTCCATCATCTGTTTGTGTTGCTAAAGCCCATCACTCATCATCTTCAGGAAGAACCTCAAGACATGGATCTTTGAATGAGGACCAGACCCACCACCAGCGTCCTGAGTAGTTGCGCTTTATAAAAACTGATTGATTGATTGATTGACACTGCTGTCCATTGGCCAAGTGGATACACCTGCAAATCACACTATAAAACACCCGATTCCAGACCATGGTCCTTTGCCACCCCACTGCATCACTGCAATTCTGAGACAACATTTTGGTGAGAGAAGGCAGTCCTTTTTCCCATCCCCTTTACTACTTTACACAGACTTTTCCAGCACGTTTTCTCATCATCCATTTGTGTATTTTTGGTTGTACTGTCACTGACTTTAACTTGGGGATATGTCAAGGGAAAAAGGTCCACATATTTCAAAGGCAGAGTTGGCAGTTATGGTGGATGAAATCATAAAAGTAGACATACGGTTGCTTGGAGCTTAAGTACAACACACTATTAGTCAGAAAAGGGATGTTTGGTCCAGAATGGTTGTGAATGCTGTAGGTATCACCCTACACACACAGGAGGAAATTAGGAAGAGGTGGAACAACCTGGGGGGAAAGTGCATTCCTTGGCCTCCAAGGAACACCAGAAGCCAATAGGATAGGTGGTAGTCCTCCTAACACCCCAATCAAAATGTTTCCACAGGAGGAGGAGGTCTTGTAGATCCTACATCCTAAAGGCTTGACAGGAATACCTGGGGCAGTGGAGTCTGGTAAGTTATACCTCGCTAGCTGTCAAAATACCTCAATGTCCTGTGTGCTCCCAGTTCAACTTTTGCCATTGTGTTTCCTAACATGCAGTCTCCAAAGTATCAGAGATTTTGAATTATATGTGTCAATGTGTATTGTTGCATATAAAATCACATGTATTAATCTCTATTACATGCATATGTTATTATGGTGTCTGTAAGTGTAGTCCTCCGATAATATCATTTTAGGACCTATGATGTGTGTCATTATGTAAATATATGGTCCAACTCACCTGCATTTTGTGAACAGGTTTGTTACATTTATCCTTTTGTAAGTGTTGGCAAATAGAGATTGAAATGACTGCAACTACCATGAGACACTGTTTCTGTAACTCAAAACAAGATGAAAATTGTGATTTTACCCATTCTCACTTGTCTGACATATTACAGCTGATATTCATTTCGCATGAAGTTAGCAATCAATGCAATGCTCTACTCACAGACATTTCTGCCTACTTTGTTTTATGTTGTCCTGGTCTTCTCGAAACAATTGATGGGATGAGTGATACCATACAAGGGTGTGCCTCAAATATTTTCTAATCATGAAGTTAACTCATCAGATTAGAAGTTGCAGGTGACCCATTGACTCTGCACTGCTCATATGATGACTAATGCTAAATATGTCAACTCTCCACTGTGTTGGCTTGCATGTTTGGGAGATGTCATGTTTATTCCTTTATCCAAAAAAACAACATATCAGGACATCTAATGAACTGTTTAATTCAAGTACATGTATTTATAGTCTACAAATGTCTTGTCAACAAGTTCAATACCACTGAAAAATATCACAATAATAATTTCTACCTATTTTGTCTTTTTGTAGGTTTCTACTTACTGTGTCACAAAAGATTTGGATGTAGATACCACACTTCCACCAATAACAATGTTCTCTATTTCACAACACGTCAATCTGGCAGAGCACTTGCCCAGAGCCTGACCACAGAAGAGACACCCACTCCACCCCAGGACCAAGCCTTCTGGGATGTCAACACTCCTGGGGATCTGGATGAGGATGGTGGTGCAGGTCCATCTTTTCAGCCTGAGCAGACGACAACAGTGAGTGTCACTGGACCCACAACAACACCTCCCACCCCAGCTACAACAACTCACCCAACATCAGTCCCCATAACCTGGGTATCTGGCACAGGAACAACCATTGTCTGCCACCCAGTGCTAGGTTCTGATGTGACAATCACCACCCCAGCTATAGATGGGCCAGGAACCAGTGGGAGAGGGCACCCTGGGCCAAGGATTCAGGCTCGTGTTGGTAGGGGGATGGGAAGGTAACTGTGGACCGGCAGAGTGAGGCCACTGGGGGCACTCATACACAGGACACCATCAACTAAGTCTCGGGAGCCTATGATGAGTCTCAAGGCATGATGGACCAGGCAGTCTCTGAAATCCGGGAGATTTAGCAGGTGCAGAGGGACATACACCATGAGATGGGGGCCCATCCCTCAAACATGGGCTCCCTAATTGGGGTCCTGCTGGACCATCTACCTCTTGCTGTGGTCTAAGTACATCAGGTCTATCAGCATCTGCAGCAGCCAAAGGAAGGGAGGCCCTGGCAGAGGAAGACACACCTGCATACACCCCTGTCTCTGCAGCTCTGGAATCCCCCACCCCCACTGGCAAGCGGAGACGTCCACACAAATTACCAGGAGGGGTGGATGACAAGGCCTCCACCACCACCAGCAAGAAACCTCTAACCTAATTTCCTCCTGTGTGCATAATTCATTCACTCTGGACTATTTCCAGACACATCTACCCTTCTGATGGCAGTAGTATTTTGGACAATGAACTTCAAACAATTTGGAATCTACAACAGTTTCATTCACTATGACTAATTTCCTCAGTTTTCCTGTTTGGTTTTCACAATGTTAATTTTCTCCTTGTGCACTTAAATAAATCCACTAGTCTGAAACTCATTGCCTGCTAAGGTATATCTTATATCTAGCAATGTATATATGTACTCCCATATGAACTTTACAATGGCAAAAATATCTACTTGTGTAAACATGAATATGTTGCAACTACACTATGTTTAGTTCAGGATCACAACTGGGTCTCACCAAAACATACATACAAGTGTGTTTCCATGTACTATCTTTATTACATTGCACTAGCATTAGGCTGGCATTATGTCAGAAACAGCAAATCAAACATGAGACCAATAATCTGCCAGTGGTCACACTTTCAGTTGCAGACCTTAACAACATGGAAGGAGGGGATACATCTGACAATTTTCTATTGAAAAGGCAACATAAAACTTGTCTATGTGACCAGCTGGAGCCATATCACTTAGCCCACAAAGGGAATCCCACATCAATAACACCAATAGACAAACACATGGCAGCACTACATTTCCTGATCACAGTATCATTCCAGTCCATTGTTCCAGTATCTGGTGGAATGTCACAAACCAATTTCCGTGCTGTGCCACAAGCACTTTACCCTATAATGAGGAGACACATCAACAGCTACATACACTTTATACACAATGAGGATTTAGCCACAGTGAAGGGAGAATAGCATGATTTGGCTCAACAACATTTTGTTGGGGCACATGATGGCACAAATATTGCATTGGGACCACCATGTGACAAGGAACGACTGCAATCAATTCTTCATAACTTCGATCCTATCACTGTGCAAGCTGTCTTTACACAGGATGTGTACACCCAAAGTCTGTGTCTGTCATACCCAGGAACAACCCATATACCCATTGTACTTCCAAAGAGCATCATATACCAGCAAATGCCACAACTGAATTGTCCAAATGAAGATGCCATGGTAAAGGTACCTAAAACAGACCAAAAAAAAGAAATCAGCTATCAAACCATTCATATAAGACTATTCACATTGTCAGCTTCTGAAGAACACAGCCCATGACAAAAATATGATCAAAACAAAGCAACACAAAGTGACCATGTGTCAAAACCTTGTTCAACAAACACCTTTTATCTGGAGTACCCAGAGTTTTCCCTCCCTAATATTTCCCTTAACATGCTCCTCTCATCATCACAAGAAGAGTTTCTGTAAGAGTCAAAGTTATGACATTTGACAAAAATACTTCCAACTCATGAAAAGATGTTGATGAGATCATGACGCAAGTCAGCTCCTTCCTCTTTTCCACTATCATCATCAGTTGGCATCCCAGTATCCTCACCAGGTGGCACTTCATGGTCTCCATCCTCTGTGATATAAGGGATATTCCATCGTAGGGCAAGGTTGTGGAGCATGCAGCAGGTTACGGTGATTTGACACACCTTCCTAGGTGAGTAGAGGAGGGCTACCCCAGTTTTGTACAGACATCTAAATCTGACCTAAAGGAGCACAAAAGCCCACTCTACTTGCCGCCGTGTCATGGGCCTCATGGAAGCAGACTTCCCCTGCCGTTGTTGGATTCCTCCGTGGTGCCAACAACCATGGCCGGCTGGGATAGGCTGAGTCTCCTAAATGGAAGACCGACATAAGTGCACCATTAGGTTACACAATTTCGGATTATACTATCTGACATTATCCACACAAAGTTAGGACAGGTCATACTTACCAACAAGCAAAGTACAAAGGAATCATGGACTGATCCAGGGAACCAGGAAGATGTTTGAGATATACAAATGGGGTAAGCGTAAGCAGACAATTTGCATGCTGATAGAATGGAAGTTCTTCCTATTACTGTAAACTTATTCCCTGGCTTGCGGTGATACTAAGTCAATATGGTAGCCAAGCAAATCCACGAAAGCCAACCTTCACATTGACTAAATCCTCATGTCTTGCTAACTGGATAATTGGATGTAGCTGTCAGTGTGTCTCACTATTGCTAAAAGCATGTCTTTTAGTGCACCACAGAAACTTGGTTGTGACATATAACCAGATATTGCCACTGTGTACTGAAAGGAACCCACAGCCATAAAATGCAATTCTGCCATACATTTCACAGTTGGAGTCATACATGTGGGATTAGTGTTGTGAGGCAGAAGATCAGGCTCCAACTGATGACATAGATCAAATACATTTTGCCTGTTCAAACAAAACTTCCTGATGATATTTCTTTCTTCCATGGTCTGAAGGCCTGGAAATTGGCGGTACACTGGAGGCTGTTGTGTTTTCCCTCTCCCAGGGTACCTATGAGTGTATTGAAAACAGTATATGTACGTTGTTCACAATGTCCACAGTAAAATATATGAATAAATAAAATAAAATAAATAAATAAAATATATGAATAGTAAACCAAAACTCATGTGGCAGTATAACTGTTACACATTGCAATATACACATATTACTTTTAAATACTGTATTATGAAACATCCATCACCAATCCCCATTGTGGCCTCGACAAGTGTCTTGACCATTAATGGATGTATTATTTCCACTCCACTTTAAAAAAAAAAATGTTTTGAGCACAATACTGTCAACTGCGGTGTACACTGCATTGTGCTAACATAGCCTACATGTACTCTATCGCACTAGACAAATGAATGGTGGAGTAAAATTACAATGTCTGGGAGCACTCATGGCAGGGCAAGCAAATGAGAGGGTACGTGCCTTCTCTGCAGAAGAGCTGGAGCTACTGTTCCCTGTTCCCTGTTTGGCCAGCTATATGGCTTGCTGGAGGAACAGGTAACTCAAGTATATGTTACTCTGTTTAACTCCATAATTTCCATTCCCACAGGCTACAATGTGCCTCTGAGTTGGAGTGTTAAGTCTGATTACTGTTGTAAAGTTTTGTGGTCCTTGCACTGGACAATAATGTTAGGGATTTTGAGCTCTATACACTGTGTTCTTAACATCACCATTGGGAATTGTGAGGTGTGGAAAGCCCTAGATTCCATTTGTGGAACATGTAGACATCTATGCATGTATACATCTCATGGTACCTATTATATATTTACTATTCAGATCATGCTAACTGCAAACACATGCATAGCCTTTACAGCATAAGCTGTGAATGTATTTCAAAAAGCAGTGGAGGATGATGTTAGGTAGTTGTAATTTACCACATATCACTCAGGCTAGATCCAGGCTCGCCAAACTGCTGTCTGTGAACTGCCAATAACTCACAGACCCTGTCAGAGTGCCACACAGTCTTGAGCTCACATACTGGATGGCCACAAGCTGAAATGTTATATGTTGAACTGGTAGAAATGTGATGTTCATGTGGGATTAGTATACTCAACCTGCAGGGAGCAAGGCCTGACAATGAGTTATGCCCAGTCTGAACCATGGGTTCTGTGGCAATACAACTGATTCACAGAGTAAAATCCCTGTTGACTTGTAGATCCTTGAATGATCACAAAATGAGTTTTCACAAAAATAGTAGTCCTGATTGGTTTTACATGGAATACATTTGGAATGGTGACTGATGAAACCCCTTTGAGCTGATACTTCATTCCATTGACCCACATTGCCAATGTGTGTCATTTACTAATGACAGGCCCTTTACTCCCACAGGTCTGTTTTCAATTTTCCACAGGTCTATTTCAGATGTGGCACATTAACACTGCAGATAGTTGATTACTTCAGAATAGGTTTTGATAAGTGAATCACCATTATTTTTACATTCAACAAATCAAACAAGAAATTAATGGTGTGTTGATGTAAACCTTGTAACAGTACCACATATGGCAAGAGGTTTGTCCTGTGATGCCAGTACAAATCACACAAACTCAATCAGACATAGTATGATATTTGTTAGAAATGGTGTCTCTAGTTGGCAGAGGTATTCAACTTTGTCCAAAAAGGGACCACAATCCTAGTCAGGGTAAGTCACACACAATCCAAATTATCCTGTGCCCACCCTCTGGTAGGTTGGCAATGAGCAGTCAGGATTAACTTAGAAGGCAAGGTGTAAAGTATTTGTGTAATAAATCATGCAATAACACAGTATAAACACCCCAAAAATACACCACACAGGTTTAGAAAAATGTAGAATATTTATCTGGATAAAATAAGGTCAAAACGATCAAGATTTGATGCGCACACTTGAAATATCACTTTAGACAATAATAAAAAGAGTCTTAAGTTCTTAAAAGCAATAATTGTCTCAAGCAAACACAAAGTACCTGGTTTGCATCTAAATTATCCGCAAGGGTCTGCAGAGGAGGAGATTTGTGGGAAAATGGGAAGGTATGTGTGGGTTTCTCCAGATGCACACAGAAGATGTGTTGATATTCTTCAAACAGCCAGGGCCTTGCATCGATTTCCGGCACACGAACTTGGACCCTCATCGGGTTGCGGGGTACTTGGACGCCCGGAGGACGATACTGAGAAATCGTGGGCCTGCAGGATGAAATTACAGGAGAGGTGTTGATCCGGTGGGCGATGCAGGTAAATTTCTGTCGCACAGCAGGCGCTGCGTTGATTCTTTTTGCACTGAAGTTGGGCTGCGTCATTCTGGCTCGGCTATGCGTCGTTCCAATGGGCAGTGCGTCGAAGTTCCGGTCACTACGCTGGTGCTGCATCGATCTCCACTCTGGGAGCGGGCTGCGTCATTCTGGTTCAGCGTGCGGTGATTTTCTCACCGCGATGCAGGCTGTGAGTCATTTCTGGCAGGCTGTACACGAGGAGTTCTTTGCAGAGATTAAGGGGGTTATTACAACTTTGGAGGAGGTGTTAATCCGTCCCAAAAGTGACGGTAAAGTGACAGATATACCACCAGCGGTATTACGAGTCCATTATATCCTATGGAACTCGTAATACAGCTGGTGGTATATCCGTCACATTTGGGACGGATTAACACCTCCTCCAAAGTTGTAATAACCCCCTAAGTCTTTTGGGCCTGAGACTTTAGAAAACAGGAGGCAAGCTCAATCCAAGCCCTTGGAGAGCACTTCTCAGCAGGGCACAAGCAGGGCAGCAGTCCTTTGCAGAAAAGCAGTCAGGTGAGTCCTTTGGGCAGCCAGGCAGTTCCTCTCGACAGGTTGCAGGTTCAGGTCCAGAAGTGTCTTAGTTGGTAGGGCCAGAGGCCCTGTTTAAAATACCTAAATGTGCCTTTGAAGCGGGGAGACTTAAAAGAGTGGCTTAGAAGTGCACAAGGTCCCCTTTCAGTTTTATCCTGTCCACTAGGGTCCCAGTAGGGGGTTTGGCAGTCTATTGTGTGAGGGCAGGCCACTGTCCTTTGACATGTAAGTGTCAGGCCCTCCACCCTCCCAGCCTAGGAAGACCCATTCAGTATGCAGATGTGTGCAGGTATAACTGAGCATCCTGTGTTTGGGGTTGTCTGAGTGAAATGCACAAGGGAGCTGTCAACTAACCCAGCTAGTCATGGATTGTAATTCACAGAAGGATTTAAGTGCAGAGAAATGCTCACTTTCTAAAAGTGGCATTTCTAAAACAGTGATATTAAATCCAACTTTGCCAGTCAGCAGGCTTTTGTATTACCATTCTGGCCATACTAAATATGACCTTGTTACTCCCTTTAGATCAGAATCTACCAATCAACCAGTACAGTACATGAGGGCCCTAATGTTAGCCAAAGAAAGGAGAAGGCCTCACAGCAGTGTAAAACAAATTCAGGAGTTTTACACTACCAGGACATATAAACTACACAGATACATGTTCTGCCTTTTACCTACACAGCACCCTGCCCTATGGGTTACCTAGGGCCTACCTTAGGGATGACTTATATGTAGGAAAAGGGGAGTGTAAGGCTTGGCAAGTACTTTTAAATGACAAGTCGAATTGGCAGGGAAACTGCACATACAGGCCTTGCAATGACATGTTTAAGGGGCTACTTATGTGGGGGGGCACAACGAGTGCTGCAGGCCCACTAGTAGCATTTAATCTACAGGCCCTGGGCACATGTAGTGCACTTTACTAGGGTCTTATAAGTAAATTAATTAAGCCAATTGGATATGAGCCAATGTCATGTTTTAGGGGAGAGAGCATATGCACCTTAGCACTGGTAGCAGTGGTAAAGTGCGCAGAGTCCTAAAACCAGCAAAAACAGTGTAACAAAAAGTGGAGGGAGGCAGGCAAAAGGTCAGGGGTGACCACCGTAAGGCTGTCAGGTCTAACACCCCCCATCTGACTCAGGAGGTCCCAACGCACCCCTGCCAAATGTTCTTCCACCCCTGCCACTTCCTAACCCCCTACTAAAAGTAGGTTCTCCCTTTCCTCTTCCCAAACTACCACTTCCAAAACCAAAAACCACTCCAGGCACCTCAACCTCTGCCCTCAACACTGCACAGAGTGAGGAGGCTAGAGACCTCCTGAGAAACATCTCTGTGGGTCAGACTGCAATTCTGACTGATATCTTGGGACAAGGGAGCCATCTGAGGCAGATGGCGGCCTACCTGGGAGGCATTTACAGTGTAATGTTTGACCTACAGAGGTCTTTTCAGGCTCTGGCCTCTTCCCTCTGTGGAGCCTCCCATCCCCGTCAACCTTGTGTCTCTCCCACCGCCCCTGCAGCAACCTCCACAGAATCACCATTCACATTCTACACACCTAAGAAACATAGACACACACAATCAAGTACCTAACAGACATCACAGATACAAGACACACCCATACTTGCAGCACATACACCTGAAACAAAGGCACCTGCACCAACAACAGACCCAAGCACTTCACACACAGTCCCTCCTTCTCCCTCCAAAACCCCAATCCTTCCCATTCCCACTCCTAAGTACCCTCCTGAGGATCCTTCCTTTTCCCTTGCCATCAACCCTTCCAAACCCCTACCCATCACTTCCAAGACGGCTCCTGCCCCCCAACACCCAAGCCCACCTCTTTCACCTCTTGATCCACCCCTATTATCCACCCATCCACCCCTCGCAGAACCCCAAGGCACCCCTGCCAAAATGTTCTTCCACTTCCTAACCACCCTCCTAAACATAGGTCCTCCCTTCCTCTTTCCAACCCACTACTTCCAAAACCAAAATCCACTTCAGGCACCTCGGCCTCTGTCCCTGTACCTCCCCTGCTGCACAGAGTGAGGAAGCTGTTGACCTCCAGAGAAGCATCTCTGTGGGTCAGACTACAATTCTGACTGCCATCCAGGGGCAAGGGTGCCATCTGCAGCTGATGGTGCCCTACCAGAAAGGCATTCACATTGTAATGTCTGGCCTACAGAGGTCTTTTCAGGCTCTGGCTCCTCCGTCGGTGGAGCCTCCCATCCCCGTCAACCTTGTGTCCCTCCCACCGCCCCTTCCCAATACCAATACCCTAGTCCCATACCTGTCCAAAGTGCATGCAAACATTTACACACACCCAATCATACAAACCCAAGCAGCACATCCACACATGAGCACAAACACAAAAACAACAGGCACACATTCGGAGAGACATCGTACCCACCACCACACCCCCAGACACTCCCACTGCCACAACATCCACAACCACCACTGACAACACCACACTCACACCACTCCCCCTAAACATCCGCTCACCCCACAGATGACAGCGCACACACACATGCACACACCATACCCCTACCACCACATCCACCGCCAGCATATACCACAACATCATTGACACCCCCCTACGACCACCACATCCACCGCCAGCATATACCACAACATCATTGACACCCCCCTACGACCATCACATCCATTCAAATACCACAAACACCCACACCAACAGTCACCACATCAGCATCCACAATACCCACACCAAGCACTTACACTGCAGCAACCACCACAGATCCACCATTCACATTCTACACAGCTAAGAAACACATACGCACACAATCAAGCACCCAACATATACCACAGATACAACACACACCCATACTTGCAGCACATACAGGCATTCACCCATTCCAGGTCTCAAGGCACCCCTGCCAAACATTCTTTCACTCCTTCCTCTTCCCAACCCCCCTTCTAAACATAGATCCTTCCCTTCCTCTTCCCAACCCACCACTTCCAAAACCAAGGACTCCTCTCCCCACTCCCAAATAACACCTTTGAGGTGCCTACCCTGTCCAATGGATGTCCCTTTGTGAGGTTACCCAGGCAGTGTCCCTTTGGGCCTGTTTGGTGGCACTGCAGTGTGAATGCACACAATTTCAGATTGGACTGCCCATTGGCTTTTGGTGTGTTTTTCCTTTTTTTTATGGAGAAATACATTTCGGTTTATTTTTGTAAACATAAGTCCTTGAATTATTTTTCCCTAGCTATTTCTGAGAACCTAACAATGTTGCATCAGTTAGATTGTGACACAATGTCATTGTGTTTACACATTATGGCATGTTATACTACATATGTGTTTACAGTGTACTTTGTTATGAACATGCACTTTTTGATCTGGTATTTGATGGTGATTAGCTTTTATCGGTAGGCATCCAACGATAGTGATGAGCACTTGCACCACCTAATTGACATGATTGGATACATAGGGATGTGTGACTACAGGTATGTTTGTTTCACCCTGATTGGTGATTAAAATGAGCTGGTTTGTACATCTAAAGCTTGGGACTAGTGCATGGCTTTCACAGGACAAGGGCAAATGTTCCATAGATAGATAGGTGAGATGTATCCAAATTGGGCCATATATTGATTTGGGTGGTGTTTCAAATGGTAAAGGTTTCAGCTTGTCTTCAGCAATGCCAACCTCATTTTGCTTGCATGTCTCCCTATGATGTATGTTTGATATGTGTTCAATGTGTGCACATTAGTTATTTGTTTATCCACACCTAGAGGGTGGTTAGTCATCATAACTTTTTATCCTCTTCTTGCACATGTGCCCATTATTTTGGGTGTACCTTATATCTACTTTAGTTGTATGTGAAAAATGCTGTTACTGATATGTTTGTTTTAATATCTTGCACTTATACATTGCACACACATGCAGAGCACTTGGTGATGCTATTGGTTGTCCCTGTTAGACTTAAAACCAGGGGTCTGTGGTCATTTTTTGGCATGGACAAAGTGGCTCTGGCTCCGAGACCCAGATTTTCAGGGGGCCCCCGATTGAGCCAACCCTGTTCTACAGAGAGTCTTTCCATGATGACCTTGCAATACGTCCTAACCAGATTGTTTTAAATACAATTATCCCAGAGTTACTTTTTAATGTGCGTGATGTTTGAGAGTCTTTTTCTGTTTCATGAGACATACCACCTAAATTTATTTTCTAACAATACAGGACATAGCATATGAGAAATTGGAGGGTGGCACAGAGATTATGTACTGTAATGTTAGTGAGGAGCTGATTTTGTGTTACAATATTGTAAATACACATCACTATCCCTGAATATTAGTTGTGAACACATTTAGAATTTGGAAGAGTGTACCTGTGCATTGCCAGTGACCTGCCCGAAGAGGGTATCAAAGAGCAGAATCTGGATAATACATTAAAAGCTGTCCCGAACATGGACCCACAAAAATGTTTGGCCCAGAGCCCCAATATACCTCGAGATATACCTGCCTGTGCATCTGTTAACTGAAGAGGCAATAGAAACGGGTAGGATTGAGACTTACTGTTGGTTGTGTCCAGGATGGAGTGGGTTTTAGACGTCATCAAGCAGAAAAACATGGACGATGTTCTCCATGGCAGTAGAGGAAGTGTGCAGCTGAGTACAGGTGAGTTTCTGCCTTGCATCCCTCCCTTTCTACCAACTCAGTTGTGGGGGGTTTGCCACCAGAGTCCCATCAGCGCAAAGGGGCATCGTAATTGGGCCAGTGGGGATCTGGTGGTCCGTCCGCTGACATACGCATTGGCCTATCCTACCACCATCGCAGTTAAGGTTTCCTGGCGGCGACTGTGGTGCAGCGGAGGTCTTTAGTTTATGCATCGCTTGCTTCCTTTCTGTGCGTGCGGACCTCCAAGTTGGTGACTGGGGAATCCGATGCCATTTCGATGGCAGAACCCTTTCTGCCAAACTCAGAATCAGGCCCTTAATCTTTTTTTTGTACCATTTAGCGTCCATTTTTTTTAACTGCTACCTTCTATTTTGAAGTCTATTTGTGTTAATGTTAGTGTGTTTTCCCCAAACCAGGCTTTGGTAAGATGTTGTTGGTCATTGAAACAGGCTAGTCATTTTTTATGGTCCAAGAGTTTTGAGGGTCAGTGGATGGTTTAAGGTGGGGGTTTATAAGTTAGCTATATTGTTGTTTACAGCTTTTTGGTACATTTAGATGTATTAATAGAATCGTTTTTCTCTAGTTTGTAGTTTGGGGTTTTCGTACACTATTTTCATAATGTATCATTATGTTAAATTGTGTTATTTTTCTTTTTGATGTAATGTATATTTGATGTAATGTATATGTATGTTTGGAAGTGTAATGTGTTTTGCGGTTGGGTTTTCCAATTTACTTTACATGCTTGTGTCTACGAATGTGTCCTCTGGCATTGGGACGTCAATTTTGGTTTATAATGAACTAATGCTTTTTTTAAACATTGATTTCATTTTTTTCATGTTTCCTAGAGTGTTTCTTTTTTACACACACTTTTTCAGGATTTTTGTTATGGATTCTACATACTATGGATTGGTTTGAGGGATCGCTATTGAATTTGTTTTATTTTTAAAATTTTATTTTGTGTTTTTTGGACAATATGTTTCCCATTTCGGTGGATAACTATTTTTGACTACATGTATACAGAGGAAGATCTGCAGCTACAGAACAATATGCTTTGTTTACTTCATTTCTTTTTGGTGGGAAATTTTAGTTTTTTTGTTTTTGTAAATTTTATGTGATTTGCATTTGGAATTCTGTGATTTATATGTTGTAACTAATTTGTGTTATGGATTGAGTTTGTTTTTTGTTCTTGGTTGGTGACAGGGACATTCTTTATTCAAATAAGTACTATATACTTTTATTATCTCATTCTTCATTAACATTGAAATTGTATTTAATGTTTGACTGATGTGATAGATTGTGATATTTGTTATTTACAAAACATTATTTACTATGTTGGTTTACATTTTATACAGTGCTTTGGAATGTAATTTCTAAGTAATGCATTATTTTGCTATTTATGAAGAGTTTGACTTTAAATTGTAGCATGCCGTACATTCTTTTGGTTGTCTGCTTAGCTTAGGGGCAGTTTGGCTAAGACATTGCTCCATTCGTAGTTGTTAGTAGCTTTGCTCTTTCTGTAATGGCTCCATAATAGAGTGCAGGTTGGGTTCCGTCTGGTGTAGATTAGAAGGCATTGTGCTGTCCTTCTACAGTGTTGTTTGTTTTGGCTTTTGTGTCAAGGTGCTGCCATAGACATTCCAGCATGGAATTGGAATTGGGGTTGGCGTCTGTGTGCGGAGCAATGCTGTTTGCCAACCCAAGTATCTTCAAAATAATCCACTAAGGGGCTTAGTTAGTCTTCATTTTGTTGGTAGAAAGGGCAAAAGCAAATATTAGTGCTACCTCTGTGACAGGGACATAGAATAGTGCTATCATTATATGTTATAAATGCAAATTGGCTGTTTGTACAATATTCTACACTTAGGGTCTCATTACAACATTGGCGGTCCTAGGACGGACAATGCCGATGAGGCAGTCGGACCGCCAATGTTGCGGTGACGGTTGGATCGCCACACTCCAGACGGTCTGACTGCCACATTATGACCCTGATGGTTGGACCGCCAGGGGACCATCGTCCACGCCAGGAACATGGTTCCCAATGGGCTGGCGGCAGTGAGACTCACGCTCAGCCACGGCAGTGCTGAGTTCAGCACCGCCATGCTGAGCGTGAGTCCCCTTTCTGCTAGCCTTTTCATGGCGATTGAACCGTCTTGAAAAGGCTGGTGTAAAGGTTGTGCTGGGGGCCTCCCGGGGCCCCAAAACTGCCATGACCAATATCATATCATTGTTCCCGTCAGGCTGACTGGTGTGAATGTCGTAATACAACATTCCCTCCTGTGAGCCTGGTGGTAACATTGTAATACGACGGGGTGAAGCAGCCAGGTTGACAGCCGCCTCATCCCCGCAAATTTGGCGGTTGGCTTGTCGTACCACAAAACTCATAATGAGCACCTCACTGCAGATAGTTGCAGGTGTCGCCATATGCTTTGACTGAAATTATAATAACAGCCTTGTATCCCTGTGTGGGGGTACATTTTTTAAATGGTTTGAATCATGGCTTGCTCAAACTCTATGATTATTTATTGTTGTGTAACCATAGATCTCCATCCGTATCCACGTAGTTAAAAATATAATCAACCAAAAACAGGAAAAATAATTCCAAAAGAAGCAGAAAAGACATCAATGTTGACAAAATAACCAGAAGCAGTCTGTGTCAAAACAATAGCCTCATCAGGTGATAGAGAACTGGTAGACACCTCCAAAGGAAGTTAATCATAAACAACTCTATTGGTTTGAGCAGTCGCGGCTCGCAACAACCAGAAGGGGCGGGCCGGCACGCAGAGGGAGGGAATAATTAACAATTAAATAAAATAATAATAAAATAAACCCACTTACCTCCTCCATCACACCACTCCTCTGTCCCTCTTAGCTCCAGGCTGCAGGCACAGGCTCCTAACCTGCCCTGCCACTAATGCTGATGCTGCTCAAAGCAGCGTCAGGATTGGCCGGCAGACTGGGAGCCTGTGGGGTCTCTCTCCAGCCCAGCAACTGAGTTGCTGGGCTGGAGAGAGCTTACTGCGCATGTGTGTTTGGCCGGCCCAGACAGCTGGCCAAACACACATGCACTCTGAGTGGAGTGCTCTGTGCACTCCCGTCAAGTGCTCATTTTCCCAATGCAACGCCGTTTTTCAAGAAAACGATAAACACAGTTTATTATCGTTTTCTTGAAAAGGTTTTGCAGCTGCTCCTGCTGGCAATGCAGCAACACTCCTCCACCCTAATGGAGGAGCCACCCCTGGTTTTGAGTATCAGTAGAAAACTGTAGACCTACTGCATTTTAAGCGGTAACAGGAATCAAAAACACTTTATTCTCTCCCCTCCCCAGCTGGAGGGAACAATATTGGTGTTATTCAATACTTGTAGCAGTATTTTCTGTAGGGTAGTAAGAGGAGTTAGGGAGCTAGCCAGGAGTCTTCGTGTTCTAGTGTGTAGAATATTTCACATGATGCAATTTTACTTGATCAATTGAAACAAATCTTTTGTCTTTACAGCCAGCAAGTGGTCGCATAATCGCAGGTGTGGTACCTTGAACGCCAAGGACTGCCACCAGTGTCCACGGTATGATGGGCCAAATTATTTTCCGCAATCTTCTCTCAAACCAGATTCCCAACTTTTGGAATCCATTCGGAATCCATTTCTCCTTCAGTGGAGAAATGTTAAATTGCTCATTAGCATGCTCATCCCAGACGTCTTGTAGTTCCTGTGAGACAGAGAAATGTTCATTTATGTTAAAAGGCCTATCTGCCGCCACAGCTCCATGACTGCAAAGCTCTGGAACATACTTTTGAATGCAAAAGAGGACCTCCTATAGGGTCCGGCCACCCAAAGATCATTTAGACAGATTGTTAAATGCTCTTTGGACATCTTGCAAATGAAAGCTCCAGCTACGACCTGAATCTAATACTCTAGCTGTTAGCGATTGCTTTAAGTTTCAGTTCTTACTCTGCACAATTGAAGTTCCACAGGATTATATGGTGAGGAATAATGCACAGCTACATCCAATGTTCCTATAGAATCCCTATAAGCTTTAGAGGCAAAAACAGAGCCCTGGTCCGAATAGAATGCAGCTACTGCATATGTCCTGATAAAGACCTGAAAATCTTTTAAAACAGTATGAGCATCAGCCGATTGCTTTGGCTACACTCATAGGAATCTGGAACAACAATCTACAGCAAGTAGAATGAATTTAAATGCACCAACCGAATTTAGATAACTAGGTATATGCATTGAAGTGGTTAGTTTGAAACTAGGAGGTGTGTCTGCAGTGGGTGTGCAATGGTGGGGCTTTTAATTTGTGGCAAATGCCATAACTAAGAACATAAAATGTTATCTATTTGTACAGACCCTGATACCAATAGCGCTTCTGCAGTAAAGAAACTGTGGCTGTCACACCAGCATGAGCAGATGTTACACCCTCATGAGCTGCTATAATTAATTCTATCTTGTGTTTTTTGTTGAGTATTGCATGATCACCCACCCAATGGATGATAGCAAAAGGAAACTTAAGTGGACATAATATATTGCTGGATTTATTTTTAGGTAAAGAGGTGTCTTGAGCAAAGCACTGACAGAAACCATGATATCTTCATCCACCCTTGTTTGAGAACAAGTAATCACAGCTACAGTCGCAGTTTCGATGGCTGTTTTCTCTGTTTCATCAGCCAGAGAATTTCCAACAACGTGTATTCCAATATGTTGATGACTCAATGTATGAATGCCTTATAGTGCTCCATTTGGAATGTCCAAATCCATTCAGGCACCAGTAATGTAAATTGTAATTAAAAGACAGGGCACGATAATACAAATTACACACTATAGGCGTGGAGAATTCACTAACCCTATTTTCCAGTTCCAGAATCAAGGCTTTTGATTCAGCCAATTGGGCAGTGCAATACCCTAGGGAATGTACAAGGGATTTTTTGAGGATGGAATTTTCTTTCCTTCATTACACCATGTATTGTGGCTTAAGCCGCAGAGTATTGATTTTTGGTGCCCATAGCAGGCTGTGCTGAACGATCAGTATACACCAGTGGTTCCCAACCTGTGGTCTGGGGACCCCTGGGGGTCTGCAAAGCCTTCTCAGGGGGTCCGCGAGAGCCTCAGAAAATTAAAAAATATGAACAAATATCCCCAGATTCCAGTAATGACTCAGGCCGGGGTCCCCAGATTCCCATTATGATTCAGTGGGGGTCCCTGGGTTCCATTAATGTTAAAGTGGGGGTCCTTAGAAATCAAAAGGTTGGGAACCACTGGTATACACGATACGTTTATATTGCTCAAGAGGCATTATGTTAGTGGGCATTGGATATTCTTGTTCATACTGGAGTACTGTCAAAAACAAGGGGTCTGATTATGAGTTTGGATGTCCGGGGCCCACCATGGCGGCGGTGGTACAATCGCTGCCGTGTTGGTGGTCTGACCGCTGTATTACGATGCTCGTGGTTTGCTGAACTAGGGACCACCACAGTCCCGCCGACACCACCAGCCACCTGCTGACTGCCTTGATGGCGGCTGGGTAACAGCAGCTGTCACATGGCAGTATAGACAAGGGTACCACCATGCACATTAAAATGTGCTGTTGCACTGAGCTGACTGTGGTGGGAGAGACCGCCTGCATCGAGATGGCAGAACTGAAGGAAATGGGTGCCAGCTCCACCATTTCCTTCTTCTTCCTTCAGTCTCCAACACGGGGCTTTTCGTCCCCGGTCCACCTCCGTTAAGTACACCAATGTTGGGCCAGCGGTCACATTGTAATACGGCGGGTGAGAGACCTTTGACTCAGCAGCCTTTTTTCAGACCGCTGCCTTGTCGGTCTGGCAGTCCGACCGCCAAACTCGTAATCAGGCCCATGGTCTACACCAGTAGCTGTCAACAAAAGTGGTCCACCAGGGAAGTGGCCCATCCATCTAGGCCGCAAGGCTTTTTCACGTTAGGAATGCTAGCCTTTGTGACAGCCTTTAAGGCCAGGATGGGAGTAACAACAATTATTTATTTCCCTTCAGTCAAAAGGTCTTTCCCTTATGACAGCTATCTGAACTGTAGTCAGTATTTGTGCTATAGATGCAGAATGCATTTCAGCATTCAAATATAAATGTGATTTATATGCAATGACTACTATGTCAAATTCTTTAAATATGACATATGTAAATCCAATGGCACCCGTTATTACAAGGATGACCAAATTTGTTTTGTTTACACATGTGTGTGTTTGGATTTAAGCATGCCCATTTTTTATTGGTCTGAGAATCTGTGTAAGTTCTGATGTCGAATTTCTACTGGAAAGGTCTGGACGAATTGAATTGTGGAAGAGGTTTATGCATTGTGCATAATCTGGTATGTTTGTTCTGCCAAAATTAAAGAATCCTAACAAGGATTTGCATATAGTGAACATTGCGAGGGTGCTGGTGTACCCTGCAGGCTAAAGCATTGCCACCGTCTCGATTACGAGCCGAAGACAATGCTGTAGCCTGTTTCCCACCAGGCCAGTAGGCAGAAATGTAGGTTTCCGTCTACCAAACTAGAGGGAAACCCATATTAACGTCAGTGGGGAAGTCGGTGCACAGGCAGTGGCAACTCTGTCTGTACGCCAAACTCGTAATGACCCCCAAATGTGTACAATTTAATTGCTAAAAGCATTGTCAGCTAAAACATGTAAAATAGAGAAAACAAGACTAAACTAAAATGGAGAATCACGTGGGCCGAAGAAGGCCTCACGACAGTCCTTCCTACATCTTCCCTACCCCAAAACACTATAAAAGAAACTTCCTTATCTGACAAACAGCAGCACCGTCCCACAATTCACTTCCAGTAAAATGTATAAAAAATGACACAAACAGACTACTACAGTCAAGTTAGCTGTAAATAAAATGCCTGCTATATGTAACTAAGACTATTTCCCGACAGAAACAATGTGGATTTAAGTAGTAAATGTCTTAAAATGTCTTAAAATGTTAAGCAAAATATAAAAATATAGAAATAATGTGAAAATATGAAACACTTATGTGAAGTATAAAATAAATAATACTTTAAAAATGTAAAAATATAGTAGTATGCAAGATAAAAAGGATTTGAACATTTTTTACAAACCTTTATGTGAAAAAAGTGTATATTTGTATAAAAATAAATGCACCACACTTGAACAAATACAATAGAAAACTAGAAATCTACAATAGTGTTAAGATCCCCATGTTTTATTTATTAGAAATATTATAAAATATTGTTTAAATATAACAATTAAAATGTTGTTATGTGTACAAATATCTGTAATACAAATGTTTAGATATACACTACATAATGTTAAAATATGAATCAAAATTACAAACAGTGTTTTGTAACTTTATTATTATTTTTTAAAAGTAATAATGTATGTAAGAAATGCAATACCAAAACCAGTCAGGGGAAGTTGTTGCAGACTAAAGGGATTACATTGATTATACCCATCTCAATCTAAACCATATTAGGAAAGATGATAGACCCTAAAGAGGTTACATATACTATTACCACTCTAATCAAAACCATTTTGGAGAAGGCGTTGGACAACAGAGGGATGATATTTACCATTCCCACTTCAATCTAAACCATTTTGGGAAAGATGTTGGACACTGAAGAGATTACATTTACTATCCCCACTCCCTAGTCAGGCATCTTACATTAGTGATTTTTCCATTAACAAAATGAAATAACTTAGAACCCACTTTTAACAAACACATTTTTTAAATATAATGAACAGTACATATTTCTCTAAAGAAATATTAAATTATATAGTATATAACAAATATTGTAAGAACTGAATAAAATCACACATTAACAATAAATTAACAAATTACAGACATTAATCTTAAATTCTATTGTTAAAATACCATGTATTAATTAGAATATATGTAATCATTTTGATTACATGCATATATATTTAATTCATCCTTACGATTACCTGATTTATATTTTAATTATTTTTTCTCTAAATAAAATTAAAAGATATTACATAAAACATGCAAAATAAACTCATTGTTATTTGTTATTTTTAACCAATTATATTTTAGTATATAATAATTACTTATGTACCATAAAAAGCATATAAAACATCTTTAAATTACATTAAAATAGATTTATAATTTTATAGTTATTTATTTATACACAAAATAATTTTAGAAATGAAATGTTCATTTATTCCTAAACTAAATCCATAAACATATTTGCTGTGATTAAATTATAAGAAAAAATAGAAATATAGATATTGAATATACATTTTAACATTAGTAAATTACATCAACTGTACATGTTTTTAACAAAGGGAATGTATACAATTTACAAAAAGTATTGTTCTAAAAAATATAAAAAAAGGTTTACCTTTTTAAAAAAAATAGTTCTCCAGAATTATTGAATTACATACACAAATGAACATTTCTAATACAAAAAATACAGATAGTTTACATAAATACAGATAATTTAATGTACATTTTACAAAACAAAAAAACGAATTAACATTTTTAATCATCTGTTTTAAAAATTCAAAAAGATCAAAATGTTTACATATGTTAAATAAAGTTTAATATACAAGCAAATTAAAAGTCTTGTTGTTTAAGCTGTCCAAACTTTCCCCCTACAATCTCAACATACCGCTTGTATAACATAATTACATGCACACTAATTAAAAACATTAATCACATTTATTATAAAATATTTTCAATTTTTAAATTACTAAAAAAATTACAAAGCCTACTAACACTATTAAAATAAAACATAAGAAGAACATGTCTTAATTAATCCTTAAAACCGATATAACATATAGCAGCCAGGAAAATAATTATGTTTGTTTGCTATTTGCATAGCTGCTGGTCAAACTGTGAATAATGTCAGCAGTTTTGTCAGCAGCCAGGTATTGAGTGAAATTACTTTGCTGTTTGCTTGACCTCTCGTTATAGTACGTAATGTCAGCTAATTAGCGAATGACAAGAGAAACAGAGGCGTTGCCTTGTTATTTGCATAGCTGCTGGCCAAACAGTGCAGAATGTCTACAATTTAGCCAGTGGTCATGTAAATCGCGAAGGTTTTCTGCTATTTGCACAGCCACAGGACAAGCAGTGCAGAATATCGAATATTTAGCTAGCGGACAGGTAACTGACAAAGTTTCCCTGCTATCTTCAAGGCCATCGGCCAAGTGGTGAATAATTTCCACTATTTTGCAAGAGTTCAAGTAAATAGCAGTAAAAATGTATAATTACCCACTGGCAGGCTGTTGGAAATGGGATTTCTGGTTGGCTAGTGTATGCACCTCAGCCAGGCAGAAACCACCCCTCTAGTCAGGGCAAGTTACACACAAAAGATAACCTGTGATCACCCCTGGTAGCTTGGCAGAGAGCAGTCAGGCTTATCCTCAGAGTTCATGTGTAAAGCACTTGCACAACACACTAACAGCAGGGACACAATAAATACACCACAAAAAGACTCATCACAGGTTTGTATAAAATATCCTTCCCATGTTGTCTATACATCTACATCATAGGCCAAAATGTCATACATAATAAACATGGTGCCCTTTACACAATCACGGAACTGTTACTCATTATCCTGTTAGTGCAAGGCACAAAATCATATGATATTATGAATACACAACCTAGAACATCATGGATCACAGGTATTGTGCAGGTAAAAATCTTATTCAAGGGGACTCAGGATCCCAGTTCTAAAAACAGCAAACCCCTTATACAACACCTGAGCACAACCTGAAAAGGCAACAGTTGTGTTCAGGAACAGAGTACATGAATCACCACAAGTCATGAATCACAAATATTGTGCGTAACATGTAAACAGTAAGGTAGTACTTCTTGTCCTGATCAAAACAAGATTAAAATGGCAATAACACCATAAGTGGGGTATGAGGTGTCAATATCAAATGAATAGTCACCAAGCAGTACTTTTCAGGATAGGTAAGTGCACACACCAGAGGCCCTATTACTAGTTTGGCGGATGGGAACACTCGTCCACCAAACTCCTAACAGGGTGGTTGCCGCCATGCTGGCGACCTCCCCTCCGGCCCCATTAAGACTTTCCCACTGGGCTGACTGGCAGGAAACCAAGGTTTCTGCCGGTCAGCCCAGCAGGAATGTGGCGGCAGCATTGTTGTCGGCTCATAATTGAGCCGACGGCAATGCTGCCTCACACAGGGGGCACCTCACCCTTGGAATGCACAGTGTGCATTTCGAGGGTGCTGGGCAGGGGGACCCCTGCACTGCCCATGCCTGAGGCATGGGCAGTGCAGGGATCCTCTGTGGCCCCCTGCACCTGTTCTCCACCAGCCTTTTCATGGTGGTGGTACAGCCATGAAAAGCCTGTCGCCCTGGCTGATGACAACTTGCACCCGCCATCAGCCAGTCGGGATCTCTGATCCTGGCGGGGACGGCGGTAGGTTGAGCGGTCTGCCCGCCAACCTGGTAATGCGGCAGTCGGTCTGTCACCATAGGCTTGTCGGTCCTCGGACTGCCAGTGCTGTAATCGGGTTCAAAGATCCCGACATTAGAAATGCAGCTATCACTTTTCAAAATAAACAAAGAAGTGCTCCAAAAAAGAGAGGGTCCAAACTGCAAACTTCCTGTATAAAATGCCTATTTTGTAAGCATGGGAGCTTAACCGGAGGCATGGACCCAAGTCCTCCAAGAGGGATACACTAATAAGAAGAAGGTAAGGTCCCACTTAGTAAGCGAGGTTGTTTAATGTCAAATTGCCAATGGTTCGATAATTTTCATGAATGGGACTGCAATGAGAACTTTAGTTGCTCCACTTTGAGTTTTATTTCAAAAGACAAGTAACTCCCAGTTGAGGTACAACAAAATGGGTCCCACACAAAAGCAGAAGCTCAGCCAACACGTGTTTCGCCCCTCAGGCGCGTACGCCAGGGCTTTCTCAAGGTTGAAAGAAAGAAACGACATACGACTAAAAAATATAGTTCAATTGTATTGTAAAGAAGTAAAGATGAAAGAAAGCAACACCGAAATGTGGAAACCCAACATCCATAAGGAAAATCATGCGACGCACAAATCTAATTCTCAGGAAACTTTTTCAAGTAATTGGTGATCCGAGAGAATAGGAAATGAAAGAGTGGTTACAAATACTGTTGCATGTGCCCTTACAAACTAGAAGATATGTATTTAAAAGGATGATAAATAAAAAAAGAAGGCGTGCAAAAGTTACCTACAAAATGTTAAAGAGAGTGTAACCAGAATAAAAGAAAGTATACGACAAGTAGTGATCTTGGAACCATATTAATAGTGCCGGTCCTGAGTGTTAAGTAGAAAAGCGAGAGTTGAAGATGAAGGTGCTAGTTAGTATTACACGCGTATACGACAAGTAGTGATCTTGGGACCAGATTAATAGTGCCGGTCCTGAGTGTTAAGTGGAAATGGGAGAGTTGAAGATGAAGGTGCTAGTTAGTATTACACAAGAGAAGATAATGTTATCAAGAATAGATGTAAAACACGACATGTGACTCCAACGTACCATACTATGTAGACAAAATTCGGCTTGCAAAACAATCAGCTGTATAAATACTAATTCATTAGGTAATCTGCAAGGTAAATAACTGTAATCGACATGTAACATCTTGGTAAAGTTGGCTGTACCGTGAGTAATAAAGAAGACAAACAATGTAATAATGCCTCATATTAAATAACTTGCTAAGAAAACAATATCTATTTTTTTAAACAGAAAACGCAAAGAAAAAAGCAAGAGTAAAAATGTCCAAGAGTTAGTAAAGTCACTCGTGGGAATCCATTACGAGTATGCCACTCATAGCAAAACCAAAAAAGTTAGGGAAGGCTGTTATTATCCTGTGGGAGAGTGTCAAGCATTTATATTATATTCCTGTTGGGGAATTGTTTAATAAAATAGGTATAGGGGACCGATATATTTAAGAATGATATTTAGGGTTTTGAGGGAGCTCGACATGAGGCTAATATCAACAGTATTTAGCATCGTAATATGCCATAATCGAGAATAAGCGGCGCCATCTTGAATTCAGAGGAAAAACAGCGCCATCTTACAGTGGTGTCATCTACGTCCAAAATAAAGGACGCAGAGAAAATAAAAGAAGAAAGGTAGGAACGAAAATGAAAATTGAGACTAATATAATAATACAAATGATGATGATAGTGATACTCCCTCTTGGGGTGAGACCAGCTCATAAAGCAACCTAGTTTTTATAAAGGCTGGTATACCCAAGAGGGCCATATCATACTTGGAATGATTAACTCAACTCCAATCTGCTCAATAGCAACATTATGTGACCCCCCTTACCAAAGAGAAAGCACAATAGAATAGAAGCTGTTTAAAGAAAAAATGCAATTCTCTGAACACAATGCACCTAAATTGTTAATAATGAATTAATGACTGATATAAACATTGAAGAACAAACAACTGAATTTTTTTTTAAAGTAGAAGAGGTGAGTTGTCCTGTCTGACAAAGTTAATCACCTAGTGGTAATAGAACATGGATAGCACTTTACATTAGCCAATAATGCCATTCATGATCTTTATTAAGTCCATTGTTCACTGTGTCGTGTTGAATTATTAGTCGGCTTTCCTCCTGGGGCAGATGTACTACTGTATTACCATCTCTTGGGGATGCTGTGATTCGTCGAAGGCCACTGAAAGTAAAAGTGTGTTGATGAGGACGTAATTCAGTGAAATGTTCTACTAGTGGTGCCTTCATATCCAATTTCTGTATGTTACGGTAGTGTTCCTGAATACTAGTTTTGAGTGGACGGGTAGTACTGCCTATATAGGCTTGATAGCAAGGGCACCATATTGCATAGACAACGTTAGTGCTTTCACAGTTTATAAAGTCATTGATATGACAGCATTGGTAATTTATGGTGATAGTTCTGGATTTGGAAAGGCCCAGCTTGCAAATAGAGCATTTGCTGCAGGTATAAAAGCCTTTTGGTTTCGGAGGTAGAAATGTGGTGGGTGGCTTAGCGTGGAAGAACGATGAACATAATTTGTCTCTTAAGTTAGGAGCCCGTCTGAAACCTATTTGAGGAAAATTGGTAATATGTTTATTTATGGAAGGATTGTTCTGTAGTAGGTACCAATGTTTTTTCAGTTGTTTCCGGATGAGGTGATGACCATTGTGAAACTCTGTGACAAACCGAATGACGGAATTCTTTCTGGTCTGTTGGGATGTATTTAGCATCTTGTTGCGGTCCATATCTCTCAGTTTGTCCTTCATGATGTTGAGTGATTTATGATTGTAACCCCTGGCTGTAAGTCTCTCAGTCATTTGGGTGGAGATAATATCATAGTCTGATTTATTGGTACAGTTCAGTCTAGCTTTCCTATATTCACCTTGAGGAATATTGCGAATGGTACTGGGAGGATGACAGCTGGTAGCATGAAGAATTGAATTGGCCACTGTCTTTTTTCGAAAGAACCTAGTCTGTAGTTTGTTGTCTTCGATGAAAATCAAGAGATCAAGGTATTCTACTGATGAGTTGGAGATTTGATATGTGATATCAATTCCCCATCTATTGGGTGCTAATGTCTGTAAGAATTGATTAAGAAGATCTTTCTGGCCTTGCCAAATTAACAATATGTCATCGATATAGCGTCCCCAAAAGATTATGGGGGTCATTACAACATTGGCGGTAAAAGGTGCTTACCGCCGTGCAGAAGACCGCCAAGACACCGTGGCGGCGGCGGTAGTCCGCCACAGCTATAATGACCCACATCTCGGAATCCGCCGAAATACAGACACCCACACAAGTCCGCCACACCAAAGGTCAGTGTTAAACTGGCGAAAACAAATCCTCCACCACCACGCCAACAGAAACACGGCCATGCTATTACGACCCACGAATCCACTCGGCGGTCTTTCAACCGAGGTATTCCATAGGCGGTACACTCCGCCGCGCTCAAAATACACACACATCTCCAAAACACCGCCACATTGGACAATTACAAATACACACACCTGACACACATACAAACAACACTCCCACACACCCAACACAATATAAAACACACACCCACATCACCCACAAACCCCTATGACCAAAATTTACAGACGAAGGCCAGAGAGACAGCACAGCCAAGACAACACCACCATACAGAGGCACACAACACCATCACCCACACCACATCCTCACACAAAACACCACACACCACTACACATCACCACACACATCAACACTCACACCGCCCCCTACATCACACACACCACCCCATGTCACGCCAAAGACACCCCCGCTTCTCCGAGGAGGGGCTCAGGGTCATGGTGGAGGAAATCATCCGGGTAGAGCCACAGCTATTTGGCTCACAGGTACAGCACACCTCCATAGCCAGGAATATGGAGCTATGGCGCAGAATCGTCGACAGGGTCAATGCTGTGGGACAACACCCAAGAAATAGGGAGGACATCAGGAAGAGGTGGAACGACCTACGGGGGAAGGTGCGTTCAACGGTCTCCAGGCACAACATTGCGGTGCAGCGGACTGGCGGCGGACCCCCACCTCCTCCCCCACAAGTAACAACATGGGAGGAGCAAGTCTTGACCATCATGCATCCAGAGGGCCTTGGAGGAGTCGGTGGAGGATGGGACACTGGTAAGTCAAATCCTAACTATCTAATCCCCCACCCTACTTGCATGCTATCACATACCTCCACCCTCACCCCATCACCTATCACTCCAACTCCTCACTAATGTACTAAGAACACAAACCACACATCCCAACACCAAGCCCTGCACGACACAACTAAGCATGGTCACACCTCACTAAAGCATGCCCACTGCACATACCCAGAACACCCCCTAACCATCATCACACAAGCTCCCACACAGGAATGCTACCACTGGGGTACACAGACACCCACCCATTGCACAACATCACACACACACATGCTATAATAATGCTCTTATGCCCCTGCAGGAACCCAAAGGACCGTCACCACACCAGAGGGACCAGACAACACCACTCCACCCCCAGAAGAGGCCCACAGTGACGACAGCAGCTCTGCCCTACTGGATCCTGATGACCAGCTCGGACCATCGTGGGCCTCGGGACAGTCCCCTCGCACAGGCACAGCCCACCACAGACCTTCCACCCTCTGGTAACACCAGCACAGCACCCACCCAGCGGGCCCAAACCTCCGTACCCAGGACAGGTCAATCAGCTGTGTGTCCACCACTACAGGGAACCCAGGATAACCCCCCACCCCAACAACAACAGGGACATGGGGGCAGTGGTAGTGGGCACACAGTCCAGGGGACGGAGGCACAGGAACACAGGGGAACTGGGAGGGCTGCTGTGCGACAGGGGCGGACAGGCCAAGGGAACCCACTCTCCACGAGGCCCTATCCTCCATCATGGGAGCATACCACCACTCCCAGGAGACGATGGCTACGGTCCTGGCCAAGTTTCAGGAGACCCAGCGACTGCAGGAGGACCAATATTTGGGGTTCAGGGAGGAGCTCAGGACCATCAGCTCCACCCTGGGCACCATCGTAGAGGTGCTGAAGGACATACAAAAAACCATGAGGGACACCGTGGCACTCCAAGGGGCCCCTGACACCAGCCAGGACGATGAACTGCCCACCACCTCTGCCGGCGCTAGTGGACAGGACGCCCCGCCACAGGACCACCACACCAGCACCCCAACCCCTGCAGATGGAGAACCACCACACAAGCGGTTCCTGAGAGCCAGGAACAGGACAGAGCAAGATGGCAAGACCCCCACCAGAAAATGAGACCACCCTGATTGTCCCCCCACTGACCCACTTTGATACCCTGTCCATACTTGAACTGCCCCAGCTTCCTATGCCCAGATGGGCAAAGCACCTGTGGGATTAATAGACTGGACTCTGCCATGGACATTCCTCCACCATCACCCATCCTCATATTACAACCCCCTCCCAATTCTGAGCACTTCAATAAACACCCTTGAAACAAAAAACAATCTTGAGTCAGTCTGTGAGATTGTAAATATGTATTATCAATGACAGAGTCATAATGCGTTCCCCATTATAAAGCCAACATACCTATGTCACACATCACAAGTCCTTGAAGGATGCAAGCAGATCACACACGTTGGTAACCACACCTGTGAAACCGTAATGGAAAGGAACAACTCAGTTACCAAAATACTGGTTGATATCGACAGACAGGATAGAGGTAGACGTGTGAAAGTTAATGTAATGGAAAAACATGAAAATGTTCTCACCTGTGTGTCACTGGAAATATTGCTGTATGACTGACTCCCTGTTGTCGTTGTCTTCTTCCTCAGCTTCCTCCTCATCACTGTCCACATGCTCCACAAGCTCCACAGCTGCCACAACACCGTCATCTGGACCATTCTCCTGCAGAAAGGGAACCCGGCGTCGCAAAGCCAAATTATGAAGCATGGAGCAGGCGATGATGATCTCGCACACCTTCTTCGGTGAGTAGAATAGGGAACCACCTTTCATATGGAGGCACCTGAACCTGGCCTTCAGGAGGCCGAAGGTGCGTTAGATCACCCTCCTAGTCCGCCCATGGGCCTCATTGTAGCGTTCCTCTGCCCTGGTCCTGGGATTCCTCACTGGGGTCAGTAGCCATGACAGGTTGGGGTAACCAGAGTCCCCCAATAGCCACACACGGTGCCTCTGAAGTTGACCCATCATATCAGGGATGCTGCTATTCCGCAGGATGTAGACGTCATGCACTGAGCCAGGGAACATAGCATTTACCTGCGAGATGTACTGGTCTGCCAAACAGACCATCTGAACATTCATGGAATGATAACTCTTCCTGTTCCTGTACACCTGTTCACTCCTGTGGGGGGGGACTAGAGCTACACGGGTGCCATCAATGGCACCAATGACGTTGGGGATATGTCCAAGGGCATAGAAGTCACCTTTCACTGTAGGCAAATCTTCCACCTCAGGGAAAATGATGTATCTCCTTACGTGTTTCAGCAGGGCAGACAACACTCTGGACAAAACGTTGGAAAACATAGGCTGGGACATCCCTGATGCCATGGCCACTGCCGTCTGAAATGACCCACTTGCAAGGAAATGGAGCACTGACAGCACCTGCACGTCAGGGGGGATTCCAGTGGGATGGCGGATTGGTGACATCAGGTCTGGCTCTAACTGGGTGCATAGTTCTTGGATTGTGGCACGGTCAAACCTGTAGGTGATGATGACATGTCGTTCTTCCATTGTCAACAGGTCCACCAGCGGTCGGTACACCGGAGGATTCCGCCATCTTCTCACATGTCCCAGCTGACGGTGCCTACGAAGGACAACAGCGACGAATCAGTCATTTGTGATCCAGGTATGTACCCACAGTTACACACAAGTCTACACCAATCAAAAAACCCTTCTTGTATGTGTGTTGAGTGTAGGCCTAGCTATGTGTGACGCAGAGGTAAATGAAGCCATGTGGGCCCCTGAAATGGCGGCTGCCTGACCTCTAAACTGGGACAATGGGATTGTGGGGTAACAGCGCTGGCGTTGCACACCGTGGCGGTAGGTGGTCGTAGACCGCGGCACAATGCAGCATTGGTTATTACTGGACCCTATGGGTCCCAGGAGCCAATGAACAGGTGCGCCGGCGGTGATGATGCGCACCGCCGCGGAAGTCACCACCGCAGACGTCACCGCCATTTTCTATCTGTTCAATCACTAGATACCTGACCTTCGACAGGAGAGGACCTACACTGCAAGTGCTGCTGTGACCTCGGTCTGGAAGCGACGATGGCTGCTGCGTCTGGGGAAAGGGCCCCTGCCTTCACTGCTCAGGAGTTGGAGAAACTGGTAGAAGGGGTCCTCCCCAGTACACGCTACTCTACGGTCCTCCAGACCAACAGGTTAGTACACAGGGAGCACGTTGTAAGGGCTAGGCCTGGGTGGAGAGGGCTGGTTGGAAGAGGGAAGGGGGCAGAGTTCAGGGAACAATAATGCATGTCAATGAATGGGCCACATGGCTAGAGTAGGGAGGGGGGCCACTCATATCGACGGTGCAGTTGGTAATTACTTCTCTGCTTCCCTTGTGCATGCCATGTAGGTCAGCGCCCTCCAGAAGAGGGACATTTGGCGTGCCATCGCCAAGGAGGTCCGGACCCTGAGGGCCCACCAGAGACGGGGCACCCACTGCCGGAAAAGATGGGAAGACATTCGCCGCTGCAGCAAGAAGACGGCGGAGGCTCAGCTGGGGATGGCCTCCCAACGTGGGAGGGGTGCCCGTCGCACCATGACCCCCCTGATGTTCCGGATCCTGGCAGTGGCCTACCCGGAGTTGGATGGGCGCTTGAGGGCATCACAGCAGACACAAGGGGGTGAGTACAACCTCATTCTGCGGACTTTGCTCGCAGTAGAGGGGTCTGGGTGGGGGAGGAGGCCTGTGGGTGTACCTAAGCCAGGCAGAAACATGAAGACTAGGCCCCTCTGTAATGCAGCCCATGTGGCACTGTACCCCACCTCAGTAGAGTGCCAAGTCGAGGTATAGTTGCCCCTGTGGCATCCACATGTGCAGATGTCCACCACTGCCATGTAGGCCATATCCCAGAAATTGCATATGCAGAGGGCAGGAGCACGGCGTAATGCAGGGGGCTGCTGTGTCTGTCTTGTCCGCCAATGGTCGCGGTATGCCATGCACTCACCCTGTCTTTCTTCTGTCTCCCCCCCCCTGTTCTGTTCTCCCTGTTCTTTTGTGCATCAGCATCATCAGGCGGAGGTACAGTGGCACCGGAGCACGAGGGAGCTGCATCCCACATGGCCATGGAGGGCCACACCACGGACTCAGAATGCACCAGTGGGACGGAGGGCGAGGGGAGCTTCACGTCGGCCACCGGATCACCAACCAGCGACACGGACTCGTCCGACGATGGGAGCTCCCTTATGGTGGCGGCACCATCTGTGCGCCCCACTTCTACAGGTACAGCTGCCACCTCCCCTAACAGCACCGCCCTCCCAGCAGCCCCTCAGCCTTCGCCCAGTGCCCGCTCACCCAGGAGGGTGGGCATCACCTTCGCCCCAGGCACCTCAGGCCCTGCCCCAGTCACCCCTGCTGCCCTCAGTGAGGAGGCCATTGACCTCCTCAGGTCACTCACTGTTGGGCAGTCTACCATTGTGAATGCCATCCAGGGTGTAGAACGAGAGTTGCAACACGGTAATGCATTCCTGGAGGGCATTCATTCTGGTCAGGCTGTCCTTCAGCGAACCCTGCAATCTCTGGCCTCAGCACTGATGGCAGCCATTGTCCCTGTGTCTAGCCTCCCCCCTCCAACCTCCTCCACCTAGACCCAATCCCCTGTACCCCAGCCCATCCCAAGCACACCTACAGACCAGCATGCACACAAGTCAGCACACACAAGTAGCTCAAGCAAACATAGGCACCACACAACCCACAGGCACTCACGCAAGCATCACACATACAGACACAGCAATATCCACTGCCTCCACTGTGTCCCCCTCCTCCTCTTCTCCCTCCTCCCTCCCAGTCTTGTCTACACACAAACCTGCATGCACCACATCTACAGGCACCAGGAATCGCACCAGGACACCCAGCACCACAAGCCAGTGTCCGTCAGAAACTGTCCCTCTGTAAAGTTGACCTTTTTGCCCCCACCCCCGCCAATTCATCAGTCCCATCGTAGCACCTCAGCCAAAAAGCCTCCAATACCAGTGGTGCCTGTTCAAGGTATGTGGAGTGCCACCAGCGCAGGCAGTGTGACCCGGAGCCAAGGCACTGGCAGCCCACCCCCTGTAAAGGCTCTGAAATTGGAGAGTGGACGACGGGACCGTGTAAAGCCTCCTGGTGTGAAACCAACTCACATGGGTTCCAAGGGGATTGGAGAGTCAGCTGTGACTCCACTAAAGGTGGGGAAGGCCCAGAGGAAGTCTGGCCAGCATGTTGTGAGTATCACAGCGGAGAAGGGCGCCATCATTCCGGGCGGTCGAGACCCAACCGCCAGCACTGTCGTCACTGGTCAGGAGACCACCGCCACCACCGGAGTCAGTGCCCAGGAGGGCCCAAGTATCGTCACTGGTCAGGAGACCACCGCCGGAGTCATAGCCCAGGAGGGCCCAAGTATCGTCACTGGTCAGGAGACCACCGCCGGAGTCAGTGCCCAGGAGGGCCCAAGTATCGTCACTGGTCAGGAGACCACCGCCGGAGTCATAGCCCAGGAGGGCCAAAGTATCGTCACTGGTCAGGAGACCTCCGCCAGAGTCATAGCCCAGGAGGGCCAAAGTATCGTCACTGGTCAGGAGACCACCGCCAGAGTCATAGCCCAGGAGGGCCCAAGTATCGTCACTGGTCAGGAGACCACCGCCGGAGTCAGTACCCGGGAGGGCCCCGGCTGCCACAGCCCAGGTGGGCTATGATGGAACGTCATGCCACACACCAATGCCCAGTCTAGGGAACGTCATGCCACACACCAATGTCCGGACCAGAACCGCTATGGCAAAGCACCGCTGAACAGGGCAAGCACCGCCATGGTGAAGACCGCTGAACAGGGCAAGCACCACCATGGTGAAGACTGCTGAACAGTGCAGAACTGCCATGGCAAAGCGCTGCTGAACAGTCCCGAACCGCCATGGTGAAGACCGCTGAACAGTCCAGAACTGCCATGGCAAAGCACCGCTGAACAGTCCTGAACCGCCATGGTGAAGACTGCTGAACAGTCCAGAACGGCCATGGCAAAGCACTGCTGAACAGTCCCGAATCGCCATGGTGAAGCCCGCTGAACAGTCCAGAACTGCCATGGGAAAGCACCGCTGAACAGTTCCGAACCGCCATGGTGAAGACCGCTGAACAGTCCGGAACTGCCATGGCAAAGCACCGCTGAACAGTCCAGAACCGCCATGGTGAAGACCACTGAACAGGGCATGCACCGGGTAAGAATGAATAGATCGCCACATCAAGCATCCTTATCCCATGTGCAGCTGGGACAGTGACGGGACAGGCACTTTCACGGGGAGACTAATCCAGTCTGGGCACCAGTCCCCCTCATGAGCCACTGGCGGATGTTATCTACTTGCGAAATTGAGCCTTTGCACTCCCCAGGATAGCACAGTGGGCAAGCCACCCACTGTAGAGACTTGAGCGACTGTGGCTTTGCACTCCCCAGGATGGCACATTGGGCAAGCCACCTACTGTAGAGACTTGAGGGACTGTGGCTTTGCACTCCCCAGGATGGCACAGTGGGAAAGCAACCCACTGTAGAGACTTGAGAGACTGTGGCTTTGCACTCCCCAGGATGGCACAGTGGGCATGGAGCCCCGTCGTGGATCTGGCTTTGCAGTCATCCGGCTGAGGTGCCCCCCCTTCCCTTCCCCCTGAGGTGCCTGTAGTATTTCTATCTGATGCGCCGGCAGTGTTCTCTCCGATTGTCGTCAGGTATCTTTTTTGGGCCTCGCCCATGCATTTATGGACTAGTGGTGTACATATCTGCACTACTTCTCGTACTGTATATATTTCTGAAAGATTTTCGTATATATCTGTATATTTTTACTAAACTTGTTTATTGCAACATTACAATGTTTGAACGGATCTCGCTTTGTCTTTGCATTCTTCCGGGGGGATTGTGGGTTGTTACTGTGAGGTTTGGAAATGCATTGGTGTGTATGTTGTAATATGCGAGGGTGGGGGTGGGAGTGTTTCGTGGGTGTCCCCCTAACTTTTGCCTCCCCCCTCCCCCATGTCGTAGGTGCAGTACTCACAGTTGTCTTCGGCGCCTACGTAGATGGTGGTCATAGAGGAGCAGAAAGACAAGCGCTGGGAGTATTTGGAGTTCGGGCTCCATGGAGTCCTTCTTCCTCGTGGGATGTGTTCAGGTGAGCGTTTTCCCATTGCAAAAGCAGTTTCCGCCGTCTTTTTATCCACGGTGTATCCGCCCCGGAAAAGGTGGTGGATTGGCGGGTTGTAATACTATGGGCGGTACATTGACTTCCGCCTGTCTGTTGGCGGTGACCGCCGCGCTGCTTGTCTGTACCCCCGTGGCGGGCGGTGTGTTAAAGTGGCTGTCTTTGTTGGCGGTTTCCGCCAAGGTCATAAGTCCCTTTTTTTGTCCGCTGGCCTGTTTGATGTATTACCGCAGCTTTAACACCGTCCGCCAGGGTTGTAATGACCCCCTATATGTTGTGAGAGATGCTCCTTTTTATTATTCCAAAGCCAGGAATTTTCCACTGCTCCCATCAGGAAGCAGGCATACGGTGGTGCAAATTTTTCCCCCAACGCTGTCCCTTGAAGTTGCAGGTAGAATTGTCTGTCAAAGAGAAAGTAATTATTTTCTGGGCAGAATTTCAACATTTCCAATATCATGGAGTCGTGTACCATGTATTTCACAGATTTGGTAGAAAGACATTTTCTGACAGCTTCTAAACCATCACTATGTTTTATGGATGTGTAGAGGCTGACTACATCTATGGTAACAAGAAAGTAATCAGGTTGCCAATCAATATTTTGTCATTTTGGAAGAATGTCTTTGGTATCTCTGACGAAGGAGGGTAAGTTGGTCATAAAAGGCAGTAGCTCCTTATCAATTAGAGTACCCAGATTAGGACAAACTGAATTGATGCCTGATATTATCGGTCTGCCCTTTGGTGGGTGGCCTTTTTTTATGTATTTTAGGTAAGAGATATAAGGTGGGGATAGTAGGAAACTGAATCTAGAGAGCATTTTTTTTCTTACTTGAAAGAGTTTGACAAGAATGCCAATACTCCAGAAGATCAGACAACCTTTGTTGGATTTTGGCTGTTGGGTTATGGGAAAGTTTTTTATAGCATTTCTTGTCCTGAAGGTGTTGATAAGCTTCCTGCAAGTAGTCATGGGTATTAAGAATAACTATATTCCCACCTTTGTCAGCCTCTTTGATGATTATTTGACTATTTTTGCTCAGTTGTGTGATTGCCAGCGCTTGATCTCTGTTGGTGTTAGATGGTAAGTATTTCCGTTTTTCACAGTAGTGTTTATATTCTCGGTCAAGATCCCTCAAAACAGCTGTCGAAAATAAGTCAATAGAATTGCCTGCCGGGAGGATAGGGGTGAAAGTAGATTTGGGTCGTAAATCGGAGGGGTGGTATTGGTTGATGTCAAGATCAAGTTCTTGTGCTATTGAGGAAAGTGGGAGGTCTGATTCATCAGTATTAGATAGATTGCGTAAGAGACCAATATCCTGTAGATCTTGGACAGAAAAGTCACTCAGACTTTGTGAAGGAGATGGTAGAGTGGGAAGAGGGGAAATAGTAGAAAAGAAAGACTTGAGTCTGAGATGGCGTATAAATTTGAAGAAATCAATTTTGGTTTGGGTAATATTCCAGTGGTTGGTGGGACAGAAGGAGAGGCCTCTATTCAGAATGTTTTGGTCCGTTGAAGAAAGTTAGTGATCAGAGAGATAAACAATCAATTGTTCGTCAGATTTCATGGTCTCGTGGTTTTGCTGCGAGCTCTCGTTTGTATGCCTGATGTACTTGGTGCTTCCATCAAGGTATCTGGTGGTTTTGCTCGTATGTCTTTTAGAGTTCCCAGGCGATAGTGCCTTGCCTCTTCGGAAAAATTTACTTGAGGTCTACTTGATGGACATCTATCAGAATCATCAGAAGATTCAATTTCTGAAGAAGGTAAAGTATCTGGACAATTTTGTGTATCCAAAGAAAGATTGGAGTCTTTAATGTTATCGTACTTTTTACTGAAAGTGTAGACTCTCCCATGTTGATAGTCATGGAGATCCCTTCTAAACTTACGATTCTTTCTTTGAATTATGTCCTCCTCATAGCGATAAATTATGCTATTAAGAATGGCACAGTTTTTTGTTGTGATTTCTCCCCAATTAGCTTCCTCTATGCGTTGAGAGAGGCTGTCAACCTCTTTTCGATGTTTTTCATATTATTCTTCAGATATTTCAATCAGTTGTTTGATCATATTAATTGACGCCAGTTTTAAATTGGCTTCCCATTTTTGTAAGTGCTCCTGTGAGGTAGTATCCATTGGTGGAAAGATCAAAATCCTGAGTCCACGAGGGATACGATCGTTTTCCAAATATTTTTTAAGATAAGTTATTTCCCACCATTTGGAAGTTTTTTTCTTGGGGGATTTCTCCAGAGCTAAAAATGTGCTTTTAGCTGATGATATGTTGGTGGTTGTTAGATTGGAAATGCCAGCACCAGATGAATTAAAGACTTGGTCTAATTTGGAATTACGTTGTTCTCGTCTATTCGTATGAGAAGACATTTCCGTAAAACTTGTTTAATATCAGAGGCTTGGAACAGGAAGAATAATGTTGCAAATTAACAAAGAAGTGCTCCAAAAAAGAGAGGGTCCAAACTGCAAACTTCCTGTATAAAAGGCCTATTTTGTAAGCGTTGTTTAATGTCAAATTGCCAATGGTTCGATAATTTTCATGAATGGGACTGCAATGAGAACTTTAGTTGCGCCAATTCGAGTTTTATTTCAAAAGACAAGTAACTCCCAGTTCAAGTACAACAAAATGGGTCCCACAGAAAAGCAGAAGCTCAGCCAACACGTGTTTCGCCCCTCAGGCGCGTACGCCAGGGCTTTCTCGAACCATTGGCAATTTGACATTAAACAACCTCGCTTACTAAGTGGGACTTTACCTTCTTCTTATTACTTTTCAAAATAAACTCTACTTGAAGATGAGGGCATAGAATTGGCTGCACTCTTATTAGATACTATATGGTAATTTTTGGGTGGGTTGCATTAGAAATCACCAGCTGAGTAGAGCGCAAAAGTACCAGCGCTCTGTTTAGGAAGAATGTGGTACTTTATGGTCGATCCTAAACGATGATCCCTCTTGAGGGTCCCTCTTGTCGACTACCCCATTAAGCCAAAAACCAATGTGTACCCCCCAGGAAAGTCCGGACAGGGGTGGGGGAGGCACCCACAATCGAGTCCAGCAGGTAGACCTCACTGGGTCCTCAGCCTGGCGATGAGCACAGTAGCTGCGAGTGACTCCACGGTGCAGCTGCTGAGCAAAGCAGCTCGCTTTAAGTGGTAGAGCTGCTGTGAGATTACACCAACGTGGAGCCTCTCGGACCACTCTCGCCAATTGTTGCTATCAATGTGGGCAGCCCAAAGGAAAACGCGGGACGGCTGTGCCCCTGTGGCAGTAAAAGCCCTCATGATAAGGTAAGAGGGTGCAGGGGTCGCTGGCGGCTCCCTCTTTGCCCCACCAATGTGTCCAGTGGAGAGTGGGGCTTCCAGGAATGCACACCTTCATTTTGACACAGCTACTTCTCTCCTCCACAGCACTACGTTCTCCCTCAGTGACCCGGGGTAGGGTTAATAATCTCTGATCTGTGTGCTACAGGGCAGTTAAAATCAGGGAATGTGGTCATCAGATTCCAGGCTGTCTGAAGCAGGCACAGGGTATCCCACAAGTAGGGGCTGGGGGAGAGCATAGCAACCAGACCTCCCAGCACTTGACAGGCACCAAAGAACATAAAGTGCTCACCACTCACTAGGTTAAACAGGGCAACGCAAAGATGCAGTGCACAGTCAGCCACAGAGACGGAAGCACTCACTATTTGCTATATTGTAAAAGATACCAAGGAGCTACATATAGTGCTTTCCCATGCACTGGACTCCTTGGGAGGCACTTGAGGGGCATGAGGGGGTCAGGCAGGCCTGCACAATGAGGCAAGTGGATATTTGGTGGTTCCTCCTCGCAGCCCAACAGTAACCAGGGGAACCAAAGTCAGAGAGCAGCTGGCAGCAGGGCAACAAAAGAAGGGCAGTCCAGATGAGTCCTTTTTGCCTTCCAGTAGTCCTTCTGACAGAGGTTCCATCCCAGGCCCAAAGCGTCTCTAAAAATCACAGGAGAAGAGCCACTGTTTTTATACTCCATGTACACAGGTTCTGGAAGGTGGGAGAAGGTTCCAGCCAGATCTGACCAGTTCCAAACATTTTCCTTCTCCCCTACTTTGGCTCCAGACATCAGTGGAGGGTAAACAAGCCCTTTGTGTGAGAGCAGGACACAGCCTATTCAAGTGTAAAGTGCGAAAGACCCTCCCTCTCTCTCAGCCCAGGAAGATCATCAGTATGTAGATGATTGCAGATGTAACCCTGTCACACCTAACCCTCCCTGATGATGGCTGTCTGGAGAGTATGCACAAAGTGCAGCTGCCGCTCTGCCCAAGATGTAGATTGGAGTCAGGCTACACAGCACTAGAATTATAAGCATAGAGAAATGCCCGCTTTCTAAAAGTGTCATTTCTAAAATAGTAATGCAGAATCAACCAACAACCAGTAAGCAAGATTTCTCACTACCATTCCAAACATACTCCTCACAGATCATAAATTACCACTTAGACATGTATAAGTGAATTCCCAATGCAAACCAATGAGAGGCCACTCACAACAGTGAAAAACAAAAATAGTCTATCTGTCATTTCTAGGATAGGTAATCCAGAAACATATGTCCTACCTTTTACATACACAGCACCCTGCCCATAGGGCTATCTAGGGCCTACCTTAAGGTGCCCTAGGTGTAGTAAAAAGGGAGTTCAAACCTTGGAAAGTAGTTAGACTTGCCAAGTCAGTGTGGCAGTAAACTGAGCACACAGGCACTGCAGTGGCAGGCCTGAGACATGTTTGAAAGGTTACTTCTGTGGATGGCACAATCTGCGCTACAAGCCCACTAGTAGCATTTAAACCTTGGGGTCACAAATGCTGGAATGGAAGACAGGATGCTCCCCATTTTGACTCTTGTAATTAAGGCTCCCGTGAGCCTCTGAGCTGACGAGCTCGGGTGAAGCACCTCTGCGCCTTCTTGAGTGGTACTTAAACCTGTGAATACTTTCAAGGCGGCATTTCAAGCAACCCCGCCAGCTACACGTTGCTCTTCGCTGATGACGGCCAAATAGCCAGAAACACGTGTCCGAAGATACGGCACTCGCCGCACCAACTTATGGTGAAAAACTTTCAAAACTCTGTTCAAATTCGTGCTAATGACTGCATTTACCATGATGCCTTGGGGTCACAAATGCTGGAATGGAAGACAGGGTGCTCCCCATTTTGACTGTTGTAATTAAGGCTCCTGTGAGCCTCTGAGCTGACGAGCTCGGGTGAAGCACCTGTGCGCCTTCTTGAGTGGTACTTAAACCTGTGAATACTTTCAAGGCGGCATTTCAAGCAACCCCGCCAGCTACACGTTGCTCTTCGCTGATGACAGCCAAATAGCCAGAAACACGTGTCCGAAGATACGGCACTCGCCGCACCAACTTATGGTGAAAAACTTTCAAAACTCTGTTCAAATTCGTGCTAATGACTGCATTTACCATGATGCCTTGGGGTCACAAATGCTGGAATGGAAGACAGGGTGCTCCCCATTTTGACTACATTACAGTTAGGTTGAGTAGATTATTTAAGTTACTCGACCTGAGGGTCTAGTAACATTTTTATGATTTTTCAAGGCCTTTATGGCATGGGTAGTACAGGAACTGACAACACTACAACTCCCAGCATGCATTGTTCTACCATTAAGTAAATGTTAGAAATGGGGTCTTTGGTTGGCAGTCAGGTTACCCCCTGTCCAAGCAAGGACCCTCACTCTAGTCAGGGTAAGTCACACACAATCAAATTATCCTATGCCCACCCTCTGGTAGCTTGGCACTGAGCAGTCAGGCTTAACTTAGAAGGCAATGTGTAAAGTATTTGTGCAATAAATCATACAATAACACAATATAGCACCACAAAAATACACCACACAGTGTTTAGAAAAATATATAATATTTATCTGGATATTTGCATGTCAAAACGATAAAAGATGCAATAAGAAATTGTAAAGATATCACTGGGAAATTATATAAAGTGTCTTAAGTCTTTACAAAGCAAACAAAGTCTCTTTCAAGCAAAAAGTACCTGGTTGGAGTGAAAAATCTCTGCAAAGGGCTGCAGAGGAGGAGATGCGTGGAAAAATGGTGTGTGCGTCGGTTTCGCCCCTTCACACACGGACTTGCGTCGTTATTTTCCACGCGAGGAAGACGTTGCATCGAGTTCCGGCGCGCGGACGGGTCTCCTCTTCGGGTTGCGTGGTTTTCACACACCTCGGGGTCTGTGCGTGGAATCCTGGGCTTGTTGACCGGCTGCGCGTCGTTCCGGTGGCCGATGCATGGAATTTTCTCCCTCACGGCAGGTGCTGCGTCGATTTCCCCTATGGAAGTCAGACGGCGTTGTCCAGGCGGGCCGTGCGTCGAAGTTCCGGTCGCACCGCAGGTGCCGCGTCAATCATTTCCTCGCGAAGTCGAGCGCCATCTTTCCGGTTCGGCGTGCAGTGAATTTTTCACCGCGGAACAAGCTGTGCGTCAAATTTTTCGCCGCACAAGGAGTCCAGTCGCAAGAGAGAAGTCTTTTTGGTCCTGAGACTTCAGGGAACAGGAGGCAAGCTTCATCCAAGCCCTTGGAGAGCACTTCTGCAGCAAAGCAAGAGAGCAGCAAGACAGCAGGGCAACAGCAAGGCAGCAGTCCTCTGTAGAAAGCAGTCAGGTGAGTCCTTTAGGCAGCCAGGCAGTTTTTCTTGCCAGGGTGCAGGTTCTGGTTCAGGTTTCTTCTCCAGGAAGTGTCTGAGGTGGTAGGGCAGAGGCCCTGTTTTATACCCAAATGTGCCTTTGAAGTGGGGGAGACTTCAAAGAGTGGCTTAGAAGTGCACCATGTCCCCTTTCAGTTCAATCCTGTCTGCCAGGGTCCAGTAGGGGGTGTGGCAGTCCTTTGTGTGAGAGCAGGCCCTCCACCCTCCCAGCCCAGGAAGACCCATTCAAAATGCAGATGTATGCAAGTGAGGCTGAGTACCTTGTGTTTGGGGTGTGTCTGAGTGAATGCACAAGGAGCTGTCAACTAAACCCAGCCAGATGTGGATTGTAAGGCACAGAAAGATTTAAGTGCAGAGAAATGCTCACTTTCTAAAAGTGGCATTTCTAAAATACTAAATATTAAATCCAACTTCACCAGTCAGCAGGATTTTGAATTACCATTCTGGCCAGTCTAAATATGACCTTCTTACTCCTTTCAGATCAGCAGCTACCACTTCAACAATGTATGAGGGCAGCCCCAATGATAGCCTATGAAGGGAGCAGGCCTCACAGTAGTGTAAAAATGAATTTAGGAGTTTTACACTACCAGGACATGTAAACTACACAAGTACATGTCCTGCGTTTTACCCACAGAGCACCCAGCTCTAGGGGTTACCTAGGGCACACATTAGAGGTGACTTATATGTGGAGAAAGGGGAGGTTTAGGATTGGCAAGTACTTTTAAATGCCAAGTCGAGGTGACAGTGAAACTACACACACAGGCCTTGCAATGGCAGGCCTGAGACAAGGAAAAGGGGCTACTAAAGTGGGTGGCACAACCAGTGCTGCAGGCCCACTAGTAGCATTTAATCTACAGGCCCTGGGCACATATAGTGCACTCTACTAGGGTCTTAAAAGTAAATCAAATAGTCCAATTTGGTGTTGATCCAAGGTTACCATGTTTAAAGGGAGACAGCATATGCACTTTAGCACTGGTTAGCAGTTGTAAAGTGCGCAGAGTCTAAAAACCAGCAAAAACAGTGTCCAAAAAGTGGAGGGAGGCAGGCAAAACGTTAGGGGTGACCACCCTAGGACTGTCAGGTTTAACAGTAAACCAGAACTTTGTACTACAAGTTAAGTAGCCTTGCATGTGAAACTAACAATCAAATAAACCTACCTGGCCCATCCGCTATTGTGCAGTCCATGGCAATGACAACAATGATACGGCCATCTGCCAGTACTATTACAAGCAACACACAGCTACAGCTGTGTTCCATACTAAACTGGCCTTTAACTAAATCACCATCCAAACAATGTAATGTACTCACCTAGGGGCACACCAATATAGTAAGCAGGATGCACCTGGAGCACACCCATACAGAGGCCCAGGAATAATGGTTACACTTATACTTGTGGCCAGCTCTGTTACCATAGTACATTGTGCAGCTGTTAGTTGACTCAATGATGCTCTACACCTAACATGGAGACCACTTTAAAATGTCAAGTTATCAATCAGACAATATATGAGTCAATGAACAGTCATCTACCCACCAAAATACTCTAACATCATGTAGCAAGGTCTATGCAATTGGAAATCTCTTTGTCCCCTATAGACCTAACCCAAATGCGGAAGCAGGTATCATTGTCATATCAGGGGATCGAGTAAAGGCCTTGTGTGCATGTCACATAGCATGTCTGTAGGAAAGTAGCCTCTTTCTAGCATGGTCACCCCCACTTTTTGTTTGTGAGTGTGTGTCAGTGTGTTTTTACTGTGTCACTGGGATCCTGCTAGCCAGGACCCCAGTGCTCATGGATAAAAACCTATATGTCAGTGTGTTCTGCCTGTATCACTGGGATCCTGCTAGCCAGGACTCCATTGCTCATAGTTTATGGCCTAATGTGTATGCCTGTGTAGTGTCTAACTGTGTCACTGAGGCTCTGCTAACCAGAACCTCAGTGCTTATGCTCTCTCTGCTTTTAAATTTATCACTTTCGGCCAGTGACTACATTTACCAATTTCAATTGGCACACTTGACCCCCCTTATAAATCCCTAGTATAAGGTGCCTAGGTACCCAGGGCATTGGGGTTCCAGGAGATCCATATGATCTGCAGCATTTCTTTTGCCACCCATAGGGAGCTCAGACAAACCCTTACACAGGACTGCCACTGTAGCCTGCGTGAAATAGTGCACACACTATTTCACAGCCATTTTCACTGCACTTCAGTAACTTATAAGTCACCTATATGTCTAACCTTCACTTGCTGAAGGTTAGGTGCAAAGTTACTAAATGTGAGGGCACCCTTGCACTAGCAAAGGTGCCCCCACATAGTGCAGGGCCATTTCCCCAGACTTTGTGAGTGCGGGGACACCATTACACGCATGCACTGCATTTGGGTCAACAGCTATATGTAGCTTCACAATGGTAACTCAGAATATGGCGATGTAACATGTCTAAGATCATGGAATTGTCCCCCCATTCCAAATCTGGTATAGGGGAGCCAATTCCGTGCATCCCGGGGGCTCCACACTGGACCCCCAGTACTGCCAAACCAGCTCTCTGAGGCTTGCACTGCAGCTACAGCTGCTGCCACCTCACAGACAGGGTTCTGCCCTCCTGGGGTCTGGGCAGCCCAGTCCCAGGAAGGCAGAACAAAGCATTTCCTTTAAGAGCAGGGTGTTACACCCTCTCCCTTTGGAAATAGGTGTTACAGGCTGGGGGGAGGTAGCCTCCCACAGCCTCTGGAAATGCTTTGAAGGGCACAGATGGTGCCCTCCTTGCATAAACCAGTCTACACCGGTTCAGGGACCCCTTCTCCCCTGCTCTGGTGGGAAACTGGACAAAGGAAAGGAGAGTGACCATTCCCCTGTCCATCACCACCCCAGGACTGGTGCCCAGAGCTCCTCCAGTGTGTCCCAGACTTCAGCCATCTTGCTTTGCAAGGTGTGGGGGCACTCTGGAGGGCTCTGAGTGGCCAGTGTCAGCAGGTGACGTCAGAGACCCCTCCTGATAGGTCCATACCTGATAAGGTAGCCAATCACCCTCTCAGGACAATTTATGGTCTCTACTGTGAGATCTCTTCAGATTCTGCTTGCAAGTTTCCTTCAGGAATCCTCTGCAACCACTTCGGACTTTTCTGACCTTGGATCAACCGCAGCCTGCTCTGAGAAATGCTGTAACCGCAACAAAGTGTCTACAAGAGACACTTTTCTTTAGCAATCTCAGCTCCAAGTCAGTAACTGTAACAGTTTCCATGGTGTGCACGCTCTGGGGACTCCCTGTCTTCATCCTGCATCAGAAGAACCGAAGAAATCTCCCGTGGAGTGACGGAATCAGTACCCTTCTAGAACACTACTACATTCATTAACAAGGGATAACTGGACCTGGTGTAAGGTGTAAGTACCCAAGGTACCCACTGCAAACCAGGCCAGCCTCCTACAATGTCTTCTGTTAAAACTTTGATGTCACTTATTGCATTACTTTCAGCAACTGTGTGTTCCACTTCTCCTACAGGTAACCTATTCCACGTCACCATTGAAAGGACACCCAAGACTACCACTACCCCTCTGGATGAGGCCCTCAATGGGAAATACACCCCTAGATGTGTGAACATTGAGAACAAAGCTGGCCCATCTGGAATCCTGGTCAGTCAACAACTGTGATCCTCAGCTTGCCCATATCAAGTCCTCCCAGCCCTGTTGCTTTAACATCACAGGTAATCATTATCCCCCAAACATGTGTTCCAAGGACATTGTCTACCATTATGTGCCCCCCAGTACAGGTACCTGAGTTTCCTGTCCTAGACCCAGACAATGATGCACCTGGCACCAGTGGGAGTGGGCAAACTGTCCCAGGGCCACAGGAACATAGGGAAGAGTGTGTGGGAGGGATGGCGTGGGCCAGAGAATGGAGGCTCCTAGGGATACAACTAGCCAGGACCCCATCTCCTAAGCTTTGGGAGCTTACCAATAGTCCCAAGGTATGATGGGCCAGATACTTACCATGATGGGGGAGATAAAGCAGCTGTAGAGGGACAAGCACCAGAAGGTCATGCAGCAGTGACAGGCCCAAAATGCCCACTTAGAGTGTAATGCAGGGGTGCTGAGAGGCATGAATACCACACGAAGTAGGTTTTGTGCACACCAGCTGGTACCTTCCACTAGCAATCAGACATCAACCCCTTCTACATCTGTTGCTTCTAGTGGAATGATGGCCCTTCCAGGAGAAGCACATGCCTCAAACAACCCTGCCTCTGTAGCTGAAGAAGCACCATGCAAATGTGCACATCTCCCAAAACATACAGGAGGAGCAGATGCCAAGACCAAAACCATTGCCAGGAAGAGAACCTCTACTGATTGGTTCCCCTTGTGTGGCATAGATACACCCTGTTGACCTTTCTGAAACATATCTCCATTTCCTATGGTACAAGGACACTGGACTTGTGTCTCAAAATGTTGTATCAACTGCCCTGATGATTTCTTTCACCATGACAGAACCCTTCACTGTTTCCTTTGTGTTATATTTGATCCAATTCACTAATTTTGATCTGCACTCCTCAAAAAATACTACTTAACCACAGATTATGTGTGAGAGTCGTTTATCAATCATATTTAACTGTCATGTATAACACCTCTTGCACAAAGAAGTTTCTCTCAAATGTAAGACATTTGCAATGTCCCATCTCACATGTACTGTTTAATCTGGGTAGATTTAGCATTGAATGATACTGATAGACAGAACTCAGATCACTTTCATTGAATTTTCCCACATATAGGTTGGGAGAATGCCAATGATCACACAGTGAAGTACTGCTGCTCACTTCAGTTTTTCAGCATAGGTGCCATACACTACCACTCCACAGACTGTCAGAGTCACCAGATCCTCGGGGTCTGTGCACGTTCCCAAAATGTCCACCACTGAACAGCTCCAAGACTCAGATAGATAAATCACAGAGACTGAGAGAGTTCAAGAGGGGAAGAGGGGATTAGGAAGGGAACAGCTGGGAAGGAGACCTGTAGTAAGAAAAAGGTTAGAACACACAATATGAAAATTATATCTCCTGAAATCAATACTAGACTATGATTCTAAGCCTGGCCACTCTGAAAACATGAACAATCGAAGAGTTAAGTTTAAAATTACTACGTTTTAAGATGGCCGGATACCTGTAGGACAATCAAGATGAATTAAATGAAAACTTTCTTATTCAAGTACTTTCCTTTACATGAGAATCAGAAAAACATTCTGACTAAATTTTAAACCAGTCATATAAATCCTGTTTTGAGAATGTATACTAGGACCATACAATATTGCATCTAGAAACTCTGGCCTTCTGTGTACTCTTAAAATGTTTCAACACAAATTGTGCATATTGCAGACATATATATATATATATATATATATATATATATATATATATATATATATATATATATATATATATATATATATATATATATATAGTAAATACCATAAAAGGATTGTGCACCATGAATAACACAATATGGATTCAGGAAACAAATCACATAACTTGTCAACTCGAATATTACATAATAAATATCTTAGAATAGTGGCATACAATAAACAACATGAAATAAACTCGAGGAGAGAATCGCGTGTCTTGCTGATTCGTAAAACACGATGTAAATGTCAAGAAATAACAGCTCACAATAAATAACAAGATCAAAGTACAAAGAAACGAATCGCGCTTCTTTTGCCGATTCTTAAGCCACCATGTAAATGTCAAGAAATGGTAGCGTGCAATGAACAACAAAGTTAAATCCTCATGAAACGAGTTGCGCGTCTTGCCAATTCTTAAGCCACCATGCCAATGTCAAGAAATGGTAGCACGCAATGAATAACAAAGTCAAACATTTCTGAAACAAATCGCGCGTCTTGCCTATTTGTAAACTACCATATAAATGTCAAGAAATGGTAGCGGGCAAGTAATCTGTTACTCATTTAAGAATTAAATCAAGAATATGAAAATTCTCAATAACAGTGTCAGGACAGTCCAACCACCGTTTTACCGCCTGGAACAATGATCACCAATGAAGGATGAAGGGCAGAAGACTGGAAGATTCAAATAGGCCGCCGGGACAGGAGCTCAGAAAGAAGCTGCTGCTCTGCACCAAGACCTCTGAATAGTGAGCACTGGGAGTTGGGCTGGCTCTCTTTTATAGAGTCTTGGCCCAGCCCAGAACCACACCCAGGCATGTTGCAGGGAAAGTCTCTGGAAGGCCCTGGAAAGGGGCCACACCCTAACACACTCTGAAAACCTGCAGCAATACATTGCAAAGGAACAGTATTTGTAAACACATTAAAAATAAGTCTTCAGGATTAAACTCTGCAATGCAAAAAGTTAAACCACAACATATCAGCACATAAATCACGTTGTTTTGAGAGTGCTGGGTTTTTGCATTCTAGTCTCCAATAGAGTGCGCACTGCCCTGGTGTTGACACAGACTACTGAAGTTACTGACCTGTCAGTCTTTCACTGCCCCAATAGGCAAAGATATTATTTTACTGTGTCAGCAGCCAAAGCCTCATCACATACCCATATCATAGCTCCCAATCGACTATACCCCATGATACAAAGAGAGGTCAGTACAAATGCCCCCCGTCACGGAACCTTCCACTTACCATGGTCAGGTATCAGTAGGCATGCCACTCACCTATGTCATTCTTGATACACATGCAGAGTGGCCTGCAGTGAGGAAACAAAGTGACAGCTACATACAAGTTAGTTATTACCAATACAAACTATTCTGATGCTTGAGGGTATGGATAGCACAGGATGACATGTGTGAAAGACAAATGAACACACACATGGCACCATTGAACAAACCTCCAATGCTAAACAGGCCTATTGAGTGGAATAGGACACTACCATCCCACTGTCCTGACAGTCTGGGCATGCAATTTACACACCACAATTCTCACGCCTGACAGTAACTGGCTCAATCCATGTTCCCTTCACTTGTTAGCCTGCAGATTCCGACTGCCTGTGGCACTGTCTGATACTGCCAAATGAGGATGGGCTTGTGAAGTAATCTGCAAATTATAAATGTCAAACATAAGGTATAGGTTGCATTGAAACTAAATATCATACAGCCAATTCCTATATACAATGGTAAATCAGACTGTGCATTGTGAGAAAATGAGACTATGGTGATAAAAAAAAGCTGCACACTACCCCTTGTAACATTCTGCATGCACATCTGAGTTATGTGTTTTGAAGCTTCTTGTGACCTGTCTGATAGTCATACTAAGACCCTTATCAACATCCCTAACCCGACCAATACCCCACTGAGTTACTTAAATTACATAACATCACATACCTAAAGTCAGGTTAAGTACTTATTGATGAGATCTGCCGTGATGTCTCCAGCTTCATCCTCATCATACTCTTCCTCGCTTGGCACAACTGCATTCTCACCCACTGGAACTGCTGGCTCCCCCTCATCTGATATAAATGGGATTTGACATCTCAGGTTGAGGTTGTGGAGCATGCAGCAGGCAACAATAACTTGACATACTTTGGTGGGAGAGTAGAGGAGGGATCAACCAGACTTATCAATGCTATGGAATCTTCCTTTCAGAAGCCCAAAAGTCCACTCCACGACAAGCCTAGACCCTCTGTGAACCTCATTGAAGCAGACTTCCCCTGGCGTGGTTGGGTGCCTCACTAGTGTCAACAACCATGGACGGTTTAGGTAACCTGAGTCCCCTATGAAGAAGAGTTTAGAAAGGCAAGCATAAGTAACAGACATCTACACATTTGTTAGTAGATAAAAGTTACAGACACATATGACATATCTGAATTACCAACCAGCCAGGCCCTCTCTGTGTACTGTCGTGACATCAGCAGTGGGATACTGCTGTTCCGCATGATGAAGGAATAATGGTGCTGACCTCGGGTACCTTGCACAAACTTGTGAAATGTAGAGGTCAGCCAAACAGACCACTTGAACTTTAATGGAGAGGAAGTTTTTCCTGTTCCTATGCACCTGTTCATCGGCATTTGGGGGAACCAAGGCTACATGGGAGCCAACTATGGCTCTAACCACATGTGGATTGTGTCCCAAAGCATACAAATCAGCCTTTACATGGGCCAAATCTTCAAGTTGTGGAAATCTGATGTAGCTGTCCAGGTGTTTCAAAAATGCAGACAGTACAGCCTTCAAGACCAGACTAAACATAGGTTGAGACATCCCTGAAGTTAGGGCTACTACATTTTGAAAGGAGCCTGTGGCTAGGAAGTGCAGCACTGACATAACTTGTACAATGAGTGGTATGCTATGGGGATTAAGAATGGCAGGAATCAGATCTGGCTCCAACTGACAACAGAGATCCATGATTGTATGCCTATCTAGGCGGTAGATCTGGATCACACGTCGCTCCTCCATGGTCTGCAGGTCTGCTAGTAGACGGTATACTGGAAGTTCTGTCACTCTTCTCCTGCCAGGGTAACTATATGGGAGAAAACCAGAATGATTGTCTATCACTCATTCTGTACATCAGAAGTATGTCACAGATAATGCTCTGAAATGCCACAATAAAATGTAGAAACGTTGTACACTGAACATACCTAGGCAAAGAATGGCTTATTAATCCATTCACATCCCCTTTCCTCTATCACATTTCACAAATGGAAAAGCATGTCAATGGCAGTCTATGTGACATTAAGGGGCATATTTATACTCCATTTTCACAGAATTTGCATCATTTCTTTACACAAATTTGGCACAAAGCTAACTCCATATTTATATTTTGACTTTAGGCACGTCTAACGTCCAAATATTGGAGTTTGCACCATTTTCTAGAAACATGAATCTACCTTGCTAACCCCACAGCCCAGAATTTATCCCCCGTGCTAAAATGACGCTTGTGTGGGAGGAGGAGCTAAATAATGGTGCAAAGCTTGGTTTGCACCATTATTTAACGCCTGGGTCAGACCAGGCGTTAGGGGACTGGTGGAACCATTTCCATGGTTAAACACCATAGAATGGATCCACAGGTGCCCTTCTCAAGCGCCAGGAACACCCCCACCCCATCGCAGGTAAGTAAGGTAAGTATTTATTTTAAATTAAAGTGTCATCGGGGCCCCAACTTGGGGCCCCCTGCATGGCACAGGGTGCAATGGCCATGCCTATGGGACACTGGTCCCCTGTGCTGGCCATTGGGTTGGTGGGCATGACGCCTGTCTTTTCCAAGACAGAAGTCATGTGGTATGGATGGTTTTGCGTCAGAAAATGACGCTAGGCTGGTTACAGGCATTTTCTTTTGCCTCTAACCAGCCTAACATCATTTTTCGGTGCAAAACACCCTTCTCTCATACTGCCACCCCCACCCAGCTAACGTCATTTTTTTTTTTCATTCTATCCCACCCTTTGCGCTGGCTTGCGCCATTTCATAAATATGGTGCGAGCCGGTGCAAAACCTTTTGATCCAAAACTGCGTTAGTGCAGTTTTGCATCAAAAAGTATAAATATGCCCCTAAAATTCTTAACATGTTGCACATATACAGCACACATTTAACAAATGTCAGATTGTGATTGCTCTGCTGAATATGCTATGCATTTACATTGGTTACAACACATCAATTTACCATTCTGTACATAATTCATACACCTTTCTACACGTTTGCTCAAAGCCACCAGTGAACATAATGTTGTTGATATTTTTCACAGCTTGTGACGCAACTTTAAAATATTTTTTTCGTTCATATGTGAACCTTAAAACGGCAGCTGCCTGACCTACTATACTAGACATTGGGAAGTGACCAAAGTTCACCGGCAGAAGTCATCATAGTGGTAGATGGATACAACAGCGGTGAACACTGCCATTGAAACACATCGCTGCCTTCGACAGTCTTGGAACAATGGCAATGTCCACCGGGGGTGACGGTCTTTTATGTTGCAGACGTGACCGCATTGCATACTTCATCTCTCACTTGACTCCAGACACTGCTGCCAGCATGACCTCCATGACCTGAGCTGCTGTATATTGCCTCTGGGAACAATCATGCCACGTCCTACAGTTGATAGAGCCCCTGCCTTCTCCCCTGAGGAGCTTGAAAAGCTTGTGGAGGAGGTCCTTCCTCTGTATGAACAGCTCTATGGTGCACCAAAGGAGCAGGTAATTGCAATGCAATAGCAATGTTTTAAGGGTTAAATGTATGATGGTATCCAGGAAATGTAGTGGAATGAAGGGTTGTGGTAAAATGTGTGTGATGATGGGCATGTGCATATGTGTACACATAGATTTTGAGTGCTGAGACGTAGTAGAGAGTGTGTGATGTATGTAACCTGACCCAACTGCAGACTGTAAAATATGATCATTGAATGTTGTGTGGAAAAATATTTTGTAAGATATACCATGTTAAAAGAGATACGCTTGTGGTCTGATCACATATTTCGAGTTGACACCTGATGCTGGATATGCATGTTGTATGCCTCTCTCAACAGCACACATGGCCTGACTTCAGATAGTCATGCCTCATTGAAGCAGATGTTGTAGTTAGTGTGTGTATGGCTAGCTGCACAAACTTGTATGCTCACCCTGCTTGTTTTAGTATTGTGTATGTGGACATGACATACTCTTCTTGCCTGTGTCATCCATGCAGGTCAGCACCCATCAGAAAAAGGGGATTTGGCATGCCATCACCAAGAAAGTGTGAGCCCTGGGGGTCCACAGCAAGTGGCGCACCCAGTGTAGGAAGTGGTGGGAGTACCTGAGATGCTGGGCCCGGAAGTCCGCAGAGGGCCAGCTAGGGATGTCCTCTCAAAGAGGTTGTGGTGCCTGTCAGACCTTGACCACCCTAATAATCCACATATTGGCAGTGACCTACCTGGAGTAGGATGGACGTTTGACGGCACCTCAGCAGCCAGAATGGGGTAAGTACTGACATGACACATTTTCATCCCTTTACCAGGATAGTGTATGATGTGAACATTTCTAAGCTGTGACAATGTGGTTAAGTGCAAAAGGTCAACAATCTCCAAGGAACACATTGATGTACAGTCCCCCAGATTGGTACACAGGTGTGCACATTTTAATTTGTATAGGGACCTATTAGTCTCCTATGTCGTCACCTCTGTACACGAGCATATGATGATGCACATGTGACTGTGTCATATGTGTACCACTATACAGCTTTTCCTACCCTGACGGTTGTTCCTGTCATGGTAGCCTCAGATTTGGTTTGTCTCTCTGAAATTGTTCCCAAGCAGATCTAAGGCTAGTCATGTCTGATGTGTGGATAGTGATGTTTCCACTCAGTCATTGGGCTATTGATGGAATCATTTCATGATACCTTAAACTGTATGTCACCTCATGCACACAACAGGTGTCCATTGACTTGAAAGAGTAGATATTCTACCTGCGGTTATATGTGAGCAAATGCTCTGAGCTTATTAGAGCCGTATATGAGTGCTATAGTTTGTTTTCAGGGGGACAATGACCTAGATAACTTGGTCCACGAAGCATGTATAATCTCTTCCTACATCACTATTGGTGCATGTGTAGGTTACATGTGTTCTGACTCTTTCTTCTTCTAACATTTGGTTATGTCAACTGGAGTTGCTTCATGTTTGCACATTTCCATTGTGAAGGTAGGGAGCCCAGTGACATGAAGTAGGTATGGCTTGTGTGCAACATGCTGTCTTGTGTTTAATGTCCTATATGTTGCCTTGCCTGGTACATGACATCAGGCCAATTAGTTAGTATGTGTTTAGATTGTGTATGTGATATATGGAAATCTATGTTACATCTATTTCCCATAGCTTGATTGTTGGTTGACTATGTTGCTGTGGTTAGGGACCCAGTGCCATGTGGCTAAGTCACCTTGTCATGGAATGGTTAGTGTGAGAACTCTACTGATATCATGGTATTGTAGGTGCGAGATAGTTACCTTAGCTGTTGTGTGATTATGTTATGATTTAGGGATGTACACTGTATCTTGCTGTGACATGATGTTGCCACTAAACTGGTACTACCTGGGGTGTTGTACAACTAGATGTGATGTTACTAATGTGTTCAATGTGATGTAAGTGGTATGTTAAGAATGTGAGGACCCTAACTCACTTTCTGTTTCCCAGCATCAGCATCGGCAGGCAAAAGACACGGGGCACAGCCGAGTGGGTAAGCTTCTGGCCACGAGACATTCAGTCACGAGAACACCAACACCAAGGGACACAGTGGCCTGAGGGCGAGGGGAGTGCCACAGGGGAGACTGAATGCAGTTCACCTTCTTCGGAATCGTCCTCCAGTGGAAACTCCCTTGCGGTAGCAGACCATCTGGGACCACCCCAGCACCACCTCTGTCTGCCACCCCTCTTTCTATCACTGCCCTCCTTGTAGCTCCCTACCCAGTTGGCTGTGCCAGCTCACCCAAGAGGGTGGGTGTCTCCTTAGCCACAGGCACCTCTTCCCGAGCTCCTGTTAGCCCTGCTGTCCTCAGTGAGGAGGCTATTGACCTACTGAGGTCGATCTCTGTAGGTCAGTCAACCATTGTGAATGCCACCTAGGGGCTGGCAACTTAGAAGCAACATAGTAATTCATTCCTGGAGGGCATTCAAGGTGCACTGGTTGGCCTACAGAGATGATTTCAGGCGCTGGTCTCCACACTGATGGTAACCAGTCACTTTGTGTCTAACATCCCCCCTCCACCTTCCTCTCCCCAATCCCAAGCCTCCCTTCCCGACCCAGTCAAACCACACAAACAGACAGGCATGCATCCTCCTGACCATCCAAGGGTAACACAGACAAACATAAGCACCACAAGATGCTCCACCGGCATACACACAACCAGCATACACCTGCACACACAGCAACAGTCACAACCTGCCCTGACAGCCCCACCACCCCCAGCATCACACACACAACACCTGACACACCTGCAGACACCACACCAACATTCATTGATCCACCCACCACACCTATCCTACCCGCAGACACCACCCCAGTAGATCCTCAGACATCCACCCGTCATCACACCCGCAGACACCACAACCACTGACATGCCTACATGCAGCACATCCACCATACCTGCAGTCACCACCTCAACAGACAGCCACCCACCCACCACAGCATCCCCAGCACCTCACCCCCCTAGCTCAAGACAAATAAACACCCTCACTCACTCATCCAACAGACACCCACAAGCATACCTCCCACAAACGCACCCAAGACATCCACACCAACACCTCTTAAACCACGTCCCTGTGTGTGCAAAAATTATTTCCTAGTGGAGTGTGACCTTTTCCCTACTCCTACCCGTGACACCCCTAGATGATCCGTTTCCCTCCCAAAGGCCATTCCTTTCACCTCCAAGGTGTCCCTTACCCCGTGAGTACCAATGCCCCTTCACCCACCAAGAAGTCGACCCCTCACAAGAAGACCTAACCCTTCCCCAAGCCTAAATCAAAACGCTCCCTCCCAAGCCAAAGCCCAACCCCGCCCCCCAGGTCATCCCTGAGGTACCTGCCTGCCACACTGATGTCCCTGCGGTTACATGGCAGTCAGGAGTGAAGTTGGAACACCAAATAGTGCCTTTGGAGCACCAAAACCTTTTAATATTGGACTGGCCAATGACCTTGAAATTTTATATTTCTGATGCCACAAATAAATTCAGACCAACCTGCTGTTGGTTTTCAGGTTACAACTTTGTCCTGCTTTTCCTTTCCTAGGTTTCCTTGTTCCTGCCTGACCTTAGTTGTGTGCGAGTATTTCGTGTATGTGGTGCTTGTGTTTCCTGTATTGTTTGGGCAGTATGTGAGGGTGTGTGTAGTGTTTTTGTCCCTCAGGGATAGGGTTGTGTTGTGTGATGGGCATGTGTATGTTGCAGACATGTTGTTGTGATGGTATTGTGTGGTGTTTGTGTTGACATGTGTTTGTTGTTGTGGTGTGTGACTTTGTGTGCTTTGACTGTGTGAGTGTATTGTGCATGGTATGAAAGGTATGATGTCTTGTGTGTGTGTGATGCATGTGTCGATTGCTAAATTGTATGATTGTGTAAATGTGTGTGTTCGTCCCCTGTTGGTTGTACATTGTGTTGTATGTGTGATGAGTCCCTTTTCAGTGTCGGTAGTGAGTGCTTGATAATGTGTTTATGATGGCGCGGTTGTGGTGTTGTTGTGACGTGTTGGTATGTTGTGCCCCTGGGCCTGTGCTGTATTGCCATGCAGTAGTGTGTGTTCTTAACGTGTGGTGTGTGTGTCTGCTGGCAGTAGTGTGTGTGCTGTGTATGTGTGGGTGTCTTTGTTGTTGTATGTATGTGAGTGTGCGTGTCAGTGTACTGGTATGTGCGTGTGTTGCCCTCACAGCCCCCTCCCTATGGTATGTTATGTAAGTGTACAAAATGCCACAACATACAACTGTAACGGGTGAGTGTGTGTACTTATGGTTGCTGTCATCGGCGGTGGCAAAAATTCTGTTGTCTTTCGGCAAGCAGGAGCAGCGGGATAAAGCCTTGTTGTGGTTCCATTGCAGATCCTGACGAGTATGGCTTCCGGGAAGCAAGTGTCTCCTTTTATATAGTTCGTATCCGCCTAGGTTCCGTGGCGGTCAGACCACAGCGGAAATGCTGGCAGTGTGCAACCTTGCAATAGGTCTGGCAGAAACTTAGGCCCTCATTACAACTGTGGCAGTCGGTGTTAAAGCGGCGGTAATACCGCAAACAGGCCAGCGGAAAGAAAAATGGAATCACGACCGTGGCAGAAACCGCCAACATAGACAGCCACTTTAACACTCCGACCGCCACGGCGGTACAAACAAACAGTACCGCCCACACTATTATGAGAGGCCAATCCGCCGCCTTTTCCGGGGCGGAACCAACGCGAACAAACACATGGCGGAAACAGGACTTGGAAGGGAAAACACTCACCTCTCCACACCCCAAGAGGAACCAGGACACCATGGAGCCAGAACTCCAAATACTCCCTGCGATGGTATTCCTGCTCCTCTATCGGGAGCAACAAAGACGGCGGTGACGACCACGGTGAGTACTGCACCTACAACACAGGGGAGGGGGGAGGGAGAAGAAAGTGACACACACACGCAACAGGCAACAACCCCACCCTCACCCACAACAACATACACACAAATACATGCTTCAACATTACATTTACACCCCCTCTGCCCCCTTTCAAGAACTCAAGGACAAAAGGAAATGAGTTGAACGATTGTAATCATGAAAAAACCAGTAGTCAAAACTCGAAATACAGGATATACAATTATGTACACCAACTACACAAGTCCGGATAGTGCACCAATAATTGTCCGTGGACCACTGGGCCCAAAATGCATGGGCGAGGCCCACACTCGATACTAGACTTCAAACGGAGAGAACACTGCAGAGGCATCAGATCGAAATTAAACAGGCACCTCAGGGGGAAGGGAAGGGGGGGCACCTCAGCTGGACGAGTGCACGACGCCACTGCTCCACGAGGGGACTCCATGACCACTGCTTAACCCTGGGGAGTGCAAAGCCACAGTCTCTCAAGTCTCTCCAGTGGGTGGTTTGCCCGCTGCTTTATCCTGGGGAGTGCAAAGCCACAGTCTCTCAAGTCTCTCCAGTGGGAGGTTTGCCCACTGCTTTATCCTGGGGAGTGCAAAGCCACAGTCACTCAGGTGGATGCCTATCTCAACTGGTTCTGGAGGGGGCTTTGTGAACAGAGTGCTTCATCCTGCCAAGGACAGAGGTAGTGGATGCCTTTCTCCACTGGTTCTGGAGGGGGCTTTGTGCCCAGAGTGCTTCATCCTGCCAAGGACAGAGGTAGTGGATGTGATACTCCACTGGTTCTGGAGGGGGCTGTGTGCCCAGAGTGCCTCATCCTGCCAAGGACTGAGTTAAAGGATGCCTTTCTCCACTGGTTCTGGAGGGGGCTTTGTACCCAGAGTGCTTCCTCCTGCCTAGGACAGAGGTAGTGGATGTGATACTCCACTGGTTCTAGAGGGGGCTTTGTGCCCAGAATGCTTCATCCTGCCAAGGACAGAGGTAGTGGATGTATCCCTCCACTGGTTCTGGAGGGGGCTTTGTGTCCAGAGTGCTTCATCCTGCCAAGGACAAAGTTGTGCCCAGAGTGCTTCATCCTGCCAAGGACTGAGGTAGTGGATGTATTTCTCCACTGAAGGTGTTGCATCATGGAAGCTGCCCAGGCTCCTGGAGCTGACCACCAGGCTCGGTCGACTGACCACTGGGGATGGCAGCCATGTGTGCAGTGGTGCCACTGGCTCAGGTTGTCACAGGGCCGCTGGCAGTGCTTGTGGTGGTGCCAGTAGCGGCGGTGCTTGCGGTGGCCTCTGTGGCATCGGTGCTGGCGGCGGGCTCTGTGGCATCGGTGCTGGCGGAGGGCTCTGTGGCGGCGGTGCTTGTGGCGGTGCTGGTGGCGGGCTCAGTGACTGCGGTGCTGGTGGCGAGCTCAGTGACTGGTGTGCTGGTGGCGGTGCAGGTGGCGGTCTTCTCCGCCGTACTGGTTGGCGTCGATGTGGACAGAAGGTATGACACTGGTCCCATAGTTGGTGCCACCATGCCCTCTCCCGACCTGCCCTTGATTTTCTGGCCCTTCCACACCTTGGATGGTGGCGCAGCTGTCTTGCCACTATCTCCTTTTGTTTTCCCTCAGCCCTTGGTGGCAGGTGTTTTCGCCTTCTCCCTCTGGGATGTGGGCAACTTTTTTACTTTCTCAGGTGGCGGAATGTCCTTGCCCTCGCTCCGTGGCACACTGGCTGCCCTGATGCTTGGCGCACTCCAAAAGCCCGCTGTTGCTGGGACCACTGTGCCCGGTGATGTGGTGGCTGAGGTGCTGGGTTGGGACCTGGAAAGCCTGGCCATGGGGGACAGACGGGGGGAGGTGTAGGGAAGAGGTCAATGTTAGCCAGGAAAAAAGTTTTAGACACACTGGGACAGGTAGATGGAGTGGGTTTGGGAGTGGAGGAAGAGGTAGTGGTTGTAGGAGGTGTACGATTGCTGAATTTGGGTGAAGGTGCATGGGCTGGAGGTTGTTGTGAGGTGGATGGCTGTTGAGTGGTTGTGTGCCTGCGTTTGTGTACTTTGGGAGGAGGGCTCACAGACACACTGGTAGAGGACACAGGGGATGTGTGAATGGTAGTGGGGGTGGTGAGTGCACGTGAGCAGTGTATGAAGATGTAGTGCATGCAGGTGTGAGTGGAGACGAGACAAAAGAGGGAAGAGGACGACATGGAGGAGGGGGACACAGTGGAGGCAGTGGATGTTGGTATGTGTGCATGTGAATGGTGCTTGTGTGAGTGCCTGTGGGATGTGTGTGCTTACATTTGCCTGAGCCACCCTTGTGTGATGAGGTGTGTGCATGCTGGTCTGATGGTGTGCTTGGGATAGGCTGAGGTACAGGGGATTGGGTCTGGCTTGAGGGAGTTGGAGGGGGAGGCTGGACACATGGCTGCCATCAGTGCTGAGGCCAGAGCCTGAAATGCTCTCTATTGGGCTGCCTGGCCAGAATGAATGCCCTCCAGGTATGCATTTGTTTGTTGCAAATGCCTCTCGACACCCTGGATGGCATTCACAATGGTAGATTGCCCAACAGTGAGGGATCTCAGGAGGTCAATAGCCTCCTCACTGAGGGCAGCAGGGCTGACTGGGGCAGGGCCTGAGGTGCCTGGGGCAAAGGAGATGCCCACCCTCCTGGGTGAGCGGCCACGGGACACACGCTGAGGGGCTGCTGGGAGGGCTGTGCTGGTAGGGGGGGTGGCGGCTGTACCTGTTGGTGTGGGGGGCACAGAGGGGCCCGCCACCGCAAGGGAGCTCCCATCAGAGGAGGAGTTGCTGTCGCTGATGTCCCTGCCGTGGAGCTCCCCTCCCCCTCCGTCCCACTGGTGGCTTCAGACTCTGTTGTCTCGCCCTCCAGGGCCAAGTGGGATGCAGCTCCCTCCTGCTCCGGTGCCACTGCTCCTCCGCCTGATGATACTATTGCACACAAGAACAGGGAGACCACAAAAAGGGTGGGGGAAAGACAGAAGAAATACATGTTCAGTGCATGCAATACCACTACTGTTGACGGACACTACAGACACAGCAGTCCTCTGCACTACGCCATGCACTTAGAATTCCTAGATTAATCACATGCCCATGGGGTACAAGGCCTATGCCCGATTGCTGCACACATGGAAGTCACAGGAGCCTGACTAGGTGTAGATGGCTCTTACCACTGGTGGGGTTGGGATGCCACATAGCCTGCTTCACAAAGGGTCCTTGCCTACAAAGCTTGCCCTGGCCTAGGGTAACACACTGTCAACCTCCCCCACCCAGACACCTCGTAATGCGCATAGAGTCAGATGGATGTGACGGTACTCACCCCCTTGTGGCTGCTGTGATGTCCTCAAGCGCCCATCCAACTCCGGATCCGCCACCGCCAGGATCCGGAACATCAGGGGGGTCATGGTGCGACGGGCACCCCTCCCACGTTGGGAGGCCATCCCCAGCTGGGCCTCCACCATCTTCTTGTTCCAGCGGTGAATGTCCTCCCATCTTTTCCGGCAGTGGGTGGGTGCTCCGTCTGTGGTGGACCCCCAGGGTCCGGACGTCCTTGGCGATGGCACGCCAAATATCCTTCTTCTGCTGGGCACTGACCTAAAGGAATAGTACAGGGGAACAGGAAAAACTTTAACCGTCTGGACCATCACAGTCATTGGCCCACGTTCCCACCCTTGCCCTGACGCACATACACTCACCGTCCGCACATGCATGCCTCAGTCCCTCCCACCCCACGTATCTTCCATCCACACCACTCCAAACAGCCATTGCCCATGCAGCATGCTCACAGTGTACTCACCTGTTTGTCTGGAGGACCGTAGAGTAGTGTGTACTGGGGTAGAACCCCATCCACTAACTTCTCCAACTCCTCCGATGTGAAGGGAGGGGCCCTTTCCCCAGACACATGAGCCATCATCGCTTCCAGACTGAGGTCACAGCAGCACTTGCAGTGTTGGTCCTCTCCTGTCGAAGGTCAGGTATCAAGTGAGTGAACAGACAGAAAATGGCGGTCACGTCCGCGGCGGTGCATACCGTCACCACCGGCGTACATTGTCATTGGCTCCTGGGACCCATAGGGTCCAATGTTAACCAATGGAGGATTGCGCTGCGGTCTTTGACCGCCTACCGCGACAGTGTAGAACGCCAGCGCAGTTACCTCATATCCCCTTGTCCCACCTTATAGGTCAGGCAGCCGCCATTTCAGGGGGCCAGATGTCATTAATATTAACTGCGTCACACCTATTTAGGCCTTGCACACACAGTAACAGGCACATTGCGGATTTACAAATGTTTGCTAATGACATTTAGTAATACCTCAGTGTTGGCTGACTCTCTGCTCGCTGTTCTCCTCCATAGGGCACGTCCGCTGGGGCAGGTGGTGAGATGGCGGCATCCTCCGGTGTACAGACCGCTGGTGGACCTGTCGACAATGGAAGAGAGACGCGTAATAGTCACCTACAGACTTCATCATTCAACAATCCATGAACTGTGTGCCCAGTTGGAGCCAGACCTGATGTCAGCAATCCGCCATCCCAGAGGAATCCCCCCTCTAGTGCAGGTCCTGTCAGTACTCCATTTCCTGACAAGTGGGTCTCCTTTTCAAACAACAGTGGCCATTGCATCAGTGATGTCCCACCCTATGTTCTCAAACATGTTGTCCAGAGTGTTGTCTGCCCTGCTTAACCCCTTCGCTGCCAGGCCTTTTCCCCCTCCTGTGCCGGGCCTTTTTTTGCCTATTTGGGGCAGTTCGCGCTTAGGCCCTCATAACTTTTTGTCCACATAAGCTAACCAAGCCAAATTTGCGTCCTTTTTTTCCAACATCCTAGGGATTCTAGAGGTACCCAGACTTTGTGGGTTCCCTTGAAGGAGGCCAAGAAATTGGCCAAAATACAGTGAAGATTTCGTTTTTTTCAAAAAAATTGGAAAAAGTGGCTGCAGAAAAAGGCTTGTGGTTTTTCCCCTGAAAATGGCATCAACAAAGGGTTTGCGGTGCTAAACTCAGCAGCTTCCCAGCTTTCAGGAACAGGCAGACTTGAATCAGAAAACCCAATTTTTCAACACAATTTTGGCATTTTACTGGGGCATACCCCATTTTTGCAGTTTTTTGTGCTTTCAGCCTCCTTCCAGTCAGTGACAGAAATGGGCATGAAACCAATGCTGGATCCCAGAAACCTAAACATTTCTGAAAAGTAGACAAAATTCTGAATTCAGCAAGGGGTCATTTGTGTAGATCCTACAAGGGTTTCCTACAGAAAATAACAACTGAAAAAGAAAAATATTGAAATTGAGGTGAAAAAAACATAAATGTTTCTCTACGTTTTACTCTGTAACTTTTCCCTGCAATGTCAGATTATCGAAAGCAATATACCGTTATGTCTGCTGGACTCCTCTGGTTGCGGGGATATATAGGGCTTGTAGGTTCATCAAGAACCCAAGGAACCCAGAGCCAATAAATGAGCTGCACCCTGACGTGCGTTTTCAATCTATACCGGGTATAAAGCAAATCATTTGCTGAAATATAAAGAGTAAAAAATTGCTATCAAGAAAACCTTTGTATTTCCAAAAAGGGCACAAGATAAGGTGTTGAGGAGCAGTGGTTATTTGCACATATCTGAATTCCGGGGTGACCAAACTAGCATGTGAATTACAGGGCATTTCTCAAATAGATGTCTTTTTTACACACTCTCCTATATTTGGAAGGAAAAAATGTAGAGAAAGACAAGGGGCAATAACACTTGTTTTGCTAATCTATGTTCCCCCAAGTCTCCCGATAAAAAAGATACCTCACTTGTGTGGGTAGGCCTAGCGCCCGCGACAGGAAACGCCCCAAAGCGCAACGTGGACACATCCGAATTTTTGGAAGAAAACAGAGGTGTTTTTTGCGAAGTGCCTACCTGTAGATTTTGGCCTCTAGCTCAGCCGGCACCTATGGAAACCTACCAAACCTGTGCATTTCTGAAAACTAGAGACCTAGGGGAATCCAAGGAGGGGTGACTTGCTGGGCTCGGACCAGGTTCTGTTACCCAGAATCCTTTGCAAACCTCAAAATTTGGCTAAAAAAACACATGTTCCTCACATTTCTGTGGCAGAAAGTTCTGGAATCTGAGAGGAGCCACAAATTTCCTTCCACCCAGCGTTCCCCCAAGTCTCTCGATAAAAATGATACCTCACTTGCGTGGGTAGGCCTAGCGCCGGCGACAGGAAACACCCCAAAGCGCAACGTGGACACATCCTAAATTTTGGAAAAAAACAGAGGTGTTTTTTGCAAAGTGCCTACCTGTAGATTTTGGCCTCTAGCTCAGCCGGCACCTAGGGAAACCTACAAAACCTGTGCATTTCTGAAAACTAGAGACCTAGGGGAATCCAAGGAGGGGTGACTTGCGGGGCTCGGACCAGGTTCTGTTACCCAGAATCCTTTGCAAACCTCAAAATTTGGCAAAAAAAACACATGTCCCTCACATTTCTGTGGCAGAAAGTTCTGGAATCTGAGAGGAGCTACAAATATCCTTCCACCCAGCGTTCCCCCAAGTCTCCCGATAAAAATGATACCTCACTTGCGTGGGTAGGCCTAGCGCCGGCGACAGGAAACACCCCAAAGCGCAACGTGGACACATCCTAAATTTTGGAAAAAAACAGAGGTGTTTTTTGCGAAGTGCCTACCTGTAGATTTTGGCCTCTAGCTCAGCCGGCACCTAGGGAAACCTACCAAACCTGTGCATTTCTGAAAACTAGAGACCTAGGGGAATCCAAGGAGGGGTGACTTGCGGGGCTCGGACCAGGTTCTGTTACCCAGAATCCTTTGCAAACCTCAAAATTTGGCTAAAAAAACACATGTCCCTCACATTTCTGTGGCAGAAAGTTCTGGAATCTGAGAGGAGCTACAAATTTCCTTCCACCCAGCGTTCCCCCAAGTCTCCCGATAAAAATGACACCTCACTTGCGTGGGTAGGCCTAGCGCCGGCGACAGGAAACACCCCAAAGCGCAACGTGGACACATCCTAAATTTTGGAAAAAAACAGAGGTGTTTTTTGCAAAGTGCCTACCTGTAGATTTTGGCCTCTAGCTCAGCCGGCACCTAGGGAAACCTACCAAACCTGTGCATTTCTGAAAACTAGAGACCTAGGGGAATCCAAGGAGGGGTGACTTGCGGGGCTCGGACCAGGTTCTATTACCCAGAATCCTTTGCAAACCTCAAAATTTGGCTAAAAAAACACATGTCCCTCAAACTTTTGTGGCAGAAAGTTCTGGAATCTGAGAGGAGCTACAAATTTCCTTCCACCCAGCGTTCCCCCAAGTCTCCCGATAAAAATGATACCTCACTTGCGTGGGTAGGCCTAGCGCCGGAGACAGGAAACACCCCAAAGCGCAACGTGGACACATCCTAAATTTTTGAAAAAAACAGAGGTGTTTTTTGCGAAGTGCCTACCTGTAGATTTTGGCCTCTAGCTCAGCCGGCACCTAGGGAATCCTACCAAACCTGTGCATTTCTGAAAACTAGAGACCTAGGGGAATCCAAGGAGGGGTGACTTGCGGGGCTCGGACCAGGTTCTGTTACCCAGAATCCTTTGCAAACCTCAAAATTTGGCTAAAAAAACACATGTCCCTCACATTTCTGTGGCAGAAAGTTCTGGAATCTGAGAGGAGCTACAAATTTCCTTCCACCCAGCGTTCCCCCAAGTCTCCCGATAAAAACGATACCTCACTTGCGTGGGTAGGCCTAGCGCCGGCGACAGGAAACACCCCAAAGCGCAACGTGGACACATCCTAAATTTCGGAAAAAAACAGAGGTGTTTTTTGCGAAGTGCCTACCTGTAGATTTTGGCCTCTAGCTCAGCCGGCACCTAGGGAAACCTACCAAACCTGTGCATTTTTGAAAACTAGAGACCTAGGGGAATCCAAGGAGGGGTGACTTGCGGGGCTCGGACCAGGTTCTATTACCCAGAATCCTTTGCAAACCTCAAAATTTGGCTAAAAAAACACATGTCCCTCAAACTTTTGTGGCAGAAAGTTCTGGAATCTGAGAGGAGCTACAAATTTCCTTCCACCCAGCGTTCCCCCAAGTCTCCCGATAAAAATGATACCTCACTTGCGTGGGTAGGCCTAGCGCCGGAGACAGGAAACACCCCAAAGCGCAACATGGACACATCCTAAATTTTTGAAAAAAACAGAGGTGTTTTTTGCGAAGTGCCTACCTGTAGATTTTGGCCTCTAGCTCAGCCGGCACCTAGGGAATCCTACCAAACCTGTGCATTTCTGAAAACTAGAGACCTAGGGGAATCCAAGGAGGGGTGACTTGCGGGGCTCGGACCAGGTTCTGTTACCCAGAATCCTTTGCAAACCTCAAAATTTGGCTAAAAAAACACATGTCCCTCACATTTCTGTGGCAGAAAGTTCTGGAATCTGAGAGGAGCTACAAATTTCCTTCCACCCAGCGTTCCCCCAAGTCTCCCGATAAAAATGATACCTCACTTGCGTGGGTAGGCCTAGCGCCGGCGACAGGAAACACCCCAAAGCGCAACGTGGACACATCCTAAATTTCGGAAAAAAACAGAGGTGTTTTTTGCGAAGTGCCTACCTGTAGATTTTGGCCTCTAGCTCAGCCGGCACCTAGGGAAACCTACCAAACCTGTGCATTTTTGAAAACTAGAGACCTAGGGGAATCCAAGGAGGGGTGACTTGCGGGGCTCGGACCAGGTTCTGTTACCCAGAATCCTTTGCAAACCTCAAAATTTGGCTAAAAAAACACATGTCCCTCACATTTTTGTGGCAGAAAGTTCTGGAATCTGAGAGGAGCTACAAATTTCCTTCCACCCAGCGTTCCCCCAAGTCTCCCGATAAAAATGATACCTCACTTGCGTGGGTAGGCCTAGCGCCGGCGACAGGAAACACCCCAAAGCGCAACGTGGACACATCCTAAATTTTGGAAAAAAACAGAGGTGTTTTTTGCGAAGTGCCTACCTGTAGATTTTGGCCTCTAGCTCAGCCGGCACCTAGGGAAACCTACCAAACCTGTGCATTTCTGAAAACTAGAGACCTAGGGGAATCCAAGGAGGGGTGACTTGCGGGGCTCGGACCAGGTTCTGTTACCCAGAATCCTTTGCAAACCTCAAAATTTGGCTAAAAAAACACATGTCCCTCACATTTCTGTGGCAGAAAGTTCTGGAATCTGAGAGGAGCTACAAATTTCCTTCCACCCAGCGTTCCCCCAAGTCTCCCGATAAAAATGACACCTCACTTGCGTGGGTAGGCCTAGCGCCGGCGACAGGAAACACCCCAAAGCGCAACGTGGACACATCCTAAATTTTGGAAAAAAACAGAGGTGTTTTTTGCGAAGTGCCTACCTGTAGATTTTGGCCTCTAGCTCAGCCGGCACCTAGGGAAACCTACCAAACCTGTGCATTTCTGAAAACTAGAGACCTAGGGGAATCCAAGGAGGTGTGACTTGCGGGGCTCGGACCAGGTTCTGTTACCCAGAATCCTTTGCAAACCTCAAAATTTGGCTAAAAAAACACATGTCCCTCACATTTCTGTGGCAGAAAGTTCTGGAATCTGAGAGGAGCTACAAATTTCCTTCCACCCAGCGTTCCCCCAAGTCTCCCGATAAAAATGATACCTCACTTGCGTGGGTAGGCCTAGCGCCGGCGACAGGAAACACCCCAAAGCGCAACGTGGACACATCCTAAATTTTGGAAAAAAACAGAGGTGTTTTTTGCGAAGTGCCTACCTGTAGATTTTGGCCTCTAGCTCAGCCGGCACCTAGGGAAACCTACCAAACCTGTGCATTTCTGAAAACTAGAGACCTAGGGGAATCCAAGGAGGGGTGACTTGCGGGGCTCGGACCAGGTTCTGTTACCCAGAATCCTTTGCAAACCTCAAAATTTGGCTAAAAAAACACATGTTCCTCACATTTCTGTGGCAGAAAGTTCTACAATCTGAGAGGAGCCACAAATTTCCTTCCACCCAGCGTTCCCCCACGTCTCCCGATAAAAATGATACCTCACTTGTGTGGGTAGGCCTAGCGCTCGCGACAGGAAATGGCCCAAAACACAACGTGGACACATCACATTTTTTCATAGAAAACAGTGCCTACGTGTGGATTTTGGCCTCTAGCTCAGCCGGCACCTGGGGAAACCTAGCAAACCAGTGCATTTTTGAAAACTAGAGACCTAGGGGAATCCAAGATGGGGTGATTTGCGGGGCTCTGACCAGGTTCTGTTACCCAGAATTCTTTGCAAACATCAAAATCTGGCTAAAAAACACTTTTTCCTCTCATTTCGGTGACAGAAAGTTCTGAATCTGAGAGGAGCCACAAATTTCCTTCCACCCAGCGTTCCCCTAAGTCTCTCCATAAAAATGGTACCTCACTTGTGTGGGTAGGCCTAGCGCCCACAAAAGGAAATGGCCCAAAACACAACATATTTTTTCACAGAAAACAGAGGTGTTTTTTGCAAAGTGCCTACCTGTGGATTTTGGCCTCTAGCTCAGCCGGCCCCGGGGGGGGGGGGGGGGGGGGGGGGAAATGCCCTAAAATAAATTTGACCCCCCACCCCCCCAAACCCCCCCTGCCCAGGTGCGACCCTTGCCTACGGGGTCGCTACCCCTGCGTGACATTGGCACCAAAAAACAAATTCCCGGTGCCTAGTGGTTTCTGCCCCCTTGGGGGCAGATTGACCTAAAATCGACCAATCTGCCCCCAAGGGGGGCAGAAATGGTCTAAACACAGTTTGCCCCCCAGGGGAGCGACCCTTGCCTGATGGGTCGCTCCCCATCTCTAAAAAAACAAACATACAAAAAAAAAAAAACACACAAAAAAAATTTGCCCTGGCGCCTAGAGGTTTCTGCCCCCCCCTGGTGGCAGATCGGCCTAATAATAGGCCGATCTGCCCCCAGGGGGGGCAGAAATGGCCTAAAATAAATTTGCCCCCCGAACACCCACTCCCCCCCCCCCCCCGGAGGGACCCTTGCCTACGGGGTCGCTCCCCCTGCGTGACATTGGCGCCAAAAAACAAATCCCCAGTGCCTAGTGGTTTCTGCCCCCTTGGGGCAGATTGACCTGAAATCTACCAATCTGCCCCCAAGGGGGGCAGAAATGGTCTAAACACAATTTGCTCCCTGGGGAGCGACCCTTGCCTGATGGGTTGCTCCCCATCTCTAAAAAAAAAAAAAAAAAAAAAACACAAAAAAAACACAAAAAAAAAATTTGCCCTGGCAACAAGAGGTTTCTGCCCCCAGGGGGGGCAGAAATGGCCTAAAATAAATTTGCCCCCCCGAACACCCACTCACCCCCCCCCCCCGGAGGGACCCTTGCCTACGGGGTCGCTCCCCCTGCGTGACATTGGCGCCAAAAAACAAATCCCCGGTGCCTAGTGGTTTCTGCCCCCTTGGGGCAGATTGACCTAAAATCTACCAATCTGCCCCCAAGGGGGGCAGAAATGGTCTAAACACAATTTCCCCCCAGGGGAGCGACCCTTGCCTGATGGGTCGCTCCCCATCTCTAAAAAAAAACCAAACAAACAAAAACAAAAACACACAAAAAAAATTTGCCCTGGCAACAAGAGGTTTCTGCCCCCCCTGGGGGTAGATCCGCCTAATAATAGGCCGATCTGCCCCCAGGGGGGGCAGAAATGGCCTAAAATAAATTTGCCCCCCGAACACCCACTCCCCCCCCCCCCGGAGGGACCCTTGCCTACGGGGTCGCTCCCCCTGCGTGACATTGGCCCCAAAATACAAATCCCCGGTGCCTAGTGGTTTCTGCCCCCTTGGGGCAGATTGACCTAAAATCGACCAATCTGCCCCCAAGGGGGGCAGAAATGGTCTAAACACAATTTCCCCCCAGGGGAGCGACCCTTGCCTGATGGGTCGCTCCCCATCTCTAAAAAAAAACCAAACAAACAAAAAACAAAAAAAAAATTTGCCCTGGCAACAAGAGGTTTCTGCCCCCCCTGGGGGCAGATCAGCCTAATAATAGGCCGATCTGCCCCCAGGGGGGGCAGAAATGGCCTAAAATAAATTTGCCCCCCGAACACCCCCTCACCCCCCCGGAGCGACCCTTGCCTACGGGGTCGCTCCCCCTGCGTGACATTGGCGCCAAAAAACAAATCCCCAGTGCCTAGTGGTTTCTGCCCCCTTGGGGCAGATTGACCTAAAATCTACCAATCTGCCCCCAAGGGGGGCAGAAATGGTCTAAACACAATTTGCCCCCCAGGGGAGCGACCCTTGCCTGATGGGTCGCTCCCCATCTCTAAAAAAAACCAAACAAACAAAAAAAAAAACACAAAAAAAAAATTTGCCCTGGCAACAAGAGGTTTCTGCCCCCCCCTGGGGGCAGATCGGCCTAATAATAGGCCGATCTGCCCCCAGGGGGGGCAGAAATGGCCTAAAATAAATTTGCCCCCCGAACACCCATCCCCCCCCCCCGGAGCGACCCTTGCCTACGGGGTCGCTCCCCCTGCGTGACATTGGCGCCAAAAAACAAATCCCCGGTGCCTAGTGGTTTCTGCCCCCTTTGGGCAGATTGACCTAAAATCGACCATGGTCTAAACACAATTTGCCCCCCAGGGGAGCGACCCTTGCCTGATGGGTCGCTCCCCATCTCTAAAAAAAAACAAACAAACAAAAAAAAAACACAAATTTTTTTTTTGCCCTGGCAACAAGAGGTTTCTGCCTCCCCTGGGGGCAGATCGGCCTAATAATAGGCCGATCTGCCCCCAGGGGGGGCAGAAATGGCCTAAAATAAATTTGCCCCCCGAACACCCATCCCCCCCCCCCCCGGAGCGACCATTGCCTACGGGGTCGCTCCCCCTGCGTGACATTGGCGCCAAAAAACAAATCCCCGGTGCCTAGTGGTTTCTGCCCCCTTGGGGCAGGTTGACCTAAAATCGTCCAATCTGCCCCCAAGGGGGGCAGAAATGGGCTAAACACAATTTGCCCCACAGGGGAGCGACCCTTGCCTGATGGGTCGCTCCCCTTCTCTAAAAAAAACACCAAACCAATAAAAAAAACACAAAAAAAAACATTTGCCCTGGCGCCTAGAGGTTTCTGCCCCCCCTGGGGGTAGACCGGCCTAATACCAATAGGCCGATCTGCCCCCAGGGGGGGCAGAGATGGCTTAAAATAATTTTGCCCCCCCCCACCCCTACCCCCCCCCCCCCGGGAGCGACCCTTGACTACAAGGTCGCTCCCCTTGTGTGACGGCGCAAAAAAAAGATCCCTGGTGCCTAGTGGTTTCTGCCCCCCTTGGGGGCAGATTGGCCTCATCAAAATAGGCCAATCTGCCCCCAAGGGGGGCAGAAATGGCCTAAATATATATTGCCCCGTAGGGGAGCGACCCTTGCCTAAGGGATCGCTCCCCACCTAAAAAAAAAGAAATCATCACAAAAAAATAAAATAAAAAATAAAAGGTCCCTGGTGCCTAGAGGTTTCTGCCCCCCCGGGGGCAGATCGGCCTAATAATAGGCCAATCTGCCCCCAGGGGGGGCAGAAAAGGCCTTCCTAAAAAAATGCCCCCCTGGGAGCGACCCTTGCCCAAGGGGTCGCTCCCTTTTGCCAATTTCAAGGAAAAAAAAAAAAATCCCTGGTGTCTAGTGGGGTTTCAAAAGCCGGATTGCAAGCAATCCGGCTTTTGAAACCTGTGAGAGACTTCAAAGGGAAGGAAATACATTTCCTTCCCTTTGAAGCCTCTCGGGGCCTCCCCCATGGGATTGAAAAAGAAATGCAAAAGCATTTCTTTTTCAATCGCGCTGGAAGCTCTGCTTCCAGCGCGATGGGGGAGACCCTGTGACTAATCAGCGCGCGCTCGCGCGCTGACGTCACAGGAAGGGTTGGGGGGGTCGGGGGTGGGAGGGGAAGGGCTTCCCCTTCCATCCCTGACTTGGGGGGGTGGGGGGGAACCCCACAGAGGGAGCGAGAGCGCTCCCTCTGGGCTCTGTGCACAGGACGTAATGGTTACGTCCTGGGCACAGCAGCACTGTGCCTCAGGACGTAACCATTACGTCCTGGGCACAGAAGGGGTTAAACATATGCGCAGCTACATCATTTTCCCTCAGGTGGAGGATTTGCCTACAGTGAAAGGTGACTTCTATGCCTTGGGACATATCCCCAACATCATAGGTGCCATTGATGGGACACATGTGGCCTTGGTACCCCTCGCAGGAGTGAACAGGTGTACAGAAACCGGAAGAGCTACCATTCAATGAATGTGCAGATGGTGTGTTTGGCCGACCAGTACATCTCCCATGTGAATGCCAAGTTTCCTGGCTCAGTGCATGGCGCTTACATTCTGAGGAATAGCAGCATCCCTTATGTGATGGGGCAACTCCAGAGGCACCGTGTGTGGCTAATAGGTGAGGACAAGGACCCTATACTCTGTGAATAGTTGTCTGGATCTGGGGTTGTCTAACAGTTGTCCCTCAACATTTGCAGGTGACTCTGGTTACCCCAACCTGTCATGGCTACTGACCCCAGTGAGAAATCCCAGGACAAGGGCAGAGGAACGCTACAATGAGGCACATGGGTGAACTAGGAGAGTGATCGAAAGGACTTTCGGCCGCCCGAAGGCCAGGTTCCGGTGCCTCCATATGACAGGTGGTTCTCTCTACCACTCACCAAAGAAGGTGTGCCAGATCATCGTGGCCTGCTGTTATGCTGCACAACCTGGCTTTGCGATGACAGGTACCTTTTCTGCAGGTGGATGGTCCAGATGGAGTTCTTGTGGCAGCTGTGGAGCCTGTGGACAGTGAAGAAGAGGAGGCAGAAGAAGAGGATATCGACAACAGAAACAACGTTATCCAGCAATACTTCCAGTGAGACACAGGTAAGAAGATGTCACTGCCTCAGAACTCTCATACAATTGTTAGACCTATCATATGTCTGTCACTTTCACCCAGTGTATGGACCTTGACTTGTCACTTTGCCGTTCCATTTCACAGATGTAGGTCACACTGTGTGACCTCTGCTATATTACCTCATGGACTAGAGCTGTGTTACATCGGTATGTTGACAATACAATCGACATTGCTATATTTCATAGTTATTGCAAATACACATTTGTGAAAGCACATACTGACTCCAGCTTGTTTTGTGATTCAAGGGTGTTTATTTCAGTGCAAAATAGTGGAGGGGGTTGTAAAATTGGGCAGGGATGATGGTGGAGGATTGTCCATGGCAGAGTCCAGTCTATTTGTTTCACAGGTGCATTGTCCAAAGGGGCATAGTAAGTGGAGCTAGGGCAGTTGATGGATGGACAGGGTGACGAAATGGGACAGAAGGATGACATTCAGGGGGGTCTCATTTCCTGGCAGGGGTCTTGGCATTGTTCTCTGTCTTTGTCCTGGATCTCAGGGACCGTTTGCAGGGTGGTTCTCCTTCTGCAGGGGGTGGGGTGCTGGTGTTGTGGTCTTGTGGTGGTGCCTCCTGTCCACTAGCGCCGGCGGAGGTGGTGGGCTGTTCATCATCCAGGCTAGTGTCAGGGGCCCCTTGTTGTGCCACAGTGTCCCTCCTGGTGTTCACAAGGTCCTTCAGCATCCCTACAATGGTGACCAGGGCGGTGTTGATGGACTTAAGTTCCTCCCTGATCCCCAGATACTGTTCCTCCTGCAGCCGCTGGGTCTCCTGAAACTTGGCCAGTACTGTTGCCATCGTCTCCTGGGAATGATGGTACGCTCCCATGATGTTGGAGAGGGCCTCGTGGAGAGTGGGTTCCCTGGGCCTGTCCTCTCCCTGTCGCACAGCAGTCCTCCCAGTTCCCCTGTTTTCCTGTGCCTCTGTCCCCTGAACCGTGTGCCCACTGCCACTGCCCTCAGGTCCCTGATTTTCTTGGGGTGGTGGGATAGCCTGGGTTCCCTGTAGTGGTGGACACACTGCTGCTTGACGTGTCCTGGGGACAGAGGGATGGGCCTGCTGGGTGGGCGCTGTGCTGGTGTTTCCTGAGGGGGAGGCTCTGTGGCAGCTTGTGCCAGTGTCAGGGGAACCGACTGTCCCGAGGTCCCAGATGGGCCGGGCTGGTCATCTTGATCCAGTTGGACAGAGCTGCTGTCATCACTGTGGGCCTCTTCTGTGGGTGGAGTGGACATGTCTGGAAGCTCCTGTCTGGTGACGTTGGGTAGGCGTCCTGCAGGGATGTAAAGGCATGATTATTGCATCTCTGTGTGCCATCGTGTGCAATGGGTGGGTGACCCTGTACTCCAGTGCTTGCATTCTTGTGTAGATCCTTGCATGATAATAGGTTTGGGGTCTGTGTGGGTATCTGTAGTGGACATGCTTTGGTGATGGGTGTCCATGCTTTGGTGTTGCATGCATGGCTTGGTGTTGGGATGTGTGGGTTGTGATAGTGGGACATTTGTGAGGTGTTGGAGTGATGGGGGTGAGGGTGAGGGTGGGGTATGTGATGGCATGCAGGTAGGGTGGGGGATGTAATAGTAAAGATTTGACTTACCAGACTCCATTCTTCCTGCTACTCCTGCGAGGCCCTCAGGATGCAGTATAGCCAAGACTTGCTCCTCCCATGTTGTTAGTTGTGGGGGTGGAGGTGGGGGTCCGCCGCCAATCCTCTGTACTGCAATCTGGTGTCTTGAGACCACGGAACGCACCTTCCCCCGTAGGTCGTTCCACCTCTTCCTGATGTCATCCCTAGTTCTTGGATGCTGTCCCACTGCGTTGACCCTCTCTACGATTCTGTGCCATAGCTCCATCTTTCTAGCTATTGAGGTGTGCTGCACCAGTGATCCGAATAGCTGTGGCTCTACCCAGACGATTTCCTCCACCATGACCCTGAGCTCCTCCTCAGAGAACCTGGGGTGTCTTTGCGGTGCCATGGCATGGTGTGGGTGATGTGTGAGGTGGTGTGTGTTGTGATGTGTGAGGGGATGTGTTTGTGTGTGTTGTCTGAGGTGCGTGGATGTTGTGTGAGTGATGGTGTTGTATGCCTGTGGATGCTAGTGTTATTTCTGGTGGTGTCTCTCTCTGGGCATCTTTCTCAATTTTTGTGGTAGGGGTTTGTGGGTGATGTGGGTGTGTGTTTTATATTGTATAGAGTGTGTGGGAGTGGTGTGTGTATGTGTATCAGGTGTGTGTACTTGCAATTGTCCAATGTGGTTGTGTTTTGTAAGTGTGTGTGTATTTTGAGTGCAGCGGTGTGTACCACCAATGGAATACTGCGGTTGAAAGACCGCCGGGTGGATACGTGGGTCGTGATAGTGTGGGCGTATTCCTGTTGGCGTGACGGTGGAGGTTTTGTTATTGCCAGTTTATCATTGACCTTTCGTGTGTCGGACTTGTGCGGGTGTCTGGTTTTTGGCGCATTCCGGGCTATGGGTCGTAATAGCTGCAGCAGTATTCCGTGGCCGCGGCGGTATGTTGGCGGTCTTCTGCACGGCGGTATGTGGGATTTACTGCCAATGTTGTAATGAGGGCCTTAGTCTCCGACGGCCCGCAATTGCCTTCAATCATCTGTGGCGGTCTGACCGCACTAGCGGTGCCGTTGGTGCTTTGGCTGGATTCTGTATGCATCACCAAAAAAGTCATAATTTGGCGGTCCTCTCCGCCAGCCTGTTGGTGGAGTGACAGCCACTGCCAACATGGCGGTCCCCGGACCGCCAAACTCGTAATGAGGTCCTGAGAGTCCACGTATGAGGTAGAGGAGCAGAAGCAGTCTGGAATAGTCACAAAACTGAAGGTCATCAGAGATGGACTGTACATATGAAAAAAAAAGCATCGTATGCAGAGACTGACAGAGGCAGACTCACATGGTAAGGCACCAGAAGGAGGCCAAAACTTGATTTAGTGAAGGCTGAAGAAGGGCTAAATAAAGTAAACACATCAAACATAAGAAACTTCCTTACGTGGGGATTACCAAACCACTTGGTGTGCATATCATGGCAGCTACGAAAGAACATATTTGTTAGTGAGAGTACATGGAGGTGTTCAGGCTGTTACACAGGGAGGTCAGGGCTAAAGAAGGGTCCAAAGAGGAGGAGTATGCGCTGTCCATGTGACTGCGGGTGCTTGTTAGCCTAGAAAATTGGTCAGCAGTTTTCCTGATAAATTCAGTGTATATTGCAAGAATTACCAGAGTGATGCGTGTCATTGATTAGACACTTGGATGTAATGCAGAAGTCCCAGATAACCTTTTGGTGCTGGGATTGGGTGAGGTATGACGAGGAATTTAGGGCCCATTTGGCAGAAGATGCAGATGGAGTCTAAGGGCAGATAAACAATGAATTGTTTCTACAAGCAATGATATCAGCCACACTGGCCCCTAGAAATTATACGGCAAGTGGGTGGTCGGTGCTTTACAAGCCTTTTTAGGGTCATCCAACCCAAGGAGGGGTGGGAGTAGGGCATCGAGAACAAGTATCAAACACAGGAGCATGCTGGGCCTAAGACAAAGACATGTGCAATAGACAATACTGCCACTTTCATCATGAATGCTTTGGGAAACATAGGTGGTCATTCTGACCTCGGCGGTAAAAGGCGCCTACCGCCGGTCAGAAATCCTCCATAATTCCGCCGCGGTCACGGTAACCCGCCACGGTCATTCTGACCCGCAGCAGCCAAACCTCCGAAAATCCGACAGCCACAACAGACCGCCAGACCAGCGGTCGGCGGAAAAGTGGAGGTGACCAAACCTCCACCGTCACGCCAACAGAAATACGCCCATGCCATTACGACCCACGAATCCACGCGGCGGTCTTTCAAACGCGGTTTTCCATTGGCGGTACACACCGCCGCGGTCAGAATACACACACACGAACAAAACTCAGCCACATTGGCCGATTTGAATTCCACACACCTGATACACATACACACACCACTCCCACACACACAATACAATATAAAACACACACCCACATCACCCACAAACCCCTACGACCAGAAATTCAGAAAGAAGCACTGAGAGACACATCAGCGATCACAGAATACCATCACACAGAGGCACACTACACCATCACCCACACAATATCCACACACAAAACAACACACACCACCACACTCAACACACTTAACTACACATACTCCACCCCACACATCATACACACCACTCCATGGCACCCCAAAGACACCCCCGCTTCTCAGACGAAGAACTCAGGGTCATGGTGGAGGAAATCGTTCGGGTAGAGCCCCAGCTCTTCGGCACACAGGTCCAATACACCAGCATTGCCCGGAGGACGGAGCTATGGCAGAGGATTGTCGACAGGGTCAACGCTGTGGGACAGCACCCCAGAAATCGGGAAGACATTAGGAAGCGATGGAACGACCTACGGGGGAAGGTGCGTTCCATGGTATCCAGGCACAACATCGCCGTGCAGAAGACTGGCGGAGGACCCCCACCTCAACCCCCACAATTTACAACATGGGAGGAGGAAGTCTTGAACATCCTGCATCCTGACGGCCTCGCAGGAGTCGGCGGAGGAATGGATACTGGTAAGTTGAAGCTTCACTACTGCTCCCCCCCACCTGCATGCCAAATCATACCCCAACCCTCACCCCCATCCTCGAACCCCACCCTCACCCCCACCCCCATCCTCACCCCCACCCTCACCCCCACCACCATCCTCACCCCCACCACCATCCTCACCCCCACCCCCAGCACACCTATTCCCTGCCAATGTCTCACCATCACAACCCACACATCCCAAAACCTAGGCCTGCATGCGTCCACTAAGCATGGACACCCATCACCAAAGCATGCCCAATGCATATACACATCCCCCCCACAAGCCACCCTCACCAAAGCCCCCACACACGAATGCCAGCACTTGGGGACACGGGAACCCACAGATACACCCATATGCCACACATTGAAACTATAACCATACCTCTATACCCCTGCAGGACCCGACCGTCAACACACCGCCACGGAGGGCCCAGAATTCTCCACACCCCCCACCCAAGAGGCCGTCAGCGATGACAGCAGCTCTGTCGACCTGGACACTGATGACCAGCCCGGACCATCGGGGACCTCTGGACAGTCGGTTCCCCTCACACAGGCACAGGCCACTACAGACCCAAACCCCTCTGGGAACACCAGCACAGCTCCCACCCAGCGGGCCCATGCCTCTGTCTCCAGGGCGCGTCAATCTGCGGTGTGTCTACCACTACAGGGCACCCAGGATAACCCACCACCCCAACAACAACAGGGACCTGGGGGCAGTGGTAGTGGGCACACCGGCCAGGGGGCAGAGGCCCAGGGAAACAGGGCAACTCGGAGGGCAGCTGTGCGACAGGGGGGGGACGGGCCCAGGGAACCCACTCTCCACGAGGCCCTCACCACCATCATGGGAGCATACAACCGCTCCCAGGAGACGATGGCGACGGTACTGGCCCGGTTCCAGGAGATCCAGGTACTGCAGGAGGAACACTATCGGGGGTACAGGGAGGACATCAGAACCCTCACCTCCACCCTGGTTACCATGGTAGGGCTGCTGCAGGACCTCATCAACACCAGGACGGACACTCAACAACAACAAAGGGCCCCTGCCACTAGCCTGGACCAAGAACAGCCAACCACCTCCGCCGGCGCTAGTGGACAGGAGGCCCCCGCACAACAGCAGCCCACCAGACCCCCACCTCCTGCAGGAGAAGAACCACCCCGCAAGAGGGCCCTGAGATCTCGCAAGAAGACAGAGTAGGATGTCAAGACCCCCGCCAGCAAAGGATACCACCTGATGTCATCCCACTGTCCCACATTGTCACCCTGTCCATCCTTGAACTGCCCATGCTCCATCTCTCCACAGGCCTCTGGACAATGCACCTGTGTGACTGTTACTCTGGACTCTGCCATGGACATTCCTTCACCATAGCCCCCACCCACTTGAAACCACCCATCCCATTTTGAGCACTGAAATAAACACCTATTTTGCACAAAACTATCTGGAGTCTGGCTGTGATTTCAAAATATTGTAATTGACATGACAGTGCAAATATGTCCTTGTACATAGTGAAGTCAACAAACAGCTGCCACAAAGCTGTAGTCCATGGGGAAACGAAGCACAGGACTCGTAGTGGGGACCCCAGATCTGAAATAGGGAGGGAAAAGCCACAACTCAGTCATCATACACTGGGGCAAATAGACAGGCAGCAGAGATGCAGGAGAGTAGTTCACATTTACTAAATTATGTTTGAATTGTTACCTGTGTCCTATTGGAAGTACTGTTCAATGATTCTGTCCCTGTTGTCTGTTTCAGCCCCGTCGTCTTCCTCCTCGTCACTGTCCACAGGTTCCACAGCTGCCACAACACCACCGTCTCGACCATCCTCCTGCAGGAAAGGCACCTGGCGGCACAAAGCCAGGTTGTGAAGCATGCAGCAGGCCACGATGATGTGACACACCTTCTTAAGTGAGTACATTAGGGATCCACCTGTCATATGCAGGCACCTAAACCTGGCCTTTAGGAGGCCAAAGGTGCGTTCGATCACCCTCCTAGTACGCCCATGGGCCTCATTGTACCGTTCCTCTGCCCTGGTCCGGGGATTCCTTACTGGGGTCAGTAGCCACGACAGGTTGGGGTACCCAGAGTCCCCCAATAGCCATACACGGTGTCTCTCTAGCTGTTCCATCACGTAAGGGATGCTGCTATTCCTCAGGATGTAGGCGTCATGCACTGACCCTGGGAATTTGGCATTTACATGCGAGATGTACTGGTCAGCCAAACACACCACCTGGATGTTCATCGAATGGTAACTTTTTCTGTTCCTGTACACCTGCTCCCTGTCTCTTGGGGGAACCAAAGCCACATGGGTCCCATCAATGGCACCAATGACGTTGGGAATATGTCCAAGGGCGTAGAAATCACCCTTCACTGTAGCCAATTCGCCCACCTCAGGGAAAATGATGTAGCTCCTCACGTATTTCATCAGGGCAGACAACACTCTGGATAACACCTTCGAAAACATGGGCTGAGACATCCCAGAAGCAATTCCCACTGTTGTCTGAAATGACCCACTTGCCAAGAAATGGAGTACTGACAGGACCTGCACCAGAGGGGGAATCCCTGTGGGTTGGCGGATGGGGGACATCAGGTCGGGCTCCAGCTGGGCACACAGTTCATGTATTGTGGCACGGTCAAGCCGGTAGGTCAGGATAATGTGGCGTTCTTCCATTGTCGACAGGTCCACCAGCGGTCAGTACACGCGAGGATTCATCCGTCTCCTCGCCAAACCCAGCGGACGGTGCCTAGGAAGGACAACATGGAGCACACAGTCAAGCAACCCACAGGTACGTACTCACAGCTTGCACAGTAAACGATTCTCTATGCAGTGAATGGCGTGTCTGAGTGGCTATGCAAGGCCTAGGCCTGTGTGACGCAGTTGAAATTGAGCCATGTGGACCCTCGAAATGGCGGCTGCCTGACCTGTGAAGTGTGACAATGGGATGTGAGGTCAATGCGCTGGCGTGGCACACCGCGGCAGTCGGCGGTCGAAGACCGCGGCGCGTAGCCGCATTGGTTAACATTGAAGCCTATGGGTTTCAGGAGCCAATGGCGAAGGGCGCCGGCGGTGGCGGTACGCACCGCCGCGGTACGCACCGCCGCGGGCGTGACCGCCATTTTCTATCTACTTATCCACTTGCGACTTGAACTTTCACAGGAGAGGACCTATACTGCAAGTGTTGCTGTGACCTCGGTCTGGAAGGGACAATGGCTGCTGCGACTGGGGAAAGGGCCCCTGCCTTCACTGGAGAGGAGTTGGAGAAACTTGTGGATGGGGTCCTCCCCCAGTATGCGCTACTCTACGGTCCTCCAGACCAACAAGTGAGTTTAATTCAATATGGATTTGGGGCCACTGGCTGGCTTGGGGGCCTGGCGGGGGGCCTGGTGGGGATGGGGGGCATGTTGGGGCTGGCGGGGGGCCTGGCGGGGGGCCTGGCGGGGATGGGGGGCATGTTGGGGCTGGCGGGGGGCCTGGCGGGGGCCTGGCGGGGATGGGGGGCATGTTGGGCCTGGCGGGGGGCCTGGTGGGGATGGGGGGCATGTTGGGCCTGGCGGGGGGCCTGGAGGGGGGCCTGGCGGGGATGGGGGGCATGTTGGGGCTGGCGGGGGGCCTGGCGGGGATGGGGGGCATGTTGGGGCTGGCGGGGGGCCTGGAGGGGGGCCTGGCGGGGATGGGGGGCATGTTGGGCCTGGCGGGGGGCCTGGCGGGGGGCCTGGCGGGGATGGGGGGCGTTGGGCCACTGGCAACGAAAATGCAGACAAACTTGAACGTGGTATTTCTCCCTCCCTGTACGTGTCACATAGGTCCGCGCCCATGAGAAGATCGGGATTTGGCGTGCCATCGCCAAGGAAGTCCGGACCCTGGGGGTCCACCATCGACAGGGCACCCACTGCCGCAAGAGGTGGGAGGACATCCGCCGCGGGACCAAGAAGACCGCCGAGTCTCTGCTGGGGATGGCCTCCCAACGTAGGCGGAGTGCCTGCCGTCAACTGACCCCCCTGATGTTCCGGATCCTGGCGGTGGCCTACCCTGATTTGGATGGGCGCGTGAGGGCAGCACAGCAGACACAAGGGGGTGAGTACAAGCATTATCTACTCTGTTGTCGCGCAGTGGAGGTGTCTGGGTGGGGGAGGAGGGCTGTGGGTCCCCCTAGGCCAGGGCGATATCTGTAGGCTGGGCACCCCCGTAAGCCCCTGTGTCCCCAGCCACCACCCTCAGTAGTGTGTCAGTACAGCCATCCCTGGGCCGTGTCATCCATGGGTGCAGTTGTCAACTCTAGGCGTGTAGGGCATGTTCCACGGAATGCGTAGCGGACCCCAAGTGCGCAACTTAGTGCAGGGGGCATCTGTGTCTGTCATGTCCGCTAACTGTACCGGTGATCCATGTACTCAAAATCTCTTTATTTCTCTCTCCCCCCCCCTTTTTGTTTGTCTTTCTGTGCTTGTGTGCATCAGCATCATCAGGCGGAGGAGAAGTGGCATCGGGGCAGGAGGGAGCTGCATCTCACATGGCCCAGGAGGGCCATGCCACAGAGTCTGACTGGACCAGTGAGACGGAGGGCGAGGGGAGCTCCACAACGGGGACGACTGGACCCTGCAGCGACACGGACACGTCCTCGGAAGGGAGCTCCCTTGCGGGGGTGGCACCATCCGTGCCCCCCGCCATTACAGGTACAGCCGCCACCCAGCGCACCATCTCCGCCCTCCCAGCAGCCCCTCAGCGTTCGCCCCGTGCCCGCTCTGCCAGGAAGCCGGGCATCTCCTTCGCCCCAGGCACCTCAGGCCCTGCTCCTGTTACCCCCGCTGCCCTCAGTGAGGAGGTCATTGACCTCCTCCGAACGCTCATTGTTGGGCAGACTACCCTTTTGAATGCCATCCAGGGGGTGGAGAGGGAGGTTCATCGCAGCAATGCGTACCTGGAGGGCATTCATTCGGGTCAGGCTGCCCATCAGCGATCGTTCCAGGCTCTGGCCTCAGCACTGACGGCAGCCATTGTCCCTGTCTCCTGCCTCCCTCTACTAACTCCCTCCTCCCAGTCTCCTGTTCCTCTGCCTGTCCCACCCACACCATCAGACCAGCCTGCACACACCTCAACACCCAAGAGCAGCTCATCCAAACATAAGCACCACAGATCACGCAGACATTCACACAAGCAACATTCCGATGCAGACATGCCAACAGTCACTACCACCTCTGTGATCCCCACCTCCTCGTCTCCCTCCTCCCTCCCTGTGACGTCTACACTCACACCTTCATTCACCTCACCATCAGCCAGTGTTTCCATCACCAGCATACCCTCCACTACAGTCCGCACACGTGCAGTCACCACCCCACTGCCATTTACACGTCCCCTGTGTCCTCTCCCACTGTGTCTGTCACCCCCTCTTCCACACCACACAAACGCAGCCACCCACCCACCCAACAGCCATCCACCTCACGACAGCCTCCCGCTCCTGCACCTGCACCCAAAGACAGCAAACTTGTCTCGCCTACAACCACATCCTCTCCCTCCACTCCCATACCCACTGTACCTACCACTCTCCATTGTCCCAAGAAAATCTATCTCTCTACTGCTACCTTCTTTCCTGACCCTGAGCCCCCCCCTCCTTCTCGTCGGGGTAAAAAGAGCACCTCAGCCACCACCAGCCCTGCAGCCCCCTTGACAAGGGTGCAGGGGTATTGGAGCCCACCAGCCCGCAGGTCTGGATCTTCGCCCAGCAGCAAGGGGACAGCCAGCCCACCCCCTGGGAAGAGGAGCAGAAGGCGGAAGGGCCGCCGCCGGAGCCCGGATTCGATATCCCCCCAGGACACTAGCCAGCCACCATCAACAGCCACAGCTCCAAAGGGAGGAAAGGGCCACAGACTCCCGACTAAGGAGGGCAAGGGCAGCAAGGCGGAGAAGTCAGGCAGCAGGCCTGCTGCCCATGGAGGACCAGTCACAGCTGCCCAGGAGGAGCCCGCAACCCCCATAGCCGCTGCCCCGGGAGGAACCGGCACAGCTGCCCCGGGAGAGCCCACCACCCCCATAGCCGCTGCCCAGGGAGGACCCAGCCCAGCTGGCCAGGAGGGCCCCACCACCCACAGCCCAGGTGGGCATTGAAGGAGCACCATCCCCGCTGCCCAGGAGGGCACCACCAGGCAATGAGCAGTTGGCCATAGAATGGCCGCCGTCTCCAGCACCGCTCCGCTGGGGACCGCCGTCTCAAGAACCGCTGAACTGGGCCCCGCCGTCTCCAGCACCGCTCCGCTGGGGACCGCCGTCTCAAGAACCGCTGAACTGGGCCCTTCAAGGCAAGAACCGCTGAACTGGGCCCCGCCGTCTCCAGCACCGCTCCGCTGGGGACCGCCGTCTCAAGAACCGCTGAACTGGGCCCTTCAAGGCAAGAACCGCTGAACTGGGCCCCGCCGTCTCCAGCACCGCTCCGCTGGGGACCGCCGTCTCAAGAACCGCTGAACTGGGCCCTTCAAGGCAAGAACCGCTGAACTAGGCCCCGCCGTCTCCAGCACCGCTCCGCTGGGGACCGCTGTCTCAAGAACTGCTGAACTGGGCCCTTCAAGGCAAGAACCGCTGAACTGGGCCCCGCCGTCTCCAGCACCGCTCCGCTGGGGACCGCCGTCTCAAGAACCGCTGAACTGGGCCCTTCAAGGCAAGAACCGCTGAACTGGGCCCCGCCGTCTCCAGCACCGCTCCGCTGGGGACCGCCGTCTCAAGAACCGCTGAACTGGGCCCTTCAAGGCAACAACCGCTGAACTGGGCCCTTCAAGGCAAGAACCGCTGAACTGGGCCCCGCCGTCTCCAGCACCGCTCCGCTGGGGACCGCCGTCTCAAGAACCGCTGAACTGGGCCCTTCAAGGCAAGAACCGCTGAACTGGGCCCCGCCGTCTCCAGCACCGCTCCGCTGGGGACCGCCGTCTCAAGAACCGCTGAACTGGGCCCTTCAAGGCAAGAACCGCTGAACTGGGCCCCGCCGTCTCCAGCACCGCTCCGCTGGGGACCGCCGTCTCAAGAACCGCTGAACTGGGCCCTTCAAGGCAAGAACCGCTGAACTGGGCCCTTCAAGGCAAGAACCGCTGAACTGGGCCCTTCCAGGCAGGAACCGCTGGCCCTTTGGCAGACGTGGCAGGGCAGGATCTGTCTCGGGCAGGGCTGCAGGATGTCCTCTGGCCAACATGCCTCCTCCAGTGGCAGTGGAGTCTGTTATGGACTGTTTGGACTGTGGCTTTGCTCACCCCAGGATGGCCCAGTGGGCAGGCCACCCACTGTATGGACTGTTTGGACTGTGGCTTTGCTCTCCCCAGGATGGCCCAGTGGGCAGGCCACCCACTGTATGGACTGTTTGGACTGTGGCTTTGCTCTCCCCAGGATGGGCCAGTGGTCATGGAGTCCCCTCGTGGATCTGGCGTCGTGTACTCAAGTGGCTGAGGTGCCCCCCCTTCCCTTCCACCTGAGGTGCCTGTCCTTTTTTCTTTCTGATGCCCCTGCAGTGTTCTCTCCGTGGAGTTCTTGTCGTGGGACTGGGCCTTGCCCCTTTGCTCAGGACCCCTGTGGTCCACGGACAGTGGTTGGACTACATTTAGTAGCTGTATATATTTTGTACATAGTTTATTTATTTATTTGGATTACTGCTGTCCATTTTTCAATATATCTGCCCGTTTGAGATCTCTTCTTTTGGTCTTTGCATTATTTCGGAAGGGGGGGGTTTGTGGGTTGTGACAGTGATCTGTGGGAATGCATTGATGTGTGTGTTGTAGTGGGTGTGGGTGGGTGGGTGTGTGCCGGTAATCTTTTCCCTCCCCTGTGTCGTAGGTGCAGTACTCACCGATGTCTTCCGCGCCGCTGGGCGTGCTCCTGGTACAGGAGCAGGTATAGGAGTGCGGGGATGACCTGCAACTCGGGTTCCATACTGCCGGAATCTCGTGTGGTGTATGTGGAGGTGAGCGTTTTCCCATTCGTAGTCTGTTTCCGCCGTGTTTTTATCGGCGGTGCTCCCGCCCCGGAAAAGGTGGCGGATTGGTGGGTCGTGATAGGGTGGGCGGTACATTGTCTGCCGCCTGGCTGTTGGCGGGGACCGCCGCGCTGTTTGTTTGTTCCGCCGTGGCGGGCGGAGTGTTAATGCGGCGGGCTGTGTTGGCGGTTCCCGCCAGGGTCAGAATTGCATATTTTGGACCGCCGGCCTGTTGGCGGGTTGGCCGCCGCTTTATCACCGACTGCCAGGGTCAGAATGAGGGCCATAGTCTTGTAATGTGGGCCACAAGGTGGTAATGGGTAGGTAAATGGCAACACAACAGTGACAGCAGAAGGAGGTAAGGAGGACAGAACAACAAGGTGAAAGGCCCATGCATCAATTAAGATTGAGGAATTGAAATACTGGTTGTCCCAGAGTGATACTCTGAGGGACAAAGCGTTATTGATGGAAGGTTTAGAACATGGTTTTAAGTTGGGCTGTGAGGGTCCATGTGAGCGTCTCTGGACTGAAAATTTGCGTTCCATCCCTGAGCATGAGGAGCTGGTGTGACACAAGCTCATGAAGGAAGCTGGTGAAGGACAAGTGGCAGGTCCTTTTGTTGATTGGCCTTTGCCTAATCTATCATAACCCCTGTTGGAGTTGTCCCTAAGAAGGAGCCAGGGAAATTTAGACCCTGACTTTTTTCTGGCTCAAAGGTCTATAAATCAATTATTATACTCCTGAAGAAATGAGTAGAGTGTGTTATGCATTAGTGGACTCAGCTAAGGCCTGGTGTCCTGATGGTGAAGTGAGATGTTAAATCAGTGTTTCGGTTGCAGCCAGTTCACCCGAATTATTTTGAATTGCTTGGAATTTAGTTTGCTGGTTGCTTATTTGTGGACAAGGAATTGCTGGTGGGTTGTTCGTTTCTTGTTCCTTGTTTGAAGCCTTTAGTACATTTTTGCAGAATTTGTTTCAAATGGTTACCAGTTCAGATGCGATGACCCATTACTTGTGCGATTTTTTCATTGCTGGTTCCCCACACTCCAGAGAATGTGCAGATTTGTTGGGCAGGTTTCAGATGTTGCCTGGGGTCTCTTATGGGTACCTATGGCACCAGAAAAAAACATGTGGACGAGTGGAGGTCTTGACATTTCTAGGTATGGAGCTGGATTATGTGAGAATGGAGGCGGGGCTGCCCTTGGCGAAAAAAGAGACATGGTTTTCTTTCCTGAGTAAGATGTTAGCTAAAGAAAAGGCACAAGCAAAGGAGACTCAGTTCTTGCTGGGACATATTACTTTTGCTTGCAAAGCTGTCAGTGCAGGCCGTACATTCTGTAGGAGATTGGGTTTGCTATGTCAGGGGCATCACTCCCTCATCACAGATTTTGGTTAAAAGCAGGAGTAAAGGCAGACTTGAGGATTTGGCATACTTTTTTGATTGACACGAATGGGGTCCCAATAGCAGGGATGGGGAAAGAAGTGGAGTAGTCTTTGGAGTTTTCTTCTGATGCAGCAGGTGACTAGTTTTGGTGTGTTTTGGCAGGGGCACTGGTGTGCGGAATCCTGGCTGGAGCAATGAAGAGACATTGGCAGCAGCATTGCATTCTTGGACTTTTTTTCCATTAGTGGTGGCAGTCTGCTTGTGGGGACAACATTTTTCCCCAAGAAAGTGCTGTTCTAGGTAGATAACATGGCAGTGGTTAACATTGTTAACAGACAGTTAACAAGAGACCTGCATGCTTTGAAGTTGTTGCAAGTTTTTGTTTCAGAATGTCTGTGCCTGAATGTCATTTTTAGGGCAAGGCATTTTGCAGCAGTGGATAAGAGCATTGTGGATGCTGTCTTTCCTCCCCAGTGGCAAAGATTCTATGCACTAGCTCCTTGGGCAGACGAGAGGAAGACACCTACGCCGAGTCACCTCTGGGGCATTGAAGAGAGAGCATGATGCACCCTATTAGAGACTCTGGGCCTGATTACAACTTTGGAGGACGGTGTTAAACCGTCCCAAAAGTGGCGGATATACCACCTACCGTATTACGAGTCCATTATATCCTATGGAACTCGTAATACGGTAGGTGGTATATCCGTCACTTTTGGGACGGTTTAACACCGTCCTCCAAAGTTGTAATCAGGCCCTCAGTGTCAGAGAAGCTTACTGTCTGTCTTGGAGAGAGTTCCTTGGGTCTGGTGCTCAGCAGAGGAGTGCATAGCATGGAGAGGAGTTGAGCTGGGTGAATGTGTTAAAGTTCATTATGATTTTGATAGATCGGGGTTTGTCGGTGGTGACAACTTTGGGCGAGCTGGCTGGTTTGCCTTTTTTTGGCAAGCTGTGTTGGGTTTATGAGTTGACATCAGGTCAGTTGGGGAGAAGGAGTTTGGAAGGTTGGGCCAGAGTGAGAGGACCCAGGGAAGGGATAAGAAGGCTGGTGACTTTACAGATTTTTAAAAGACTGGTGAACATTCTTCCGCAGGCTCATCGGGAAGTACTAGGCTGTTTTCTGGGCTTATAGTATGGCTGTTTTGGGAGCTTTTTGGGTAGGAGAGTTAATTGGTTTAAAGAAGAGAGATGGCATTCAGGGGGAGAATGTGTTGGTGCTTCAGGGGAAAGTGAGGGTGTGATTGCCACAATCCAAGGTACATCAGAAAGGACAGGGAAAGTTTGTCAGTCTTTGGAGCAACCGAATGAAAGGGTTTGACTGCTTCAGTGTTGCAGACCCCCACGGGGGACCCTCATGAGGGTGAAGTCTTCCAACATGCAATGGGGTGTAGAGTACTACAGTTTCAGATTTTCAGAGTGTTCTTGAAGGCCCTGAAAGTGTTGGGTTTGCCCGGGGAGGTATTTGGTACACATTCCTTCAGAATCAGGATGGCAACTGAGGCAGAGATGCATGGTTGGCAGGCTCACAACATTCAAACGGTGGGAAGGTGAACATCTAAGTGCTACAAACAATACATGAAATGGCGTTCGACGTGGTAGAGACGTGTATTAAGATTTCCTTTTACTGTTTGTTGTAGGGTGTATTGCAGCGCCTAGGCGAGAGCACATCACTGCCTCAGTTTGCAGCCACTCTATTGTAAAATGGGCCGAACAACAGGCTAAATCCAGGAAGTCCGGCAAACAATTGGGTTTTAATGATTTGAAATTTCAGTTAAAATGGTATGGCAAGCATGGAATGGGTTGGTTTGAGCTATTGCCTAAGTTGAAATGTTTGCGGAAATGTTTTTATTGCACTTGCTTGCACAGGTGTCTTAATAAAAAAAATTATTAATTAGTATTTATGTATTTTGAATAATATGTTTTTGTAGAAAAATAATAACGTAGCAAAATAATGCACGCATTCGAAAATGTGATCACGAAGAATGGCCACCAATGTTAACGTGTTAACGAAGTGTACTAATCAATGATTAAGTAGTATGAAATGTTGAATATATGTTAAACTAATGCAGTAATATGTCATATTAAAGGTTATGCAGTAAGCTTTAGCTTTATTAATTGTAGGCCTTAACTTAGCGAGTGTCTTGGCCTACTTGCCAGGCCTCGTGTAAGAGCTGTATTTCTTAGCGTTTACTGAAATAGCTGACCAAGAAAGTTAAAATGTGAATTACTATTGTACTGTTAAATGTGCTTATAACAGAAGCTTTTTGTGAGAACCGACTGCTAGGAGATGATGTTCTTGCTAATGCAAGATTTTATGTGTAATGTGTGTGAGACTGACTTTCCCAGAACAAGAACAATGAAGATACTGACTAGAGCAGTGGTTCCCAACCTGTGGGCCGGGGACCCCTGGGGGTCCGTGAAGCCTCCTCAGGGGGTCCGCGGCTGCTTAAAAAATTTAATAATATTAGGTCCCAGGTATCAGTAATGACTCCTTGGCGGTCCCCGTGTTCCAATAATGATTCAGTGGGGGTCCCCGGGCTCCAGTACTGATAAAATGGGGGTCCACAGAAGTCAAAAGGTTGGGAACCACTGGAATAGAGTAAAAGCTGCAACAATATTGTTACCTGACAAGCGGGATGATGACGACATTGCAAGACAAACTAATTAACGACATGTGAAAGGAGAAATATTAGAATTCATAGATTTGGGATTTTAGCTTTATTGGACAGAGTGTGAACATACGATTAACTAGCCAATAGTGTTTTGGGGGGTAGTTTAGGTAACTTTGACTTAACAACACGGCAGAGAGAGAAGAGATTCATTCGGGGAGAAGACAGCTTACTGCCCATTTTTCCTGACCAAGAGGTTGTTACTTTCTTATGCGTTGTGACAAAAGACATGCTTAACTTTAATGCTTAAAGACTTTGCCCTTTTAAATTCTGATGCTGAAGTATGATGCCTTGCTGATCGACTGATGTCCTGAGGACGAAGACTGATTCTGCTTTGCTGATCCACCCTGAGGATAGGTATATCCAGATTGTGATTATTATTCCTATTTGCTTTTTCTTTCTAGGTACCAACTGCGCTGTTTTGATAAAGTCATAGTTAGATGTTTTTTTCCAAATCTGTGTTACTAAGTTGTTTTGCATGAAGCCCAGCATGCTGATGCTAATTTGATGATAGTTAAGGATTCTCACTGATGACTTATGATAACAGGGACTAACGCTTGATGAATTTCTCTGCTGAATTACATGTATGTTATAACATTGACACAGTTGACTTTGTTATTGATTTGTACCATACCCTTAGAATGTGTTGTAGTTCAAGCTTTGATTAGATTACGTTTCTTCGGACAACCAGTATTGTTCCTGTTTGTGTTTCATTTGATTTTGAGATTAATTTACATGACCTTAGCATTGTTAATATAGGGAAATAAACATTCTAAACTTTTACTAAAGGTGTGGTTATTCATGACTGAAAGGTCATGGTGTGTGACAATTACTGGCCAGTAACAAAGCCTGCACTGGGTGGAGATGCTATCACCTCCCCCAGGCAGGAGCTGTAACACCTGGCGGTGAGCCTCAAAGGCTCACCCCCTTTGTTCCAGCACCACAGGGCACTCCAGCTAGTGGAGTTGCCCACCCCCTCCGGCCACGGCCCCACTTTTGGCGGCAAGGCCGGAGGAATTAATGAGAAAAACAAGGAGGAGTCACTGGCCAGTCAGGACAGCCCCTAAGGTGTCCTGAGCTGAAGTGACTCTAACTTTTAGAAATCCTCCATCTTGCAGATGGAGGATTCCCCCAATAGGGATAGGAATGTGACCCCCTCCCCTTGGGAGGAGGCACAAAGAGGGTGTACCCACCCTCAGGGCTAGTAGCCATTGGCTACTAACCCCCCAGACCTTTAGTATTTAAGGGCTTCCCTGAACCTAAGAATTTAGATTCCTGCAACTTAGAGAAGAAGAGGACTGCTGAGCTGAAAAACCCTGCAGAGAAGAAGAAGACACCAACTGCTTTGGCCCCAGACCTACCGGCCTGTCTCCCTCCTTCAGAAGAAACCTGCTCCAGCGACGCTTTCCCTGGGACCAGCGACCTCTGAATCCTCAGAGGACTGCCCTGCTTCCAAGAGACCAAGAAACTCCTGAGAACAGTGGCTCTGTTCAACAAAGACTGCAACTTTGTATCCAGAGGAGCAGATTTAAAGACCCCTGCAATCCCCGCAAGAAGCGTGAGACTTGCAACACTGCACCCGGCGACCCCGACTCGACTGGTGGAGAACCAACACCTCAGGGAGGACCCTCCGGCGACTCCGAGACCGTGAGTAACCAAAGTTGTCCCCCCTGAGCCCCCACAGCAACGCCTGCAGAGGGAATCCCGAGGCTCCCCCTGACCGCGACTGCCTGACTCTGAAATCCCGACGCCTGGAAAAGACCCTGCAGCCGCAGCCCCCAGGACCTGAAGGATCGGAACTCCAGTGCAGGAGTGACCCCCAGGAGGCCCTCTCCCTTGCCCAGGTGGTGGCTACCCCGAGGAGCCCCCCCCTTGCCTGCCTGCATCGCTGAAGAGACCCCTTGGTCTCTCATTGAAACCCATTGGAAACCCGACGCTTGTTTGCACACTGAACCCGGCCGCCCCGCGCTGCTGAGGGTGTCCTTTTTGTGTGGACTTGTGTCCCCCCCGGTGCCCTACAAAACCCCCATGGTCTGCCCTCCGAAGACGCGGGTACTTACCTGCTGGCAGACTGGAACCGGGGCACCCCCTTCTCTCCATTGAAGCCTATGCGTTTTGGGCACCACTTTGAACTCTGCACCTGACCGGCCCTGAGCTGCTGGTGTGGTAACTTTGGGGTTGCTCTGAACCCCCAACGGTGGGCTACCTTGGACCCCAATTTGAACCCCGTAGGTGGTTTACTTACCTGCAAGAACTAACATTACTTTACCTCCCCCAGGAACTGTGAAAATTGCACTGTGTCCACTTTTAAAACAGCTAAATGTGTTTTATGTAAAAAGTATATATGCTATTGTGATTATTCAAAGTGCCTAAAGTACTTACCTGCAATACCTTTCAAATGAGATATTACATGTAGAATTTCAACCTGTGGTTCTTAAAATAAACTAAGAAAATATATTTTTCTATAACAAAAACCTATTGGCCTGGAATTGTTTCTGAGTGTGTGTTCCTCATTTATTGCCTGTGTGTATGTACAACAAATGCTTAACACTACTCCTTTGATAAGCCTACTGCTCGACCACACTACCACAAAATAGAGCATTAGTATTATCTCTTTTTGCCACTATCTTACCTCTAAGGAGAACCCTTGGACTCTGTGCATGCTATTCCTTACTTTGAAATAGCACATACAGAGCCAACTTCCTACAGCCCTTCACTATTCTGTCTCCTTGCTCTCCAAGTCCCGTCATTTGCCCGTTTTAAGGTGCTCCTCATAATAATCTAACATGGGCTCTTCTATTCTATGATCAAAAACACCACTCCCACAAACACTCATGCTTGCTACCTCTCCATCATCAACACTACCATAACCAAACTGTGTGTCATAAGGTTGCTCAAAGACCTTTGTGTACTGTGAGGATGCCACATAAAGCCTTCCCCTGCCACCTCCACTCAGGTCCCTCGCCATCCCAGAGCTGGTTGCAAAGGCACGCGTCTTGTCTTTGGACCAGAGTTGATGAGTCATGCCAAACTCTCCGTGCTGCAATTGTGCAACTCCACCATCCCTGACGAAACCCCCTGCCTATCTAGTCTGGTCAGCTGCCCTCACTACCTGTGCACTCCTCCTAGTACCACCAATCTCTTCCTCCTTAACCCACATCCACCTCCTTGCAGTTCCACCACCCCTATGTACTTGAGCAAGGAGCAAACCGTGATCGCTGCCATTCCAAACAGGACCTGGCACACCTCAAGGAACTCTACTAATCCCCCATTGCCTGCCTCTTACTCAAAAACCGGCTGTCTCCCCTGCCTGTCCGCAATAAGCCGGCTCCCAGCTGCTCAACTAACCTCGCCCAAACCCACCACTCCAAAATTCCTCACCTGAAAGAAAATCCACGTGCCCATTATGCTACACCAGAAGGCTCTTCGTCTACGCCCAGCACCCTGGCCCTTGTACTGTCCTCCTGCACCGCACCAATTAAGATACCCAGTTTGTGCTTCGGGGCCACGGTCTGCCTGGACAGCAGCTGCTTGCCGCCCACGTGCTCCTGCCCACCACACTCCTCCTGTACTTTCCCTCTTTATTTTCAACCGCCTGATGAGGCCTCACGGCCCTGTTGAGAAGGCCCGGGGAGCACTGCAATCTCCTCACCTGCTTCGCCCAGGGCAGAAACCTCCTTGCTCACCTAATTTTGGGGGGACAGCAGACCAAAACAGCCGCCATTCCACCCGCTGACCTCTTCTGCTGCCACACCCTCCTAGGGACCCAAACCCAGTCTAACAAACTGGGCATGATAAGGTCCGACCTCCCTTATACCTCCAACGTAAGCAGGGCCTCCGCAACCCTCTTACTTTATTCGCTAGCAATGGCACCCAAAGGAGCCTACAGGAAAACTTCAGAAAAATTTCTAGCATCCTGTGACCGACGCGTTATGAATAGACTCAACGCTGTTAACAGTCACTGGAAAACAATCCATTTAACTGCACCTAGTCCCGCACTCTATAGTATGCCTACTGATAGAGCGGTCCGTACTAATAATTTACCTGTGTTCGGACGCTCTTTAGGCCGATGAATCTTTTGACTAAGTGTGAACTCTCTGTACTCTTAATCAATCAATTTCATTAAAATCAATAATTAATAACGAACATAAGCAACACCTTGATCCACATAACACTTAACAATTAATCCAGAATACATTTCGGCGAACCCTGACCTTTCAGTCAGGAATAATCACACCAGTTTATTCAAAGTTAATGAATTTTATTTCCCTATATTAACAAAGCTAGCACAATATAGATGTGTCTCCACACCAAATGATAAACATATATGAACATTAATAGCTGTCCATAACGGCGAAACAAGTGCAATCTATGTAGCATTTGAATCACAAGGCCTTCGATAATAGCAATGCAAATCACTAATACGATAATCTGTAATGAACTAATTGCATACATTTAGTCAGCATAACAAGATCTCAAATTGCATCGTGCGACATAAGGAATCCTCGTCTAACCTCAAATTAGCATCGGCATGTGGGACTTCATGCAAAAACAATTTAGCAACATTCATTTAGAAAACTCCTAGCTAGGGATCTTATCAAAATCAGCAGTTGGTTACCTAAAAGAAACACAATGCAATTTTACAATTTCCTTTCATATTTACCAATTACGATCAGCAATCAAGGAAGTCTTCGTCTCACAGGTACCGTTTCTCGATCAGCATGGGTACCGTTTCGATCAGCATGGAACGGGGCAAAGGGGCAGGGGTGGACGGGGCAATTGCCTCACAGCGGCAAGGTGAAACTATTACTTCATGCAAAGGGATAAATCAAAGTTAAAGTCTCTAGGGCCAGAATCATTTAAAGTCTCTTTCTCTCGATTAGAGAAAGCATCAAAGTCCCTCAAAATGGCGTCGCAGCAAAGTGGGCCATAATAGCTACGAGGTCTGCAAAATGGCGGGTATCGAGCTGGTAATGGCTACCTTCTTCTCGTGCACCTGGTTTTTATAGACAACAGTTCAAATCCAGTAGGGTCTTCCATTGGAGGGTTCATAGGTTAGCTTCAAATTGTCCAATCAAAAACGACAGTTCTCAAGCTTTTACTTAAGCATACATTATCCTTGGAGATGGGTACGCAAGTTGCAACATTTTATACCAATTAGCTCACTTTCAGAGCCTCCATTGTCCGCACCTGCAAATCGACCTTGGAGTAAAGAGAAAATATGCCAGGCTGGCACGAAACCTTAAGATAAGCATGTGAACGGTTTCTGTGGAAAAGTACAGCTTCAAGCAAAAATACACGTTTATTAGCACAGTGGAAAAATACGGGCATCTAAACTGTGAGACCAGGCAACTAGGCCGAAGCCTCCGCTAAAGTCATGCTAAGCTAAAACATTTCAAACAAGCAAATCGTAGCACACGTTTATGATTATGTCGGATTAGTGCAATTCTAGTACACCACGTTATATAAAGCACGCGTATAAAGGTTGGCAAACTACTCTGAGGGCACATTTTGTCCCCGTACAATCTTTATCAGTTCGGTTAAAGTCACACATGATTATTTCACACTACGTTTACGCGTTAATAAATGTAAAACCTTCATTTTCTGCTTCATCACTACTAATCCGTGGCTCCAAAGGCCCCGGATCGAGCCACCTCCCCGAAAAGCCCGGGGGTGTATGGCTAAACGCCCACCTCCCAAATATGCGGGGAAGGAAGACGTGCTAAAACCAGGGTTTTTAGAGCAGACTTGAGTTCCACGGCATGCACGCCCCCCTCTGGCCCCTAATGGGAATACGGCCCGTGGAAAATGCTAAATATGTGGGACTGGCTGTGGTAAAGCATCATTTGCAAGTTGAAAAGAATAGAAGGTATTTACAACATGTGGTAATTACTTCACTCCAAGGTAATGGTAAATACCTTATCTATTCCACTGAAAAGTATCTTTTTCTTCGGATTTTGTGGATTTTTTCACTAACTTTGAAAGCTGCGTAGGGTTGTAGAACTTAAAAAAAACCTTTACGAAACAGAACACGCGGTTTGACAACTTTTCTTCTGCACGTATGGCGCCAAAGTCTATTCCATACATCAAACACTGTCGTATTTATACTTTTTTTAGCGCCGCATTTGCGCCGCTTTTTGACGCAAAACGGCGCAAACCTACAAAATACAATGGCATTTTGCAAGTTTGCGCCGTTTTTGCGTCAAAAAACGACGCAAATACGGCGCAAAAAAAGTATAAATACGGGCCCGTGTATTGCTATTGTAGTCCATCTGAGTAGCAAACTCCTAATGCACTCACAAGGTTAACAAATTATTTGAGTCAATAGATTCACTAGACTTCATATTTAGCTCTAGTGGTCTGACTCGTGAAAATGGTCCCGAACCAATGTTCTGGAGTTACGCATTCCTACCTCCCCTCACCTCCCTGCATTCCCACACTAAATGGTTGGACCAACATAACTTGTTGTTCACATTATCTGGAAGTTCACTCCAAGTGCCCATAAAGAGCCACAACTCATAACCACTCTAAACTTTGTTTTTGTAATTACAAAAATGTAAACAACAATACCTATTTACGTGCGTATGCGCGAAGTACGCCTTAAGAAGGGTTGAAGTGTTTAGGATCAGTGGCAGAAAGGAGATATTCCATGCAAAATACAAAAAAAAATCCTATGAAGTTGTGAATGGTATTTTCTAAGTCGGAAATAAATGCAAACTAATCCTGAAAAAGTCAAGACTAAGACCCAAATTTACGAATGTTTAGTGTAGGCCAGTGGTCTTCAAACTTTTTAACGCAGCGCCCCCCCGAGGTAAAAAAAATAATTGAGGCCCCTCCTCCACATTTTAAACAATTATTCTATCAATTTGGCAACATTTATATCGGTATCGACTTATATAAACGTTGCAGTTACATTATGTTACTGTTTTAAAAATACAATACATGATGCCAAACACTATTCTAGTCCGGCAGGCCTTACTAACATCTAAAGGTATCCACAGTGTGATTATTGGGGGTGGTGGGAGTTTTGACGGGCATTTGGAGTTCCTTCCCTTTTGACACACACTCCCAGCTTGGATATAAATGACAAAACATGTTAGTGATGGCCCTTTACAGAGCTGCTTACTGTATTCATTTTTTCTGCTTAAAATAAAGCTCTGTTATCAGCACAATACCTCTTTTGGCCAGACACCTTTCCACCCCATCTTCCCTGATCATTTGAGGGCCCCCTAATGGGGCTTGCCCCCCAGTTTGAATACTCCTGGTGTAGGCACTTGTGTGACAAAAAAGCAGATCAAAGAAACGCCGAGAGTAGTGACAATCCGTTTACATACTAAAGGATTGTTATGTCTGGGCTTAGCTATGGCGTTGTTTTTCTCTCACCCTTTAATGCTACGCAGTGAAGCAACTTTGATTGCTAGGGCACTTGCACCAAAAACTTGGAAAATATGCCCCCTTGAATATTCGTGGAATTACATTGCAAAAGCCTGTTAGCAAGTCTGCCCCTGTGTGTGTTTCAGCAAAAAATTAAGGGAACGGACTCCGTTTCCAAGAATCACAGATATAAGTTACTTGTAGGTGCCTAGATTACAAATATGAAACAAGCATTGGCAAAGGCAGTCGGTCTGGAGTTGACTGTCCCCCTTTTGGCTCTGCCAGTGCTCGTTATGCCAAAGTTTTTATAGGTGCGTCTTAGCGCTCCCAAAACTAAAATATTGGAAAACAGCAAAAATATGTTTTGTTGTGCAAAAAAAAAACACACACCCTACCTTAGTAGTCCCTGACACTGAAGGGAACTAATTTCTGTGTAGGTGGACTCTTTGTAAATGGTAAGAACGCTGTTACTCATAGAGTAGCTAGCCAATGGGACTGGCCCCATGCTATATAAAGTGGGCAGAAGAAAATATCCACAGATCAAAAGTCTGGGAGACAGTTCCTATAAGTCAATATATGTTATAGTTATAATGTACTAAACTCAAAATGCCTTGGCTAAAGCCAGACTTAATAATTATGAATAATTCAGATCTTTAACAAAACTTTAGAATGAACTGGCAGAATTAAGATCTGCCACTGGATGGCAATATAACTATATAAGTACAAAGCTAAAAAAAAAATGTGAATGTTATAATTGGGTTCTTCGTTCAGAAGGGAAAACTAGTCTGAAAAAAACTGACATAGACTGCAAGTTACATAACTTAAATATAAATCCGGAGGACTTTACCAAGAAGAATTTACTTAATTTAAATATAAATCCAGAGGACTTTACTAAGAAGGAGAGTGCTATACATGGAAACATGATGGGTGAAGCGTGTCCTCTCAAAATGTTACACATTTTCGGCACAGTTTGATCTTGACAAAAGGCGTGTGAAGAGGCGCCCTGGTTTCGTTTTTATCTTGGACCGAAGCGATTACCTCTGAGGTTTGTAGATTACCTTCGTTGTAGTGCTTTGCTGGTTCTTGCCCGTGCTTTTGTTTGTCTTTACAGGGAAGAGCCGCAAAGCAAATCTTGCCAACTTTCCGTAAGAAAAACCAGTGCAGCAACAACCGCCCGCTGGAGCGGAATAAAGTTTGATGACACATTTGCCGAAGGATTTCAGGGCTATCTTTCAGGATCTTATTTGTTCAATGAGCATAAATAGTTTCGTATAATGCACGTTGGTAAGTGGCATTAGTTTCCTTCTAATAGGAATTTTGCGACCGGTATATGGTAGAGCACATTTGATGGATCGTATTAAAAAACCTGCATGACTTTAAAGGCTATTTTTAAAGTTTTCGACGTGAAATATTAAAATAATGTTGATAACGGATGTACATCATTGTCATCTTCACATATCGGGCTCTACAACCCATAAATTGTGCTATTACCCATCAGTGCCCTGGTGTCCACCTTATTTTACACCCTCCCATTTCAAAGCTTCAAACACATACCTCCTCTCCAGGACATGGATTTTATACCTCCATCATACTAAGCGACCTACAGCCTCATAGTCTGTATCAACCACGAAGGATCAATTTTTTGGAAATACATTGTTTCGATAACCCTTAAATATGTTACTTTACACATAATCGCATGAGTTTAGTTTAAGGGGTATATGTGCAAGTGAACAACCCCTTAATAATTTCTTAGTCAGGTCAAGGCCAGGGCAAGACTGCAAACCAAAATTGCTCCTGGCAAAAATGTTCAAAAGCCCCACACTGCAGGAGACCTCAAGTAGAATCGGCCGTGAGGCCTGGATGGGTCATGGCAGCCTATCTGCTCTAAAAGTAGTACTGGAGCATGCAGACCATTCGAAAATGGCAGTTATGGCCTGGCAGTGCCAGTTTGGCCCTGCTGCCCGTCGTCTCACTTGAGATCTCAGGTCACTGTTGCTTTTGGGGGCTGACAGCACCTAGGAGAGGGTGTGTGATGCGCACACAGGGTTCATAGTGCTTAACTGATATAAAATTGGTGCTGGTGCTGTGTACTCCTGCCTGTCACTCACTCTACTTCTGTGTGCTGCCTGGGATAACCAGAAACAAACACAGCTTGACCCAAACGCGTGTAGAGGGTTCGCACCTCTGGCAGTCCTTGGGTGTGACCCTTGGACACATTGCTCCAGTAGTTAAAGGTGATTCTTAATTTTGTTTGCATTCAGCTGCACATGTTTCCTCCATCTGAATCTGCATGTGTATATGAAAGACATCCTATTCAGGATCTGGATGCTGCTTCTGTAGTGTGATAGTGTGCCACTGAGTCCATGTTGGTGGTGGTTCCCAATCTAGTCTGAAAATCATGGCACAAATAGGTACAGGTACACTTTACTCACAGTTTATTAGCATAATAATGATTGTCTCCTACAGCCCTTCTTCACCTGACTTGCAGCTTACACAACGGTGTGTCAGGAATTTCCCAACAATCAATGTGGTGCGCTCAACTGAAAAGAATAGAGTGGGCTGGAGCCTGTGGATGGGGTAATGGGCAGGATCATTAGTTTTGAGTTATTTATAAAAGTAAGGTGAGTCAGTGCAGGGACTCAGTCAAATAGTCTGCAATACATTGTCCTCTTCAGTCCATTTCTGCTTTACAGCATTGTAGAGCAGGGAGGCCAAGGAGAAACCTAGCACAAGCAGACCAGCAACAAGACGCCTCCTGAAGAGACTCCAGACAATACAGAACACAGCGGCAAGACTCCTACTCGACCTCCCCAGAAGGACCCACATCACAACCCATCTAAAAAAACATCACTGGCTCCAGATTCGGAAGAAATGCCAGTTCAAGATGCTGACCCACGCCTACAAGGCCCTGCACAACAAAGGACCAGCATACATAAACGCCGGACCTTTCACAAATCAACCAGATACCTCTGATCAGCTTCCCTTTCACTCACAGACACCCCACGGATCTGTTGAGCCAACAGACAGTGGAAGACGCTCCTTCTTCCACCTGCCAGCCAAGGCTAGGAACAGTCTCGCCCTGCAACTCAGGGCCACGCCATCACTCTAGCGATTCAGAAGAGAACCAAAGACCTGAAGGTTCAAATGCCCAAACCTCCACACAGCTCCAGCACCTCGAAACCCTCACAGGTGATTTGCAGTGCTCTATAAATGTTTGATTGAGTGATTGACCTGGCTTAGGGGGCCATTGAAAGCAGGCATTGTAATAGCCCATCCCAGCAGCAGACCACACTTGGAAGGAGAGAGGAATCAGGGAGCAGGCAAGGTGAAAGCTGTGAAATACGAAAAAAGCAGTGGAATATCTATCAAAGGGTAACACAATGCACCCAAAACTCCATGAAAGGACATTTTTTACCTATCTGGACCATAAATCTCTTGTACACTGGAGTGATCTGCATACGGAGGAAGTAGTGATCCTCTTTTCTTTCTCTTTTAGCCGAAAAGATAGTAATGAAATCACAGAATCAAAGTATGAAGATTATGTGCATGGAGTCGTGTGCCTTAAGAGGTTGCAGTTTTTTTTTTTTTTACTGGGGTGTACGATTGCCAACTTTTGTCTTTAAGGGGTTTTTAAGTTTTGACGTAACTTTGCTAATTAGGTGATTTTGTTGCTATTCTATTTGTTCTTGGGTGTTTGGGTTTCATTTTACTTCTCCATGATGGTTATGTAAATTGGTGATAAGATGCAATTTGTCAGTATCACTTGAAGGGATGTACAACTGAGGGCCCAAACACCTAACCACAGGATAATTTGGCACCATACTGTGCACATGAGGGTGCTAGGAGTTGTGTTTAGTGCATACTGACTCAATTGTGTGATGTGTAAGTATGGCTTATCAGGATGTACAAGTTAGCAAGCACACATCCAGCTGGGTGGCTTGCAGATGATTTATGTGCATGATGTCCCCGGGAAATGAGTTTCAACACCTGCAGGCAATAAAGCAGGCATGCAATGGGATCCCACTATATGCTTTTCATTACAGAATAACTTGAAGGGAGAGGTATATAGGAAGGGTACATGGAGCTGGGCTTAGGCAGAATGAAGATGGTGAGCACTGAGTCCAAGCCAGCACCCCACCCCCCACAAACACCTCTGCAGCAGATAGGGGCATCTTAGGTACATGCTGCCAGGTCATGACTCGACTAAGGTATTATTAAGGGGATGTTCCACCCCATATACCTCCCCCTGAAGCTATGCCCTGAGATCTTTCTAATCTTTCAGAATATCTAAGACGCCCCATACTCTTATTAGCAACCCTTAGAGAGCCCTCTGGCATCTTGCACCTTGTACCAAACCAGTTCTTCCTTTCTCTTGGCAACAAAGGAGCCTTGAACACCTCAGCGAGGGTCATTAACCTCATGTGAATATCACATTTGATTACTGATGTGCTAGACAGTGTACAATCCATTCAAACTGGGTGAGGCCCAGCCACATTCTTAAGTGTCCACCCAATCCATCAGCAGTAGAACTCAGCTAAGCTCAAAGCAGCCAAAGAGAGGTTTGTTTAGTTAAGATTAAGTTAAAGCATGCCATTAGCCCATGGGAAAGTGTCACTGTTCAGCTATCACACTGGGCTATCCTGAACATTTTGCAAATATGACCAGAATACAAAGTTCGCATAGGCGCGGTGGTAAACAGGACCCTTTAATGTGCAAGCATATATTTGGCTCCACTAATGTGATAGGTTTGCTTCTGAAGCACTGCTGAAGAACCTCTGCCAAAATAACGAAAATATACCAACTTTTTTGTCGAGCACCACCCTAAAGAGGTAGCTGCTTTTTATGGCATGCTAAATCAAATCCCTAAATCTGTTGGTAAATATGGGTACTATGCTGCTGCATGAGAACTGAATATAATTATAGTGTAATATCGGAGTGGGATTATATTCCGGCGTTTATCACTGGCGTGTATTCTATCTGTTAGAAGGCTATTTGCACTCCTACACATTACCTCCCGTCCCTCCCTCGCCTTCCTTTTAACCAATGAGGCCTCCCGCCTCCCCCCTAGACCCTCCCTTCCCCTTTCAAAAACCCCCCCCACCCTTATCCCCTCCTGTTCTTTTGTCTAGCCCACGCTAGACGGTTTTCTTTCCCTTTCTTACCTGCACGGCGGGGCCTGGAGGTCGTCGATGGAGGCACTCCTCGGGACGCGGTGCTCCGCGAGGAGTGCTACGGCTGGGTCACGTCTTGAGCGAACGTCAGCCGGCCCTCTGTGGCTGGGGCGTTAGTTTCCGGGTTTCCGCGCCGCGGAGCCGCGAGGACCGAGGAACTTCAATTTTTGGATGCTGGTCAGGTAGGACGGGCGTTCTGCCCGTGGTTTTTTGGATTTTTACAAGGATTGTAACCTTTTTAGGGTTTGGTGGAGCCCTGTTAGGGGAGGACCAGGGTCCTATATGTAGGATAGTGTTTTGGAATGTAAGACAGTGTTGTTTTGGTTACCATGCCTAAAGCTCCAGCAAAGAGACGTGGTTGTCTCTTCTTCCTCCTCGGAGGTGGGAGGGGAGGGTAGCATTGCTCTTCCTGTGAACCCACAGGTACCTGACAGGGGTACTCCCCTCATGTCTGGTGAGGAGGTGCAGGATATGGTTGAATTGGCGGTCACCAGGGCACTGCAGGCTGGCGTGGCCAGGACTGTTCAGTCTAAGCGTGCGCACTCATCGGTAGCGGCAAGGAAATCCTCATCGGAGAGTGAGGACGAGGCCCCATCAACGTCATCTGGGGGGAAATAGGTTTCCAGAAGAGGTAATGTGGGCAGTGATGACACATGTTCGGGACAGTTTAGGTTTCCCTGTGTTTCAACCTACAAACTCAGAGTCTCATTTATTTCCTCAAATATCAGACGCCTTTTATGTTTGCCATGCCTTTCCAGGGACCTGTGAAGGATATGGTGTTTTGTGAGTGGAAGGATGTGGAGAAGGCTCCGGTTCCGCGATTCCTTCAGAAACTTTACTTACTTGAGGGTGAGGGGGTTTTTCCTCCTTCAATACGCCTGGACTCTATTCTGGCTACTCTGATTGGCAAAACGGCAGTCAATCCGGAGGATTGTGTGCCTACGGATGCCACAGACCGTAAAGTGGATTCAGGTCTTAAGAGGGCTTTTGCTGCGGAGGATCTGGCGCTGAAGGAAGGGATTTATTCGGCTTATGCGTCACAATCATTGGTTCAAGGCTTTGATAGACTGGCGGTGGCTGTCCAGGAAGGGGCGGAATGTTCGGAGCTCCTGGCTGGTATGGAACAGCAGGCCAGATTATTGGCGGATGTGTCTTCAGATATAGTCCGTACTTCGGCTCTGGCATCTGGGTCTTTGATTGGGGCTCGTAGGTCCCTCTGGTTGCGTTCATGGAAGGCTGATCCAGGGGTAAAGGCGGCCTTGTTGAGACTGCCGTTTGAGGGTTGTAACTTGTTTGGAGAACTATTACCATCCATACTTTCCATGGCGTTTAAGGAGCGGAAGCATGCCTTACCTTATAAAGGGGTTTCTTCTTCGGGTAAAGGGTGGAAGAAGCATTCCAGTTCTTCTCCTACTAGGGTTGCTAAATCCTTTTCGTTTGGGAAACGGCGTTTTCATCCGCGTTTTTCACCTATGAAGTCTACTCCTGGGACCCGGGGTGGTTTCAAGAAGGGGTCCTGGCATTCGCTGTGGGCCTGGCAGAGGGCCGGTTGGGGGATGACTGTGTCACTTTCTTTCAGCTTGGGAGGCCAGTGTAACCGATCATTGGGTACTAGACATGGTGACCAATGGTTATGTCATAGATTTTGTGGCGGTTCCTCCAGATTCCGGGGTGCATCCCACACCTCTGCCTTCAGAGGGGTCTTGGAGTGGAGCATTATGGGACGGAGTGCGGGACTTACTGGTCATGGGGGCCATTTCCCACGTTCCGCTAGAGGCCCGAGGTCAGGGCACTTATGCGGTCTTGTTTCTTGTGCGGAAAGTTTCAGGGGGATTTCCACCGGTGCTCAATCTGAAGGAGGTGAATACCTGGATCAGGACAGTGCATTTCCGCATGCTGTCCATTCAGACTATTTTTCCATTGGTCAGGCAAGGGGATTTTCTGGTGTCACTGGATCTGCAGGATGCTTGCCCACACGTACCGGGGGCATGGTCCTCTCAAAAGTTCCTGAGGTTTGCTGTGGGGCAGGATCATTTCCAGTTTTGCGTTCTGCCTTTCGGTCTGAAATCTTCTCCCCGAATTTTCACGAAGGTGCTGGCTCCTCTAGTGGCTTTGCTTCATTCTGAAGGGGTGTTTCTGCACTCTTATATAGACGACATTTTGATTCATGCCCATTCACGAGACCTTTTGCAAAGGCAGGTGGCCCAAGTTCTGGGGGTCCTGCAATAAACACGGGTTTTTGATCAATTGGGGGTAATCATGTGCCGTCCCAGGATCTGGTTTTTCTAGGGGCTCGGTTTCAGCCTATTCTAGGGTTGGTGACTGTGTCCGAAAATAGGTTGGATGCTCTCCAGGCTTTGGTAACGAAGGTATGGTTACTGTCTGCTCCCCGAGCTCTTCTATGGTTGCGACTGCACATTTGGCGTCAGTGATATTTTGGGGTTCTTGGGCACGTTTCCATCCCCTGTGCTTGGTGACGTGGTTCTTGAGTAGGTGGGCTCCAGGGTCCGGTTCTCTGAGGGACGGGGTTCCAGGGTTCGGATTGATTCACAGAGAGTTGCAGTGGTGGTTGGATGCAGACCACCTGAGGGTAGGGGTGTCTTTGTCACCTCTGAGACCCGTGGTGGTGACGACGGATGCCAGCCTCTCCGGTTGGGGGGCATGGATGGGGTCAGCTCAGATTCGGGGGTTTTGGTCCCCTCGGGAGGCGAGTCGGTCTTCTAATTGGCGAGAATTGCGGGCTATATTCCTGGCTCTGGTCCATTTCCAGGATTCCCTGAGGGGATTGGCGGTTCTGGTTCGCACAGACGTCTTAGTGGCCGTGGCCTATGTCGTTCGGCGAGAGTGGTAAATGTTCGGGCGGATCTACTGAGCAGAGTGTTTCCTTCCTCTCAACTTTTCTCTCTCCAGAGGTCTCTGTTTTCGGCATCTGCTTCGGCTTTGGGGTCTTCCAGTGCTGGATGTGTTTGCGTCAGTAGAGAATGCGATAGTGGGGTGCTTCTGCTCCCGGTTTCGGTGTCCCCAAGCATGGGAGGTGGACGGGATGTCATGTCCTTGGCCGCAGGGCCTTTTTATATGCGTTCCCTCCGTTTCAACTATTCAGGGCGTTTCTGTTAGGTGCCAGTGGCTTTGAGTTCTACCTTGCTGGCTTCATGGAGACGTTCAACTTTGCTTTCTTATGGTGGACAGTGGAAGGTGTTTTCATCTTGGTGCTTAAGTCGTGAGTTGGATCCTTCCTGCGCTTCTCTCTTTGAGGTGATGCAGTTCCTGCAGGACGGTGCTCGTTTAGGGTTGTCAGTGGCTTCTCTTCGGGTACTGTGGGCGGCTATTCGGGCATTTAGGGACCGTGGCGTAATCTTCAAGTTGAAGGGCGATTGATGCCTGGATTTTTTCAGGGGCTTATTAATTTATTTCCTCGCCCGGTACGTTCTGTTCCCTCATGGGATCTGTCCTTGGTGTTGGATGTGTTGACGGGGGCCCCTTTTAACCCATTGGGGGACTGTGATTTGCGACGTCTATCTTTGAAGACGTTCTTTTTGGTCACCATTGCTTCGGCTCGTCGGTTGGGGGAATTGGGGGCATTGGCATGTTCCTTTCCTTTTTTGTAAGTTTTTCCCGGTAGGGTGGTTCTGGTTCCGGTGCCTTCCTTTATTCCAAAAGTCAATTCTTCGTTCCATTCCAGGCAGGCGGTCATCCTTCCTTCGTTTTGTCCGGATCCCTCATCAGGGGAGGAGGTCCGTTTGCATTCGTTGGATGTACGTAGGGTTTTGTTGGAGTATCTGCGGGTGGTGGCTCCTTTTCGTACAGGGGATTCTCTGTTTGTTACTTTTGGTCCGGCGCGCTAAGGTGAGAAACCTTCCACGGCTTCCTTGAGTCGGTGGGTTCGATCTTTGATTCTGTTGGCCTATTCCTTGAAAGAGGTGGTTCCTCCTCTAGGGATTCAGGGGAGGTCTTCCAGAGGCATGGCGGCGACGGTGGCAGAGCTTCAGGGGACTTCAGTGGTGGATATTTGCAGGGCCGCCACTTGGGCTTCTCCTTCGGCGTTTGTGCGTCATTATAGGCTGTCGGACTTGGGTGGTTTGGAGTCGGTGTTTGGTCACCGGGTCTTATCCTCTATGAGGTACTGTTTGGGATGTTCTTGGTGCAGGATATTAAATAAGGGTCTTGCAACTCGATGTCCGTCTCCTGTGTGTTTTTCTTGCTATGTCTCATTGGTTAAAAGGAAGGCGAGGGAGGGACGGGAGGTAATGCTTCCATTTTCTTACGATAATGGCATTACTCCTAGTCCTACTCCCTCGCCTTCCTTTTCCGTTCCCTCCCACCCTCCCGGTACGGACTGTCCGAGTTGCGGCTTGGGCTTGGTTTTTGTACAGGAGGGGATAAGGGTGGGGGGGGGTTTTGAAAGGGGAAGGGAGGGTCTAGGGGGGAGGCGGGAGGCCTCATTGGTTAAAAGGAAGGCGAGGGAGTAGGACTAGGAGTAATGCCATTATCGTAAGAAAATGGAAGCATGAGCTACAGCACTTAATATCTCAATCTTTAGGATTTCGAACACTCTGTGTTGGAAGATCAGATATGGACTCGGAACCAGAGTCAATGTTGAGAAAGCACCTTTAACCGGCACTGTAAATTACAGGACGTTAACCTCTCTTATCTCAGCAACCTGAGCACAGAAGTGACTTTCCAATCCTAGAGGAAATTCATATTTTTTGCATTACTACTTGTTTTGAGAAGATAGATAAGTGTTTGCTGTCAACACTTCATGTGATCTCCAGGTTGAGGTTGTCATATGGCGAAGATCAGCGCTGCATCGGGAAATCTTTTAGTGGCTGAACTGAAGTGAGGCATGAGTGCATTCCCTTTTATTAGTATGGTCAGCAAAAACAAATGTGAGGTAATACAGTCCAACAGGCCAAGAACAAAGCAGTAGAACTTCCCTGGAAGTCTATTTTAATTTTATGGTCAATTAGCAGGACACTGGTGGACACTAGATTAACGGTGTCTGCTGCAACAATGTCACTGGCAAATGTCACCGGAGTTCACAGTTTAACGTGGCTTGTGATTCAAAGTAAGAATACTGGTTGCAGCTGTGCCCAGAATGTTGGAACTTGGGTTCAAATATGACCGTCATAAGCGACAGGATGATGCCTAAAGAACTCCTGGTCAGTCCACTTTGCTGGTGTCTCTGAGAATTTGTGGTCGTTTTCCAATTGTTCAAACTGTGCATTGAAGGAGGAGTTATCCTGGAATGCTGTTGTGTTAGTTACAATCCACTATACACAAAGACAGCTTCTAAGACACCTGGAAATGTTTAGAAAGTGCTTCTAAAGTCTTTCTCGTCTTCACCTATAAACCCGAAGAGCAGTGCACTGTTGTGCATAAGGAGGCGCTTTGGTTGTGTACTATAAGACTGTATGTAGGCTGTGTTAAAGCTGAATGCGGGCTGCTGCTGGACCACTACCTGCATGTACTACAGCCTCTGTCAAGTCACATGTGTAATATTTCTGGGTTGGGCAATCATGGTCACTGGTCTTCTGGAACAGATTAAGAATACATTGGAATACCTGTGGAGTGATTTGGTTGAACATTGATGGATTGGTTGTTGCTTCACAGTGTCAATGATGCTATTTGAACTTATCGAAATGGTTCTGACAGTCTATGTGCCTCCAGTCCAGTTGTGAGTTGCTCAGAAAGTTGTAATGGCAATGCAGAGTGGAATTGGCACATTTGTGTTGTTACTGCTTGGTTGCGATACATCCAGGATGATGAAGTACTAATGGATAAAACATTTATCACAGTTGTAACCCTTATAACAAACGTAACTGTTCAGAACTGCTGAAGTAGTCAGCGCCTTCCCCAAAGATTTGAGATAGTTGAATTATGTTGAATCATGTCTTGCAGTGAGCATGAAGTCTGACATTGAGCATACCACTGTGTCGGGAGGCTGGTGGTTTGAAAATGGAAGGAAGTAAGACATGTTGTGATGGGTTGGTGAATTACAGGTATGGATGCTGCAATGTGTCAATGGCTCCTCTTGGCATAGATTCTATGGACTCTAAGGCAGCTGATGATGGTGTCTGGACTGTTGCTGTTGGAAGCTGGAAGTAGATACTCAGGAGTACGTGTGGGTGGCTCACCCAATTGCTTTCCTGCTACACTTTAGCCAAGTTATTTTCACTTTTCACCAGTGAAAATCTGTCTGCTCTTAAGTCAATTATTGCATGTAGGAAAGTCCTCCTTTTGCCCTGGTCACCCCCACACTTTTTGGACAGGTACTGGTGGTTACTGACACTTGGCTGTGCCCTGGGTACTGCTTACCAGTCCCGGGGCCAGTGCTCTGTGTAAAGTGGATATTCAAATTAGGCTAATTATAATTGGCAAAGTTAACCTACCTATAAGTCCCTAGTATATGGTAGGGCATGGAGATTTAGGGACCCCAGCATAGGTAGTGCCCCCATAGGTGCACTGCTGAGGTGACCAGTGTCATTTTAAAGGCAGGCTTGCCTTGCTGACTGCTTTTAAATTAAAGTTAAAAGCAAATTCGACTTTGGAATTAAAAGTAGTTCCAAAGTCTTAAACTACCTTATTTTTACATATGTCACCCCTAAGGTGTGCCCCATGTGCCCCTAGGGCTGGGTGCCATGTAATTATAAGCAGGGACCTTATAAAAATAGTTTTATAAGCCCCGGTGAGGTAAAACAGCCAAATTCGTTTTTCCCTCATTGTAGTGAATTGCCTCCATAGGCTAGAATGGGGAGACTTTATTTTAATTTTAAAAGTCCCCTTAAATGACAGATACCAAGAGTTTGGTATCAAATTAATTGTCATCATAAATCCCACAACTTTCAGTTGTGGGATTTAATATAACTTGTTCAGGTAAAGAGTTTTAAACTCTACCTGAAAAGTTGCCAATTTCAGCCCTGCAGTGTTTTTGCTGCTGTGCTCTGATTGGGCAGCCTCTGGCAGCCTGGCCAGGCTGCTTGATGATGTGTGAAGTGGCCTGGCTTCACACAAAGAGATGTGCCTGTGGGAGGTTATCTCCCCTCAGCAGATGGTGAGGCAGGAAGGGGGAGGGCTGCCAAACTGGTCTTCAAAGGCAGAGAAGGACACTTGGAGCAACCCAGCAACACCCCCACATCCTGCAAACCCAGACAGTTAGGTGCCCTCTTGATTAGATTAGGAGAGGGCAGGAGGGGGGGGGTGTTTAGGATTTTTAACCACACCAGTGGGTGGGCTCAGCCAGATGTAACCCCCAAAAATCACTTTCAGCCATGATGGATTTTTGAGGAATGTTGCCTCCTGGGATTGATTTTTGCCACACTTCCCAGAAAGTGGTCATCACAGGGGTAAGGACCCTGGACCTGATTGGAGAACCAGGACCCCCCTGTTTTTCACCCAGGAGCAAGGATAAAACTGGCAGACCTGCACCCACACCTCAGATCCCCATCAGATTCCAACAATGAAGAACCACAGAGGAAGAAGGACTGCCCTGCTGGACCCCTGGCCTGCACCTGCTGCACTCCGAAGGACTGCACCAGCTGCACACTTGGGCTTCACCACAAGAAGGACTTTGCCTGGCTTCATCTGGTTCAAGGAGGGACTCCCTGTTTGCTACAGGTGAAAAATTGCTAACCAGAGTCCCCTGCACCAACTCCTGAAGAAATCAACCAGCTGACCACTGTCCAGTGGCCAAAAAGGAGTTTGCGCCAGGTGCATTCTGGGAGTTGTAGTCCACACCCACAAGGATCATCTCAGAGCTTCCGGAATCTTGGGGTGAGCTCTGGACCCCAGAAAGAACCTTAAAGGAACATCTGGAAGAAGATCCAGAAGTTTGGAGAACTTTCGAAAAAAAGCTCCATAGAGGGACCGACCCGCTGCAGCAATTCTAGCCGGCTTACCTCAACCGCGACCCGGCCTGATTTGCAGGTTCATCCAGATGAAGAACATCTCCAAAAAAGAGACTAAGGGGATCATTCCGACCCCGGCGGGCGCCGCCCGCCGGGTGGAAACCGCCAAAAGACCGCACCGCGGTCAAATGACTGCGGCGGTCATTCTAACTTTCCCGCTGGGCCGGCGGGCGATCTCCAAAAGATCGCCCGCCGGCCCAGTGGGAAAGCCCCTGCAAAGAGGAAGCCGGCTCCGAATGGAGCCGGCGGATTTGCAGGGGTGCGACGGGTGCAGTGGCACCCGTCGCGATTTTCAGTGTCTGCAAAGCAGACACTGAAAATCTTTGTGGGGCCCTGTTAGGGGGCCCCTGCACTGCCCATGCCAGTGGCATGGGCAGTGCAGGGGCCCCCAGGGGCCCCACGACACCCATTCCCGCCATCCTGTTCCTGGCGGTAAAAACCGCCAGGAACAGGATGGCGGGAAGGGGGTCGGAATCCCCATGGCAGCGCTGCAAGCAGCGCCGCCATGGAGGATTCCCTGGGCCAGGGGTAAACCGGCGGGAAACCGCCGGTTCCCCTTTTCTGACCGCGGCTTTACCGCCGCGGTCAGAATGGCCCAGGAAGCACCGCCAGCCTGTTGGCGGTGCTTCCGTGGTCGTTAATGACCCCCTAAGTCAGAACGTAGAAAGTTGACCGGGACCTCCCAGCCAGCGTATCCGTGGAGGGCTCCAAGGACGTCGGATCAAGATCCAGGTTTGCCCCGGTCGAAGGATTTTCACCTTGAAAACACGACTAAGTCTGAAGGTAAAAGTCTCCACCGAGGGCTCCCGCGACGCGTATCCGGAGAAGAGTTCCAGGTTGTCAGATTGGACTGGCAGGTTCGTCTCGCTGAAGAAAATCTTCAGAAAAACGACTAAGTCCGAAGGTAAACTTTTGACCTGGGCCCATCGCGGTCGGCCTTAAACTTTGACTTTGCCCCGGTCGAGGTGCGACCAAATGCCCAGATTGGCGCTTTTTGTTTCTAGGCGCTAGAAAACAATAATTCTTTAAAAATTCATATCTCTGGTTCCCCTTATCCGATTTTATTAGTTTTTGTGTCATTTTAAATATAAAAATATCATCTATGTTTATACATTGGTTTTGGATTTTCAAACTGTTTCCTGTGTTTTATTTAATTACTGTTTTGTGATATTTGAATGCTTTACACTCTGTCACCTAGGGTTGAGCTGGGTTTAATTTACTGAGACCTAACTGGACCTAAGTGGAGGTTAGTGGCCTATTGCTAAGTGTAGATACCTACCTGCCCTTACCAATAACCCATTTTCCAACAATGCACTCCCAGTTAGCTTTGCAAACCATGTACCAGGCTGAGACCATCGGGCAAGGTTCATCTTTCCATGAAATGCGAATCAACCTTACACCATCATGGACATAAATAGCTCTCTCCTTTCATAGGCGTGAGTTTGAGCATGCTGGTGTGAACTGCTAGGACACCCTCCTTTTTCTTCTATGTGTTGGAGTGTGGCACCATCTTCAGGACAGAGCCAACTGATCCATTTCTGCTAGAGGCTTTATTTGTGATGAGGGAGAACACTGTAGGCTCTGACATCAATCCTCCTCTAATTCTGGCATCAAACAGGCTTGTGTAGCATCATGTCTTAGGCCCCCCCTTGTCAGGGACATTCGGGTCACAGGATGAGTGAGAGGAGTGTGGCAACTGTGGGGTTGAAAGCTATGGCAATGCATTGTGCCATTAGTGAGAGACATATCTACTTGGGTGTAGGCAGGTCCTATGAGGGTTGCTGCTTTATAGGCTGACAGCACAGTCCCAAGAGGAATCAGTAGCCCTTGGGGCAAATCAGTACAGTCATGCAATATTTAGGTGTCGGGTAATTTTGTGTTGAGGTAGGGACGTATTCGGCACTGCTTCACATTAGCCCTTCCCATCACATTCACTTACTGTTTATTTTATTGTTCTGTTGGGTGCCTTGGTTCCGGATTAAAAACAGGCAGTGTAGTACACAGCTAGTTAAGCATACATGCCCCTGAGGTAAACAGCGATGCTGAACCTGCCCTCTCCAGCCTAACTGTGATTTAGGCATGAAAGAAATCGGGAATCCTAAATTTTTAATCCATAAAGCCTGCACTTCTAACTCCCATCTTGCACTGAATGACCTGGTTTTTATCTGCTAGGGCTCATGGGCTCATGTGGTTTCAGTAGCCCACTGGGAAACTTCTACAGTAGGAGATGGGCACTGGGACACAAGCTGTCATTTCTTTGGGAGCGGAGGGTGGGTTGCAGGGTATGTAGCAATGATCAAGAGAGAGTAAACATATTCACTAGCTCTTCACCTTCCTGCTCATGCTTCTGAGGTCTACCCTACAGAAGACAGAGCTGCATCTATGCATCATATACTCCAACCTAATCTTAATTAAACAAATGTCTCTTGCTGCTTTGAACTTAGCTGAGTTCTGCTACTCAAGCAACCAAAGAGCGGTTTTACTCTGAATGGAGTTCTTCAGTTTGATATAGCTTGGTTCCAGTGGCCCAATGAGCAAGGGATAAATGCCTGGAAAACCCTTGGCCACCTGGGGCGTTTCATGAAACACACAGCAGGTGATGGAAGGATGCTTGCAATAAATCTAACCACTGGTAATTGCTAGGGTAGAATTGCAACTCATCAGTCTTTTGTGCACCATGCTACCTAAGATTAGGCCCAGCTATATGCAAATCAGTCTTGACCCTGCTCAAATGGGAACAGTCCAGCCCAAACTGCCATGTCAGGTCCTTTCTGAACTGGTACTGTTTCTGCTCTTTAGTCGGGTGTAGTTTGGTTCCAGTGCCAAGTGAAAAAGGGACCTTGTGTGAGGCATCTGTCTGCAGGGTTGTCCTGGCACTCTTACAGTCATAGTATACATGCAAGTTATTGGGGAAGTTGCTTTGAAACACTGTTGGGGTCTGCACACCATAACTAACTTAATGCAATCACCATTAAAATAATGACATTGTGGGGGTCATTCCAAGCGGTAACCGCAGTGCGGCCGCCAATGCGGGCGCACTCCAGTGGACCCCATTACAACATCCTCGCTGGGCCGGCAGGTGCAAACCTAGTTTACGCCCGCCGGCCCAGCGGGGATGAGGCTGCAACATAGGAGCTGGCTCCTAATGGAGCCGGCGGTGTTGCGGCCGTGCGACGGGTGCAGTAGCGGCCGTGCGACGGGTGCAGTAGCACCCGTCGCGCTTTTCACTGTCTGCTATGCAGACAGTGAAAAGCTGCACGGGGCCCTGTTAGGGGGCCCCAGGACTCCCCTTACCGCCAGCCTCTTCCTGGCGGTACAAACCGCCAAAAACAGGCTGGCAGTAGGAGAGTCATAATCCCCAGGGCAGCGCTGCTTGCAGCGCTGCCCTGGCGGATTATCACCGCCGGGGCTAAAATGGCGGGAAACCGCCGGCCCCGGCGGTGCGACCGCGGCGCTACAGCCGCGGTCGTAATACGGGTCTCCTTACCGCCAGCCTGTTGGCGGTACGGACGCCACATTACCCCTGGTGGTCTCCGACCGCCAGTGTCGTAATGACCCCCTGTATGTCCCCAGACAGTGCTGAACTGCATATGAAATCCTTGATCACTGCTGGGGAAATGCATGCAGTCTTTGTAATCCTCATTGCAAAGAAACGCAAATACAGGACATTCTGTCTAAGTGTTTCATTTTGTCAATCTGTGACGGAGGAAATGATAACTGTGAAAACAGGCATAGTTCCCTAATGTTTTTTCATGCAGTTAATATGGAAATCAAAAAACACTGCCCACCCCTACCCTCAAGGCCATTAATGAAGCAACAGGCTGGTAACCAATCAACCTTGTACTGGTGAATTGTTGCATGTGTTACATCTATGCCGGGAACCTACCAGAGCTACCTGAGGCAGTAAGCATACCGGGGAACATGGTATGCTTATTGCTCGGCCAATGAAAGCATCACAAGACTCCATGCTCAACACATAGTTGGGCCTCCTCATGGTTTAGAGTGTGTCAGTGTTCCCATGATCACTTGGAGGAGTGCCCCTAAACCTAACATCAGGAAGGAAGACCAGTGGCAAGATCGCAAAGTATAGCCTTGAATGAAAGACATCAGCCTTAGGCCCACATTACAACCCTGTGGGTAAATCCCTCTTACCGCCGTGCCGACGGCCGGCAACATACTGTGTCCGTGGTGGAAATCCTCTATGGGTATTGTGACCCACACTGACAATTCCACCACTATACAGACACCCACACAAGTCCGGCACACCAAAAGTCAGTGATAAACTGGCGATAGCAAAACCCACACCGTTACACCAACAGGAATACGCCCACAGACCCACGAATCAACGCAGCGGTCTTACAACCGCGGTAAACCATTGGAGGAGGAGCTCAGGGTCATGGTGGAGGAAATCAATCGGATTGAGCCACAGCTATTCGGATCACAGGTGCAGCAGACATCCATTGCAAGGAAGATGGAGCTCTGTAGGAGAATTGTGGGCAGGGTCAATGCAGTTGGACAGCATCCAAGAACAAGGGATGACATCAGGAAGAGGTGGAACGACCTACGGGGGAAGGTATGTTCCGTGGTATCAAGACACCAGGTAGGAGTACAGAGGACTTGCGGTGGACCCCCACCTCTTCCTCCACAACTAACAACATGGGAGGAGCAAGTCTTGGGGATCATGCATCCTGAGGGCCTCGCAGGAGTGGCAGGAGTACTGGAGTCTGGTAAGTCAAATCTTTACTACTATCACTCTCACCCTACCTGCATGCCATCACAAACTCCTACCTCTACCCTCATCCCATCACTCCACCACCTCACACATACCCCACCATCACAACCCACCCATCCCAATACCATGCCCCGCACATAACACAAATGCATTGACCCTCAACACAGACCTGCATGGACACCCATCACCACAGCATACCCAGTAGAGAGACTCACCCAGCCCACAAAATCACCACTCACACAAGGCCAGGCTGACAGGGAAATCACAATCATACAGGGAAACACACCCATTGCACAAGATGGCACACACAGATAAAATAACAATGCATTTACACCCCAACAGGACCCCTACCCAACGTCATCGGACAGGAGGTGCCAGCCATATCCAGTCCCCCCACAGAAGAGGCCCACAGTGATGACAGCATCTCTGCTCGCCTGGTTCAAGATGACCAGCCTGGCCCATCAGGGACCTCTGGACAGTTGGTTCCCCTGCCACAGTCCCAAGCCACCACAGAACCTCCCCCCTCAGGAAATATCACCACAGCACCACCCAGCGGGCCCCTGCCATTGTCCCCAGGACACGTCAATCAGCAGTGTGTCCACCACTACAGGGACCCCAGGCAAACCCACTAACCCAGGAGGATCAGGGACCTGGGGTCAGTGGCAGTGGGCACACAGTTCAGGGGACAGAGGCACAGGACAACAGGGAAGCTGGGAGGACTGTTGTGTGACAGAGGAGGACAGGCCCAGGGAACCGACCCTCCACGAGGCACTATCAAACATCATGGGAGCATACCACCAATCGCTGGAGACGATGGGCACAGTACTGGCCAAGTTTCAGGAGACCCAGCAGCTGCAGGAGAGACAATACATGGGGATCAGGGAGGACCTCACCACCATATACACCATCCTGGTCACCATAGCAGGGGTGCTGGCTGACCTAGGCAAGACCATGAGGGAGGCAGTGGCACAACAAAGGGCCCCTGACATTAGCCAAATCGAGGAACAGCCCTCCACCTCCGCCGGTGCTAGTGGACAGGAGGCCCTGCCACAGGAACAACAGGCCACCAGCACCCCACCCCCTGCAGAAGGAGAACCAGCCGAAAACGGTCCCTGCGATCCAGGCAGAAGACAGAGAACATTGCCAAGAACCTGCCAGGAAATAGGACCTTCCTTATTGTCACCCTTCTGTCCCACTCAGTTACCCTGTCCACCTTGAACTGCCATTACTCCCGTTCTTATGCCCCATTGGACAATGCACCTGTGATACCAAGAGACTGGACTCTACTATGGACATTCCTCCACCATCACCCCAGCGCCTTGCACATACTATAGCCCTATTCTCATTAGCCCCAAATAAACACCCTTTAATCACAAACCAATCTGGAGTCAGTCTGATCTTTCACAAACATATTATTACAACATCAGCAACAAATAGCAATGTAAATGTTAATTTGCTCATACCAATATATGACAGTTGTTGGGTAGCAGTACATATAGCAGAATGAGGTACCCAGATCTGAAAAATTTAAATCCAAAGTGAACTGTCAGTGTCCATAGACAGAGGTTAAGAGGCTGACTTATACAATGTCCTACAGTATTCAGAAATGTGATGAGCAGTTACAGTCTCTTACCTGTGTGTCACTGGAAGTAATGCATGACGATGTTTGTTCGGTTGTCAATATCTTCTTCCTCTTCCTCACTGTCCACAGGCTCCACCGCTGCCACAAGACCATCACATGCGTATCCTCCTGCAGAAAAGGCACCTGGCGTTGCAATGCCAGGTTGTGCAACATGCAGCATGCCACGATTATCTGGCACACATTCTTCAGTGAGTAGTATAGGGAGCCACCTGTTAGATGGAGGCACCGGAATGTGGCCTTCAGGAGGCCGAACGTCCTCTCAATAATACGCCTAGTTCGCCCATGTGCCTCATTGTAGCGGTCCTCTGCCCTTGTCCTGGCATTCCTCACTGGGGTCAGTAGCCATGAGAGGTTGGGGTAACCAGAGTCACCTGCAAATGTCGAGGAATAACTGTTAGACACTACACACTAACCCTTAGGGACTACCCCATACCCAGACACCTACTCATACTGTGTGGGGACCTTGGGCTCACCTATTAGCCACACCCGGTGCCTCTGGAGTTGGCCCATCACATAAGGAATACTGCTATTCCTCAAAATGTAGGCGTCATGCACAAAGCCAGGATACTTGATCATTTCTGCAGGTGGGGGCAAATGCCACATGTGTACCAACAATGATGTTGGGGATATGTCCAGGGCATAAAAGTCAGCCTTCACTGTGGGCAAGTCCTCCACCTCGGGGAACACGATGTAGCTGCACATGTGTTTCAGCAGGGCAGACAACACTCTGGTTAACACGTTAGAAAACACTGGCTGAGACATCCCTGATGCCATGGCCACTGTTGTTTCAAAGGAACCATTTGCCAGGAAATGGAGCACTGACAGGACCTGCACTAGAGGGGGGATTCCTGTGGGATGGCGGATAGATGACATCAGGTCTGGCTCCAATTGGGCACACAGGTCTTGGATTGTGGGCACGGTCAAGCCTGTAGGTGATTGTGATGTGTCTGTCTTCCATTGTCGACAGGTCCACCAGGTGTCTGTACACCGGAGGATGCTGCCATCTTATCATCTGCCCAAGCAGTTGTGGCCTTTGGTGGAGAACAGTGAGAAGAGGGTCATGTACTACATAGGTTGCACAAGTGTGTCTGCAGTAATGTGAGTAAATCAGTGTGTGGCGTAGTTAGTCCGTATATGTGCCAAAATGTGCTGTGACGCAGTTAGGTGCCATGCCATGTGCCCCACTGAAATGGCAGCTGCCTGACTTGTGAGGCGGGACAAGGGGAAATGAGGTAACTGCGCTGGCATTGTGCTGCGTTGCGGTAGGCGGTTGAAGACCGCTTCATAATTCAGCTTTGGTTATCATTGGGCCCTATGGGTTCCAGGAGCCAATGGCGATGTGCGCCGGCGGTGACGGTACGCACCGGCGCGGATGTGCATGCATCGCCGCAGACGTGACCGCCATTGTCTAGCTGTTCACTTACTTGATACATAACCTTCAACAGGAGAGGACCCACACTGTAAGTGCTGCTGTGACCTCAGTCTGGAAGCGACAATGGCTTGAGTGTCTGGGGAAAGGGCCCCTGCCTTCACCGCGGAGGAGTTGGACAAACTGTGCGGCTGGGTGAGTAATGTCCTTTCCTCCTGTACCTTTTCTCTAGGTCAGCGCGCACCAGAAGAAGGGTATTTGGCGTGCCATCGCCAAGGAAGTGCGGACCCTCGGGTATATCATAGACGGAGCACCCACTGCCGTAAGAGATGGGAGGACCTGCGCTGCTGGAGTAAGAAGATGGCGGAGGCCCAGCTGGGGCTGGCCTCCCAACGTGGAAAGGGTGCCCTTCGCACCATGACCTCCCTGATGTTCTGCATCCTGGCCGTGGCCTATCTGGAGTTGGATGGGCACTTGAGACCATCACAGCAGCCACAAGGGGGTGAGTACAGTGTCATAAAGCTGACTCTGCATGCTTTACGAAGTGTCTGGGTGGGGGATGTGGGCTGTGGATTCTCCTAGGCCAGGGCGAACATGGCAGTGTAGGTCCCTTGTTGGGCCTGCTCTGAGGCACTCCAACCCCAATATTTTTTAGTGAGCATCTACTACTGGGCAGGCTCCTGTGGGTTCCAGGTGTTCAGCAAATGGCGTTAGGCATTGCACCCCATTGTCTGGTGACTTTCCTACTAACTGGTAGTGCATGGCCTAGTGCATAGGGATGCTCCCTGTGTGTTGTGTCCACCAACGGTTGTGGTGTTGCTGGCATTGACCTTGTGCATCCTCTGTCTTTCCCTCCTTCTTGTTTTATCACCCTGTCCTTGTGTGCATTAGCATCATCTGGCAGAGCAGCAGAGGCACCGGCAATAGAGGGAGCTGCATCCCACATGGCCCAGGAGGGTGAATCCACAGAGGGTGAAGGCACCAGTGGGACGGAGAGCGAGGGCAGCTCCACAACGGGGACAGGAGGGAATACCAGCAACAGCAACTCCTCCTCTGATGGAAGCTCCCTGGCCGTGGCAGACACCTCTGTGCCCACCCCAACAATAGGTACAGCCGCCAACCCCCCCACAAGCACTGCCCTCCCAGCAGCCTCTCAGAGTGTTTCCTGTGCCTGCTCACCCAGGAGAGTGGGCATCTCCTTCGCCCCAGGGACCTCAGGCCCTGCCCCAGTCAGCCCTGCTGCCCTCAGTGAGGAGGCTATTGACCTCCTGAGATCCCTCACTGTTGGGCAGTCAACCATTCTGAATGCTATCCAGGGTGTCGAGAAGTATTTGCAGCAAGCAAATGCATACCTGGAGGGCATTCATTCTGGCGTGGCGGCCCAACATAGAGCATTTCAGGCTCTGGCCTCAGCACTGATGGCAGCCATTGCCCCTGTGTCCCGCCTCCCCCCTCCAACTTCCACTACCCAGACCTAATCCCCTCTACTTCATGATATCCCAAGCACACCATCAGACCAGCATGCACACACATCAAAACACAAAAGTGGCTCAGGAAAACATAAGCACCACACATCCGACAGGCATACATCATCAGCCACTGCCTCCATTACCAGCACGCCCATCACTACACACCGCTCATGTGCAATTACCACCCCCACTAGCATTCAGATGTCCCCTGTGTCCTCTCCAAGTGAGTCTGTGAGCCCTCCTCCCAAAGTGCACAAACGCAGGCACACACCTACTTAACAGCCATCCACCTCACAACAGCCTCCAGCCCATGCACCTTCACCCAAACTCAGCAGACATACACCTCCTACAACCACTACCTCTTCCACCACTCCCACACCCCCTCCATCTTCCCATCCCAGTGTGTCTAAAAAACGTTTCCTAGCTAACATTAACCTCTTCCCTACACCTCCCCCGTCCTTCCCCTAGGGCCAGGATGTCCAAATCCCAGCCCAGCACCTCAGCAACAAAATCTGCATCCGCTGTGGTCCTTGCTAGTCCAGTACGTTCTAGGGGGGCACCCGTCAGAGCTGCCAGTGTGCCACCGACAGAAAAGAAGGACCACCCTATTCCACCATCTGCAAAGGTCCAAAGGGGTTGGCTTTCAGCAGGGGACAGTCACACCACCCACCCAGCAAGACCTCGCCCAAACACCGAGTGGACAGTGCCAAGGTCCCTGCAGCGACTGTCAAGATGGGGAAGGGCCACAAGCCAAAGGGCACGTCACCTCAGGGCACGATGTCTCCTGATGAGGGGCTGGTGACCACCATATCATCGGGTATGGCAGCCACATGCACCACAGTCACCACCGCTGCTCCGATCGCCACCTGCACCGCCACCTGCACCACTGCTGACACAACGTCAGGCTGCAGCATACTCCCCAAGGATCATCCAACCGAGGCTGCCGGAGACGGTATGGTGTCTCCATCCACCACAACAGTCACTTGCACCACGGCCAGCACTGGCAACATTTCCGCTGCAGCCACCGCCACCTGCACCACCATCAGCACCGCCACGTGCACAGCCGACGCCACTCTGTCAGACGTCAGCCCCGTCCCCAGTGGGCAGCCATCAGAGTCTGCAGGTGACGTCCTGGACCCTGGACATGCCCCTTGAGATACCACCTCTAGCACTGACACGAACCAGCAATTGGCAGCCTAAGTCACCGCAGGATAGAGTGTGGCTCTGCTTCCATGGAGTATCATGCTACCTGTTCCAGGTACATCGCGTGGCTAAGACACCCAGGTGAGAGGATGTCAACTGCCACACCCCCGGTGCAGCATCACTGGGCAAAAAGCCCCCTCCAGAATCAGTGGAGAAATGCATCCACTCACCCAGTCCTTGGCAGGATGAAACGCTCTGGGAACAAAGCCCCCTCCAGAACCAGTGCAGAAATGCATCCACTCACCCAGTCCTTGGCAGGATGAAGCACTCTGGGCACAAAGCCCCCTCCAGAACCAGTGGAGAAATGCATCCACTCACCCAGTCCTTGGCAGGATGAAGCACTCTGGACAGAAAGCCCCCTCCAGAGCATGTGGGCAAACCACCCACTTGAGAGACTGTGGCTTTGCACTCCCCAGGACCAAGCAGTGGGCAGTGCACTCACTTGAGAGACTGTAGCTTTGCACTCCCCAGGACCAAGCAGTGGGCATGGAGCCCCCTCGAGGAGCAGTGGCGTCGTACCATCATACAGCTGAGGTGCCCCCCCTCCCATTCCCCCTGAGGTGCCTGATTTTTTTTGACCTCATGCCCCTGCAGTGTTCTCTCCATTTTGAGGCAGGTGTCATGTGTGGGCTTCGCCCATGCCTTTTGGGACCACTGGTCCATGGACATTTCATGGGACAGTGTACGGACTTGTGTACTTGATGTAAATATTTGTGTATACTGATTATTTGCTGTTCTCTTGATCTATCTGATTGCTCCAATATAAGACCAGTTAAACTCATTTTGTTTTGTCCTTGCGTTCTTCCAAGGGGTGACGGGGTGTATCTGTGATGTTATTCGATATGTGTGTGTGTATGTTGTTGTGGGTGGGGGTGTTGCGTGTCGCATGGGTGTGTCACTCTCTTTTCCCTCCTCCCCTCCCATGTGTGCTAGGTGCCGTACTCACCGTCGTCATCGCCGCTGCCTTCTTTCCACTTCATGGTGTATTAATAGATACAGAAACATGGGTAGGATCTTCAATTCGGGGTCCATGGTGTCCTAGTTCTTCCTTGGGTGTTGAAAGGTGAGTGGTTTCCCTTCTGTGTACTGTTTCCACCGTGCTTTTGATGGCGTTGGTACCGCCCCGGAAAAGCTGGGGGATTGGTGCCTTGTAATAGTGTGGGCGGTATATTGTCTTCCGCCTGTCTGTTGGCGGTTACCGCTGCGGTGTTTGTTGCTACCGCTGTGGCCATCGGAGTGTTAAAGTGGCTGTCTGTGTTGGCGGTTTCCGCCATGGTCGTTACCCCATTTTTGTTACTGCCGGCCTGTTGGTGGTATTACCACCACTTTAACACTGACCATCAGGGTTGTAATGAGGGCCTTAGTCTTCTACATCGAATAATTGTAATTGTATTTATATAAAGCTTAATACCCCTGATGAGGCGTTGAATCACTTTTTGGCAAGTAACACGCTACTCCAGAACCCAAAAAGAACTAGTGGTGGATTAGTATATGGTAACATGAGCTCATTTGAGCGGTGGATATGCCAGTCTGTTAGTTTTATTGAACAGGATAATGGAGGGATAGAAGAGGGAAGAGTCTAGAGCATGTTATTTGGGAGATTATAGTGATAAAATGAGGTTTGGGATGAGTAAAAGGAGAGATAGAGGAGGGATACATGAGGGAAGAGTTTAGAAAGGGTTGTTTGGAGATCATAGTAATAAAATGAGGTTTAGAGTGATCAAAGGAGGGATAGAGGAGGGAAGAGTCTAGAAAGGGTTATTTTGGACCTCATAGTAGTAGAATGAGGTTTGGGATGAATCAGAGAGTGGAGGTAGAGGATATACTGAGAGAGGTATAGGGCGAGACATAGAGTAGTGCATTGGAGAGAGTGAAAGGTTTTTTTCTCACCTACAGTAGGAGTAAAGTAATTAATATATAGATACATAAGTACACAGAGAGGGTATACATGTATGAGGAACATCATATATTGAGATTTAAAGCTGTATTTTATGAACTCAGACTTTCAAGTGTTGCTGTATTTTAATCTAATTGATATGTGTATTTTTATGACTTTTTATATTTTCCTAAATATGTCAAATAGTGATGCACCTGTAGATACAATAGTGGTGATGATAACATTTACATATTTTGATATCTAAATAAAAACAAAGACCCATAAGCATATAATCAAATAACGTATAAGAAAACTGTGCAGTAGCCTATATACATGTTTAGTAAAGAATAACATATATATAAAATGTCACTTATAGATAGTTTTAGATAGGACATAGTTTCCACAGGAAGAGAGTTTTTTGTTTTGCCAAACACTTTGGCGCCGCTTGATGAATCTTCACAATATTTTCAAAAGCAATACAACAGTCAGTTCAGCTGCTATCTTGAAAGTTGGCTGAGAAAAAGGGGGGGGTCCCAAAACGTGTTTTCCCCATTCATTTTTCCATAGGGTCTTTAGACACAATTACAGCCCAAACTGCTTAACAGAATTACACCAGATTTGGCAGAATGATAGATCCTGTTCCGCAAATTGTGCTCTTTGTGATTTTTTATAAATCGATTCAGTAGTTTTGGAGATATTAGAGTATATAAAATATAGGAAAAAAATAAAATATCTAGGGATGCAGTTCGTCTGCGGATCCAGCTGTCCCTGTGCTGATATTTGACTTGACTGCCAACATTTGAACAAAGAAGCATTAGCAGCCATTTTGGAACTCGGTTTCAGCCAAGTCCCACAAAAAAAGTTTAAAAAAAGAAAGTGGGCCACGGTAGGGTCACTCTGAACCCCAAGCCTTGATCTAGAGGTCTCTCACAGAGAGACAAAAGCATTTTTGTTAAAAAATTACAAATCTCAGAAAGATCTGCGGATCCAGATCCAAGGATTTTCAGTGTTTTTTTTTAAAGGGTGATCTTCCTTCCTTTTTAAAATTTTGTCCTAGGTGGGCCTGGCACTGGGTCTTTAAAAGGAAGGGAGGCGCACTGGGCCCTCTCCTAGGGCTTATATTAGTCCCAGGCACCACCGCTTCTCCCGGTGATGATGTAAAAATATTTGGGGGGATGGGGTTCTCTGCCACCCCGGGCCACGGAGACCACCACCTCCCTGGGGCAAAATATTTATAAAAGTTTATTTGTAATAGGGAAGGCCCATATGGCCTCCCCCATGGCCCCGGTGACTGCGACCTTTCCAGGGGAATTTATTGCAATTAGGAATTAAAGGGGGTTCATGCAGCCCCCCTGCAGCCCCAGGGACCACTACCTCCGAGGCTTCAAATAAAATAATGGAGGTGTCCGGCACAGACCCCCAGGAACCATTACCTCCCCACGGCTAACTTTAACTTTGGAGGAGGACACATGGCCCCCCTTGTGGAGCCAAAAATGGCCCGGGGGACCGGCACCCCTCAGGGCCGGCTCCTGCTGTATCCCGGGGTGACCACCACAGCTGTTTACTCTGACATGGCAGGAGCTTTAACAGCTCCGGCTAAGTCAGATCAACTACACTGCATCCAGTAGATGAGAGCTGTCAAAGTACTCCTGCCTGCTGGAAACAGAAGTAAAGGTTTCATCCCTTTCCCTGCCCGCAGACATGCAGGCAGGGACAGAGATGAAACGATTGCTTTTGCACACATGGAGTTGCATGTGTAGCAGCTCTCTGTGTACAATAGCAATGTCGGCTCCCGCAGGAGGCAGGAAGCTGTCTGGGACCCCGGGGCCTTGAGGCTCCCCCGCTGTTTTATTGCACAATGGGTGCCCTGGGGGGCACCCAAGAGACATAGCCAGGCCCCAGGGATTGGGTCCCTGGGGATGAAATCGGCCAGGGGAGGGGGGCCACGTGGCCCTTGCCCCTGTTGAATGAAGGCCCCCCTACTCCATTTCCTCATGGTCAGGCCCTGGGGAATGGGGTCCCTGGGGCTGAAACCAGCCTGGAGGGATGCAGGGCTCACAGCCCCACTCCCATAGAGTCCAGGATTCTCCATTTAAATTGCTAAAAGTATGCAAATGTGCAAATTGCCTGGCAACTGCGCTACCTTGGCCCTGGCCTGTCCACTTTAGTAGTATGCAAAGGTCTTTTTGCCTTTTGCTAGGATGATGTATAGCTTACAGAGAGGCCCCCTAATGCATTTCCCACTGGTTTTGGCGGCATGTTCTTGATTCTGAGGAATATGAGGACTTGTCCACAATATAAAGAAGCACTTACTTCATATAGATAAGAGGAAGGAGCCTGGCTTGGTGGAGATTTACGTCTTTGTAGTCTTGTTGGCCTCTCTATAGGAGGATTTATGTTATCACAGAATTCTAGAGAAAGACGCAACTGGAACAATCATGTTGCCAAAATGCACACAAGGTCACTGGTGACATTTCTTAGTGCTACTTTACACAGCTGTAGCATTACACAGCTGTAGTGTAGAATACGTACTGGACATTTACGCAAGGAAGCAGAAATAACTCCACTTAGGTAGATATTTGTGCAAAGCTCTGGACTCTTGTTGGATATAAAGGGCAGGTGAGGTTCCTTTGTGGCCAAGTCATGCACATAACTACTGACACACCCACACAGGCACTCACACACCCACTCACAGAGACACTCACTCTGATATTCATGCACCCACTCACAGATCTACTCAAAGATTCATGTACCCACTCACAGACTCACTCAGACCCTCACACATCCATTCCCAGACTCACTCAGGCACTCATGCACCAACTCATAGACCCTCTCAGACACTCACACACCTACCTACTCACAGACTCACTCAGACAGTCATGCATCCACTCGGAGGCCCACTCAAAGACTCATGCACCCAATCACAGACCCACTCAGAGACCCATGCACCCACTGACAGGCCCACTGAAGTACTCATGCACAGACCTCCGGATCCACTCAGAGACCTATGTATTCGGGGTTGGGTGGTTATAGAGGGTCAGCCGCAGGGCCTTGCCAAAGGCTATGTGTAGTGCGGGGCTGGGTGGTTTTAGGTGGTTGGCTGCAAGCCAGGCCCTGCAGCCAACCCCTGCTGTGCACGGCCAAGGTCTGTGTGCGGAGGTGTTTGGATTTAAAAAAATCATAAAAATACACTGAAAAAAACAAACGGTACATGGATGTTATAGTTAAGAAATAGAATTTAAAAATCCTAGAAATTCATTTAAAATAGCAAAAGGTTACAAGGACGTTATAGTTAGTTTCTGAATTTACTCGCACAAAACCGTAGAAATTCAGAAGTTATAGTTAGAGTTATTTCAAGTAACTCTAAATCATGCCCTAACTTAAATGTAACTTGTGCCCTTGCCATGCACTGATAATTACCCCAGACATTCGTGACAACTTTTATAACGTCAATAAAAATATGAATGAAACAGTAGCAGTCACATTTTTTAAGGAAAAACTGTGCTTGACGGGGTCACAGGTTATAGTTACCTTAGGGTGCGAGTTATAGTTATTTGAAATACCTCTAACTATATTTCGCTCCCTCGCCATGAGCTGCTAATTACTCCAGATATTACAGCACTCATGACAACTTTCATAACATCAATAAAAATATCAATTAAGCAGTAGCAGTCATATATCTATACATTTAAAAAACAGAATTATTAGACATATTTGCACAAAGAAATACACATATCTAGATACATATAATCACATTCTAAATGTTTACATAAACAGGGAAATGCTGTACCGTAGTGTTTGAGTATGGTAGTTATGTAAGAAAGAAACACCTTTTGAGTAGCCTTCCTGAGATATGATGGTTATCCGTATACCTTTTATTTGGGAGTAACAACTTCCATAGTTTGGCTGCTTCAACAGGGAAATATGTACCACCTATTTTTTTCCCTTGCACTGTGGGATTTTGAGGCGATCTTGCCAATCTTGAGCCGAGGTTCCTTTGTTGAATGTATTTGGTGATTATATTCCTGATAAAAAGCAGTCCTGTTCCATGTATTGCTTTGTGGGTAGTACAATGCAGCTTGAGCGTGGATCTTTTGCCAACCGGTACCTATTGTGGGCCCCCAAGGCAGGGGAGATGTGGGCTTGTGACTTTACATGTAGGAGTATTCCGGCAGCAGAGTTCTGAATCAATAATGCCTTTTCATAGTTGATAAAGAAGATCTGTGGCAGAGGCCATTGGCGTAATCCAGTTTAGACAGTACAAGAGAGGTAGTTGCCTTGACCTTGTGTCGCAATCCCACGTGGTGGAAGATGGGTCACACAGTTTTCATAGTAATGGAGCTTGAGCTTGTTAATTTGTTCACTTGAGTGTTCATTGGTAGCTTGGAGTGGTTGTTCCAAGGTTTCTTACTTCCTCAGACACTTTAGGAGATGGTCCTCGATTGTCAGGTCAGGCATAGAGTGGGTCATCATTTTTCCAATTGCCTCATGTAGGTATTTCAGTTTTGGAGGAATTCTGTTGGAGATCGCTCCATGTCATCCACTGACTAACGGCTGTGAGACAACTGAAGATTTTTGTATTTCCAATATCTTTGGGGCTTTCCAGTTTAAGAAGTATTTGTGTGTCATCTGCATAGTTAGAGCATGTGAGCTTAAATTCATCGATCATTGTCGGTAATGACTTCATGTAGATGTTGAAAAGAATGTGTGAGATGCTAGAGCCTGAAGGGACCCTGCTTTTGTGATCTAGGGTTTGGATGAGAAAGGGGGAGTATAGATTACATTTATTCTGTTTTGAAGGTAGGATGTGATCCAGTTGAGAACAGTCCCCTCTACGCTGGCTTTGTAGACTATTTGTATTACAGTATCATGGTCAACTGTGTGGAAGAAAGCTGAGAGGTCCAAGAGAAGTGGTGCAGGGACCCCATTCCGGTTTACTGTATTTTTAAGGTCATCCCCGATGGCGATGAGTGCAGATTCCGTGCTTCTTCCTGGATGGAATCCTGTTTGGTAGTCTGAAATTATGGAGTTATCTTCAATAATGAACTGTGACATTTGGGCGATCGCTGTACTTCCTATCAGTTTGCCAAGGAAAATTCCATTTGTAATTGGTCTGTAGTTATTGAGGTCATGTGGGTCCAGGTTAATTTTCTTTGATAATGGACATATGTATGCCTTTTTTAGGTATTCAGGAAAGATTCCCATAGTTAGAGATTTATTGATAGTCCTTCTTACTGGTGTGGCAGCCGAGGTAATTAAAATAATGTTTTAGAAGATCTGTGGTGGACGAGGGTCAGAAGCATAACCAGTTGGTCTGCTTGCTTTGACCAGATCCATAAATTCACTTTGTGATCTTTGTTTGACGAAATGCAGAGGCTGGGTTTGCCTACTCTTGGAGGGGATTTTGGGAAGTAGATTGGTGCAGGTTGTTTTCAATGTTTTAAATAGTAGTCCAATGTGTCTGTTTTGCAGGGGTGTGGAGATCTTTAAATGATCTACTTGTCCATGGGACAAAATGAAACCAAAATATATACGTCCTTTAAGACCATCAACATGCCCAACCTATTCCCAAATCAATTATGTGGGCAGACACATTATTAAAACTGACCAGCAGTTTCAATGACTTTCACAAATGTTAAAGAACTTGACTTAGTTGCTAAGAAAAGTGATAGTCTCCTTATCTACTAAAATACAATAATGTTCTTTAATAACTGGCTTTAGGTACAGCAGTTTGGATATACTAGTCCAAAAGGCAAGTAAAGCATATTTGCACATCCAGCCATGTTGGTTGTATGTTAGAATATCAACTACAGAAAATATTGCCAACATTTTGAGGACCAAAATATGGAGTCTGGAGTTAAGAATAGTAAACCTTTACTTACCAATTACCTTCTAGATATTTCAGTCCTCAATAGTTTGTATATAATATTCTGGTGGCACGATATTCTGAAGTCAATATCAGTATTGTAGTAACAAAGAAATGGATCAATAATTCTGTGCAGTAGGCGAGGTGCTGTCTATCATGAGACGACAGGCCCGATTCCATCCTAGTTGGTTCTTTCCCTTTCATCTTGCCTTACTGACTTACCCACTGCACATGCACACAACTCAACTGCAATGACACACACTCCCTAGACAGACAAACACACCCACTGCACACTCAAATTACCCCATTGCATATACACATATCTGCACTACAGAGGCACACATCCCGACATCGACAGATAGGTCACTTACTGCACAGCCACACAACCCCATGCAGAAACGTGCCCCTAGAGATACGCCCCTAGGTGCAGGCATAAACACACCCACTATAGAAAGATCCAAGCACCTCCTATTGACAGGCACAACCTCTCACCCCTCCTCCAGGGTAGACTGAGACATACTCTTGTACAGGCACACAACTTCTGTGTAGACACACACCCACTGCAGACACACTTGCCCTGCACAGACATACATATATCCAAATAAGGTCCAATGAGATTAACTGAGTATCTATTTATTTTGTGTGATAACCCTAAAAGTCTAGTATGGGTTTGAGCCTCCTTGGCCCACGTTGGACACCCCCAGTATCTTTGGCTGTTTAAGGATCTCTGTTCTTTTACATGTGATGTTCTAAACTTCACAAGTCCACCAAGCACAGAATAAATGGCATTAATCAACAAAATTGAAGTTTCTGAGCTTAGTTGCTTTAATTTTTGAAAGTACTGCATTTTTAACTCTCGCAACTTAATTCCTTTAATGTGGAAAATATTCTGGTAATGCTGATCTCTTGACAGGAGTCAGGGCCTGGCTCAAGCAAACAGAACCACCTTCACTGCTGTTTTGAGGAGATGGTACAGTGATTCAGATTTCAAGGTGATGTACAACATTGACCGACTTGGACTGTACACACACCATACCATAGGACTAAAGAGAGAACTTGAAACTGTGTAGCTACTGCATATTGTGGGACACACAGCAGACTAAATGGAGCATGGAGAGTGTTATCTGTTTGCAATGATGGGCTACTTGGGGCATGCCTGATAATTCTAAGCACAACTGATGTCACCGTAATCAGGTGCCTACTATTGTTATAACAACACCAGCTCTGTACAAGTGCAATTTGGGCAAATACAGAACTGAGTACAAACTTACTGTCAGTATGTATATACTTATACACATGCCCTCCTAGAAAGCTGCAGCTAGTTGATGTAGCTAAAGATAGTACTCACATTCACAAGTACTTTGTAGCACTAGGTGGGCTGGGGAGAGGGGGTTCCACCTTGCTCCCCAGAGGGTTGAGCTTGGGTATGTTTTATGACGGAGTTGCAAAAATGCCAGAATGTTTTCCAGAACCCTTGTTCTGTACAGCCTATTTTTCACAGAAAGAGCGACAAATGCAGTGAACCTCTGGCAGCTTACACCAGTTTAAACAGTTGCAGGACCACGGCAGAGCAGAAGAAATCACAGTTTTAAAGTTACAGGTCAAAACACTCTTACAGTATAGTTCAGCTCTGTTGGCCCAAATCAGCATTATAAGTTTTAGTCAGCTTCCTGCACATTTATGGCCCTGCACTCATATATACATTATCAGCTCTCTAAAAGGAACCAAAATGTGTTTCTAAGGAGACTTTTTTTTACTGACACTTCTCCCTCTCATTTAATTCGCAAACAACCTTGGGCTCCTGCCAGACACTCGAGCACTGGAATGCATCGTAAATAAATGATCTTTCCCTGTTAAGGCCCAGAACGTCAAATTCATGCAATGGGTGAAAATAAAGTGAGGGAAGGGCCTGAGAGGATTATTGAAAGGGTCTCCGGCTTGCACATTTCCCATGCTAAGCCTTCAAGTGTTTCTGCTTTGCCCCTGTTTACTTTGTTTTAATGTCTAGTTGTTTGTTGGACAAAATAGATATTAAATCTGTCAAACTCAATATGTCTCGGGCAATATGAATTCTCCAGCCCTGGGTTTAGTTTTGTAATGATTTGCTAGTTTGTCAGTGAATTCTTGAATAATGGGAGGAGTTCATTCTGTGCACTTAGGTTTATGAAATTCAGTGAGAACTCCATAAAAATCTTTATTTGCACATTTCTTATTTTAAATTTTGTCTGAATAGTACATTTTTAGCTTTTTTGATTGTTGATTTGTGCATTCTGTTAAGTTTCTGTGGGTGATGTTTAGCCTTTTCTTTGAGACAGGTGCATTACAGCTTTCTAATTTGTTGTTTTATCTCTTTTATTTCTGTATTTCTCAAGGGTGCTTATTTTCTTTTGTCCTGTTTTATTTGTCTTAGTGGTATTAGGATATCAAAAACTTCATGTAGCCACTCTTAATGCTTTTTAACATAATTTAATGTGTCTAGACCTGTTTTGGGGGTTAGTTGTGCTTCCAATTAATCAAAATTGAGTTTGTTCCTTATTCAATAGGGAGATGCATGTAAGGTGGTATTAGGGGTATTGCTTTGTGGTGTTTTAAGTTCGAAAGCTAGCAAATGATGGTCTGACCATGCCACTGGAGTAATCCTTTGCAAGGTAACTAGTTCTGGACTCGCAAAAATGACATCTAGGATGTATCCCACGGTGTGTGTGGGTTCATGGACGATCTGATGTAGGTTCACTGTGTTTAGGCCAGTGATGATAGTTTGTGGATAGGGCCTATTGAGGTTGTCAAACCAAATGTTTAAGTCACCAAAAATGCATAGGTTGGAGTATAGTGTTATGAGGTTTGAAACTATGTCTAGAAATGTGCCTGAGAATGTTGCTTTTGTAGGTGGCGATCTATGAAAGAGAAGAAAGTTACAGGAGGAAGTTGGTGTAGGGTTGCATCTGTTGATGAGGGCCACACAACCTTTTTGGAAACATTGGTGAGATTTATTGTTTGCTTGAATATAACAGCTAGTCCTCCTCCTCTTTTGCCTATATGATTTTGTATGATAGTTGGATATCCTGTAGGAACAGCTTCAAGCAATACTAGAGCCATGTCATCTCCAAACCATGATGTAATTATTAAGAGTAAGTCAGGTTGTCTGTCAGTGAATAGCTCTTAGATGTGGTGCTTGTTTTTTAGAGCGTGATCAAGCATTTATTAGTAGGCAGTGGATTATCCTTTACAGGCCTTGGCATGGTATCGGGGGAAACTAGGAGAGACATTTCAACAGGCACAGGTAACAAAAAACAACAGTTTTGACAATTTAAATTGCACAGAAACCAAATGTTTAATTTAATCATTCCCAGGTATAGGAAAAAACTGTTTTAGGTTTCAAGAATACACAGCACAAGTCTGTGTTCTTATTTGCATCCTTGTCGTTTTGCTCACCGGGCTGTTTAAGGCACAGAGAAGCTGGGGCTATAAAATGGAGGTGACTTTCCTGTGGTTCCCTCTACAAACTTTAAGGGCCAGTGCACATGTGAGAGGAAGACTCAAGGTTGCTTGGAACCTAGAGTGTCAATTAGAATAGTACAGGATGGTGGGCAGTGGGCAAGGAGCTGCTCCTCAAGTCAGAGTCCCCTTGGATACAGACAGGCTAAATCCACACTTTGCAGGTCCTGTACAACCCTGCAGAAAAGACCCAAATCTAAAGCCACTATACTGCTCTTTGCACACATAAATCACTTTTTCTAGCCAAAACACGAGCGCTACTTACACTTTCCAAACACAATTTAAACCAAAAAATAGATTTAAAAGTCTCTGCAACACATGCTGCTTAGCCTCTGAGATAAAGGTTGCCTTTTTACTTTTTAAAAATAGGGGGGTGGAGATTACCCTTTACAGGCCTAGGCACAGTACAGCAGTACAGCAGAAAACTAGGAGAGAAATTTAAATGGTCACCTGGAGCAAAAAAACGCAGTTTTAAAAGTACAAATTTCACAGAAACCAAGAGTTCAATTTAACAGTTATTGGCAGAGGAAAAAGCAGTCTTAAAGTGTCACGCAAACACAGCACAAGTCTGTGTTCTTACCACTTTCTTTGTCTTTTTGCTCACTGCGCTGTTTAGGTCACAGAGAAGCTGGTGCTAGAAAATGGAGGTGGCTGACTTAGGGTTCCCGCCACAAACTTTAAGGGCCTGTGCAGGTGTGAAAGGAGAGCTTGGGGTTGCTTGGGAGCTAGAGGGCCATTCAGGAAAGCAAAGGCTGGTGGGCAGTAATCAGGGAGTTCCTCCTGAGGTCATAATCTCTTTGGATGTAGACAGGTGCAATCCACACTTTGCAGGTCCTGTTCAACCTCTGCAGGTAAGGCCCTAATCTAAAGCCACTAAAAATACTGTTTTTTGGTTACTTAAACAAATCACATTTCAAGCCAAAAACAAGTGCTACTTACACTTTCCAAACAAGGTTTAAACCATAAAGTAATCATTCTTTTAAATACCCTCTGCTTAGCCTCTGAGATCATTTGCCTTTTTTCCTCTTAAAAACTCGGGGTTGGGGGTTGGATTACACTTTTCAAGTCTTGGCATAGTAGAGGGGAAAACTAGGAAAGAAATTCAAACAGTCACAGGCAGCACAAAACAGCAGTTTGAAAAGTACAAATTGCACAGAAATCAAGACCTAAATGTAAACAGTCACAGCAAGAGAAAAAAGCAGCTTTAAAGTTTCAAGAATATGCAGCACAACTTTGTGTAATTACCATCTACTTGGTCTATTTGCTCACTGAGCTATTTCGGGCACTTAGAAGCTGGCACTACAAAATGGAGGTGGCTCTTTTGGGATTCACTCCATAAACTTTAAGGGCCTGTGCAGTTGTAAGAGGAGAGCTCAGAGTTGCATGGGAGTGAGAGGGCCAATCACAAAAGCACAGACTGATGGGCAGGGGCAAGGAAATGCTCTTCAAATCAGAATCTTCTTGGATACAAAAAGGCTCAATCCACACTTTGCAGGTCCGGTTCAACCATGTAGGAAAGACCCGAATCTGAAACCACTAAAATATTACTTTTTTGCACACTTAAAATCACTTTTTCTAGCCCAAAATACGTGCTACTCAAACTTTCCAAACACAGTTTAAACAATAAGGTAGATTAAAAAGTCTTGTAAACACACTCTGCTTAGACTCTGAGATAAAGTTTTCCTTTTTACCTTTTAAAAACCCAGGGTGTCGGGGCGTATTACCCTTTACACTTTTCAAGTCTTGGCACAGTTCAGCGGAAAACTAGAAGAGAATTTTAAACTGTCATGGGCAAAAACAAACAGCAGTTTTAAAAGTACAAATTGCACATGGACCAAGAGTTCAATATAAACAGTCATGGGTAGAGGAAAAAGCAGTTTTAAAGTTTCAAGAATACATAGCAAAGGTTTGTGTTTTACCACTTTCTTTGTCTTTATGCTCACTGGACATGTTTAAGGCACAGCGATGCTCGGGCTACAAAATGGAGGTGACTGTCTTAGGGTTCCCACCGCAAACTTTAAGGGCCTGTGCAGGTGTTAGAGGAGAGCTCAGGCTTTCTTGGGAGCTAGAGGGCCAATCAGGAAAGCATAGGCTGGTGGGCAGGGAGCCGCTCCTCAAGTCATAATCTCTTTGGATACAGACAGGTGCAATCCACACTTTGCAGGTCATGTTCAATCCTGCAGTTAAGACCCAAATCTAAAGCCACTAAAAGTACTGCTTTTTGCGTACTTAAACAAATCACTTTCTCTAGCACAAAACGAGTGCTACATACTCTTGGCAAATACAGTTTAAACTATAAAGCAGGTTAAGCAGTCTCTTAAAGTCACTCTGCTTAGCCTCTGAGATATAGTTTGTCTTTTGACCTTTCAGATACACAGGGGGAGTGGGGGTTGTGGATTACACTTTACAGGCCTTGTCACAGTACAAATGAAAACGTGAAGAAAAATGTAAACAGTAACGGGTATCAAAAAACAGCAGTTTCAAATGAACAAATTGCATAAAAAGCCAAGAACTCAATTTAAACGAGTAGAGGAAAAATCTGCTTCAAAGTTTCAAGAATACACAGCACAAATTTGTGTTCTTACTATCTTCTTTGTCTATTTGCTCACTGCGCTGTTTAGGGTAGAGAGAAGCTGGTACTACAGAATGGAGGTGGCCATCTTGGGATTCCCTACACAAATTTTAAGGGCCTGTGCAGGTGTGAGAGGAGGGCTCAGGATTGCGTGGGAGCTAGAATCCATGTATGGAAGAATGAGGTATTCCTAAACCTTATGAAAGGACCTCTCCATGATGGTAGTCCATCCACGTGTTACAGTGTAAGCTACCCAATTCAAGATGAAGTTGCATCTTTTCATGTGATATCAGTTCCTGTCTGAACCATGTAGAAAGGAGGCATTAGCAAGTGATGGATGCATTGCAACACACTTGTTCTCTTATTTTTGTCACTTTAATCTTCCACTATCCTTCCCTATTTTTTCCTCAATGTGGCTATAATTCCCTTTGCCTCTTCTTTTTAATGTCCTGACTTGATTCTCTGCCCTGGTGGCAGAAACAGTTTGGTGTCTTGTTTGCCTACTTCTGCAATAATTTCTATCTTCACTTAAGAGCTACATGACTGCCAAGCAGGCTGTTTACTCTTCTCCCTTTTTCCTCACAAATGAGACCCTATTAAGGAGACACTTAACACTTTTCACGTGTATTACAAAGTGAAGGATAGTTCCATGGATATTCGGAAGAGTCGCTGTAAGCTATTGGGTTATTAGTTGAAAAGGTTGGAAGCCCCACACAAATAATAATCACAGTCCTTGTCAGGATGAACCACAGAAGTCTCTAAATAAACATGTACTTAGCCCTCTGTTAGCTTACCATTTAAGCAGCCGGACTTAACATGGAGGCAATGTGTAAAGTATTTATGCAGCACTCAAACAGTACTTAAGTGAAAACACAGCACCAATAAAATTCGGAATCAATTTGAAAAAATAGAGTGCATTTCAAAACATAGAATGATAACAAAACGTCAGAAATCCATTCAGTAGAAACAGAGTTATGGCTTGTGAAAGTTTCAGTTAAAAATAGCACCAAAAAGCACAAAGCGCCTCTTGCAGTTATCTGGTTGTGTGGAAGTCACAATTTCAGGCACCTTGCATGGGAGTGCAGGCCAGATACAGGCACCAGGTTCAACCCAATTAAGAGCTTACCTTCCTGAGTCCAAGTCAATGCAAGGAGCAGAAGGTAGAGGTCTGTGTCGTCAGGAGACAAGAGGGGTTTGTGGTCAGTTCAAGACAAAGGTCAGGCACTGCAGAAAGTTGCTGTTGTAGCATAAAGAGTGGGTTGTTGCAGGAGCTTCACAATGGTGTTTGATGTGGACTGTTATATCTGATGCAAAGAGAGTTGGCGCTGAGGATTCACGTTGGCAGGTGTTGTATGTGGCTGTTGTTTGGCCTGAAGAGTCTGCTTCAAAGTCATGAGTAGGGGGTTCCACCTCACCCCCCAGAGGGTTGAGATTGGGCATGTTTAATGACGGAGTTGCAGAAATGCTAGAATGTTTTCCAGAACCCTTGTTCTGTACAGCCTGTTTTTCACAGAAACAGTGACAAATGCAGTGAACCCCTGGCAGCTTACACCAGTTTAAACAGTTTCAGGACCACGATAGAGCAGAAGAAATCACAGTTTTAAAGTTACAGGTTTTAACTTCCAGAGGTCCAGGAGTGTTCTGATATGTGTTTCTGAAGGTGCCACTTTTATCCCCAGTGCCAACCTGTGTTTGGGACGTGCCCCCTATGTCTAACCTTTCTGCTTTTCTGGGTTTGACTCCAAACTGTCCAGAGTAACAAAAGGCAGTCAGGCCTAGGAGTGAGCTGCATTTGTCATTGGCAGGGCAGGTAGCTCTTAGAAGTCAGAAACAGATGGCAAGCCCTGAGGCTACCCTTCGAAGCTCAGGAAGGCTGAGAACAACCCTGGAAGACAACCTGCTCAGTAAAGAAACAACCTGCCCCACACCCAAGCCCCTTTTATCCCAATGCCTAGAAGGAATACACAAGACATCATTAACAAACAACTGCCCAAGACCAAAACGTAATTCAAAGGAATACCAATAATTCAAATGATTACAAATAGTTATTTTGTTTGTTAATGAATATTCTTAAATGCACCCAAAAGACAAACCTTTAATTTTTGTAACTAAACATTTGATCACAGTATAACATAATTCATTCGGTATTCCATGAAAACATTATTCAATTGATAATTCATTCATCATACAAAGAGCCCCCCACCAACACAATAGAAAAACAGTTAAGTCCGTATATATTAGAAACAGGGCCCTGTTGTGTATCACAGTCCCAATACTAAGCGGTCCATCTATAATGTTTCCTCTTTAAAATGCCAACAACAGAAGACAGATTAAGGGGGTCATTCTGACCCTGGCGGTAAAAGGCGCTTACCGCCGGTCAGAAGACCGCCATAACACCACCGCGGTCGCGGTAAACCGCCACGGTCATTCTGACCCGCAACTGGCAAACCGCCAAAAACCCGACATCAACAAAATTCCGCCACAGCAACGGGCAGCAAAAAACTGGCGATGACCAAACCTCCACCGTCACGCCAACAGAAATACGCCCATGCCATTCCAACCCACATATCCCCGCAGCGGTCTTTCAACCGCGGTATTCCATTGGCGGTACACACCGCCGCGCTCAAAATACACACACCTCTACAAAACACAGCCACATTGGACAATTCAAAATACACACACCTGAGACACATACACACACCACTCCCACACACCCAATTAAATATAAAACACACACCCACATCACCCACAAACCCTTACGACCACAATTGCGACTGAAGGACAGAGAGAGACAGCACAGAATAGAGTAGACCATCACACAGAGGCAAATCACTACATCACCCACACAATATCCACGCACAAAACACCATACACCACCACACTCACCACACTCTACAACACATACACCACCCCTCACCTCATCCACACCACCCCATGGCACCCCAAAGACACCCCAGGTTCTCTGACGCAGAACTCAGGGTCATGGTGGAGGAAATAGTTCGGGTAGAGCCCCAGCTCTTCGGGACACAGGTGCAGCACACCACCATTGCCAGGAAGATGGAGCTATGGCAAAGAATAGTGGACAGGGTCAACGCTGTGGGACAGCATCCACGAAATCGGGACGACATCAGGAAGCGGTGGAACGACCTACGGGGGAAGGTGCGTTCCATGGTATCAAGGCACAACATCGCGGTGCAGAAGACTGGCGGCGGACCCCCACCTACTCCCCCAGAATTCACAGCATGGGAGGAGGAAGTCTTGCACATCCTGCATCCTGAGGGCCTCGCAGGAGTAGGCGGAGGAATGGACTCTGGTAAGTCAAATCTTCACTACTTCATTCCCCCCACCCCACCTGCATGCCAAATCATACCCCCACCCTCACCCCCACCCCCATCACACCAACTCCTTGCAAATGGCTCACCATCACAACTCACCCATCCCAAAACCTAGCCCTGCATGCGTCCCCAAAGCATGGACACCCATCACCAAAGCATGCCCACTGCACATACCCATCTCCCTCACAAGCCACCGTCACAAAAGCCCCCACAAGGGAATGACAGCACTGGGGTACACGGCCACCCACCCATTACACGAAATGGCACACACAGAAGCAATAACCATACTCTTATACCCCTGCAGGACCCGAACGCCACCACACCACCCAGGAGGGTCCAGAGATGTCCATCCTACCCCCAGAAGAGGCCCCCAGTGATGACAGCAGCTCTGTCTCCCTGGACCCAGATGACCAGCCCAGCCCATCGGGGACCTCGGGACAGTCGGTTCCCCACAGACAGCCACAGGCTACAGCAGACCTAACCCCTTCTGGGAACACCAGCACAGCTCCCGCCCAGCGGGCCCATGCCTCTGTCTCCAGGACACGTCAATCAGCGGTGTGTCCACCACTACAGGGCACCCAGGTTGACCCACCACCCCAACAACAACAGGGACCTGGGGGCAGTGGTAGTGGGCACACGGTCCAGGGGACAGAGGCCCAGGGAAACAGGGGAACTGGGACGGCTGCTGTGCGACAGGGGGGGGACAGGCCCAGGGAACCGACTCTCCAAGAGGCCCTCTCCTCCATCATGGGAGCATACCACCGCTCCCAGGAGACGATGGCTACGGTACTGGCCAGGTTCCAGGAGATCCAGGTACTGCAGGAGGAACAGTACATGGGGTTCAGAGAGGAACTGAGAAACATTAGTTCCGCAATGGGGACCATCGTCGTGGCCCTTAACCAGATAGTCACCACATTGCGGGACCATGTGGCACCACAAAGGGCCCCTGTCACTAGCATGGACCCAGACCAGGCTACCACCTCCGCCGGTGCTAGTGGACAGGAGGCCCCCACACAACGACAGGCCACCAGAACCCCACCTCCTGCAGAAGAAGAACCACCCCGCAAGCGGTACCTGAGATCTCAGAAGAAGACAGAGTAGGATGCCAAGACCCCCGCCAGCAAACGATACCCCCTGATGTCATCCCACTGTCCCACATTGTAACCCTGTCCAAACTTAAACTGCTCCTGCTCCATCCTTCCACAGGCATATGGACAATGCACCTGTGAGAGTGAAAACTGGAGTCTGCCATGGACATTACTCCACCATCACACATCACCGTTTTACAATCATGTCCCTAAATTTAGCACTTTAATAAAATCACTTATTGCACTTAAAAAATCTGGAGTCTGCTTGTATTTTGAACAAATGTATTAGACATAACGGTGCCAAAATGTTCAGTTACATTGTGATGACAACATACCACTGTCACACAGCTGTAGTCCATGGGCAAACAAAGCAGAGGTCACGCAGTGGGGCCCACACCTCTGAAAACGGAAGGGAAAGTCACAACTCAGTTAACAGGAACTGGGGGGAAACACATACAGTAGAGAGGCAGGAGACTTTAAGTAAATGTAAAATGGCGGGGTTGATTTGTACCTGTGTGCTACTGAAAATACTGTTGTATCACTGTGTCCCTGTTGCCTATGTCGTCCCCGTCGTCTTCCTCCTCTTCACTCTCCACAGGCTCCACAGCTGCTACAACACCACTATCTGGACCATCCTCCTGCAGGAAAGGCACCTGGCGTCGCAAAGCCAGGTTGTGAAGCATACAGCAGGCCACGATGATATGGCACACCTTCTTTGGTGAGTACATTAGGGATCCACCTGTCATATACAGGCACCTAAACCTGGCCTTCAGGAGGCCGAAGGTCCGCTCGATCACCCTCCTAGTACGCCCATGGGCCTCATTGTACCGTTCCTCTGCCCTTGTCCTGGGATTCCTCACTGGGGTCAGTAGCCACGACAGGTTGGGGTAACCAGAGTCACCAATTAGCCACACACGGTGTCTCTGTAGCTGTTCCATCACATAAGGGATGCTGCTATTTCGCATGATGTACGCGTCATGCACTGACCCAGGGAACTTGGCATTTACATGGGAGATGTACTGGTCAGCCAAACAGACCACCTGGACATTCATCGAATGATAACTTTTTCTGTTCCTGTACACCTGCTCACTTTCACTGGGGGGAACCAAAGCCACATGGGTCCCATCAATGGCACCAATGATGTTGGGGATATGGCCAAGGGCATAGAAATCACCCTTCACTGTAGCCAAATCGCCCACCTCAGGGAAAACAATGTAGCTCCGCATGTATTTCATCAGGGCAGACAACACTCTGGACAAAACCTTAGAAAACATAGGCTGAGACATCCCTGATGATATGGCCACTGTTGTTTGGAATGATCCACTTGCCAAAAAATGGAGTACTGACAGAACCTGCACCAGAGGGGGAATCCCTGTGGGTTGGCGAATGGGGGACATCAGGTCTGGCTCCAGCTGGGCACACAGTTCCTGTATAGTGGCTCGGTCAAGTCTGTATGTCAGTATGACATGTCTTTCTTCCATTGTCGACAGGTCCACCAGCGGTCTGTACACGGGAACATTCCTCCATCTCCTCGCAAGTCCCAGCGGACGGTGCCTAGGAAGGACAACATGGAGCACAGAGTCAAGCAACCCACAGGTACGTAACCACAGCTTGCACAGAACACGATTCGCTATGCATTGAATGGCATGTATGAGTGGCAATGCAACGCCTAGGCCTGCGTGACGCAGTAGAAATTAAGCCATGTGGGCCCTTGAAATGGCGGCTGCCTGACCTGTGAAGTGTGACAATGGGATGTGAGGTCAAAGCGCTGGCGTGGCACACGTGGCGGTAGGCGGTCGAAGACTGCGGCGCAAAGAAGCATTGGTTAACATTGAACCCTATGGGTCTCAGGAGCCAATGACGATGTGCGCCAAGGGTCCGCCATTTTCTATCTGCTTAATCACTCGAGACCTGATCATCCACAGGAGAGGACCTATACTGCAAGTGCTGCTGTGACCTCGGTCTGGAAGAGACAACGGCTGCTGCGACTGGGGAAAGGGCCCCTGCCTTCACATCTGAGGAATTGGAGAAACTTGTTGATGGGGTCCTCCCCCAGTATGCGCTACTCTACGGTCCTCCAGACCAACAGGTAAGTACACTGGGACCATGCTTTGTGGGCAATGCCTGTGTTGAGTGGGGTGGATGAAAGATGGTGGGGAGGGGAGCGAATGAGGCATGCATCGCACAACAGATGAGAGCATGTGCCATATGGCAAGGTTGGGGAGGGGGGGGCAACGCACATCGACCATGCAGAAAATGATGATATTTATTTTCCCACTCTGTCCATGTCACATAGGTCAGCGCCCATCAGAAGATCGACATTTGGCGTGCCATCGCCAAGGACGTGTGGACCCTGGGGGTCCACAACAGACGGGGCACCCACTGCCGAAAGAGGTGGGAGGACATCCGCCGCGGGAGCAGAAAGACCGCTGAGGCTCTGCTGGGGATGGCCTCCCAACCTAGGAGGGGTGCCACACAGCAATTGACTCCCCTGATGTCCTGGATCCTGGCGGTGGCCTACCCCGATTTGGATGGGCGCATGAGGACATCACAGCAGACACAAGGGGGTGAGTACCAGCACATTCTGCTATATTAGCGCACAGTGGAGGTGTCTGGGTGGGGGAGGAGGGCTGTGGGTATCTCTAGGCCAGGGCGATTTCTGTAGGCTAGGCCCCTCCGCAAGGCATGGCCCTGTGCCCCCGCCCCCCACCTCTGTAGGGTGATAAGTACAGCTATCCATGGCCCTGGGTCACCTATGTGTGCAGTTGTCGTCCATAGGCTTGTAGGCCAAGTCACAATAATTGAGTAGTGTACACCGAGTGAGCGGCGTAGTGCAGGGGGCTTCTGTGTCTGTCCTCTCCGCCAACGGTGTCGCCAATGCATGCACTCAACATGTCATTTTTTCTCCCTCCCCCCTTTTTTTTGGTCTTCCTGTTCATGTGTGCATTAGCATCATCAGGCGGAGGAGAAGTGGCATCGGAGCACGAGGGAGCTGCATCTCACATGGCCCCGGAGGGCCATGCAACCGACTCCGAGCTCACCAGTGAGACGGAGGGCGAGGGGAGCTCCACAACGGGGACCCGTGGAGACGTCAGCGACACAGACACGTCCTCAGAAGGGAGCTCCCTTGTGGTGGCGGCAACATCCGTGCCCACCGCTACAACAGGTACAGCTGCCACCCAGCGCACCAGCTCCGCCCTCCAAGCAGCCCCTCAGCGTTCGCCCCGTGCCCGCTCGGCCAGGAAGACGGGCATCTCCTTCGCCCCAGGCACCTCAGGCCCTGCCCCAGTTACCCCTGCTGCCCTCAGTGAGGAGATCATTGACCTCCTCCAGACGCTCATTGTTGGGCAGTCTACCCTTTTGAATGCCATCCAGGGAGTAGAAAGGGAGGGGGCACCGGAGCAATGCATACCTGGAGGGCATTCATTCGGGTCAGGCCGCCCATCAGCGAGTGTTCAACGCTCTGGCCTCAGCACTGACGGCAGCCATTGTCCCTGTCTCCTGCCTCCCCCCTCCAATTTCCTCATCCCAGTCCCACTCCCCTGTTCCTCTGCCTATCCCAGCCACACCTACAGACCAGCCTGCACACACATCAACACCCCAGGGCAGCTCATCCAGACATAAGCACCACAGATCACACAAGCATTCACACATGCAACATCCACATGCAGACATGCCAACAGCCACTGCCTCCTCTGTGTCCCCCTCCTCCTCGTCTCCCTCCTCCCTCCCTGTGACGTCTCCACTCACACCTGCATGCACACCACCATCAGCCAGTACGTCCATCACCAGCACACCCACCAGAACACTCCGCACACGTGCAGTCACCACCCCCACTGCCATTTACACGTCCCCTGTGTCCTCTCCCAGTGTGTCTGTCACCCCCTCTTCCAAACCACACAAACGCAGGCAGCCACCCACCCAACAGCCATCCACCTCACAACAGCCTCCGTCACAAGCACCTGCACCCAAAGACACCACACTTGACTCTCCTACAACCACATCCTCTTCCTCCACTCCCATACCCACTGCACCTACCCTTCCCACTGCTCCTAAAAAGTTTTTCCTCTCCAAAATTAACCTATTTGCATCACCTGACCCACCCCCTCCATCTCGTAAGAGTCCAAACAGCACCTCAGCCACCACAAGCCCTGCACCTACAAGGACCATAGTCCAGGGCTATTGGAGTCCACCAGCTTCTAGGGCAGCAACATCGGCCAGCAGCAAGGGGACAGCCAGCCCACCCCCTGGGAAAAAAACTAAAAAAGGGAAGGGCTGACGCGAGAGGCCAGAGACGGCAGCCCCCAAAGGCACTACCCTGGCACCGTCACCTGGCACATCCACAATGGGAGGCAAGGGCCCCAGAGAATCGGCGAAGGAGGGCAAGGGCAGCAGGGCGGACAAGTCCGGCAGCAGGCGAGCTGCCCAGAAGGGCCCCACCAGCCCCATTTCGGGTGTGAAGGAGGACACCCACGGGCCCAGGACTCCAGCACAGGAGGGCCCCGCAAGCGAAAGGTCGGATGGCGACTGAGCGGAAAATATTGGCTCGATCTGGTTCCCTGGGAACACATGTCAAGCACCGCTGAACAGGGCCCCGCCTTGACAAGCACCGCTGAACAGGGCCCCGCCGTGATAAGCACCGCTGAACTGGGCCCCGCCGTGACAAGCACCGCTGAACTGGGCCCCGCCGTGACAAGCACCGCCGAACTGGGCCCCGCCGTGACAAGCACCGCCGAACAGGGCCCCGCCGTGACAAGCACCGCTGAACAGGGCCCCGCCGTGACAAGCACCGCCGAACAGGGCCCCGCCGTGACAAGCACCGCCGAACAGGCCCCGCCGTGACAAGCACTGCCGAACAGGGCCCCGCCATGACAAGCACGCTGAACTGGGCCCCGCCGTGACAAGCACCGCCGAACAGGGCCCCGCCGTGACAAGCACTGCCGAACAGGGGACAAGCACCGCTGAACAGGGCCCTTCCTGTCAAGCACCGCTCCGCTGGGCCCTTCCTGTCACGCACCGCTCCGCTGGGCCCTTCCTGTCAAGCACCGCTCCGCTGGGCCCTTCCTGTCAAGCACCGCTCCGCTGGGCCCTTCCTGTCAAGCACCGCTCCGCTGGGCCCTTCATCTCAAGCACCGCTCCGCTGGGCCCTTCCTGTCAAGCACCGCTCCGCTGGGCACTGCCGTCTCTGAACTGCTCCGCTGGGCCCTTCCTGTCAAGCACCGCTCCGCTGGGCCCTTCCTGTCAAGCACCTCTCCGCTGGGCCCTTCATCTCAAGCACCGCTCCGCTGGGCCCTTCATCTCAAGCACCGCTGGCCCATTGGCAGGGCCGGATCTGTGTCGGCCAGGGCTTCACGAAGCACTCTGGGCACCATGCCTCCTCCAGAACCAGTGGAGTCTGTAATCCACTTGATGGACTGTGGCTTTGCACTCCCCAGGATGGTACAGTGGGCATGGAGGCCCCTCATGGATCTGGCGTCGTGGACTCAACAGGCTGAGGTGCCCCCCCTTCCCTTCCCCCTGAGGTGCCTGTAGTTTTACTATCTGATGCCCCTGCAGTGTTCTCTCAATGGAATCGGGTCTCGTGTGTGGGCTTTGCCCATGTGTTTAGGCCCATTGGCCCACGAACAATGGATGATAGCCAATATGGGCCGGACTTTTGACCTATGTATATATTGTTTATGATGTAATATATTTTATTTATATATTTCATATTTCACTTAACTTCAATTATGCTATAATATACTTCATTTTTAATGATCATTTTATTTTGTCTTTGCATTCTTCCGGGGGGTTTGGGGGGTGTCACTCTGACTTGTTGCTCTGCATTGATGTGTGTGTTGTAGTGGGTGAGGGTGGGGGTGGGTGTGTGGCGTATGTGTGTCCCCGTAATTTTTTGCCTCCCCCCTCCCCTGTGTCGTAGGTGCAGTACTCACCGTTGTCGTCTGCGCCGGCGTTCGTGCTCCTGGTAGAGGAGCAGGAAGACAATGGCTGGGAGGATGTGTAGTTCTGGTTCCATGCTGTCCAGATTCCTCGTGGAGTGTGTAGAGGTGAGCGTTTTCCCGTTCGTAGTCTGTTTCTGCCGTGTTTTTATCGGCGGGGCTCCCGCCCCGGAAAAGGTGGCGGATTGGTGAGTTGTGATAGGGTGGGCGGTACATTGTCTGCCGCCTGTCTGTTGGTGGTGACCGCCGCGCTGCTTGTCTGTACCGCCGTGGTGGTCGGAGTGTTAAAGTGGCGGGATGTGTTGGCGGTTCCCGCCAGGGTCGGAATTCCATTTTTTTGGCCGCCTGCCTGTTTGCGGGTTGGCCGCCGCTTTTACACCGTCCGCCAGGGTTGGAATGACCCCCTAAATGTCTAAGCATACATTTCGGTGGACCCTGCACAATTCTTCTTCCACCTTCATTAGAATGAACAGTTGCAAAGTAGAAATGTGATAATCTTTAATTACATAACCAAATCAAAGGGGATCTAGGATTCAAGACAGGAAATATATATATATATTTTATCTTTTTGTCCTCATTCAACCCCACATTCTGAGCCACCTCTTTATCCGTACACCATTCTCACCATCTCAATAAAAGAGAGGCTCAAGCCAGGGGGGCACTATTTAATCTCCCAGTCAGTTCTATCAGACAAGAGAGATTGTAGAGCGGTGAATAATCATTGGACCATAATTAAACACTATATTTCAGATAGGTCCCCCCCAATTTAATAGGGGCATCCACAATTCCACATTTGTCCTAGTACTCCGCGTGTTCAAGTCCAAGTTTGACACGCGAAAAGCAGTGTTAAGCCAATCCATGTACACCGGAGGAGAGGCTTTCATCCAGTTTTTAAAAATTCCATTTCTACCCAACAAAATTGCATAAAACAAAAATGTAAGTTTCACATTACTCACACTGCTCCTTACGCCCTCCTCCTGTAACTGCCCAAATATAATCAGCGGGAGAGATGCAATAATTTCCCGACCCAACATAACTGATACTGTATCACAAACTTCCTCCCAAAACAAACAAATACTAGGGCAGTCCCACAACATATGAACATCCGTTGATCCAACACAACCACATTTTAAACACTTAGGCGGTGATTCTAACTGCGGCGGGCGGCGGTCGCTGCCCGGCATGCGGTTACCGCCAAATGACCGCACTGCGGCGGCCATTCTGGCTTTCCCGCTGTGCTGGCGGGCGACCGCCAAAAGGCCGCCCGCCAGCACAGCGGGAAAGACCCAGCAACGATGAAGCCAGCTCCGAATGGAGCCGGCGGAGTTGCTGGAGTGCGACGGGTGCAGTAGCACCCGTCGCGAATTTCAGTGTCTGCTAGGCAGACACTGAAATTCTTTTTGGGGCCCTCTTACGGGGGCCCCTGCAGTGCCCATGCCATTGGCATGGGCACTGCCGGGGCCCCCAGGGGCCCCGCGGCACCCCCTACTGCCATCCTGTTCCTGGCGGGAGACCCGCCAGGAACAGGATGGCGGTAGGGGGTGTCAGAATCCCCATGGCGGCGGAGCGCGCTCCGCCGCCATGGAGGATTCTCAAGGGCAGCGGAAAGTCGGCGGTACACCGCCGACTTTCCGTTTCTGGCCGCGGCTGAACTGCCGCGGTCAGAAGGCCCAGTGGTGCACCGCCAGCCTGTTGGCGGTGCTACCGCGGTCATTCGCCCTGGCGGTTTTTACCGCCAGGGTTAGAATGACCACCTTAATCACTTCTCCTTACTTAATCTTAGAAAGCTTATCCGGCGAGACATAGGCTCTATGTAGAGTGTAAAGATGATTCTTCCTCAACGGGGCTGGCTTCACTACTTCGTAAAGAACCGACACAAACTTCTTCCACCATCCACAAATCTTATCCCTGGGCATAAGATTACCCCACAGATCAATCGGCAGTATAAAGTTACCGTCTAATATTTCTACCATTTCCCAATACCAAACCGCCAACTTCTTTGAAGAGACTGAGAACTCTAGAAAGGAATCCTCCAGTGAATTTACCACCCCCAGACCCCTCTTAATTCCTCTTTCCCACGCTTTCATCTGCAAAATCTTCAGTCTAGACAGGGATCCACCCGTTATCCCTACTAATTACTCCCATGAGAGCAAAATTCCATCCCGAAATAGGTCACCCCAACTTTCTACCCCTGCCTTTTTAAGTAATAGCGCTAAGATATCTTTAAAACACTCTGGAGTACCCAGGGAATCCCGAATAGGCGCATGGTAGCTGTAATAGGAAATTCCGACTCGTCGTCTCAACTGATACCAACTCTTCGCCAGCCCTTGCAGAACTTTCAACTTAATCTTTTTGAAAAACTTAGGATCGCCAAATTTAAAAAGGAAATGCCTTGAGGCCCCTTTAACAGTTGAGGCCATCGCCTTGTACATCACACCCACTGCTGAGGCATCTGGACACGAGAACAACATCCTGGAGTTCCTAAATAAAAAGGCCCATGCATAATATGCCAAACCTGGCAGTGCCAACCCTCCCTTTTCCCTTCTTCTACGTAATTTCTTCCAAGATATCCTTGGCCCCTTTGAACTCCAGATAAAGCCATTTATCGCCTGCTGCATTTTATCCAGACACCCTTTATGCATTATAAGAGGGATAGCTGAGAACACAAAGTTCCATTTAGGCAAGATAAACATTTTAATCAAGTTAACTCACCCAAGTATCGTCAAAGAAAGATGTGCCCATTTCTGCAGTATACCTTTACACGCTGCTAACAATTTTCGTAAATTCCTTTCAACTAGGTCCTTAAGGTCGTGGGTCACTAGAATACCTAAATACCTTACTTCCTGCTTACTCTGTATCGACCCTACCTCCATATTCCATAGCATAGTTTTGGTTTTTCCCATATTAACCCAATATCCCGATATGCTTCCAAATTGTTCAGCCAATTCTATAACTGTATCGAAAGCCAATGATAAATAATTAGTGTATATCAAAAGATTATCTGCATATAAGTATATATTTTTTTCCCAACCATTAGAGCAAAAAGGGGGGATGAGTCTATTTTGCCTAATCTTTCTGCCAAATGGTTCAATGTACAGGTTAAACAAAACCGGAGAAAATGGACAGCCCTGCCTAGTACCTCTAGAAATTGTAATAGGCCCTGAAAGATTCCCGTTTACCAGCACCTTAGCTAAAGGAGCTGTATATATCTGATCAATAACCTCACAAAACTTAGCCCCTAAGTCTGCCCGCCTTAGAATTGATTTTAAATAGTTCCAGTTTACCTGATTGAATGCTTTCATTGCATCTAAAATAATAATTGCCAAAGGTGACCCAGAGAATGTAGCCAAATCTATTGCCAGATCAATTCAAAAGTCAACTCATGCAAATATCTACCTTTAGAAAAGCCTTTCTGGTCTGAGTGAACCAAATTGTTGACTAACTTACTCAACCTATCCGCTAAATGTTTTGCTAATAATTTATAATCACTATTCAACAGTGATATAGGCCTATAAGAAGCACATTTTGCCAGGTTTTTATCTGGTTTCAAAATCAATTAAATAATAGCCTCATCCCACGAAAGAAGAGGTATACTACAACCATTCTCAAAAATCCCCGTAAACAAATCTGTCAGAGCTGGGATCATCGAGTCCCCTAATGCCTTATATACTTCCACTGGAATGCCGTCTGGGCATCCCATTCTTACTGCTATTCAAGGTTCTCCTAATTTCTTCTGACGTTATTGGTGCATTCAATGCTTCCTTCTCCTGCAGTGCTATACATGGTGATATATCAGACCCCAGCCAATCCGACACCATATCTTCTCCCACCTCTAACTCCTCCGTATACAACTGTGCAAACAAATTTTGAAGAGCAGATTCAATAGCGTCATTATCCGTTACTTTTTCCCCTGACTGCTCCACTTCAATCTCCTTAATATAATTCCTCACTTAATCTGCTTTGCACTTCCAAGCTAAAAGCTTCCCAGCATTTCCCCATACTCAAAATGAGCCAATTTACTTGCCTTCCATCTCTTTAAAATTCTGCCCTGTAATACATTCTCCAACTGTTTTCTCAACCCATCTAAACTAGCCCTCAAAACCTCTATCTCACCTAATTCCATCGACTCAGCCTTTTATTTCAACATTTCTTGTTCTAACCAGTTAATTTCATTTCTGTACAGCTTATGCTTGTAATATGAAATATTCATTATCTTCCCCCTTATAACAGCCTTGAAAGTGTCCCATACCACTGACAATGGAGCAGACCCTACATTTACAATAAAGAAAAACTCTGATTCCTTGCGTAATTGCATTACCACTTCCTGATCCAACAATAAAGAGCGATCAATGGTCCATCTATTACTGATTGTCCTCTGCAGGAAAGTCATGTCTAAGACGACGGCAGAATGGTCAGATAAGTGAGAGGGCAGATATATTACCTTCTCCACAGCCTCTCTCAGACATATATCTAGCAAAAAATAATCAATTTGGGAGGCATGTCTATATTTCTTATTAAAAACAGAAAAATCCCTGTTGTTATCCACTCTCTGTCTCCAAATGTCACACAACCCAATTTCTTTCATCATCCTCCTTAAATATTGTTGCGATTTGGGAGTGCCTAACGACTTACAGTTATCCCTATCCAGCTCATTGTCTAAAACAACTTTAAAATCACCCATCATAATAACCGAGTCCGAGAATTCGAGAAGCTGAGAGAAAAGCCGTCTTAAAGGTTCTGTGTTGGCGCAATTGGGGCCGTAGTACCCCACTAAGACCAAGTTTCGACCATTAGGTTGTACTTTAAATACAACCCAACGCCCTGCTGTATCTGATCTTACCTCCAATATTACTAAATTTACCTGTTGAAGCCGTTTAAACAAAATTGCCACACCTTTAGTATGGTAATTATGCTCTGTGCATACAAACGCTTGAACCCACCTCAGCTTTTTTATTAAGCTCATACACTCAGACTTTGCTAAGTGGGTTTCTTGCAAAACCAAAATTTGTGCAGTTGAATCACGCAAATACTGCAATATTCTATCCCTTCTTCCTCTAGTTCTCAAACCATTAACATTCCATGAGAGAATTTGCAGTAGTGTACCCCTTGTCCCTTGGCCTCTCCCCCTACCAGCTATCTCTCAAATATTGCAGAAAAGATAACTGAGTTGAACAAGGCTCTTTTTTCTGCTCTTTTTCCTCCCTCCCCCACACTATCCAACCCCCAACCTCCCACCCCTCACCTACCCCACCCATGGAGAACCCACCCCATGTAGAGACCATTCTTGGTCCCGGTTTTAGAACGCCCCTGCATTCCTGGGTGAATTTGGCTTAAAAACATCAAACTCCACTATTTACGGTCTGCCCACTCTTAACCACTGCCAATAATTCATCTGCTTCAATTATGTCCCTGATATTATACATTTTGTTATTGTACACAACCTGGAGAAAGGCTGGAAATTTCAACTGAGCCCAGAGCCCTAAACTCTTGAATACCTCCAGGCGCGTCCCCAATTCCCACTTCCTATCCATGGTAGATCTAGACAGATCAGACCTAATCTCAAATACAACATCATTTACTTTTAGAGATTTTTGTTTTAGCGTCCTAGACAGAATCTTCTCTTTCATCTCATACGTCAAAAAATGTATCAAAATTCTCCGAGGTTTACTACTGTTCATCCGCATCCTAAAAGGGTCCTGATGGACTCTCTGAATGTCTTTTCCAATTTCCTCATTGCTCTCATCCAGTCCCACTGCAGATTTAATAAGGGAGACCACAAAGGCTTTAAGATCATTACCTTCCGCACCTTCTGGAACTTTCAAGAGCTTTAAGTTATTTCTTCTTGAATAATTCTCCAATTGCTCTATCCTATTTTTTAACACCTGCTCATTTCCTTTCAATGCATAAATCTCATCCTTATGTCGGCTCAATTCTTCATGCCGCCCACAGCCTCTTCAAGGGCCTGGGTTCTCTCCATCACGCCATCGATCTTTCTTTACAATACTCCGCAAACCTCTCTTATCTCCCCTTGATTTGTTTCTGAATTTGCGAAACCTCTCTTTACATCCTCAGAGATAGAAAGGATCACAGCCTCAAGCGAAGGATTCTGAGAAGGTGGGGGAGCTACAGAAACCAGAGGGACTTCCACTACTAACGGTAGCAAAGGGTCTTGGACTGTGAGACCGCCGGGGTTAGACTCCGAACTTGAAGGGCATCAAGCTGTTTCTTACTAGGCTGCGCAGGGGGAAATATCTTCTCCAACACATATCCCTCCTTGTTCCCTCCATTAACTTGGGAGGGCAAGACCGTTATATTATCAACCAACCCCCTGCCCTCACCAGAGGAGTCAATAAACTGTAAGGCAGAAGCCTCCATCACTGCTCTGGTCTGACCGGGTGTAAGCTTAACCACCTCAGGCCTAACCTTAAAATACGATCTCAGGGAGGGGGTCAGCTTACTTCTTCCCTTAAGATTATTTTCCCCCTCTTTCCTCAAGGAGCTCCTTCTACCCTCATATGTTTTTGCTGTGTTCTTCTCCCTGCCTGAGCCCCCCTTACCTTCCACTACAAAATGGGCTTTATCAGCCAACAGCTGACCAACCCCTTCAGCACTCGTATTGCCTCAGGGGAGAGGAGGTGTCACAATCCCCTGCTCTGTTTTACCATTCTTCGAGCTGTCCTGGGCTCCGTCCCCCCTTCTGCTCCAAAAACGCTACGAATCGGAGCTCCTAGCCTCGCCTGCTTCACCCAGGGGACCTCGCTAGTGCTGCCGCTATTCCCCCGAAGGGGAATACGCGCCGCTCCTCTTCGTGTCTGGCGCAGCTCCTGCGCGGCACGCCACCACATTGCAGCCCCGGCTGCCTTCCACCACTCTTCCGGGTTCAAGTTCTGCGAAGCGCACATCCGCGAGTCAACCACAGCTCACCCGGCAGCACCGTCTCATCGCTACACCTAGGAACTGGAAGCTGTTCTAGCACGCTGCTACCACGGCACCGCCCGACATGTTCTCAAGACAAGAAATAATAGTTTCTGATTCAAGTCAATGAAGAACGGCCTATCTAAAAGCAGGCCTTGGGCAACCTGTGACATAAAAAATACAAAAGGTTAAAGCAATCAAAGCAAGGCAGACGTAAAAAGTCTTAGTCAGAGTTAAGCGATAATTCACTTCGAAGCAGTATGCACCAGAGCCATGGGAGACTTGGGATCCTATATCTCAATGCTGTCAGAGAAATCTTCTGCTTGGAACAGTGACCAAAAATCCAGAATCCTTGGATTCTTGTCCGTAGATGGAATCACAGGACGCCAGAGAAAGCCAAAGAGCATGGCTTCCATGTCTCTATCAGATGCTGCCTCTAAGTGAATTATCAGTTAGCCACTACTAAAATTGATTTTGTTCACCTTGGTTTTGGTTAAAAAGTTAAGGATTTGTCTTTTTGGATGGATTAAAAAAAATATATTTGTTAATAAACAGTGCAGTTATGTGTAATCATTTGAATCATTTTAATTATTGTGATTAAATTTTAATTAATTTGTGAGCTTATTTGCTCTTCTCTTTGTTCATTATGATGTATAGGCTTAGTGGGTACTCTTAAGTCCATAAAATCCCCACACATTTGTGTTCATTGTTTTAGGAATACACAGAATACCACAAGAGACCCATTCACAGTTATGCGACTCTGGGCACTGGCAGAAATGGCAACTTTTCAAAAGTGGCATTTTCAGAATAGTAACTTAAAATCTAATAAGTAAAGAGGGTTTTAAATTACAATTTATATGAGTGGAATAAGTATTTCTCTGTCTGTTCTTAAAGAACAGTAATCACTTATGACATGTAATAAGGTAACTCAGTGTTAGTCTATGCAGCCTTACAGCAGTGATAAACAACTTTAGTCGTTTTTTACTGTCTGGGCATGTAAAATGTAAATACACATGTCCTACTTTTTAAATACCATCCCCCCTGCTCTCTGGGCATTCGGGACCTTAGGGGTGACTTACAAGCATTAAAAATGAAAGTTGAGGCTTGGCAGAAGGTTTATTTTGCCAGGTTAAATTAACATTTTAAAACTGCACTACAAGCTTCAGGGTCAGGCCTGAGACATGTTTTAAGGGCTACTTTAGGAGGTGGCACAAGGAGTGCTGTAGCCTACAAGTAGCATTTCATTTGCAGGCTTTGGGTATATGCAGCACCATCTACTAGAAACGTATAAGTAAACAAAATGTACCAATGACGTGTATTTGAATGTTACCATGTTTACAAGGGAGAGCACAACACTTTACCCCTGATTAGCAGGAGCAATGTAAACATAGTCCTAAAAGCCAACAAAAACAAGTTCAGTGAAGGAAGGCGAAAATCTGGGGTGACCCTGCAGCAATGGACTAGTCCACCAGTTTCCAATTCTTTGGCAATAAAGAAGGAAACTTGACAGACCTTTACAGCATCTAGCCTTTAGATGCTTTCATGAACCTTAGAACAAGAGATAAAACAGCTTGAAAATTTAGCATTAAGATTGACCTTGATTTTAAGGTCTACAGGTAGCCTAATAATTTCTTCAGTTGTCCCACATTTTTCTGATGACACAGTGAAGTTAAGATAATGTTAGATTCTCTTATGTAAAGTTGGGATAGAGAAAATAGCTCTTCAGAGAGTGTGGCCATGCCTTGAGGGTGTGGCCACTTCCAGGGTGAGCACGCCTGTGGGTAGGTGTCTCAAATTGAAGACGCCTATAGAAAAAAGCTATAGGCTGGATCGTGCTACTCCCTAAGGGGCCCCCCACACGAAGAGGGCGGGGCGACTTTTTTTGTTTCAGACTATTGACGAGACAGTTCACATAAATAAGCTATAGGCTGGATCGTGCTACTCCCTAAGGGGCCCCCCACACGAAGAGGGCGGGCGACTTTTTTTGTTTCAGACTATTGACGAGACAGTTCACATAAATGTAAGTGACTGTTACTTACCTTTCATACACATAACTAGATAGTGTTTTCTTTCTTTTTGTATATAGCCAGGAGAAGTCTAGTTTGATGTAGGTCCTGATGAAGCGTTAGAGGATCTTCCACGACCAATATTACGCGAAACATTTTGACCAGACCCTAGGGGGCAGGTGACAATTTCCCAGTACTCCAGGCTTTCTTAAGTGGTTGAGCATTATTCTCGATTTCCACTTAATAGTGTTTTTAATCTTGATCGTAACCCCTCTGGATAGATATTAAACAGAATAAGTTCAGGGGTTTCTAATCAATCTTAAATTCTTTCCACTCTCCTGCCATTTAGAGTGTCTGACCTCCACAACTTCAACGGCAGCCACCACACACCAAAAAAAAGATCTCCGGCAAAGAGCCCCCGAAAGGGGAGCCCGTCAGACATTGCACCAGCCGGTCTGACGAGGAGCTTCCCGATGATGAAGCATGACACCCTTCTTGGGTGTGTGAGGGTTCTAGCTCCTAAACTTTAACTGTTCACCATATAGTCAGGAACAGTGTACCTTTGTTATTGATTACATGTATAGGGAGCATGTACACTGGACCTTTAATTCTCCCAATCCCTCTCTTTGTTGATACATGCCTTGAGGTACCCATAGCATACTGTAGTGTTTTGATCCCCACCTCAGCATACGCAACGATCATGCGTGTGCACTGTGACTGGACGTGCACCTCAGAAGAGAGCTTTGTGGTCAAAAGTCAACAGGGCATAACACATGAGTCTCCCTTCCTTACACAAGTGACTGCTGTCATCTCCTAGGGCTTTAGAGGACTGGCAGTTGTGGCTAGGAAGTGTCTGTAGTACAGGGCATACCTTTTTCCCTTTTACTTCTTGCTTCTCTCATATTTTAAATTGTTCAGCCAATCTCCTCCGACTCCCCATTCTCTTGCATCCAGGGCTGCTCCCATTCTCGTTTCTCTCCTTCTTCTGCGCTGTCTGTTTCTTCAGGAATCTCTTTAATTGGGTCAGTCAGAGAAGTGTTGCTGCAATTAAGAAAGTGGAGTACTCCCTATCCTTTTCTGCTCCATTGTCCTCTGGGATGGAGGCCTTCAGTGTAGCCTAACGTGATAATATAGCTGTCTACAGTTCACGAAAGGAGAATCACCTGTTCCACCTTCATGAGGTGCTTCAGGCTCTTCAAGAGGAAGGCCTGACCATCAAGGCTAGCAAGTGCCAAATATGGCAGGCTGGTGTATCTGGGAAGCCTGGTGGGTGCAAGGTGCAGCCACTCCAGGCCAAGATCGGTCCCCAAAATGCAGATTGAAGTGAGGACAATCCTGGGCCTTACTGGACACTGTTGGAGGTTTGTTAAGGCCTATGGCACCATTGTTGCCCCCTAACTGAGTTGACTTCTAAGAAGCAGCCGAAGATCGTGATCTGGGCAGAGGCCGTCCAGAAAGCCTTAGACACCCTCAAGGAGGCAATGCGCACTGCATCTGTATTCATGACACCTGACTTCTTCAAGGAATGCAGAGTTCAGACAGATGCTTCAAAACATGGCATAGCGGCTGCACTATCACAGTTAAATGTGGAGGGCCTAGACCATCCTGTAACCTTTATCAATTGGAAGTTCTGTCCCAGGAGACAGAGGTAGAGTGCTATTGATAGAGAATCCTTTGCTGTGGTCTGGGCACTGAAGAAGCTGACACCATACCTGTTTGGGACTCACTTCCGAGTTCAGATAGACCACATCCCCCTTAGGTAGGCCATGTTTATCCCACAGGACAGTGTGCTTGTGTATTTAAAAAGTTGGACATCATGTACTTTTAAGTTTTACATGTCCTGGTAAAGAAAACTCCCAAATTGATTTTTTACTGCTGTGAAGTGTACCTCTTCCATAGGATAACATTGGTTTACATTATTATATTTAATAAGAGATAACGTCTGTTTGGAAACAGGTTGAAGTATCATGTTTGGTATCTAAATAATTGTAATTGAAATCCTGTTTAATAGTAAAATCGGATTTTAAGCCACAATTCTGAAAATGCCACCTTTAGAAGGTTTGTATTTTCTTGTTCTAACCATTCGGTGCCTGCAACCTGTATCCTGGATCTCATGACTGTGATTAGCATATAAGTTGTCCTTTGTGTATTCCTCCCAGACAGTGACACCAAAGAGGAATAGGTGTTGGGAGAGTGGGCCATCCTGTGAGGATGGGAGGGCAGAGTTCTGCACAGACCCAGTTAGATTTCAAAGGAGCTTTCTCAGCACAATCACAAAGGATTTCACATTAGCCTTTTGTCACCCCAGACATACTGGGACCAAGGCATGGAGGAAGGAAATTCCACAGTAATCAGTAGGGGGAAAACTCCAAATGTTTCTTCTAATTCAAAGCTGGCACCAGGTATAAAAATAGGACCCTCAGATCCATTCTTCAATTTACTCCTGGGCCTGCGGAGGACACTCTGAAAGCCTGTCTTGTACTTAAGAGGACAGTCTTGCTGTCTGAGGCCTGGTTTGTACTTCAGAGGACTGTCTTGCTGCTGGAAGCCTGCCTTTAATTCTCAGAGGAGGATTGCCCTGCTGCTGGAAGACTGCCTTGCTGCTTGAACACAGGACTACTAGAATGACTCAAAGGGCTGGATGGCTGGCCTCTGAGCTGCAGGAGAATAACAAACTCCAATGACTTGAACCCTGGACCTGGACCCTACCTGAACTGAGTCCTACTCTCCAAGTGGTGCTCACCTTGTTCTGGAACCTTATAAGTGGTGCTACAGGTGTCCAAACAGCCTAAAATTAAAACCTCGGGACTTAGTAATTCTCCAGTCATAAACTGCCCTGAGAACCGAGAGGAGACCAGGATCTACCTGTTCGCCAATCCACCCAAGGTGTAATGCTGGTTTGTCTGACTTTGCGGTTGTACCTGCTACATTCTTCTCTGCAACAGCCAATGCTGCTCTGCGGCTTCTTGCAGAAGGGGTATCCAGCTTTGTTTAGCCCTTGTTGGCTACAATCTGCAGCTTCATCCTGCTGGAGATTTTTGACTTCCAAAAAAGAGACTAATGGCCTAATTATGAATTTGACGGTCCCACTGCGTGTCCGACAAACTCGCGGGGAGGACAACACAGCCATGGCGGTGCCGTTCCCCTCTAGCGTAATACAATACTCCCACCAGGCTGACCGTCAGGAACATTTTAATACACGTTCCTGCTGGGCTGACCTGTGGGAACAATGCTACGATATTGTCCACGGCCCCTTTAAGGGAGCTGAGGCCGATATCATAGCAAACAGCACCCTCAGAAAGCGCACTGTCTGCAGAGCCCTAGCACACCCTTACCGCCAGCCTTTCCATGATGGGGTGACTGCCATGAAAAGGCTGGCGGTAAGGTAAGTTGTAATCAGCCAGGCGGTGCTGAGTTCAGCACCGCCCAGGCTGAGTACAACTCAGACCACCATCACCCCATTTGGAACAATTTTCCAAATGTGAACGGCAGTCTTCTGGCAGATCTGCCAGGGTTGTAATGTGGTGGTCGGACCGCCACAGTTGCGGTGGTCCAACCATCACTGCGACGCTGCTGGTCCTTGAGATGCCAGCCTCATAATTAGGCCCTAAGTCTGGACGTAGAAACCTTCACTGCGACTTCCTCCAGAGGCTCCCAAACAACAACACCTCAGGCACGACAGGCTGCCTTTTCCTGCTTAACTTTACTTTCTCAGAATTTTTTTGTAAAGAAGTCTTCCAAGTCCAAAGGTATGCAGAGACTGGGCCTAATCCACCTCATGTGTCCAAACCACACTCCATCATGGTTAGCCATAACTTTCAACTTTGCCCCAGTCGTGCGCGACCAGAAGTCCATGGTGTGTGCTTTGATCTTTTATGTGCTAATTGTTATTGAAAACTTAAAAAATACATAACTCTGGTTCTATTGACTGGATGTTTGTTGTTTGGGTGTCAAATAATTATACTCCGCTTTCAAAATTGGTGTGTGATGTTTCTTGTGCTGTGTGTTTTCTTCATTACTGTTCAAGTGCTGTATAACTACTTTAAACATTGCCTGATTGCTTTTGTACGAAGCTACCAGAGGGTTAAGCACAGATTAATTTAGTGACTTTTTGTGGTTCACCCTGACAGGGACTGGGATTTCTGTTTGAGAAAGGTTCTTGCCCCCTACAACCAGAAAAGTAATTTCTAACACTGCGGCTCAGTGGTGAGATGCAATATTTATGTTTCTTAAGTAGCAATCTGGGTCCACACTACAGTTAGCCAGTAGCAACAATTTTGCTTATTTACAAAGCCATTAATTCAGATCCTGATAGGTGGAGGAAGGAACAGATGCAGGCAATAAGACCCCAGAATAGGGACAACATTACGATGTCAGAACGTTAGACACTTAGGCGGTCATTCCAACCGCGGCGGCGGACACTGAAAATCATTATGGGGCCCTGTTAGGGGGCCCCTGCACTGCCCATGCCAGTGGCATGGGCAGTGCAGGGGCCCCCAGGGGCCCCACGACACCCGTTCCCGCCATCCTGTTCCTGGCGGTAAAAACCGCCAGGAACGGGATGGCGGGAAGGGGGTCGGAATACCCATGGCGGCGCTGCAAGCAGCGCTGCCATGGAGGATTCCCTGGGCCAGGGGAAAACCGGCGGAAAACCGCCGGTTCCCCTTTTCTGACCGCGGCTTTACCGCCGCGGTCAGAATGGCCCAGGAAGCACCGCCAGCCTGTTGGCGGTGCTTCCGTGGTCCCCGGCACTGGCGGTCATGGACCGCCAGGGTCGGAATGACCCCCTTAATGCATTGAAAACCAACAAAGGGATGCAAGAGGACATTGTTGTAATGGACAGGGTAGACTAGCACAATGAGATTATCTCCCAAATCGCTGATATAAACCTCTTCTGTAAGGCATTAACCCAAACTACACCATCAGTAGAGTAATTAACACTAGACTAAAGAGTTGACATGATATAGGCCTCTTCAGTGATGAGGAATACATGTACTTGAAAGTTGTAAAACCATGATATCCTTCCATCTCTAGGTTAACTAAAATTCATAAACAAATGCCTTTTCACTCAGAAGACAAATTATACTGGGTATTGAATCAGGGACTAAAAGGTTTTCGGTTTAAGTGGATGTGTTTTTGAGACCGCCTGTAGCAAATTTCCCTTCTTATATTCGTGTTACTAAACACATACAAAATTTGTTGAACGATGTGACCTGGGGGAATAATATGATTCTGGTGAATTTAGATATGGTTTCCCTGTATACTGATATCACCCACAAATGGGGAACAAAGACACTGACTTCAATCATAATTAAAAGGAAAACAGACTACATGGAACATACAGGTATGTTCCTTGACATGGTGAAATGGATTTTGGACAACATTACATGTTTATTAAATGGCAACTCATACCACCAAGTGCTGGGGACTGCAAGGGGCTCCAGATTTGTTCCTTCATATGCTAATTTATTTATGGGATGGTTTGAGGAAAGACAAATCTGTGGCCTGGATGGTGCAATGTGGAAAGACATAATACATTGGCAGGAATAGAGATGATTTAATAATGATCTGAACTAATGATGAGAACCAATTTAATGGCTTTCTCACATAGCTTAATAACAACAAAAATATAAAGGTTACCATCACATACTGTAGGGAGATGATACATTTCTTGGATGTTGAGGTATATTGAGAAAGGGAAAATATAGAGTAGTCTGTATTATAAAATACATTGTGTAACTCTGACTTCCATGCTAGCAGCTCACACTACTTATCTTAAATAAGGGTGATTCCATTTGGAGAGATAATGAGAGCTAGGAGAAATTTTAGCTCAGACAAATAATTTCTTGAAACTATACAGGATATAAAACAGAAATTTACAATCAGAGGTCATGATCGATACACCTTGGATAAGACAAGCAAGAAGTCAAGGTCTTTTTAAAAAAAAGACACACTAAAAGGAGAGAAAACGGAGTAAGGAAAATAAGATTAGACTGATTATGATGTATGGCAGGGATTCAAATAAATTCAGTAAGATTCTCAGCAAATATTGGCTTATTTTGTTAGTTGAAGAGACGATCAAGGAACACATAAATTAAACACTCAAGCATTACATTACAAAGGGGGAGGACAATTCATGGTACTGTTAACCCAAGCTACCCAGTTAGGGCCACACGGTAGGATTGGTGGCAGTCAATGACAACATGATTCTACAAATGTAGACTCTGTAGCATGTGCAGATTTGCACAAAATAAGACCAACAATTTCGCGTATATTTGCAGCCCAGGGTACAGTATCAAAATTATTATCAATTGTCAATCAAAATGTGATTAATTTTTCAATTGTTCTTGTAAAAGAATGTACATGGGGAGTACAATAAGAGCTTTATGTGAAAAAAAACTCTGTCCCTCTAAGAGTAGTACAACAAAAAAATGTGAATTACTCAATTCCTGAAAACATGATGAACTGTGAGGCAAAAAAATCTCACATAGATTTTTGATTTCATGATATACAAATAATAGAGGCTGATCCAAGAAGTGAAAATGGGGAACTAAAATTGTAATGTACTGAGGACATGTAGATCATAAAATTGTGTGCAGTGGAAAAAAATTGAAATATTGACCACAAATTCCAGGAATTTTTACCTGGGATTACATATGGTTCAAAATGTGAGTGACTATACAATCATACCTTCTTGTGAATATTTTATCATCAATAACCAATACTGCTCTGCCACACATTTGATTGTTTCCCCATATATGTTCAATTTCTAATAAGTAGTCAGAGCGGTTAAATAAATAAATATGACTAGGGCACATGTACACAGTCAATAGGGCACAAATTTAATTACATTGTGTCTGAGCGTCAGTGTGGGACTGCAGGATTATATTGCAAATAATGAGTGGAAACTTAATCAATAATATCAGATTTAACGATGACATGTAAAATATAGTGATTCCTTGTTCTTGATTTATGATACATGTTTCCTCAATTTAGAAATCTTGTTGCAGTATAGATGGAAGGCCTACCAACTATGGTGAATGTTTTTGGCATCATAAGGTAGCGAAGTACTTTAAAAGTCTATGTATCCTGACATGAGATTTCAGAAGATATACTTGAATTACTGATGCCAGACAATGGTGGTAAGGGGGATTATCAATATCTTTGAATGTAAGATAGCTAAGATCTACCAAATATGGTGAATGCAGCTGGCATCACTAGACAGTTAAGTACCATAGATTATTGGAATATGTTGCCCTCCCTATGTTACCTCCGAAGCATATAAATTCTGCTATAGATGTTAGAATGTGACCTTGAATTAATGGTGCCAGATAAAAGTGGAAAGTGGGGTATACTGGTATTTTTAAGGCAAGATAGACTTACTAGGTCAAGTAGCAATGACAAAATGGCACATATGAATTGAGTGAAGCATTTTGGTCTGACAGCAAAGTCCTCCTTCTAACATGACACTGGTGATAAAAAAAATGATAAGTGTATTTGGTGTTTTAGAGATTTTTGTGAGTCTCCATTTATTTTTCGAACTGAGACCGGCCAGCCATACTCGACTCTATTCAGTCACTTGGATATCATTTATATGAAGAGTTGGAGACATGCGGAGTTGAAAACGCGTATGGACGGTGTGCCCTATTGAGCAATCATACTTGCTTGTGCTAATGAAAATCACGTTTCTTACACAGGTAATAGTTAGATAGGGGTTATTTACGAGGTCTTTGTTTACTAATAGTATGGAGATAGATATGCCAGTTCTACACAGCTGTATCCATTAAATGGGTTATCACTTACATGGGAATTCAGGGACACTTGTTTGAAAATGCCCTTGTGCTGTGAACACAGTATAGTAAAGAAATGTGCTGGCTAGAAAACAACAATATGGATGAATTGGATTTTGATTGTTTTAATTACAAACTGAAGTGAGAGCTCAAGCTTTCATATTATATTTTGGGACATTCTATTGATGAGTGAATTGGGGGCCACTCATTCCCTTTGGAGAACCTATGCTTTTATAATAATGAACAGTACACTGTGAAGAACACCAGGAAGTGTGTGCTGGCACTAACGTAACCGCCACCACAATAGAAGGGTAATGTAGTTGTTGCAAATTGATTTGATTACAATACTGACCTAATGTCACACTTTTAAAGTCTACACTTTGCCTAAGGCCCCTATATCAGATCCCTCCCTACCTGAAAGAGTCATATAACTTGGTATCAGTTCTTCTACTGAAAAATTGATTGGGTTTTACTTCTTTAAACATTTTACTTAAATAACGCCCAGCTGATTTTTACGAACACACACACAGATGCTGTAGAATATGACCAATGTCATCTTGATTAATAATGCATTTTGAATGACGGCGTTTGGTCCGAACATATTATCAGTACTTCTTTGGGTTCCAGATTTGCTACCTCCTATGTCAACTTTGTTTGGAATCCAGTGTTGTTGCATTGGATAGATAAAATCTGCTAGAGTGGTAGATTCATGGGTGATATTTGAATAATAGGGACAGGAACAACACCTGAATTGTAGCATTTTTTAACATTTTCATTGCAAGCAATATAACAAGAGTTTCACAATAACATTTAACAATGAAAGAATTGTGTTTCCTGATATAGGACACTACATAAAAAATAATTCAGAGTTGAATGCACGGAGAGCAAACAGCATGCAATTCAGTCCCTTGAACATGTAGTTCAAACACAGCTTAGAGTGATCCCCTACGGGGAATGATTTGGACCAAATGGAATTACAGTGAAAATGATGAATTCATCAGACATATCAATGACCTGAAAGAAAGGTTTCATAGGAGGAGATATGAGGATTATGTAATTGAGGGAACTACAAGAAGAGTGATGAAAATTGTTAGAGCGCACTCCCTCAAAACAAAACTTAAAAAGAAGCTTGATTATGATCAAGGGATAACAAGAATGATCACATCCTATAGGGACGTCATCCACAGATTTAGTCTAAAAAACATTTGTATATGATATTTCGTAGGAGAGCTATGATTACAAATAATGGCAGTCTAAACTACCATGTAAAAGATCTATAAAGTTTAGTTTAGTTTAGGAGTTTGTAAAGCGCATGGCTACCCGAAGGCCTCCCAGCGCTAGAGCAGAAGCAGAACGACAAGGAGGCAACTTATGTTGTCAACAGACGGGTATTCAAATTCTTACGAAAGGAAGTTTCACAAGGCTGAGCCTGTTAATATAATTACATAGAACTTAAGGGTGCGGACTTCCCACTTTCGGCACCAGTAACTGTGCTGTTATTCTCTTCCCCAAAATTTTATTTTTATGTTTGCTAACTAGACAAATACAGATTATTGTGCTGTTGTAATCCGTGTGTCCTAACACCATAAAACTGCAAACTAATGCACTTGCAACTGAGCTTCCTACAATCTGTAGTTTTTCAAATTCAAATCTTGTTACTCAGCCTTTCCAATAAGAGAGTTGAACAGCACGAGTTGTAAAACAGTTTCAAAATATGTTTATGTCCTGCCATTAATATAAAAGTTTAGAGCTGTTAAGCGTCACTGATCTGGTAATATAGCAAACATATTTGAGCTTCAGACATGTGATATTTTGGACCCTTTGAAAAGGCAGAGTGAGTAACTCGCTTAGACCACTAATGCTATAAGTGATTACCTTGTAGCTGTGGATGTGATGATGCCCTGAAAAACCCAGGGCTGCAGTTTTCACAAATGTGGCTCAAAGGGTAGTGAAAACAATATAAGTGCTACAACACTGGCAAGAAGAAAGGGTAACAGGAGATGAAGAGTGTTTGGAGGAAAGTGTGCAGATAGACGAGGGTAAGGAAAAAGAAAATAAAGGGTATAACAGAAGAATGGTATGGAAAGAGATAAATTAAATACAAATAAATCAGAGTGGAAGGAAATATAACAGGGAGGGATGATTAGATAGGAATAGGAGGGTGATGAATGTAAAAGTAGAGAGGGAGATGAAAATGGTGTGAGAGGTAGATGACAGAGGGTGAAAGAGGAGTCTGAGGAAGTAGGGTGATAGAGTAGGAGAGAACAGGAGAATGATGAGCAAAGTGAATGATTGAAGTGAGGTGAAAGATAAAGACATGTACTGAGAAGGCTGATGAGAGGTGAGTAGAGGCAGGCAGAAGAGCAGGAAAGGTGGAAGATGAGCCTGGTGAGAAAGCCAGGTGGTCATAGAGGAGGTTGATCAGCAAATGATAACTGGTTGGGGAGAGGCCAGAGTTGTGTAAAGAGACCAGAGAAGAGTGATAAAACATAAAGGAGAGAACAGTGATGAATTGGAAAAGACAATGAAAAAAAGCAAAGGGGGTTAGAGGAATGGGAGAGACTAACAGGAGAGAGGAAAATAAAAAGAAAGGGGAGGGAACATGCCAGTCACTCTTTGTAGGAGGCTGGCCTGATTTGTAGTGGGTACCAAAGGTACTTATATCTTATACCAGGTCCAGTTATCCCTTACTAGTGAAATGTAGGCAGTGTCTAGAAGCCAGACAGACTAGGGGTAGCTGTAGCTGAGCAGCCAAGGCTTATCTAGGACACATGCAAAGCTCATGCAATACCACTGTAGTCACACAGTACTTACACACATGAAAGAAAATACTCAGTGTTACAAAAATAAAGGTACTTTATTTTGGTGACACAAATGCCAAACATACCTTAGAGACTATACTCCCTTAGGAGGTAAGTAATATACACAGTATATACACTAGAATGCAGTAATAGCTGTAAAAAACAGTAAGAAAACAGTGCAAATAGTGAAAATCATAATAGATAGCAATGGGCCTAGGGGGAGCACAAACCTTACTACTAAAATAGTGGAATGTGAAAGTTGGTTTCCCACCTAGGCAAGTGTAATGTGTAGAGGGGCAGTGGGAGTGTAAGAAAACACCAAATGTAAGTTATAGAACCCACCCCAGAGCCCAGGAAAGCAGGCGTAAATCATAGTAAGTTTCCTAGAACACACAAGAACACGTGATAGAAGATTCTGTAAGAACCAGAAGAGACTGCAAGACACCAACAATGGATTCCTGGGCCTGATGACCTGTGGAAGAAGGGGACCAAGTCCAACAAGCACTGAAGAGTCCCGGGAGAACAGGAGCCCCTGCTAACCCGGATGAAGGTGCAAAAGAAGAACCATCAGTGAAGAAGAACAGTTAGTACTGCACCCAAGAAGATGGATGTGGGTTCCTGGTTGATGCAGATGATATCCCACGCTTGATGAATGATTGCAGTCTGGTTTGCATTGCTGGATTCCACCAACAAGCCTTTGCACACACAAAGCTTGCGGTTAGCAGAAAATGTCGCTGCCCGGGACCAGGAGGGACCTGTTGGTCTCTACCCAGGAGGGGGAGACAGAGGGGACTCTCAGCAACTCAGAACACCCTCAGAAGACCAGTCAGCATGTACAGGAGTCCCGCAGCACAGGGACAAAGAAAGTGCAAATGGAGGCCCACGCAGCACTACACAAAGGGATCCCACGCCGCCGGAGAACCACTCAGGAAGCTGTGCCTTGCATGAAGGAGTGCTGGGGGCCGGAGCTGTGCTGTGCACGAAGAACTTTGTGGAAGGTCCCACACAAGCCCTGGCAACAGCAAAACATGAGGTGCACAGGGGTACTGCCTTGAGTGGGGAGGCAAGCTCTTACCTCCACCAAAGTTGGACACCTGGACCTTAGGACCGTCAGGACCACTTCAGGCCACCACCCGTGTTGCTGGATCCACGCACTTTGTCACGAGAAGCGAACCACACCACTGGTCGTCGCTGCAGAGGGGTACCTGCTGAAGCAGGGAAGTGACTCCTTCACTTCAAGGAAGATTCCTTCGTTCTTCTGGTGCAGGCTGAAAGCAGACAGTCCTCGGAGGATGCATGACCTGGAAAGAGTTTCAGTTGCTGGCAGGAGCTGAAGATACAATGTTGCAGAAGTCGTCTTTGCTTCTTTGTTGCAGTTTGTAGAGTTCCTGGAGGGTCCAAATGCAGTTTCGTTGGTAGAAGGTGAAGTAAAGGATGCAGAGGATTCCTGCTGGAGTCTTGCAATCCGAATCTGAGGAAACACCCAGAGGAGAGACCCTAAATAGCCCTGAAAGGGGGATTGGTCAGCTACATAGGTAAGCACCTATCAGGGGAGGGCTCTGACATCACCTGCTGGCACTGGCCACTCAGATGCTCCCAGAGTGCCCCACCACCTTGGAATCCAAGATTGCAAAACCCAGGGACACTCTGGAGGAGCTCTGGGCACCATCCATGGGGTGGTGGTTGTCAAGGGAGTGGTCACTCCCCTTTCCTTTGTTCAGTTTCACACCAGAGCAGGGACTGGGGGTCCCTGAACCGGTGTAGGCTGGATTATGCAAGGAGGGCACCATCTGTGCCCTTCAAAGCTTTTTCAGAGGCTCTGGGAGGCTACCCCTCCCATGCCAGTGAACCTATTTCCAAAGGGAGAGGGTGTAACACCCCTCTCCCAAAGGAAATGCTTTGTTCTGCCTTCCTGGGCTCGAGCTGCTTGATCAACAGGAGGGCAGAAACCTGTCTGTAAGGTGGCAGCAGCTGGGGCTGCCTGGAAAACCTCAGAAGGCTGGTATGGCAGTACTGGGGGTCCAATGTGGAGTTGTCAGCGTGCAGGGAATTATACAACCAATGCTAGAATCAGCATTGGGGTATAATTCCAAGATGGTAGACACCTTACATGTCCATATTCGGAGTTACTATTGTGAAGTTGGACATAGGTATTGACCTATGTCCAGTGCACGTGTAAAATGACGTCCCTGCACTCACGAAGTCTGGGAAAATGGTCCTGGACGATGTGGGGGCACCTCTGCTAGTGCAGGGGTGCTCTCACACACAGGTACTTTGCACCTAGCCTTCAGGGTTGGAAGGCCTGACATATAGGTGACTTATAAGTGACATGGTGCATTGTAAAGTCAGGGAAAGGGTGCATGCACCATTTCACACAGGCTGCAATGGCAGTCCTGTAGAAGCCTGTGCATGGGCTTCCTACTGGTGGCAAAAGTAATGCTGCAGCCCATAGGGATCCTCTGGAACCCCAATGGCCTGGGTAACTAGGTACCATATACTAGAAACTTATAAGGGGGCACCAGTATGCTAATTATGAGTAGAATACCGTGTTAACAGCATCTAACAATCAAATTAAAAAGAGAGAGAGCATAAGCACTGGGGGTCTGGTTAGCAGGAACCCAGTGACACAGTTAAACACACTGACAAACAGGGCAAAAATCAAAAGCATTGGGGTCCTGGTTAGCAGGATCCCAGTTACACAGTCAAACACACTGACAAACAGGCCAAAAAAGGGGGTAACGACACTAGAAAGAGTCTACTTTCTCACACTCTTTAGGAGAAGCAGTTCCTTATTAAGGCACATACAAATGCTGTATTTTTCCTCTTTACCCTAAAAATACATTCTACTTAGAGGACTGATAGCCAAATATTTGCTGAGAAGTAATAGTAATAAAGTGAACTCACAAGAAAGTAAAACTGTCAGATACAATTTAAAAACATAAAGTCAGACATTTTTAATAAATAAAATGACACCAAAATGACAAACCCCATGTACAACCAGAGTGATGAATGCTTAAAGATTTAGGTAAAAATACGACCAAGAAGCACAATGTGCAATTTGTGGTTATCTGGTTGCAGTCATTCGGGTCGAAGTCACAAGTTTAGGTCAAATGCAATAGAGCAGGGTTGGATACAGGGACCAAGTTTGTTCCGCTAAAGAATTTAGCATCTCAAAGTCCAAGTCCACACGATGAGCCTAAGCTGGAGCTTACTGTGTCGGTGAATGATGTGAGCAGTCGCTGCTTGGCATGAAGTGCAGGATGCCATTGAAAGTTTGCATTGACGGGAAATGCAGTGACCATTGTTGATGCGAGAAGCCTGCTTGCAGTGGCAAAGAGCCCCAGACTTTTTGATTTTCACCTGGATTGCAGGTTTTTGTAGATATGAGACAGGAGAAGTACACACTGATGTAGGTCAGCCTAGGGTCCAGGACCTGGAGGGCATCTCAAGGGGATCAGGTCTCATTCAAGCAGAGGCGAACATCGGGGCTCGGGCAAGTATAGGTGGTGCTGGACAGCTAGGCAGGTGCAGAGAGGCCTCTGGAAGTTTGTTGTATACCTGTAGCTGAAACAGGAGCTGAGACAATTGACCATTAGAGTTACTTCTGGGGGTCCTGGATTCAAGGCAAGCAGGTCCAGTCTTCCCTCTTCAGACACCAGGGCAACCCTTCTTCTGAAACTTCCACAGGTCCAGATGTGTCCTGATGAGAGGCTCTGAAGGTGTCATTCTTATGCCAAGTGCCAGCCAGTGGGTGTGGGATTCCCTCTTTCTTTAACCTTTTCCCTTTCCTGGGTTTGGCTACAGTCTGTCTGGGGGGGGTCAAAGGCAGACAAGCCAAGGTGTGACCTGCTTTTGTCATTGACAAGGGGTTTGTCTATCCCTAAAGTTACCTTTTGAAACTCAGGAAAGGCTGAGTACAACCCCTAGGACATCCTGCTCAGGAGAGTAACACCCTGCCTCACACCCAAGGCCCTTTTGTCCCCATGTCTGGAAGGAGGTATACACAGCATACAACAGGAGAGCTATTACAGTCAGGTTACCCAGGACACTGGCAGAAAGACATATTTGGTTTAGGCGGAAAAATGTAAACTTTCTGAAAGTGTCATTTTCTGAATAGTAAATTAAAATCCAACTTTACCATTAATTACTATTCAAATGTGTGGAAGAAGCATTTTTCTGTTCCCAAAATGAAGTTATAACCTATTAGGAGTAATAATATAACCCAATAGAGATATCCCTTCTATTGTTAAAAACAACTTTAGGGTTTTATCACTGTCAGGACATGTATAACTTAAACATACATATCCTACTGTTCAAGTATCATACACTTTGTCCTATGAGTCTTTAGGGTCTAATTTAGGTGTGACCTGTAAGTGTTAAAATGAAAGGATTAGGCCTGGGGAAAGTTTATTTTTCTGTTTAAAATGTTATTTTAAATCTGCACTAAAGGCTGCAGTGGCAGACTTGAGACATGTTTTACAATGCTATTTTAGAGAGTGGCACAATAAGTGCTGCAGCCCTCTAGTGACACCTAATTTACAGATCCTGGGTACATATAGTACCTTCTACTGGGTACTTATATGTAAATAAAGGGTACCAATAAGGTGTAGGCCAGTTTTATCATGTTTAAGGGAGACAGCAGAAGCTCTTTAGCACTAGGCAGCCAAAGCACAGTGCACATTGTCCTAATACCAACAAATCTGAAATCAAAAGGGGAATGAGAGCAAAACATCTAGGGGAATTCAAAGCCAAAGATGTCAGGTCTAACACACGTCAAACAGGTCTTTAATTGAACCGGGTCTTCCCAGGTCTCAGACCCAGTAGTAATTAAAAACAGACATTGAAGTGGATCTCTATAAGGTCCTATGTTCATGTCCTTAAAGGCAAAAACAATGATCGAATTCAAGGAATGTAAAAATGATAAGGTAATCCATGTCAGCGATTTATTTCATGTGAACATTGCACATGTTTTGCTTAATCTTGCATTCTCTAGGAGGGTTAGCTGTTTTTTTCTGTGTAAGAAGGCTCCCTTGAGCCTACAAGCTGACGAGCTTTGGTTTGAAGCATCCACGTGTCAGTGAGTGGTACATAAACCTGAGAGGACTTTTGGCAGCATTTCCAGCAACCCCACAGACTGAGCTGCTCTCTTCTGATGAAGGGCTAAACCCAGAAACACGTGTCCAGAGATATACAGCACTTGCTGCACACACTAAGGTGAAAAAATACAGTTTACTTTAAGGATATAAAATGAACTTGTACTGCATTTACCATGATGCATCGGGCCGACTGCATGCTGAAGGGTGAGGCAGTGTGCTCCCTTTTTTGTGTTTTTTTCTGTGTAAGAAGGTTCCCTTGAGCCCACAAGCTGAGGAGCTTTGGTTTGAAGCACCTGCGCGCCAGTGAGTGGTACATAAACCTGAGAGGACTTTTGCCAGCATTTCTAGCAACCCCACAGACTAAGCTGCTCTTGGCTGATGAAGGGCTAAACGCAGAAACATGTGTCCAGAAATACGCAGCACTTGCTGCACCCAGTAAGGTGAAAAACTACAGATTACTTTAAGGATATAAAACAATCTTGTACTGCATTTACCATGATTCTTTGGGGCTGACTGCATGCTGGAGTGTGAGGCAGTATGCTCCCTTTTGTGTTTTTTACTGTGTAAGAAGGCTCCCTTGAACCTATGAGCTGATGAGCTTTGGTTTGAAGCACCTGCGTGCCAGTGACCGGTACATAAGTCTGAGAGGACTTTGGCAGCATTTACAACAACCCCACAGACTAAGCTGCTCTCTTCTGATGAAGGGCTAAACCCAGAAATACGTCTCCAGAGATACACAGCGCTTGCTGAACCCACTAAGGTGAACAAATTCAGATTACTTTTAAGGATATAAAACAAATTTCTACTGCATTTACCATGATGCATTGGGGCTGTCTGAATGCTGGAATGTGAGCAGTGTGCTCCCTTTTTTGTGTTTTCTTTAGTGTTAGATGTTTCTAAGATGTTGTATTTCTATATTTTTTGTGTAGCATTTTACTCTTGTTTAGTGCATACTTTAAATGAGTTGCCTCCAAGTGTTTATAAAGAGCCATGATTGAGAGCATTGTAATTGAGGTTGAAGGCAATGCAAGTTTCTCACAGTGATTGTCAATTGGCTATAAAGATGTCATGGGCATCCAATCCTTTGCCTCTGCAGAGTGCACAGAGCAATGGTCATGTATTCCAGTTGCAACTATTATTCTGTGCAAATATGTGTAAAAGAGGAACATGGTTGTCCAAATGTTGACAAGGCAAATGTAAAGGAAAATGCAGTGCTTCCAGGTGAGTGTGTTTATTTTGTGTTTGGGAAGTAGTGAAGTGAGAGACATGAGGAAGAGCATTCAGGACAGAGTGAAAAGAGGGTGCTGAAGAGGAACTATATGAGATTTAAGATATGCAGATGGAAGAGAAGTGGAGGGGAAAAGTGTGCACGTTTCTAACAAAGAGTAAATATAACAGAAGTGATTGAGACACCCTAAAGACGGCTATCTGTTCTACAGGCCTCAGCATTGTTTAAGTCAGAGTTTCACAATTTCACAATCAAAACATTTTTAGTATTATTTTCAACTAAATCATTGTTGTTGTTCATTTATCTTAAACAGCTGACAACCACTGAGAAAGTCAATAGTCCTGGCTGGTTTTCGGTGTATGTCAGTGTTGGAAATGGCCTCTCTAGAGGGTCACCCCCAAACTTTTTGCCTTCCTCCTCCTCTCCTTTTTCTGACCAAATATTTGCTGACTTTAGGACTCTGGACACTTTACCACTGCAAACCAGTGCTAAAGTGCATATGCTCTCTCCCTAAAAGCATGGTAATATTAGCTCATACCCAATTGGCACATTTGATTTACTTGTAAGTCCCTAGTAAAGTGCACTACATGTGCCCAGGGTCTGTAAATTGAATGCTACTAGTGGGCCGGCAGCACTGGTTGTGCCACCCGTAATAAGTAGCCCATTAACCATGTCTCAGACCTGCCATTGCAAGGCCTGTGTGTGCAGTTTCACTGCCACCTCGACTTGGCATTTAAAAGTACTTGCCAAGCCTTAAACTCCCCTTTTTCTACATATAAGTCACCCCTATGATAGGCCCTAGGTAACCCATAGGGCAGGGTGCTATGCAGGCAAAAGGCAGGACGTATACAGGTGTGTTGTATATAACTGGTAGTAGAAAACCACTAAATTTGTTTTCCACTACTGTGAGACCTGCTCTTTTCATATGCTAGCATTAGGTTTGCCCTTACATACTGCTTGAGTGGTAGATTCTGATCAAGTGGTAAATAGGTCATGTTTAGCATGGCCAGATGGTAACAGAAAATCCTGCTTATGGGTGAGGATGGATTTTTTATTACTATTTTAGAAATGCCAATTTTAGAAAGTTAGCATTTCTCTGCACTCAAATCCATCTGTGCCTTACTGCCTGTCTTCAATCCATGTCTGGGATGGCTGGTCGACAGATCCCTTGTGCATCCCACTCAGACAACAACAAACACAGGACACTCAGATTCATATGCATTCATTTGCATACTGAATAGGTCTCCCTGGGCTGGAAGGGTAGAGGGGCCTGACAATTACATTTCAAAGGCTAGTGGCCTGCCCTCACACAATGGACTGCCAAACCCCCTACTGGGACCCTAGCAGACAGACCTGTACTGAAAGGGGACCTTGTGCACTTCAAAACCACTCTTTACAGTCTCCCCCACTTCAAAGGCATTTTTGGGTGTATAAACTGGGTCTCTGACCTCCCCCCCCCCAAATCAGACACTTCTGGACAAGATCCTGCAACCTGTCAAGAGGAACTGCCTGGCTGCCCAAAGAACTCACCTAGACTGCTTTGCTGTGAAGGACTGCTGCCTTGCTGTTGCCCTGCTGGCCTCTGATTTTGCTGAGAAGTGCTCTCCAAGGGCTTGGATTGAGCTTGCCTCCTGTTTTCTGAAGTTCAGGGCCAAAACAACTTCATCTCTTCAAGGAAACTCCCTGTGCACCAAACATTTACTCACAGCCTGCCAGAACAGCCTGCCCTGCTACAAGAAAATCGCCACACAGTCGATCCAGAACAACACAGCCTGACTTCCAGAGCGAAGATCGATGCAGCGCCTGCGTTGCAACCGGAAATTCGATGCACGGCCCTACCGGATCGACGCACAGCTGAGTCGGAACGATGCAGCCCGACTTCCTGAGTGAAGAATCGATGCAGTGCCTGCCGTGCGACAGAAAATTCAACGCATCGCCCACTGGATCGACGCAACGCCTGTGACTTCTTCCTGCACACCCAGGATTTTTCCCCACATCGTCTCTGGGCATCCAAAGATCCCCGCATCGCAGTGAGGAACCAAGACTCTGAGCCGGAAATTGACACAAAGCCCCTTGCAGCATGGAAAGAAATTACACACTTTATTTTTTCATGCATCTCCTCTTCTGCAGTCTCTGTTTGTGGTCATTTTGAGGCAAACTAGGTACTTTGTGCAAACAAGAGACAACTGTTGAATTCTAAGATTTAAGACTCTTTTTAAAATTGCAAAAGTGATATCTCAACTTGTGCTTATTGAATCTTGATCGTTTTGACCTTAATTTAATCAGATAACTAGCCTATCTTTTTCTAAACCTGTGTGGTGGTTTTTGTGGTGTTTTCACTGTGTTATTGCATGGTTTATTTCACAGATACTTTACACATTGCCTTCTAAGGTTGTTGTGTTATATATCTAGATGCAATAACAGAGAGCTCAGAGAGGAACTAAAATACAAGTTAGACGACACACTATGGGAATCACAGAAAATAATTTACATGTTTTAGCCATGTCCTTAATTAAATAGGCCATTCCCCTTATAGTGGACCTCGCTACACACTTTTTTCATTCTGCTTTATGCCCTGATGTCAAGATCTCAGGTGGTGTAGTTATGATGTCAGACTAGCGAGTGCAATCATGTCCATTGACAACAGGGCAGGGACAGAACAGTGGCATAGATCTCTTTCATTATGGTCCACATACACTCTCATCAGTGGCAATTACTTTACTGCAAGCATTCCCTTTAGGAACATTGGCCCTCATTACAACCCTGGTGGTAGGTGTTAAAGCGGCGCTAATACCGCCAACAGGCCGTCGGGAAAAATGGGATTACGGCTGTGGCAGAAACCGCCAGCATAGACAGCCACTTTAACACTCCGACCACCACGGCGGTAGAAACAAACAGCGCAGCGAACACCGGCAACAGACAGGCGGGAGACAATGTACTGTCTACTGTATTACAAGAGGCCTATCCGCCACCTTTTCCGGGGCAGAAACAACGCTATCAAAAGCACAGCAGAAACAGTACACAGAAGGGAAAACACTCACCTCTCGACACCCAATGAGGAACCAGGAGGCCATGGAGCCCGAAATTCATGTGTTACCCATGTTGGTTTACCTCCTCTTCTACCAGGAGTACGAACGGCGGCGGCGGCGACCACGGTGAGTACTGCACCTACAACACATGGGAGGGGGGAGGAAAGAGAGTGACACACACACGCAACACACAACACTCCCACCCTCACCCTCACACACAACAACATACACACAAATACATGCAGCAACATTACATATACACCCTCCTACCCCCTAGAAGAGCGCAAGGACAAAAGGAAATTATTGTAACGATTGTAATCATGAAAAATCCATTAGTCAAAGGTCAAAATTCAGTATATACAAATATGTACACCAACTACACAAGTCTGGATAGTGTACTAATCATTGTCCGTGGACCACTGGGCCCAAAATGCATGGGTGAGGCCCACACATGATACCTGACTGGAAACGGAGAGAACACTGCTGGGGCATCAGATCGAAAATATACAGGTACCTCAGGGGAAGGGCGAGGGGGGGCACCTCAGCCTGATGAACGCAAGACACCGCTGCTGCACGAGGGGGTCCATGCCCATTGATGTATCCTGGGGAGTGCAAAGCCACAGTCTCTCAATTCTCTCCAGTGAGTGGTTTGCCCACTGCTTTATCCTGGGAGTGCAAAGCCACAGTCTCTCAAGTGGATAACAGTCTCCACTGGTTCTGGAGGGGGCTTTGTGCCCAGAGTGCTTCATCCTGCCAAGGACTGAGGTAGTGGATGTGAAACTCCACTGGTTCTGGAGGGGGCTTTGTGCCCAGAGTGCTTCATCCTGCCAAGGACAGAGGTAGTGGATGTGATACTCCACTGGTTCTGGAGGGGGCTTTGTGCCCAGAGTGCTCCATCCTGCCAAGGATAGAGGTAGTGGATGTGATATTCCACTGGTTCTGGAAGGGGCTTTGTGCCCAGAGCGCTCCATGTGCAGTGTGGCCGGTACAATTCCCTCACCTGAGTGTGCCTCCCATGAGATTTACAAGGTTCAGGTAGCATGATACGCCATGGAGGCAGCGACATACCCCACACTGCCACGGCTGCGCCTTCCACCTGCAGGTGCAAACAGTGATGGAAGAAATGCCTCATGGAAGCTGCCCAGGGTCCAGGAACTCTCCTCCAGCCTCAGATGACTGACCACTGGGGATGGTAGCCATGTCAGCGGTGGTACCTGTGTCCGAGGACGCCACAGGCCGGTGGCAGTGTTTGCGGCGGTGTCTGTTGCGGCGGTGCTGGCGGCGGTGCTGGTGGTGGTGCATGGGTCAGCACCTGCTGAGGGACACAGCAGGACGTCTCCTGCAGCCTCAGATGGCTGCCCACTGGGGAAGACACTGGGGACTGTCGCTGAGGCTGTAGACGTGCCAGGGGCGGTGCAGGTGGTGGTGCTTGTAGCGGTGTCTGTCGAAGGGTGCTTGCGACAGTGTCTGTTGCGGCAGTGCTGGCGGCGGTGCTGGAGGCAGTGCATGGGTCAGCACCTGCTGAGGGACACAGCAGGACGTCTACTGCAGCCTCGGACGGCTGCCCACTGGGGAAGAGGCTGGGGACTGTCATTGATGCTGTAGACGTGCCAGGGGCGGTGCAGGTGGCGGTGCAGGTGGCAGTTGTGGTGGTGGGGCAGCTAGCTGTGTTGGCCGCCGTACAGGTTGGCGTGGTTGTGGACAGAAAGTGTGACACTGGTCCTTCTGTCGGTGCCACCATGCCCTCTCCTGACCTGCTCTTCAGCTTTTGGCCCTTCCCCAGCTTTGATGGTGCCGCAGTTGTCTTGCCACTATCCCCTTTGTGTTTTGCTGAGCCCTTGGTGGCTGGTACTTTCGGCTTCTCCCTCCGGGATGTGGGAACCTTTTTCACCTTGGCAGGTGGCGGAATGTCCTTGCCCTCACTATGTGGCACATTGGCAGCACCGATGTGTGGCGCACTCGATGACCCCGCAGTTGCTGCCACCACTGTGCATGGGGATTTGGTGGCTGAGGTGCTGGGCTGGGACCTGGAAAGCCTGGCCCTAGGGGAAGGACGGGGAGGGGAGGTCAAGGGAAGAGGTAAAGGTTCGCCAGGAAAAGTTTTTTAGACACACTGGGATGGGAAGATGGAGGTGGTTTGGGAGTGGAGGTAGGGGTAGTGGTTGTAGGAGGTGTATGTCTGCTGAATTTGGGTGAAGGTGCATGGGCCGGAGGCTGTCGTGAGGTGGATGGCTGTTGGGTGGGTTGGTGGGTTTGTGTACTTTGGAGGAGAGCTCACTGACACACTGGGAGGGGACACTGGGGATGTGTAAATGGTAGTGGGGGTGATGAGGGCACATGAGCAGTATGTGGTGATGGGCATGCTGGTGATGGAGGCAGTGGCTGAGGATGTAGTGCATGCAGGTGTCAGTGGAGACGAGACAGGGAGGGAGGGGGACACAGTGGAGGCAGTGGATGTTGCTTTGTCTGCATGGGGATGGTGCTTGTGTGAGAGCCTGTGGGATGTGTGGTGCTTATGTTTGCCTGAGGCACTCTTGTGTGTTGATGAGTGTGCATGCTGGTCTGATGGTGTGCTTGGGATAGGCTGAGGTACAGGGGATTAGGTCTGGGTGGAGGAAGTTGGAGGGGGAAGGCTGGACACAGGGACAATGGCTGCCATCAGTGCTGAGGCTAGAGCCTGAAATGCTCTCTTTTGGGCTGCCTGCCCAGAATGAATGCCCTCCAGGTATGCATTTGTTTGTTGCAAATGCCTCTCTACACCCTGGATGGCATTCACAATGGTAGATTGCCCAACAGTGAGGGATCTCAGGAGGTCAATAGCCTCCTCACTGAGGACAGCAGGGCTGACTGGGGCAGGTCCTGAGGTGCCTGGGGCAAAGGAGATGCCCACCCTCCTGGGTGAGCGGGCACGGGACACATGCTGAGGGGCTGCTGGGAGGGCGGTGCTGGTAGGGGGGGTGGTGGCTCTACCTGTTGATGCAGTGGGCACAGAAGTTCCCACCACCGCAAGGGAGCTCCCATCAGAGGAGGAGTGGCTGTCACTGCAGTCTGCTCCTGTTACAGCCATGGAGCTCCCCTTGCCCTCCGACCCACTGGTGGCTTCAGACTCCGTTGTTTCGCCCTCCAGGGCCAAGTGGGTTGCAGCTCCCTCCTGCTCTGGTGCCAATGCTCCTCCGCCTGATGATGCTACAGCACACAAGAACAGGGAGACCACAAAAAGGGGGCGGAAAGACAGAAGAAAGACATGTTCAGTGCATGCAACACCACTACCGTTGGTGGACACAACACACAGGGAGCAGCCCTCTGTACTACACCATGCACTGACAGTTCCTAGAAATGTCAGCTGACCATGGGGTACGAGGCCTAAGACCAATTGCTGCACACCTGGAAGTCACAGGAGCCTGACTAGGTGTGTTCTTGCTATTACCACTGGTGGGTTTTGGGTGCCACATGGCCTGCCTCACAAGGGACCTTGCCTACCAAGTTTGCCCTGTCCTAGGGGAACCCACTGCCCACCTGCCCCACCTAGACACCTCGTAATGCGCGCAGAGTCAGCTGAATGAGAGTGTACTCACCCCCTTGTGGGTGCTGTGATGCCCTCAAGCGCCCATCCAGCTCTGGATATGCCACTACAAGGATCCGGAACATCAGGGGGGTCATGGTGTGACGGGCACCCCTCCCACGTTGGGAGGCCATCCCCAGCTGGGCCTCCGCCATCTTCTTGCTCCAGCAACGCAGTTCCTCCCATCTTTTCCGGCAGTGGGTGCTCCGTCTGTGGCAGACCACCAGGGTCCGAACGTCCTTGGCGATGGCACGCCAAATACCGTTCTTCTGGTGGGCGCTGACCTAGAGGAATAGTACAGGGGGAAAGGAAATTACTTACCCATCAGGACCGTCATACTCATTGCCCCCCAGTTCCCAACCTTGCCCTGACGCACATACACTCCCCATCCACACATGCACGCCTCAGCCCCCCCCATGTATCTTCCATCCAACCACTCAAAACAGGCATTGTCCATGCAGCATGCTCACAGTGTACTCACCTGTTTGTCTGGAGGACCGTACAGTTGCGTGTACTGGGGGAGGACCCCATCCACTAGTTTCTCCAACTCCTCCAAAGTGAAGGCAGGGGCCCTTTCCCCAGACACATGAGCCATTGTCGCTTCCAGACACAGGTCACACCAGCACTTGCAGTGTAGGTCCTCTCTTGTTGAAGGTCAGGTATCAAGTGAGTGAACAGACAGAAAATAGAGGTCACGTCCGCAGCGGTGCGTACCGTCACCGCCGGCGTACATCGTCATTGGCTCCTGGGACCCATAGGGCCCAATGTTAACCAATGCAGAATTGTGACGCGGTTTTCGACCACCCACCGCGACGGAGTAGAACGCCAGCGCAGTTACCTCATATCCCCTTGTCCCACCTTACAGGTCAGGCAGCCGCCATTTCAGGAGGCCACTTGGGATAGATGTTAACTGCGTCACACCTATCTAGGCCGGGAATATAGACAGATACCGGCACATTGCGGATTAATAACGTTTCTGCAAATAACTCATTGTGATACCTCAGTTTTGGATGACTCTCTGCTCGCTGTTCTCCGCCATAGGGCACGTCCGCTGGGGCAGGTGATGAGATGGCAGCATCCTCCATTGTACAGACCCCTGGTGGACCTGTCGACAATGGAAGAGAGACACATCCTAGTCACCTACAGACTTGATCGTGCAACAATCCAGGAACTGTGTGCCCAGTTGGAGCCGGACCTGATGTCAGCTATCCACCATCCCACAGGAATCCCCCCTCTAGTGCAGGTCCTGTCTGTACTCCATTTCCTGGCCAGTGGGTCTTTTCAAACAACAGTGGCCATGGCATCAGGGATGTCCCAGCCAATGTTCTCTAACGTGTTGTCCAGAGTGTTGTCTGCCCTGCTGAAACACATGCGCAGCTACATCGTGTTCCCTCAGGTGGAGGATTTGCCCACAGTGAAAGGTGACTTTTATGCCCTGGGACATATCCCCAACATCATTGGTGCAATTGATGGCACACAAGTGGCATTTGTGCCCCCCGCAGGAATGAACAGGTGTACAGAAACCGGAAGAGCTACCATTCTATGAATGTGCAGATGGTGTGTTTGGCAGACCAGTACATCTCCCATGTGAATGCCAAGTATCCTGGTTCAGTCCATGACGCTTACATTTTGAGGAATAGCAGCATCCCTTATGTGATGGGGCAACTCCAGGGGCACCGTGTGTGGCTAATAGGTGGGCCTAAAGTCCCCACACAGTTTCATTTGCTGTCTGGGTCTGGGGCTGTCCCTAAGGGTTAGAGTGTATCTAACAGTTGTCCCTCAACATTTGCAGGTGACTCTGGTTACCCCAACCTGTCATGACTACTGACTACTGACCCCAGTGAGGAATCCCAGGACAAGGGCAGAGGAACGCTACAGTGAGGCACATGGGTGAACTAGGAGGGTGATCGAAAGCACCTTCGGCCTCCTGAAGGCCAGATTCCGGGTCCTCCATCTGACAGGTGGCTCCCTATACTACTCACCGGAGAAGGTGTGCCAGATAATCGTGGCCTGCTGTATGCTGCACAACCTGGCTTTGCGACGCCAGGTGCCTTTTCTGCAGGAGGATGGGCCAGATGGTGGTCTTGTGGCAGCTGTGGAGCCTGTGGACAGTGAAGAAGAGGAGGCAGAAGAAGAGGATACCGACAACCGAAACAACATCATCATGCAATGCTTCCAGTGAGACACAGGTAAGAAGATGCCACTGCTTCCCACATCTCATTCTATTGTTGTAACTAGCATAAGTCTGTCATTTGGAACCTGACTTGTCACTTTGACTTTCCATTTCACAGATCTGGGTCCCACTTTGTGCCCTCTGCTATGTTTACTGCTGGACTACAGCTGTGTTACATTGGTATGTGAACAAGTAAATTGACATTGCTATATTCCATAGTTATTGCAATTACACATTTGTGAAAGCACAGACTGACTCCAGATTGTTTTGTGACTGAAGTGTGTTTATTCCTGTGCTAATAAGTGGAGGGGGTTGTAAAGTGGGCTCGGGGGATGGTGGAGGAATATCCATGGCAGAGTTCAGTCTATTTGTTTCACAGGTGCATTGTCCAAAGGGGCATAGGAAGGGGAGCAATGGCAGTTTAAGGATGGACAGGGTGACATAGTGGGACAGAAGGGTGACATTCAGGGGGGTCTCATTTCCTGGGGAGGTCTTGGCAATGTTCTCTGTCTTGTTCCTGGATCTCAGGGACCGTTTGCGGGGTCGTTCTCCATCTGCAGGGGGTGGGGTGCTGGTGTCCTGTTGTTCCTGTGGCGGTGCCTCCAGTCCACTAACGCCGGCAGAGGTGGAGGGCTGTTCATCATCCAGGCTAGTGTCAGGGGCCCCTTCTTGTGCCACTGTGTCCCCCCTGGTGTTGACAAGGTCTGCCAGCACCCCTGCAATGGTGACCAGGGTGGTGTTAATGGACTTCAAGTCCTCCCTGATCCTAAGGTAGTGTTCCTTCTGCAGCAGCTGGGTTTCCTGAAACTTGGCCAGTACCGTTGCCATTGTCTCCTGGAAATGATGGTAAGCTCCCATGATGTTGGAGAGTGCCTCGTGGAGATTGGGTTCCCTGGGCCTGTCCTCCCCTTGTCGCACAGCAGTCCTCCCAGTTTCCCTGTTATCCTGTGCCTCTGTCCCCTGAACCGTGTGCCCACTGCCACTGCCCCCAGGTCCCTGATTTTCTTGGGTTGGTGGGTTTGTCTGGGTTTCCTGTAGTGGTGGACACACTGCTGATTGACATGTTCTGGGGACAGAGGGATGGGACCGCTGGGTGGGTGCTGTGCTGGTTTTCCTGAGGGGGAGGCTCTGTTGTGGCTTGTGACAGTGTCAAGGGAACCGACTGTCCTGAGGTCCCAGATGGGCCGGGCTGGTCATCTTGATCCAGGCATGCAGAGCTGTTGTCATCACTGTGGGCCTCTTCTGTGGGGGGACTAGATATGTCTGGCACCTCGTGTCTGGTGACATTGGGTATGGGTCCTGTTGGGGTGTAAATGCTTAGTTATTGTATCTGTGTGTGCCATTGTGTGCAATGGGTGGTTGACCCTCTACTCCAGTGCTTGCATTATTGGCTTGGTCCTTGTGTGATTGGTGATTTTGGGGCATGAGTGAGTCTCTGTAGTGGACATGCTTGGGTGATGGGTGTCCATGCATTGGTGTTACATGCAGGGCTTGGTTTTGGGATGTGTGGGTTGTGTTGGTGGGGTATCTGTGGGTTGTTGTGGTGATGGGTGTGAGGGTGAGGGTGGGAGTATGTGATGGCATGCAGGTGGGGTGGGGGATAAGGTAGTAAAGATTTGCCTTACCAGAGTCCAGTCCTCCTGCTACTCCTGCAAGGCCCTCAGGATGCAGTATTGCCAAGACTTGCTCCTCCCATGTTGTTAGTTGTGGGGGAGGAGGTGGGGGTCCACCGCCAGTCCTCTGTACAGCAATCTGGTGTCTGGAGACCACGGAACGCACCTTCCCCCGTAGGTCGTTCCACCTCTTTCTGATGTCCTCCCGTGTTCTTGGATGCTGTCCCACTGAGTTGACCCTGTAGACAATTCTGCGCCATAGTTCCATCTTCCTAGCAATGGAGGTCTGCTGCACCTGTGATCCGAATAGCTGTGGCTCTACCCAGACGATTTCCTCCACCATGACCCTGAGCTCCTCCTCAGAAAACCTGGGGTGTCGTTGAGGTGCCATGATGTGGTGTGGGTGATGTGTGAGGTGGTGTCTGTTGTGATGTGTGAGGGGATGTGTTGGTGCGTGGATATTGTGTAAGTGATGGTGTTGTGTGTCTGTGGATGCTGGTGTTGTTTTAGGTAGTGACTTTCTCTGGCCTGCTTTCAAATTTCTGGCAGTAAGGGTTTGGTAGTAAGGGTTTGTGGATAATGTGGGTGGGTGCTTTATATTGGATTGGGTGTGTGGGTGTGGTGTGTGTATGTGTATCAGGTGTGTGTATTTTGAATTGTCCAATGTGGTTGTGTTTTGTATATGTGTGTGTATTTTGAGCGAGATTACTGCGGTTGAAAGACTGCTGCGTTGATTCATGGGTCGTGATAGTGTGGGCGTATTCTTGTTGGCGTGACGGTGTCGGTTTTGTTATCGCCAGTTTATCACTGACCTTTGGTGTGGCGGACTTGTGTGGGTGTCTGTATTGTGGTGGATTCCAGGCTGTGGGTCGTAATACCTGTAGCGGAATTCCGCGGCTGCAGCGGTATGTTGGCGGTCTTCTGCACTGTGGTAAGCGGGATTTACCACCAGGGTTGTAATGAGGGCCATTATCTTATTTGATATGGACACAGTGCAGGCTCTTCTCTGAAGCAAGGATTAACCAATATTTTGTTTTGTAGAGGGTCAGTGTTGCATTGGTGTAAGAAAACTATAAAAATGTCCCCAAAGGAGTGTGGCTTTGAAAAGGTATTCTAGCTGAAGATAAGGCTGCCTGGCATGTGACTTCATCACTGGTCCCACCAGACTGTCAGATACAGAGCTCTCCTCCTTATTTCAGAGTTAGTGACCTTCCATTTCAGGGGTTTCTCAACAGTTGAATTTTTTTTAGAGCTTCTCGTTGCTCAAAGATATTCATCCTTTTTTAGGGAATTAATTTTTCTTTTTATTAGTCAGAAAGTGTTCCTCAAAGTGTATTGTGGGCCCATCTTAGGAATGTTGGTGATGTCACCAGTGAGAGTTCTTAAAAATAACAGATACAATTCTCAGGGGACAGTTGTGTGGGTAGACTCTCTAAGATGAGGAGCTATTTCTGGTGGGTATCCTGTATGATACAGTGCAGGTGGACCTGCTTGGATTGCCATCTCTTCGTGTAACACAACAGAACTAACATGAGGGTCTGTGAGAGGTGAAGACTTCTTGGCACCAATACCCCTACGGATACTCCGTTAACCAGCATTTTGCTTTCCACCTTTTTTCACCTGATCACGAGACTCTGCTTGAAACTTAATGTGAGTGTGAGCGAAATTCTTTTTTACATACTTGTTTTACCTGACAATTGGATGCTGTTACCCTGGGTTTTCGTTTAAACAATCACGGCATTCTGGAGTGCTGCAGTTCCCGGCCTCGTGTCTATGTCAGCTGTGTTCCTCTTGTGTTCAATATACTTGGGGAGCAATCATTGGCACGCATGTAAGGTCACGCCGGCAGCCATCTTCGTTAGGAAGTACTCAGCAAAAGCTGCAACATTTTAACCGCATTGACCACAACCCTTTACCTGCATAGTTCTGCCATAGCACTGTCCCTGCATCGTCGGCTGCAATCTCTTGCCGTTGTCAGAGCTACATGTCAAGAGAGTAATCTAATAATTTGTTTCCAAGGTGAGGTATGTGCTTTTTCACTGAAATTTCCTCCACATAAATCGACCTGGGGGGTAATTTTTTTCCTCTCAGAAGTTCCTTGGAAACTATAAGGCGGATGACTTGCTAGGCTTTGAGACAGATCTACAAGTTTCATCTGGATGTTCTTTTGTGTTAACTTGTTATAATGGTTATTTTTTTTAAATTTTTAACTCTAGTTTGTTACTTCAATTTGTTGTCTTCCGAGTATTTTACATCTTGCTACAGAATCACGTCTACAAGCATGTCTCAGCTTCTTCCATTTTTTAATGATGCTGGTGAGCCTCTTCTGCCCAGTAAAACGTGGGAAAAAACTATTTGATTTGTATTTAGTGGTTATAGGTGGTGAAAATGTTTCTTCTGCCAGGAAGCAGGGAGTGCTTTTGCACAATCTGGGGATTGAAGGGAGAAACATTTGTAGCAGCCTATAAGAAATACCTATTGAAAAAGGCGATGTTGAACCCAATGTCTATTATGAAATGTGAGTCAGAAGGTTAGAATTACATTTTGGGAGACAGATAAATGTGGCCTTAGAAAAACATATATATTTTTTCTTGCGTGAAAGCCAAAACTGAGCACATTACAAATTATGTAGCATCACTACGGAACTTATGAACCATGATTTAAGGAGGACTTTGCCATAATTTGAGGGTAGTGAACACACCTGCCAATGAGTGAAGGAAATAGAAAAATTACAGTAGCACAAACCCTAAATTTCTGGAGTGTTGAATTTTGAGTCCTCAAATTAGAAAGTTTAAAAAGCAGCCAAATGATTCTCTAAAATTTAACACATGGACGTTTTGTTGTTTCATTTGTGGGAGTGCCACTCATGGATTTAACAGTGTGAACTGTTCATTATGCCCGAGTGTACATGTCCAGTGATGAGACAATCAAAGCCAAGAGTTCTGTGTTGCGGTAGGTTGAGGAAACCACAGAAGGTGTGAGAAGGATGGTGTTTCATGTGACTGACAGCCATCTACCCGGTTGGTGTTTTAAGGGTCCTCTCAAAATGCCCAAATGCAAAAGTACAGTTAAAGAAACTGAAATAGGTGTATTGGCGGACTCAAGTTCATCTTTTACTCTCATTGGTGACAAGAATTGGGAGAAGGTGTTTGGGAATAGGTATATTGTGTTGCAGAAGCATTATATAAATCCAGTGGGTTATGGTTGTGTAGCCATTGATTTGATTGGTTATGTGCCAATCAGGGTTAATTTCAGGAGAAGGGACACATTTGGTAAAGTGTATGTTGCAAAAAGGTGGGACAATTTGTTGGAATGGAGGCATCAATGTAACCTGGGCATAATACTGACTCCTAATACTCCTGAGCAAGTTCTGATGGTTTCTCAATTAAGTGATGATGTTGACATAATTAAACAATTCCCTAATGCGTTTGAGGATGAGCTTAGGCTGCTGTGCAATTCTGAATACAAAATTGTTTTAAAGAAAGTGGCCCAACCAGTTGTCCACAGATTTCGTAAAGTGCCACTGTTGACTGAGCCACTAAAGAGTGAGTTTGAGAGATTGAAAGCTGCTGGGGTGATTGAAGAAGTTGAGAGATCGGAGTGGTTGGCACCTGTAGTTTTGCCTCCTAAAGATGGGGATAAAAGTAGATAAAAGTAGATGCATGTGTGTGGATTTGAGAGATTTGAATAGATGTATGTGGGTGGACAGACAATTGTTACCCAATATTTCGGAGGAACTTTCTCTTAAGAATGGAGCACAGATGTTGACCTTGATGAATTTATCCTCAGCTTATCATCAGGTCACTTTAAGTGATGAGTCCAAATCATATAGGTCTTTTCTAAACCATTTAGGTAAATACCATTTTGTTAGTGTGTCATTTGGATTAGCATCTGTTGCAGCATGATTCCAAAGAATAATGAGGATAGTTTTGCAAGGAATAAAGGAGGTGTTGTTTTTCAGGATGATGTATTGATTTTTGGAAAAACAAGGGAGAACACAACATGACACTGATGGAGGTTTTGAATAGACTGCAAACCAATTGACTTACGGTAAAGAAAGGTAAGCACCAGTTTAGAGTTGAAGAAGTGAAGTGTCTTGGACACACCATTTCTGGTGAGGGAGTCTGTACCAAGCAGGATTAGGTTGAGGCTATTGTTAAAACACCTGTACCTTTGGGCAAAGAAAAGTTGAGGCCATTTTTAGGTCTAGTGGAATACTACTGTAAGTTTCTTAACAATTTTGATTCAGTAGTTCATCTGTTAAGATCCTTATTGAAGAAGACTGTGGGATTTGAGTGGTCTTTGGATTATGATAAGGCTTTTCGGAGAATCAAAGAACAATTAGGATGGATGAGGACATTAGGACACTTTGATGTCCATAAGAAAATGGTACTTACCACAGATGCCAGCTTGAAAAGCCTGAGGGTGGTATTATCATAGGCTGTTCATGGTGAAGAGAGGGTTGTAGCATTCGCTTCAAGAGCTCTGAATGGTTCAGATGTAAATTACTCTGTCACTGAGCATGAAGCATTGGCCTGTGCACGGGCAATTCAATGTTTCAAAATATATTTGTGGGGGTTACCTTTTGTGATTAAGAGTGATAATAAACCTTTGGTCTATATTGTTTTGAGCAAGGATCTGAGGAAATGTGTAACTTTCTGAAACGTTTTGGTTTCGCACATATGCACACAGCCCTATACTGTCCTCAAGCCAATGGTCTGATTGAGGCAATGAATAAACTTCTTAAAACAAGTATGCAAAAAGTGCTGCAATGCAGAGTGTCTTTGAATGATGTTTTGAGAGATACATTGTGGGAGCATAGAACTGTTGCCAGCAGCGTGACAAATGTTTCTCCTTTTGAGTGCATAACAGGGAGAAAGGCCTCTTCCGGGTTAAATCCTCTTTGATTGGGGGAGTTGTCATTGCCTAATAAGGGTGTGGAGAATCAAAGGTCTAGAATCAAGGGACATCAGAAGAAGTACAAACTATGGTAAAATAGTGCACACAGGATTAAACCGAGATTTTTGGGCGGTTGGAGAACAGATTTGTTAAGAAAGTTATTTCTGCCTATATGGGAACCTTTGAGATCAAAGAGGTCATGAAAAAAGTGGTTTTGGATACTGGTGAGTTGTGGAATTTGTCACAGTTGGTGAAATGTGCTAGTGATGTGCTGAAGGAAGGTGTTGATGTTGGAGGAGAGGATTCTGATCTGGAAAGTGTGATGGATGAGTAGAATCAAGTTGTGAGAGCTAAGGTTACACGCACTGGTAGAATTACTAAGCATCCTGGGTGGTTAAAAGACTTCAATTAACAGGTTTTTGAGGGGTGTGATGGATGGTGGATTTTATAGTGTCACATGTTTGAGTAGAGTTATAAGTATAGTTACTCCTGTATATGTTGTTTTCTTGGGTGAGAGGGTTTGTTGCTGTTTTTAGGCATTTTGTTATTTTTTGGGGGGTATGTTTTTTGTTCCTTTGCTTTTGTTCTTGCTCTCTGTTTTGTTGTGAGGGAGATGTGTTGTGCGCTCTCTTAGGAATGTTGGTGATGCTACCATTGAGGGTTCCTAAAGATAATAGCTGATATTCACAGGGGGCAGTTGAGGGGTGGACTCTCTACAAGGAGGAGCTATTTCTACTGGGTATCCTGTAAGTTACATTGATGGTGCACTTTCTATTAAAATAAATGCTTCCACTTGGACCTGCTTGGATTGCTATCTCTTCGTGTAACACAACAAAGTGCCTCATCTTTGGTAATAAAAAGTCACTCAGAGAACACTAAAACCAAAGATATGTCACACATAAGCAATTTTAATACTTGGTAGCTAAGTGTTGGGTAACTGTGGCAACTGCTGTTTACTGCCCTTTGTAACACCTGCAGTGGCGTAACCCATAATGGCCCCCCGGCAGAATGTGATGAGTCTCCCATATCACACAGATATTCTTTGCGCTTGGCCTGAATAGGGGCCATGAAGGGTTGACACCCCCACCCACTCTTGTGCTGCAGGAACTGTAGATGCCTGTGTTGTAACCCTTAATACCTGCAGGATCAATGCAATGTTTAAGAAACTTTGGCTGGGTAGAAAAGTCAAAACTTGTACTGAGGCTACAAAACTGTTTTAATTAATTTCACACCAAAACGTTGGTATAACCGCCTGCATTCTGGTGTTCTGTCAGTGTTCCTTTCCTCCCTGGAGTTTCACCTGCACTTCATATGTAATGTAAACAAAGTCTGCATTTTTAAAGCCAATGTCAGATGATGTAAGATTAAAATGAATATACACCTTGAAGCAACAAGAAGGTACTTCTAGAAACAAGAGAAACACTCGGTTTCGCACCTCCATATCCACGGTTGCATTATTCCACTGGCTCCCAGTGCCAAAGCTGCGTATGTGTCAATAATTTTATAAGATAAAAGTGAGAGATTGAGGCCCTGGGGGGACTCCCGAGTGCATAGAGGTCTCCCTGAATGGAAATTTGGGGGAAGGTGGTACCGCCCCGGGCGATCTTTGGGCTATGTTGGGCGCTTTTCTTGGGCTGGGGGTCACCAGGTATTTTAAGGTGCCATTCTGTTGTAAGGTCACCATTTTGTCACAGGTGACACGGTGGCCGATAGGGAGGCGTAGAATTTTTTTTGCTGAGTACAGTAGAGTGGTGTTGGGAATATAGCAGTGTTAGGGAGGAAGTGTGTTCCCAGTTAGAGGCAAGGTAGGAGGGCACATAGATATTTTTTTTAAAACGAAATAACAAAATAACATGCAAGTCAACAATACCTGAAGTGTGTCGGCATCCACGGCAGTCCTGGAGTGCGGGGGTACCAGGTAAGGTAGGGTGTGCGTGGGAGGGGGCATGAGGGGAGTGGAGGTAGGGATTGGAGCAGGCGGGGAGCGTGCATGGGTTCACCGCCCCCGGGGATGACACGCTGAGGAGGGCTCTGCGTATCATGATGGAGCCAGACAGCAGGGAACGCGGCGCTCGGGCACGAGACCCGTGCGTTGCTATCAGAGGACCGAGAGGCGGGAGGGGCAAGGGATGGGGCAGTAAAGGGGCAGCAGACATTGGGGAAGTGAGGAGGGGGAGGGAGAATAGATCTGGACAGCCCAACAGGGCCTGGGCAACAAAAAGCTGGGGTTGTAGGTGAAAGGGTAATACAGACAGGCAGCGAGGGCCGGCAGGCGGCAGTGTGACAGGACGGGAAGGGGGAGGGCAACGGGGAACAGTGGGAGGGGGACATGGAGGAGGCATCTACAGGGGGAGGGTGGGGAGAGGGGGACCCCAATTTCTCAACAGTGGCCCACAATGTTGGTATGGAGTGACGATGAGGGGGTGGGGGGAATGACAGAGAGGGGGAGAAACCTCATTGAGGGTTAGAACGCCTGCGTAGGTTACCAGGAAAGGGGGTTGGGAGGTGCGGAGGTTCCGCGGGTGAGACCGCCGGGGAAGGTGGAGGAAGGCGGGAGGTAGTCAGCAGGGTGTATTAGGTAGGGGAGAGAATAGGCGAGTCGTTGGGGTGGTCAAGGTCAAGGACAAGGAAAGGGCAAGAAGTAGAAAGGGTTAACACCAGCACATCGGACCTATCTTGGCAGGAGGATGCAGGAGAGCAGAGGTGCGACCCAGGTGAGCCCAGCATGGTTCAGCGACCCTGGGGGGAAGAAAAGGTGGGGCCATCAGCGGCTGGCTGGATAGCATCACCATGGGAGGATGGCAGACAGACATTCCAGGCCAAGGATGCTCCTCAGAGACTGTGTGACGGTAGGGGTGTTGTGCCTACCGGCATCACGGTTTTGGGGGGGCAGCATTCTGGCACATCGGAGTGGCATAGAAGGCTGTTCGCCACCCCTAGATGGAAGCCACGAGAGGAGGAAGCAGGAAAGTGTGAAAACAGGCAGGAAAGGGCACAAGGGCAACTAACATCTGGTGAGTATGAAGGGGATGGGTTGGAGGCCTTCTGGTTGGAATATGACGAAGAAAGCGTGGAGGAGGGGGAAATTAGGGATGACATGGAGAAGGATGAACAAGACTGGTGGGAAGGAAAGACGTGGCTTCTAACGATGTAATTCAGTCATTCCAGGCATGCACAACAGGACGGTCATAGATGATTGGATTACCAAAAGAGGGAACCCAGCTGGTTAGGCGGAAAGCACAGGAGCAGCTGCTGTCCTTGGCACCAGGTAAGGGTATGCAAAAAAAGAAGAAGGACATGGTATCAGTTGCAATTGAAGCAAAATAAGGTGGAGGTGATGGGGAGGCCTGTTTGCAAAAAAGGTGTCTATGCAACAGATGTAGGGGTGGTGTGGTGATGGAGTAGGGCTTTACAGCGACAGACAAGAAGGCGAACGGTTCTGGTACTGAAATAGGGGGAGTCAAAAAATCTGACATGGATAAGGATGGTAAGGAGAGAAAGGAGAAGAAATTGCCCTACCTGGCACAGCAAAAACGCTGGGGGCACATCTGATCCTTGCTACAAAGGAGAAGATATGGAAGGGGGGATATGTAGAAATGCTTCTGTTATTGCACAGGGTGGTTAGATCAAAAGAAGGATCTAAGGAGGAAGAATATGAGTTGGCCAAGCGTCCAAAGGTTCCAATTACCATTGAGAATTGGATGGCCGCATTTTTTGATATTTGCGAGTGTATGCTGCGAGCGCTTCCCGGAGAGGTTGGTCACGCTGTTAAAATATATAGATATAATCCGCAAGGCGCATCTGAATTACGGGGGTTATGCCTGGGTGCAGTACGATGAGGAGTTCAGGGCCAGAATGGCGGCCGATCCAGATGTTCAGTGGGGGGAGATAGACGCGGACCTTTGGCAACATACAATGGGCCCGTCTAAGTTTAGGAAAACCATCTTTACAGCCAGCGGGATCCCCATTACTTACCGGCCCTTTTGAGAGCACCCTACCCAAGGTGGAGTAGGGGCAGCTGCTAAGGGACAATCAGCTTCAGCAGAGAGTGGGACAGCGAAAATCAGGGCTTATTGGGACTACAATAAAGGAATGTGCACTTGCAAATACTGTAAATTTAGACACAAGTGTTCAAAATGTGCAGGGAGGCATTCCCTCATCAACTGCTATGGGAACAACACCCCTTCAACATCTGGGCTGGGACAAGGGCAGACAAGTTTTGGGATGGCAAGGAACGCCGAGGGCTCGCAGGGGAGAAGGACCTGCGGGAAAAAGCTTGTACTCTGGTTAATATTGAGACATTGAATTTCTGAATTTTGACATATGACAAAAAAGAGGATGTGGACATGCTTACGGAGGATTCAAGCTAGGATACACATGACTTTGAGTACGCTGGTGGGCCGAGAACCTTAGATCGGTGAGAGGGAAGGAGGAGGTGGTAGGTTTAAAGCTGTAAAAGGAGGTGGCAGGAGGTCGCATGGCAAGGCCTTTTACTGACTGGCCACTGCAGAACCTTATTGTGTCACCTATTGGGGTAGTGCCCAAGAAAGAGACAGGACAGTACTGATTAATATATTATCTATCATGGCCAGAGGGGTCATCAGTGAATGACTTAATATCAGAAGAGCTGACAAAAGTATCCTACGTGTCAGTGGATATGGCCATTGACATGGAAAAGGTGATGGGGCCCCACGCCCTAATGGCAAAAACGGATATTAGGTTGGCTTTCAGACTGTTGCCCGTGCATCCACAGGATTTTGAGTTGTTGGGAATTCAATACCAGGGGCAGTGGTATGCGGACAAGGTGTTGCCAATGGGCTGCTCCATTTCTTGCTTGTTATTCGAATGCTTTAGCACATGCTTGCAATGGATTTTCACAACAAACACGGGGAATAGAGAGGTGACTCATTACTTGGACGATTTCTTCTTTGTTGTGCCAGCGGGTTGCAAAGGTCATGCAGCAATTCAAGTATATTATGGAGGGTCTGGGAGTGCCCCCGGCTCCCAAAAAGACAGTGGCCCAATACAGCCTTATCCTTTTTAGGAACTGAGTTGGACACCGAGGTTATAATGGCTCGACTACCCAAAGAGAAGAGGGTGGTCATGATACAAAAGGTACAGGACATGCTGGGCAGACGCAAGGTGACAGTGAGGGACATACAGGTACTGTTAGGACACCTTAACTTTGCTTGTAGGGTGGTGAGAGCAGGGAGGACATTTTATAGACGACTGGGCCTGGCTTTAGTGGGACAATCTGCCTCATCACCACATGCGTCTCAACGCAGGAGTGAAGGAGGACTTGAGAATGTTGTGCATATTCCTAGACATCTTTAATGGCATACCTTTTCAGTCATGGAAGGACTGTCAGTGGGATGTGCAAATATTTTCTGATGCAGCAGGAGCATCCAGCTTTGGTATATATTGGCAGGGCCGATGGTGCACGCAGGAATGGCCGGACGAATGGAAGAATGGGGAAAGGAGCATAGCATTACTAGAATTGTTTCCCCTAGTTGTGGCAGTCTGTTTATGGAGACACATGTTGGAGCACAGGAGAGTGTTGTTCAGGGTGGACAATCTGGCAGTTGTACAGCTAGTGAGCAGGCAGCCGTGAGGGACCCCCAAGTTTTACAGCTGTTACGGATGTTTGTGTTGGAGTGTCTACGACATGACATTTTATTTAGGGTGAGACATGTCCTGGGAATAAACAATGACACTGCAGATGCCTTGTCTCGTTCACAGTGGGAGAGGTTCCATGGTCTAGTCACTGAAGAGGACCTGGGCAGGACAGACATGCCAGAAGTGATGTGGAGCATAGGCAGCAGAGGGTGCAGCAGAGGGTGCTTCACTTGGTGGTGAACTCGTTGGTGCACTCTACGCAGCGGGGGTATGCAAGGGCATGGCAGGAGTTTTTGAGGTCTTGGGCACACAGAAGAGACACTGAAAGGGAGAGGTGGAAGATGTGGTTTAATTCATTATGGATCTGGTAAAGAGGGCAGTCCAGGATAACTATAGCGGGGAAGCTAGCGGGAATTGCTTTTATGGGAAAGATGTTGTGGGGTTATCTGCCATCAGCAGGGGAGCTGGGTCAGAGGATTCGTAAGGGTTGGGCCAAGGAAGGGGGTAAGAGGGAAAGGGCTAGGCAGCCAATGTCGTTGAAGCTGTTAAAAGTGGTGATTAGGATGTTACAAGTCATATGTGTGGACGAGAAGGAAGTACTGTTGTTTCGGACACTAATGTCTTCGGCGCGTTCCGAGTCTTAGAACTGTTGGAGTCAAAGCAGGGGGCAGGCATAACATGGAGCGAAGTGCAATTCAGTACTCATGGCATATCCATAAGGCTGCAGAGTTCCTAAACCAATCAGGTAGGGAGAGGTGTGGATATATTTATCATGAAATAACCTATGGCCACGATATGCCTCCACTCATTGGGAAAACAACTGTGGGTTCACAGTAAAGATCGGGTACGACGGGTATTCCAGCATGGCGATGGGAGGAAGGTCACCTCATATCAGCTGTTGGTGGTTATGAGAAAAGGTTTGACAATAGTGGTACGAGACGCATCACAGTTTGGAACTCACTCTTTCCGGATCAGGGTAGTGAGAGAGGCGGGGATGCAGGGATGGAACAAGGATGAGTTAATGGGGCTGGGTAGGTGGAAATCTGACAGCCTTAGCAGGTATGTGAGAAGTGGGGGATAGTGGGGGACCAGTGATTGCTCCTAATGATCTGTTTCTCCCTTTGCAGCTGTTGTGCCAGGTCCGGATTTGAGCTCCCTTTCTATATGGGTCGTGGGCCATTCATTCATAAAGTGGACGCATTGTCAAGCGAAGAGAACAAGCATTGGGGAAAACCTGGCTTTGGACGGGGATCGGTACAATGTGTGATGGGACGGTAAAGTGGGGATGAAGTGGCAAGAATTATTTGGGCACTTACAGAGGTTAAAAGCCAGAGGCACTTGTCCAGACATTTTGTTAATACATGTTGGGGAAAACGACTTAGAGGTAAAAACAGGGTTGGATGTCATGAAGGACATGAAGAGAGATTTGAAGGAGATCATACAACAGTGGAGAGAGTGCTATGTGATTTGGACAGCCTTTCTTCGGCGTCGGTGCTGGAGAGGGGCAAAAAAGCCTGGGGCAATTGAGCGTGTGAGACGTAAGATCAATAAAGAGATGAAGGGGTTTTGTACGGAAAGGAGTCACAACAGCGACCTTAGGTTTGAAGATGTAGAATTTTTCAGGGGGGATGGTGTGCAATTGCCCCTTATGGGCTTTGTGCTGTACCTGCTGCACATAAGAGACACTGAAGGAGCTTCTGCGGGAGTGGTGAGGAATGGGGGGACAGTTGTGGGGGACAGAAAAAGTCAGATGGCTTGCCCTTTTCTGGTGGCAGAGGCAGAGAGAGTTCACATGCCAACAAATAGGTACAGATAGCGAACCTGGCAGGACACTATGAGAACTGAAGGGGGTGGACAGACAGGAAGGAAACTTGATATTAGAAGTTATGCTAGTTGCAAGTTCAACTGTTAGGTTGTATCAGGAGCCGGTAAAGGAGACAAAATGGGTTTGACAGGAAGAACAGTAATAAAGAATTAATGTAGTAAAAGATGGCAAGGTTAAGATTAAAGGGAGGGAGGAGGGCAGTGTAGGGGTGGGTGGAGAGTTTTGGTTAGGTGAACTGGCTGTATAGTGAGATTTTAGTTTTGTGAGGCAAAGGCCAAGGTTTTGAATTGTAAGTGCACCTGTCTCCAGAAAAGCAACTTTTTCACACACAACAAAGCGTGTCCTGGTGTTGTCCCCACTAAAATAATAATAATAATAATAATAAAAATAATTAGAGGGGGAATGTATTTCCTCCTTGCATTTCTATCGGGCCAAAAACTATTCCAAACAGGAGACAGCCAAAATGAAGCTAACTTGGCTTCAAAAATCGGGTGTCTCCTGTCTGACTCTGGTCTATTGGCCTCTGCTGTAATCGTCTAACCTCTGGGTCGAGCCACATTTGTTTACCAAACAAAGAGCACCAGGACGATACGACCCTAGCCTTGACCTCTGTGTCGCTTACAAGTGCATTTACTGTATGCTGACACCTTTGCCATAAAATTGCCTCGATCATATATATAGACTGTTGATTTAGAACCCAGTTGCGCACTGTGAAGAACTCCGATGCTGGCTATATTATCATGACTTTTATGAGTCAGCCACCTAGGGGTCGAACTTGCTTTCACAGCGAGAACTGTTTCAATTTTGGACGCGAGGCGTCTATTTACTGCCATGGACAATATTCATACTGGAGGTTGTTTTCTGTGAGAGTACAGGGAGTGGACGCGGTAAGCTTAACTCTGAAGGTCACGTGACGCGGGATTCGCCTACCGACTTCTCACACTTGCTTTCGCCGGCTCCGCAGTAGTTCGCAAGGAACGCAGCTCGGCGGCACACAGGAGCCATGGAGCGCCAGGAGCTCTTCGCCCTCATTGGGGTCCTGCTCTGTTTGTTCTTCCTCGTCAGATGCCTCGGCTTCCTCAAGTACTTGTTTCCGCGTGCGTGGGGAGCGCTGCCCCCATCATTTTTTAAATCAATGGGAGAGTGGGCAGGTAACCCAGGCTTTCCTCATTTTATCCGTTTTATTTTCTTTGCGGTTTTGTACTGTGATTTACGTGATTCATTTAACTTACTAGAAGAAATACAGATGTAGTGTCAAGACCACACTTTCAAAATGCATGTGTTACACATATATTTTAGTTTATAGCTGTTAAGGCTGCGCTTTGCAACAACGGTTCATTGCACATGACAACGTATGTAGAAGAAAGTCGGATGAGTGATATGCACATTTACATTTGTACACAGGAGATAACAGTAGGGTATTAGAAACAAAAGTACATTTGTGGCTCTTATCAAATAGAAAGTATGGGGGGGGGGTACAGCTACCTATATACACAAAGTTTAGAAACATATAAGAGGGGGCCATGTCGAATAAACATACAGGTAATTTAATTTCAGCTATTTTATATTTGGTGTGGAGGAGCATTCAGGAGGGAAACTACATTTACTGCATCTAGAGCTAAAGTAACCGTGAGTCTACCCTCTAAATCGTGATATGCATGCAATGCTGTAATTGGAAACATTCATTGCAGGAATCTATAAATCAGGGATTAAGGTGAGGCAGAGTAAATTGATGGAGTCACGAGGGGTGGAGCTTGAAAAGCAGAGTTTGACAGTCAACTTATACATTTATTTTTAAAAAACAACAGCTGCAAAGAAATTGGCAACCAGGTCATAGTACTTCTGTTCTAGCTCACTTAAGGTGCCACAGAGAGGATGCATTTTAAAATATCTAAAAGGGTTAAATTACCTGCTGCTAAGATCTTTGTGAGCCCATCAATTTTGAGGAGATCATAAAGCAGTAAGACAGCTCTAGTGGATAATGTATTACTGGGAAAGTTCTGAGGTTTGCCCAGTCTCAGTTTTGACTGTAACATAGTGGGATAATGTACCTGCTGCAAAGCACATTGTGTTAATTGTACATCACCGAGTTTGTATTTTATGTAGATAGGTAAGTTGATTATGTATTTGACACTGTGGTTGTTTTGTTAATTTCATTTCATAAGTTGCAATCCTTCTAATATAGCACAGTGAACTGTTTACCAGCAACAAGGAGCTGCATGCACACTGTTAGTCATGGGTTTAGATCCTTATTGTTGTTAAGATTGCAAAGAAGTGTTCCTTTGGGATGTAATAAAATATTGTTAGTAAAGACAACCATAATCATTGCATTATGTTTTATATCGTAACATTCCGCTCCTGTCAGCCATTCACTCTTAAAATACAATGGGTACCCCTGTGGGTGACAGAGGAACCCTACTCCATATAACCGTGATTGTCTTATATAACATTTCCTGTACATTGATTTGCACATATGTATGATTAATTGTGTATCTTTGTGTGATATAAAGCACTCTGACCCCTATACTGCCGTGTGTAATACTGTAAAAGAATTCAATAAAAATTAATAGGTGCCATTTAAATCATTATGTGTATATTTGCTCATAAACAGAGACAAATCTTACGTTCTTACAGTGCATGCACGTCTTTTACAAAGGGAGTTGAACTAAGTTAAAAATCTGCCCCCTGGTCATGGTTTCTCTAAATATTTGTGAGATCATAACCTGTGTGCCCTTATTTCCTTCCATCGCATTGGCTGCTAGGTTTTAGACTTCAGATGGCTTCCAATCAGGATGATACTTAAACAAAAGAAGGGCAGATGGCCATTTAAATCAGGCTTTTGTTTTGGGACAGAATGGAAGTGAAGATAGGAAAGCCTCCTTGCTTCCTGCAAGTTGCTGCAGGCAACATGCATCTGCTACTGAATTATGTCGGAAAATGAAACCAGGAGAAATTAAGAATGTTTCCCTGGGTCAGGAATAGTTAGGTGCTGGAATCAGGATCTCGTGGGATACCACCACTCCCCAGCATTGCATGTGTGACATAAGACACTAAGGGGGTCATTCTGACCCCGGCGGTCATGGACCGCCGGGGCCAGGGTTGGAGGGAGCACCGCCAACAGGCTGGCGGTGCTCCACAGGGTATTCTGACCGCGGCGGTTCAGCCGCGGCCAGAAAGGGAAAACCGGCGGTCTCCCGCCGGTTTTCCGCTGCCCTGGGAATCCCCCAAGCTGCGCCGCCATGGGGGATTCTGACACCCCATACCGCCATCCTGTTCCTGGCGGTTCGCCCGCCAGGAACAGGATGGCGGTATGGGGTGTCGTGGGGCCCCTGGGGGCCCCTGCAGTGCCCATGCCAATGGCATGGGCACTGCAGGGGCCCCCGTAAGAGGGCCCCACTTTGTATTTCAGTGTCTGCCTTGCAGACACTGAAATACGCGACGGGTGCCACTGCACCCGTCGCACCTTCCCACTCCGCCGGCTCAATTCTGAGCCGCCGTCCACGAGGGAAGGATGATTTGCACTGGGCTGGCGGGCGGCCTTTTGGCGGTCGCCCGCCAGCCCAGTGCAAATCCCAAAATACCCTCAGCGGTCTTTCGACCGCGGAGCGGTATTTTGGAGGGGGGAACTCTGGCTGACGGCCTCCGCCGCCCGCCGCCCGCCAGGGTGAGAATCACCCCCTAATTGTTTAGCGCCGCATTTGCGCCGCTTTTTGAAGCAAAACGGCGCAAACTAACAAAATACAATTGTGTTTTGTAAGTTTGCGCCGATTTTGCGTCAAAAACGACGTAAATTCGGCGCTAAAAAAGTATAAATATGGGCCTATGTGGTGCCGGTACCAACATCATGATTGTCATTTAGACATTAAAATATGAAACTAAAAAGATGTAAAAGTTTTGGTCAGCAGCATACAGCAGTAAAGTATGCAAATATATATCATGAACAAACTATGTTTCTCACCATGTCAGTATGGAGTTGAATTTGAGGATCTGGAATAAAGGAACGTTTTGTACAGGTTTCACGGGTATTCAAGGTTCTAAGGGCATTTCAAAGAGAAGAAGGCACTTTGTGAGTAGACATCTGTTTGAGAAGAGGTGCAGGTTTTTGTCTCGTTGTCCTGTTTTTACCAGACAGTTTTAGTTTGTGTGCAACATAAAGGCAGGAACTTAAATCGCAGCCTTGCAATTGAGACATGCATTCCTACAGGGGCAAATGACACGATTTTCAATAGATAGTCAATTTGTTAGTTAACATACTTACTGCTTTTTTTCCTTTTCCCAAACAGCTGACTTCCAACTGCTAAGCAACATCTGAGAGGCAGCACTTTATCATGGCTGTTCTGAAACCATGCAATTGTTCGTTGCATAATTCAGTAACCAGTAAAGTTGGTTAGTGGCCGAAAATATCTGACTTAAGCTACATTCCTTGCATTTGTATACAAAACGTTTTGGCATAGCGAGTTAAACCACTTATTTATGCACGCCACAGATGGGAGAGTCCTACCTCCAACTCCTAGCAGTTGCTGTGATAGTTTTTTTTATATACAAGTATTTACACTTCAAGAGCAGTTTTTCTTTTCTTCTGGTGGAATGTATATTTTGTAAGTGCTTGGAAGAACAGCTGAGCTGTGTGATCTACAACGAACTGTTGGTCTGATGCTCTGGTGTGTTGCCACAGTGCATCCGTTTCACCGGGCTTCTTTGCTGGCCCTCAGTGGCAGGCACAGAATGGGGTTTACAGCATTAGCATTTATGTAATCCTTTGATCCGTTTCTCTTCTGTATTTATTGTCATTCGCTGCCTGTAGCAGAGCTGAGCGATTTGTGCATAGTTAAATGAAAGAAAGAACATTGTTTACAAATGCATGTTTTTCCAAATAGATTTAAAAGACTTGCCTTTGTTGTGGTGGCCCGTCTAATGAAATGTTTGGAATACCGTGTTGTTGGGGGTATTCTCAGAGAGAATGGCCACAAAGTAGGGATGAGTAGAGGAATTCATTCTGGAGATTGTGGCTGCACTAAACCACTCTGCTGGGGGATTGCCCCAGCAATAATCATTGATAAGGGTAAACTAAACCTAACGATTTCCGAGTTAGGATGCAAAGAGAATGGATGACTAAGGTAAGTGGCTTGAGACCATGATCTCTTTGAGTTAAGGAATTTAGGGTCACATGTTTGGTCGCAAATGGCCTGATTTGCAGAATTGAGCCGTTTGCAATAAAAAACCCTATTTTGTGATTTAGTAACCTATTACCGAATTGCAAAATAGGTTTGCGACTTCCTATTAGGAATGGGCGTGTCAAGGGTGTCCCTTCCTGATTGCAACTCGCAAGGGAATGTATGATTGTATTGTTACTGGGAATGTGGTCGCAAAACAATTGCAGTTATCACCAATTTCAAATTGGTGGTAACCCATTCGCAAACGGTAAGGGGGTCCCCAAGTGATTGGGGTCCCCAACATTTTTTCAGAGCAGGCAGTGGTCCACTGCCTCCTCTGAAAAAATGAAAAGGGAACTTTTCATTGTTTTCTTGTAATGCATCCCATTGTCCTTTGAGGAAAATGGGCTGCATTTAAAAACTGTTTTATTTAAAAAGCAGTTATAGACATAAAGGTCTGCTGACCCCAGCAGGCCACCAATCCTGTGAGTGTGGCCATTCCTAAAAGGGTCGCAAACTGCAACCTGCCTCATGAATATTAATGAGACAGGTTCCTTGAGACCCATTTACGAATCACAGTATCTGAAACACTTTTGTACACCAGGTTTTGCGACTTGCAAATTGCGAGTTGCTAAAGCTTGCAATTTGCGAGTTACAAAACCTGATATTAGTACATGTGGCCCTTGGCCTTTAGCCTCTTTTACCACTTCCTTACTTCAAGGAGATAACAACATGTTAAACGCTAATACTATGCAGAGTATATTCATAAGCACTGTTGTTTTTGTCTCCTAGCTGTACACATATTATTAGTGTGGGTAGAGATGCAACAGGGTAAAAACAAAACAATAAAAAATCCACTTGTTTCAATGACACTCAAAAACAAGCATTTGCAATGCAACAGGTCTCGCATTTCTCCGAGTTAGAGCTATTAGCAGTTGTAAACTCCCAACCGGACTTTTCTTGCTACATTAAACCTATCAGCAAAAGTGCAATTATCTACGTAACAGGCAAAAGTGCAATTAACTATGTAACAGGGTCGATGTCATGCAAAGCGCTCGACTTCTGCCAATCGAGATCGCGCTGTGAAAAATGATAAAAAGTAGTCCACAAACCGGACTGAAAACAGCGAGCCTCGCATGTTTTCAGTACTTGGTCGCTGCACTCGAGGAGGGCTAACCACCGGAAAAGGCATGACGTATGCATGCCTTCCACTAATGAAAGCAAGTAGATTTTGAAAGGCAAGCCCACAAACCAATGAAAGACACTGACGTGACATGGACGGGGCTCCGAGCCCTTTTCTAACTACTAATGTGTCTCGCAAGCGACCCTAAAAATGGTATTCCATGTGGGTTGGGGCATTGGGCCTCCGGCAGTGAGCGCATGTCCGACTTCCCAAGGGGAGCCTGTGCAGGTGCGATTAAGAGCAACAGGCTCCTGGCGGTGGGCTTGGTGAGCAGAAGAGAGCTGAAACTGCAGCTTTTCCTGCCTATGGTCATACCACCCTGACTGCGCACGATTTTGGAAACTAAGCAGGGTCGGGCCTGGTTAGTATTTGGATGGGAGACCACCTGGGAATACCAGGTGCTGTATGCATTTTGCCTCTCGCAGACACTAGGTGCAGCACATCTTAGCTCAATTACACAGCTTCCTCGCTAATTTCATTTTCCACTTTTTATTTCCTGCACTCTTTTTTTTCCTGTCTTAAAAAAAGAAACAAAAAAGAACAGCAATAACACTAAAATACACATCTTCCAAAGGAAAACTTACAATTATTCTGCACTTTACACTCGGCCCAAGCTGAAGAAAACATTTGCTCCACGACGGGCAAAGGCCACGACAGGCGAAGGGATCCCTAGCTAAGGCTTTGCTTTCTTGCGGTAAGTATATGTGTGAGGTCTTAAGACCATATCTCACTTCATGTGATGTCATTTCCTGTCAGGTCATGGGTTGTGATGCCACTACCTGTAATTCCAGGTGTGATTTCACACTCCGTGGTGTCATGTGCCGTGATGTCACTTGCATAATGTCTAACTTGGTCAGTCCCCCCACTTATTTTCTTTAAGACTTGTGCCATGAATAAGCCTTAGCCCCCAAGAAATAGTGCTTGAGGCCACTATTGGCAACCAAATGGAAAAAATCAGCACAGCGTGTCGGAAATGTGATAAAAGGACGATGATGTATTCGGTGTGGAAGAATGAAATGAGTTGCAGACACTAGTGTAACAGAGTCCAAAAGCAGAGCATTCCAGAAACAGGGAATAAAAAGAGGAAAGGTGCGTACAATTTGAGTTGTTGTAAAAGCATTCCAAAGCATTTTCCAGCATTTCATGGCACTGTAACAGGTGTCATTAACTCAACGATCCATTTATTGACCACAAAAAGAATGGGTGAGCAGGGCGTGTGCAGAATAAAACCTGTTCAACATAGGAAAACATCCCAGCAGAGAGCACATTACTCACTGTTGCGTCCTAAGCATTAAACTACAGACCTCTGTCTCTTTCAGTTTCACTTGTATTGTAAGAAGGGGCATTATTTGCATGTTGATTTGAGAAAGGATTCCATGATGAAAGATCTGATTTTTCCAACAACTCGTAAATACTTTCTGTGGGACCCTGGTTTGACTAAAGTAAAGAAAAGACTGGCCACCCTCTGCCTGTAAGGCATGGCGAATATGTTGCAGATGGCACTTACAGAGTGACAGAGCCTCTCCATTAAGTGAAAAAAGAGCAAGAAGAGGTAAGTCATTGGCTTGCCTTCCCATTTATTTCTGGATTTGTTAAGGTAGTGTAGAAGAGATATTTCTCCTGGCCAGAATGAATGGAGGTGTCGCCACTCAGTGGGATAACGAATAGAGAACTCCTGCATAGCAGCAACTAATCATCCTTGGGAGGGGAGAATGAACACTGCTGTTCAGAAGCAGCGTCTCCCCTGGTGATTCCTCCTTGTCCTGCCCTAAGGAGGGGTCCAAGGAGGCGCAGCACATGCTGTGTCAGGTCAGGGTTGTCTCTTGTAATTGAGTGTGTGAGAGGGGCCGTCTGATAGTTGTGCTGGGTTCGGGAGTTGCTGCTGCAGCGTGTGAAGATGAGAGAATCGGACATACCCCAGAGCATTTTAAATAGAGGAGTTAACAAGCATTTTCAATGCAACGGGTCACGCATTTGCTCAAGTTAGAGCTATTACCGTTGTAAACTCCTAACTGGACTTTTCTTGCCACACAAATGAAAAGAAAAAAAAACACGCAGCGCGATTGCGCTGTGTTTTTTTTTCTTCATTTGTGTGGCAAGAAAATTCCGGTTAGGAGTTTACAAAGCTGGGGGTGGGGTAGGGGGAATGCAATGCTCTTGTGTTTGCTCGAGTTAGAGCTCCTAGCGTTGTAAATTAGTAGTGGACCTTTCTTGCCACAAAGACTGAAAATAAAGAGAGCGAGGGTGAGCTGGCCTTAGAAAAGTCCCCCTCTACTGTTGGTTTATGTTTACAGAGGGAGCTGGTGGGGAGGAGGGACTGAACAAGCACCCACACTGTTATGGTGAAACAGACAACTGCCAAAAAAAAGTCCCTTACAGAAGAGATAAACAGGACATAGCACAATTACACAGTACTTTGTGCTGCTCCCAAAGTGAAAAAAGGCAGGACAAAGAGGCAGAACTGACCACGCAAGCAAAGATTTTTGAAGGACACTGCAACTAACGAATCAAAACGCTGGAACTCACTCTATTGTATTCTTTAGTATACAGCAGGCCGAACGCTAACGCTCGACCTAAAAAGAACATCAACCATTTTAATTCAGTGTATGATGTACAGAAATGTATGCATTAAGGTGATAAGTATCATCAGTGATGTAATTGGTGTTCTCACTTCTGATGTCTTGTGTGTGACAAAAAGTCGTGCATGGTATAACCAGAAGTTATGGTTGAGTAGCTTACCGTAAAGGGCAAATGCCAGTTTTTTCTTAAGGTGATGCACTGCAATCATAACACCACTATAACAGCAGCTTTTTAATGAAACTTATGAGCTTGTTGTAGGCATACATTAATTTTGGTGGGGGGAAATTAAAATAATTTACAGTTACATTTTTATTTTTGCTTATGATATACTTTAATACATTGGCCCTCATTATGACTTCAGCGGTCTTTTCCTAAGACCGCCGAAGCCAAGCGCACCAGAAGACTGCCAGCGCTGACAGTCTTCCAACCACCATATTACGAGTACCGAAGCACTTTTGCCACAATTTGGGCGAAAATCCTCCAGTAGCCGTGCCGGCGGTCAGAGGTGGTTCCACCACCGGCCCCGCCTGAAGGACTCCGCCAGCCGTACTACAACCTGTAATACAGCCTGGCGGTGTCCTGATGGCATGGCTCTGCCAGCGATGGGAGCGCCGGGTCTCATCCCCTCAAGGAGGTGCACCTCGTGGGACATGGTAAGTGTCCTCCGCACAGGGAGGGGTATCTGAATGGATGTGTGTGAGTGTGTGTATGCGTGTCATAAATAGGGGGAGAGGGAGTGTTTGTGCGTGCAAGCGTGTGTGTAAAAGCGGTGATGGCGATGCTTGTGTGGGTGAATGTGAATGCTGGGGCGGGGTGTGTGTGTGCATGCATGTATGCTAGTGGGGGTTTTGTGTGTATGTATGTTGAGTAAAGGAGGGGGTGGGGGATGGAGTGTGTATGCGTGTCAGTGTGGGTGAATGTAGTGAGTGCGTGTGTGAGTGGGGGTGTTGTACTTGTGTGCGTGTATGCGTGTATGGATTTAGGAGGTGTGTGTGTGCGCATGAGTGTAAGGGTGTTGTGAGTGTGAGTGAGTGAGTGTCAGGGTGTGCATGTCTATGTTTTTGTGTGGGTGCATGTGTGTCTGCCGGGGGGTAAGTACGGGGATCGGAGGTGGGGAGTAAGTAGGTGTATGCGGGGGCTCACTACTGGGAGCGGGGTGTGAGGGGGTTACTGGGGAGGTCAGGGCGGTGGGGTGGGAATGTTGTAAGGGAAGGGGGCTGGGGGCACTTGGGTAGATGAGGGTGGGGAGTCATCTACCGGTGACCGGAATGCAAATCCCTGTCGCTGGTAGCCTTTCCGCGAGGGATTTCGTGGCGTTGCTACCGCCATGAAATCCCTGGCGGAAAGGGGAATCATGATACCACTGGCGGTATTGGGTGGACTGCCCGGTCGAAGATGCTTATCTTCGGCCCGCCGATCCGACCGCCTTGTCGGTAAGCACGGAAAAGTGGCGGTTTGGCACAGGCCAAACCACCTCACTCGTAATTTGGCGGTCCACACCACCGGCCCATCTCATAATGAGGCCCATAGTCAGAGGAAGATCTCGTTCAGCAGGACGCTTTGTTGTATACAGCATACACTAAGCTTATCTGCCTCATAATTGTTTGTCTGGAACTGACAGTGTTTACCCACGCTACGAGGACTGAACCGGTCCTCACAGTGTGGGCTGTCATGCCCCCCCCCCACACACACACACACACCTACATGCACACACGCACACACACACATAACACACACAGATTCAGACTATATCCTATAACTACAATGCAGAACGGGCTCTGTGCACTGGCCTTGTGCAGTGTACTTTGAACAAATTATTTTGCCTTTGGCCATGGCAGAAGCCAGGAAGCATGGTGGTGGACCCATTGCACACAACCTTTAGTTGTGTTCAGTGGACCTGGGTCACAGTTTGTCGTCAAAATCTGCACTCAGTAGGGGTACCAGAGCCTATTATTCTTGCTGTCATGTATGCACATCATCCTTTGGAAGGACAGACTGTGGGCTCTGGGCACAGGTCTTGTGCATCAGGCTCAAGGCACAGAGCTTAGCCTTCAGCAATACATGCTAACAGAAGTCATGGCAACAGAGCCCTTTGTCCTTGGAGCTCAGGCAGTATGATCTGGACACAGACATTGTCAGTCGGGCTCTGGGAAACAAGTTGTGTCCTTCAGTCATGGTCTATATCACTCATTGCACTGTTCCTCACTTATTTGGGTAGTTGAGACAGGTGACAGTTCCTCCAGTGCAGTTAAGTGGATCCCAGGGCAACTGCCAAGGTTTTCCAACATTTTTCAGGCCAATGAAGACAAGGCGGCTGACAGCTTCCTTAATATCCTTTTTGCGGTTGTGAAGAGGGCTCCATGCTAGCTGTCAGCCTGTAGCAGGCTGCCTTCTCCTTCTGAAAAATTAGAGCGAAGGAAGGCTGGGACACTTGGTAGCACCCCGGGCACCCAGTTATCTGTTGATTACAAAACACCAGAACAGCTGTGAGCTTTCTCAATACACTTGATTCCCAGATGACGGTTGCTGTAGCAGCATTGTCTGGGTTTAGTTTATATTGCACAATGCACTAGGGGCAAAAAAGAAAATGATACTGACATTCCCTGCACATTGGTGACATTTCCTTTTTGTTTTTCAGAGACAAACAACACCGCCTCAGTCCAAATTGTGACACTACATTCTTGAGGTAGCCTCCTGAGGTACATGTAATATTCTATGTGAGGCATTGAACAATTAATACAATATTTTAGAAATGTCCTTGAGTTTGAGTTTCTGTATTTTGTAAAGTGCAACAAATGCCCATAGGCATCTCAGGACTGCCATATGTATACAATCAGTGAAACTGCCTTAGTTTAAGCTGCATGGGATGGGTAAAAAGACAAGTTTTTAGATGTTTATTAATATATAGTAAGTTGGTTCCAAAGGCAAGAGGCATGATAAGAGAAACGTTTGCCACCCCAAAAGACTTCTGGGAACCCTTAACTTCCTAGCTGTTGATGAAGGGGTGTGCCCAGTGATCTAATTTTTAAGTGAGGCAATGTCTGGCAAAAAGAGGAGTTTGTGAGCAATACAAAGGAATTTAAAAGCTCCTCTTTTATTTCTATGAAGCCAGTGAAGTTCATCTCCAGCCTTTGAAACTTGTTTGAATTTCCTTAAGTTGTTAAGGAGTCAAACAGTAGTGTTGTGAAGTCTCTGCAACTTTTTTAAGATCACAGACTGTGCCCCAACATATAGAGCATTAGAATAATCTAATTGTGAGTCAACAAGAGACTACAGTTTTCCATAGATCGTAGGGTAGAAAAGGAAAGATTTTCTTCAAAGTTCTGAGAATGAAGTCTCAGGAGGGTGTTAACTGGTTAGTCTAGTCAATAAAGGAAACATTGGGATCAGAGATGATACCCAGGTTTCTCACCTCAGTCATTGGCGTAGGAGGACATCTGCGAGACTGAGGCCACCAAGAGGAACTCCATATGAATGAGTCTAGTCCAAATAGGACCACCTCTGTCTTCTCAGAATTTAGAGTTAGGCAATGGAAGCTCATCCAGTTGACTATTGCGGACATACAGTTCTTGAAACATAAGGCTACCTCATCGATGTTATTAGTGATGAGTACCACAATTTGGGTATCATCAGGGTAAGAGACTGTAGTGAAACCAAACTCCCTTATCAGTTTCAAGAAGAGAGTTTTATATATATATATATATATATATATATATATATATATATATATATATATATATATATATATTAAATAGGTTAGGGCTCAGGGAGGACCCTTGCTGGACACCACAATGAAGTGAAAAGGCTTGGACATAAAGTCTCCCATAAAGACTGATTGTTCCCTTTCATCGAGAAAGGAGCATAGCAGATGAAGAGCAGAGTCTCGTAGGCCTATATCTGCCAATCAGTGCTTAAGGACAGAATGACTCATCATGTCAAAGGCAGAGGATAGGTCTGATAGGACCACTGCCACCTTCCCACCTTTATCCAGGATGTCTCTCACCTCCTCTGTCACTGCTCTCAGGGCTGTTTCAGTACTGTCGGATTTCCTGAAGCGAAATTGAGCAGCATCCAAAATGTTGCTCCAGTCAAGATATTCTGAGAGAGAAATTTTGAGATGTCTTTTCAGTACTTCTGCTAGTATTGGAAGGCGGGAGATCGGCCAATAGTTTTTGTCTTCACGGGGATACAGGGTTGCTTTTTTCAATAAAGAAAGAATGGAAGCCTTTTTCCATTCCAAGAGGAAAGTGCCATTTTTAAGATGTTAATAAATCGTGAAGCCACAGGGGAGGCAATAAAGCCATCTATTTTATGTAGCACCTTAGCCGGGCATGGGTTGATTGGAGAACCAGATTTGGTGAAACGTATGAGCTCGACAACTCAATCTACTGAAAGAAGAGGAAACTCACTGAGGGTTGGATGGTCGAGGTCTACGTCATCAGCCATTACATAAGGGGAGTCCGTCCTGGAAATGCTATTGAAATCTTTGTAAAATGCTTTGACTTTATGTTTTAAGAAATCTGCAAGGCTTTCACATCACTGTTGAGTCTAAGGTGCCATTTGAAATGCCAGAGGGGTGGACAGCATCTGGACTGTTTGAAATAGTTCTCTAGGTGAATTTGTAGTGGAATGACATTTTTCAGTAAAGTAAGTGTTTTTTTCAGTTTTAGTCAACTTTTCTTACACCTGGATGAGCAATTCCTATTTCTATTTTCTTTCCAAAGAGTAATTGGTTCTCCAGGACTTTTTCTGCCGTCTACATCTCCTTTTCATGTCTCTAAGCTTGGCGGAAAACCAAGGGGCCATGGTCAAGAGTCTATAGTTTTTTAATCCTTTTCAATGGGACCACTTTATTGACTGCTTTGTTCATCCAATGAACATAGCTGGAAACCAATACGTTTATATCCTTAGAGAAGGAAGACTGAGAGGTCTTGACTATCCCTGTCAGCTCTCGGCTATTTATTTTCCCCCAGTACCTAACCCATTTGGCTTGTGATGATGTAGGTGTTAAGGGTTTTCTAACTTTAGTTTGGAAGCAGAAGCACCATGTGATCAGACCAAACGACTACACCGATGTCTTCCAGCTTAAGACTTAGATAGTTAGAAAAAATACCATCCAGTGTATGACCTGCAATATGCGTTGGAGCATTCAACAGTTGTTTAAGGCCAGAGCTCATGAGTTTGTCACGAAGTGCTGCGGGTGTCACTACTGCCTAGATCTTCAAGTTGGAAGTTAAAATCCCCCACTACCATGATATTTCCAGAGTGCACACTACCTTTTAAAAAGTCAGAGAGGGATTCTAGGAACCTAATTCTGGGACTAGGGGTGGGGGCTTTGCAATAAAAAGATATGACTTCAGAATCTGCAATGACTACTGATTTTAAAAAGATATTTAGATGTTCTTTATAGATAATTGCTAGCCCTCCCCCTGCTTACCTTCTCTGTCCAATCTGCTTATTATGTGTCCGGAGGGAAGAGACTCAACCAAGTCGGGGCTGAAGACTTATCTGCCCAGGTTTCAGTTAAAAAGGCAATGTCAAGGCCCACTGAATCCAAGTAATCGCAAATCTCACATTTATGCTTAATCATAGACCGGGTCTTAGCACTGTCCATGAAATAAACTGAAGCAGATTCAAGTTGCCATAGAAACTAGCATGATTCGCAGATGTAGCTATCCAATAAAAAGATAAAGTAAAAGTGACTACAGCATAAAAGCTTACCTCCAGTTTTTAGTGAAAATCACGTTTCCTTTACCTCTGTCCACAGTAGAGGGGCCAGCAGCAGGAATAAGATGGCCTAAGAGGACTCACCATGCACCAGAAGCAGTGAGGGTGGGCACCAGTTAGAGGCACAGCTACAAACAAAAAGGACCAAGATGCTGATGGGGCTGAGTAGAAACAGACCCCCTAATATCTAGAGTGTCAACCTGAGCAGACCCACCTTTTGTGGGAGCACAAGACCAGCCCAACATGGCAGGCAGGAGGGGTCCAGTATGGCCTGGACAGCCAGGTAGACAGTGGCCACCAACATGAGAACCATTCAGCCCACCCTTCCCCAACCCTCTCATAAAGAGGGTGGCCCATGGAGAGGGAGTAGAACACGCCATTAACCCCCAGTAAAAGAGATCACACCAGCAGAGACAGGTACTCTAGGAACTCTCGTGATAGATCCCAAACATCCACAGTGGTAGGCAGGATTGTAAAAAAATGGAAAGACCCCATAGGTTGATCTCAACTTGAGACATGGGCATAGAAGGAAATGGAGGGCAGTAGAGGAAGGGCCAACAGGGCCAAAGGCAAACCAGGAGCACCACCAGCTCAAACAACACATGGAAGCGAAGAGGAATATTCTTGAGAATAGCAGACATCACTTGTATCATTATATCTGACATTTGCATGTGGGACTAGAAGTAATGTTCTTTATTGTTTCAGTTTCCTAAAAACCATATGCATCTACATAACACACATTTCAAAACGATTAATGAAAACCTCACCAGATTTAAACACCATAAAATGAATTTCAGCTTAGTCTGTATTTTTCCCTTTTTAATTCATCATAGGTTCAACTTTCTACCTCATAATTGTTATGCTGTTATCTGACCCCACATGTTTTGGGGTGGTACCTCTAAAACACAATACCATTGCCTTCAATATTGTTCTCATACCTTTCTTTTTAAAATTGTGTTTTGAGAACATTTCGCGGATATTCAATAACATGAGATAATATCAAATAACATGGGGATAATATGTTGCAAAGTTTTGTTCCCCGAATTACAGAGTCTGCACACAACAATGGCTTTTGGGGGGGTTTCTCCATTGTCCATCACATTGATTAAAATGTAGCAAAAACTGTCTAAAACATAACATTGCTATTTTAACCTTTGTGCTCATACTAAAACCTAAATATGATTACTGTTGTGCCATTTATGACTCCAGGGTGTATTTCATACTTTTATATTTTGTTGTCCTCTCATTTCTAACAGGCGACTTAAGTTTCTGAATGTCTGTCTTAACAGTAACCTCTGTGTAACTTTAATCATTTTGTACATCTCATTTGTAGTAGATAGGTTGTATTTGGCCAGAATATCCTTACGGTACTTTTCCACGGGAGGTGCTTCACTGTTCGGATTTGACAGCCCTTTACAACTATAAAATATGGCAGTAATAATTGCAACAAATAAACTTCAAAGGAGTGATATCATTTGACCTTTGATTCTGGTGACATCATAGAAAATATCCTGAATATAACTTCACAGGAAAACATCATTATCAGATGTATCAGTTTTGATTGTGACATTAAGTAAATTTGGCATAAATACAAGGAAGATAAATTAAACACAACCTACTTGCAATCTTACTAAAGTAGATAATAATATCAAGGTTATCTGTTGCTGTTTTGAATTTGTATGACCTTCCATTTTATTGAATGACTGCGATCACCATTCTTTTTAAAATTAACATTCCTGTCCCATCTCAATGAAAGAAAACAGTCACATGCTAAAAATATAATAATCCCTAAATTCCTCAGATGGAGGAATAATTCCTACAGTATAACCAGAAAGATAACATAGAAATTCCCTATTTAATGGAATATGCAGCAGATACTGGGCCAAAATGTAAAGAGGCTTATTTACAAAAGCATTTATAAGTATGTGAAGTAGTACTACAGGAGTACTCTTGTGTAAAAGGTAAATGCCTTTGTGACTCGACCCCTGAAACATCCAACCACTTATTAGCAAAAATGGAAAGAGTGCATAGTCCTTTCTAGTTGTAGTAGTCGTACAGGAATATTTTCCGAATAGTTCCATTGTAGATGTTAAGGGTTAATCTACAAATGCATGTAAAAGCATATAAAAGTACTAAAAGAGTACTGATTTACATATTAAGTTTCCCTATGTCTTGAGATAATCTAGAAACAAACATATTCAGAGATTGTAGTGCCTCAAACACATACCCAACCCAAGATTATGTATGTTACAGAAGACCCATTATATGAAACTCAGTTGCAATCCCAAGATTCAGCGTGTCCCAGAGTTTCAGTAGCAGGTAATCTAAATCCCAGTACTGTAATGCAACAGAAAATGTACTTCCCAAAGTCATACTATAATTTTAAATACATGTTCCTGACATCCTAGAGCCTCATGTACAAAGATTAAAATTAAGAAATTGTATATTGCGACTAATAACGATTCACAATTTGTGATTCCTCTTTTGGAATGTACTAAAATTAAAGCAGTAAAAATGGTCACAGTTTGCACACCGACTTCTACCAAATGCATTGGTATTTTGCAAACCGACCTCCGTGCTAATAGAATAGTTCTGAAAGTGCTGAGTCGTAGTAGGTCAAACTTCATTTATATGCATGAATTAGGTATAAATTGCTACCCACTACAATTGGTCTTAATCACAAGGATAGTGGCCTGCAGGAGTCAGTAGAACACCATGTCAGTGACTGCTTTAAAATAAATAATGTTTTTATCTAATGGAGCCCATTTCCCTTAAAGGAAACAGGATGTGTTAAAAACTTAACAGTTACACAAACCTTTTTTAGGCTAGGACCACAGCCTACTGCTAAAATCGTTTTTGTTAATATTCTCAAAGAGGAAGGAGTTTATTGGGACCCTTCCCTTTTTGTGAGTGGCTTATCACCTCCTTTGAGCTGGTGGTAAAATATTAATTCTTTGTGGCCCAGGATTTTGTTTGCTGAGCATTAATACATGCAATAAGGCATCGGTATTTGGAAGGTACGTCCTAAATATGCCCCTTCCAAAAATGTATTCCTTCTTATCTGCTTAACCCGTTTAATGATTCGAAAAAACCTTTTCTGAATTGGTAATTGCGTTTAATACCTCTCAAAAGGTATTACAGTGATAGCAAACCATCAGAATAACCGACACCAACACAAATCTGCAGCAGTAACTGCCTCGACACCTGACAGATTCTTCGTGCTACAGTGATGACCATCCACGACAATGTCCCTGCTTCTCGCAGCCCCGTCCACTGCGAGCGGAAGTCTTTGTGCTGGACTTTTCAAGATAACTGTTTCAGCAGGACTAACATTCTCCCTGTATCTGGCCCACACTCCATCGCGGTCGACCTGAACTTGTGACTTTCACCCATTCTTGCACAACCAGATACCCACAAGTGACACTTTTTGTTTTTAAGTGTTACCTGATTTTTTTGATGTGTTTTTCACTTTGAAGTGCTGCATAAATACTTTACACATTACCTTTAAGGTAAGCCTGAGTGCCTTGTGCCAAGCTACCAGATGGTTAAGTACAGGTTATTTTGGACGTTGCTTATGACTTCACTGACAGGAACTGTGGTTGCTGCTTGAGAAGGGTTTCACCCCCCTTAACCAGTAACCTGATTTTCTAACAAAAGTATTCCAGAAAGGGACACCAAAAAGAGACTGTTGTAAAGGGAAAACTGTTGGATATGGAGATTACATAGAATACAACTGAAAGGGCTTCATGACCGTATTGATAGAATACAACTGAAAGGGCTTCATGACCGTATTGAAATGTCATGTTTTTTTGGATGATTAATAATACAGTTGTAACTCAGACATGTTTTTACCAATGTTGCATTCGTTATTTGCATGATTGTATATTCTAGTTTTGACCATTTCAAAATGCCTGCTAGAGTCAAATATGTTTCCTTTTAACATGGTGTGGAATCTACTAACAGTTAATCCTAACTTCATCCTAATTTGTAATAATAAGTGTTAAAGTTGGCTAATCTGGCCACTTCAGTCACTTTGTCAGAGTCAGTTATGTTCTTTCATAACATGACTTGTAATGCAGTTTTTGACAATAACAGCTTTAACAAATTTCCCCAGGAATATAATTTTGGAGTTCCACAATTCTTTGCCTAGAAAATCTGCACCTTGCATCGTGTGTTGATTATTTTACAAGCGTGAGGTTTATTCAGTTGTTTCCACTATTTTAATGACCATTGCAAACACTTGCTTTATCACCTTTTAAAAAATAAGACATGTGTTATATATAAAACATATACGGCAGTACCACAGGGAGTTTCACAGCATTCACAGACACCAAGTGCATTTTCCAGTGATTAATTACAAAAGGTGAGCAAATTTCTAGTAATTAGTTAAATGCATTATTTGTAATAATACGTACTTGATGCTAACTACCAGGCGATCATATTCACTTGTTACTGTGGGTACAATGAATGCCAATAGTTGCTGATATAATCTTTCAAATCTTTGGACATTTGCATGCGCTGATGGTGCACATTTTCAAATCACTTTAGGTATTTTACGACACATTTTCACTTGGTTTACGTTAATCAACAGGAAGGCGTAATGAGGTACTTTCTGTGATTTTACTAGTGACCGTTTTTGTTTAAGGTCGTGAAGTTTGATTTTTGTTTTGTCTAGTTATGCTGTTGCTGTATGGTACTTTTCAACTTCATTTTTCCATTCTATGTCAGGACTGGAGGCGAGGATTATGCTTTAGTCTTTACCTGCTGACATTAAAATTTAACAGCAGCCATAACCAAACATGTATAACAATAAACAAACTTTTCCAAAATTCCATGGGTGGTTAGAATGACAATCATTAACAAATCAAAGCAAGGCATCCTTAATAAAGTCCATCAACTCTGTCTATGCTGCCTCTTTTCGTCGCTGCTGAGCAGCTTCAGATAGGTGCTGTTCACCTCTCTCCTCTTGATGATACTTTTATGTTGTAGTATTATTCAGTCGCAGGTCGCTTCGCTCAAAAGGAGCCGGGCAGGTGCTGCTCACGGGGTGGTAGGAGGGGGATCTAAAATGTAATAAAATTGCATTTTAAAAAAACATTTACCTTTTCAATGCCGTCCCACGCCGTACTCCTCTTCCCTGCTGGCTGCACGCAGGCACAGGCTCCCAGCCTGCCCTGTGGGCAAATCCTGATGCTACTCAAAGCAGTGTCAGGATTGGCTCGGAACGCCCTGGCTGGGCACTCCCAGACAGAGTGGGTGCCTGTGCAGGCTCTCTCCAGCCCAGCAACTGTGTTGCTGGGCTGCAGAGAGCCCTGTGCGCATGTGTGTTTGGCTGGCTAGAGATTGTCAGCCAAACATACATGTGCAGTGAGGGGGAGTGCTGAGCACTCCCCCTCACTGCTCCTCCTCCTAGATGCCCCTCCCCTTTCAGAACGAGGGGATAATAAACATTTCCCCTCTTGTGGTTGTGAAGGTTTTGCATTCTCTGCTGGTAGCGGGAGGCAACGCTCCTCTGCCCTAATGGAAGAGCCGCCCCTGGTAGTATTTACTTATCAGTACTCTGTGTTAAATATTTGTTCTTTTATTAAGCTTGTATTCTTTTCAACCTCATCGCAGGAGCAACCAAACATGCTCCTTACGCAGCAATAAACAATCTTAGGGGCAACAAAAGGACCGCATGTGCAGCGCAGCCCTCCGACCACCAAGTGGCGCTGTACCAGCCTGCCTGAATGGCTTAGTTCTCCTGCGATGCGCGCAGTATTTCTCTCACCTAAGCTGTGAGACAAGCTCTTTGGGCAGTGGCGTAACAACGGCCCTGCAGCCCCCACGGTGCTGGGAGCACCCGAGCTTCAGGGGGGCCCCTCAGCACAGCCTGAGTTAGTCCAGAGTGGGGTCTCTCCATGTTCTGTGCAGGGGTGCCCTGTCCAGTTTTGTTACGCTACGGGTGGGGGAGCCTTGCCCTTTGCCCCTGCAGCCAGGAGACCGACGCTTCTGGCCCCTGACAGTCTGTATTGACGTGCACCCAACACCTGTAATATTTTGATGCACGCCTCACGCTACGCCCCTTCTCAGGTCTGTATTTGCAGCTTCCCTGATGGATTATGAACACAACATACTGCATTGTGACTGGTGAGTTACAAGTTTTTTCCTCCCACTTATCTTATGCCTACAGAGTTGTACTTAATTCTGCCGTTAGGCAGCTTTCTTCTAGTATTCTTACTCTCCTCACTAGAGAAACTGTCCCAGGCTGGGTTCAGATCCTCTAATTGGTGACTGCTGGTCCCTCATCACATAGCTGGGGTCCTAAGTGCCATATTGACAGGTCCTGTCACTATATACGCCTTTCCTTGATGGTATGCAGTTCGCAGAAAATGTTTATGGAAGAGGAGGCTATGTTCTCCCTCCAGTACAATGAGGAATTCTATAAGGCGGTTGATGCCTCCATCCAGGGAGCAGTGGTGTAATCCCTAGCCCTGGTGGAGCAGCGCCTTTAGAGGTAGGTTTTTGAAGACCTTAGTCAAACTGCCCCTCCAGCCTGTCCGTGACCTGGCTCCCCCGCACCCTAAGTGTAAACTCACAGGGGTGGAGCAAGACACTTTGTCTAGGGTAAAACATGCTTTTTTAGCCCACACTCAGCTTTTAGGGGCTTCCCCAGACCCACCAAATGACCTCTTGGACCTCAAGCCTCCCTCTTGAGAAGGAGGGATGCAGCTGCCTGCACACAGAGTGGCCGGAGTGTTTGTGGATGGTAAGGTTGGTCTTACTCCTGAAATAGATTCAAACATGGCAACTTTCTTAGCCACATTTGTCAAAGACCGTATGAAGGGGAATGACCGGTCTTGGCATTCATGCTAAAATAAACAATTGGATGTTGCTGGGCCCGTATCCAAAATCCTAGATATGGCAGAGATTGCAAAAGCTACTGGGGCATTCATCTCCCCTGAGGTGTTGTCTTGTTGGGCACAGAGCGCCATCATTCTTTTCGGTAATTCCAACTGTGCTCTTTCTATTGGGCATTGATTCTCTGCTTTGATGGACCTGAAGTTGGGGGACTTGGCGTCCTTGGAGGCAGGGACTGTAGGCCAGGGAAATTCATTTGGGGACCCTTTTATCAAGGAGTTGGGGGAATTTGAACTTTTCCTCTTTGGAGAAAGCCCAGACGTCCATTAAATACGTTTTTACCCTAAGGTTTTCCAAGGGGCCACACGTGTCAGGGGCTGCTCTATTAGCTGCCCTATCATACAGCCCTCCTCCAGGGGGGCAAGGCTCCAAGTGTGGTCTGTACCAAGACAAGAGAAGATTTGCAAGTTTCCATCTTACCAAAGCCAGGAGATTCCATGGCAGAGGCGACTTCAGAGGCCAAAACTCCAGCACTTCCAATAATGGTGAGTGTTCTCCCTTCTTCCTGACTAAAAGTGTGTGGGGGGGGGGTGGTTGGTGCAGTTTCTTCCCAGTTGGACATCAATCACCGCAGATGCATGGGTTCTTGAGGCAGTTCAGGGGTACCCCACAGAATTCTTTGTTTCCCCCTGGCAGGGTTTTCTGCCACAGCCAATCCAATTTTCCAAATTGGAAACTACCCTCATATACACAGAGGACAAGGCAATTCTCGACCAAGGTGGCATACACCATACCACTAGACATCCTGGTAAGTTTTTAAGCAATATCTTCTTGGTCGACAAACACAACAGAGGACAGCGCCCGGTCATCAAACTCAGAGAATTCAACAAATGGTTGGTGTACCATAATTTCAAGGATGGAAGGTGTCCATCATCTCAGGGACATTTTCCAATCATTTGATTGGATGGTGCATCTGGATTTCAAGGACTCCTACCTGATGGTCCCAATATTTCAAACCCACTGTCATTTCCTTCAGTTTTGGTGGAAGCACCAGACATTCAAATGTTTGACCCTCCCTTTTGACTTGTTATCAGCTCCATGATGTTTTACGAAGCTCCTGAAGCTGGCAGAGTAGCATTTGTGGGTGCAGGGAATAAGACTTATAATTTACCTAGATGACATTCTCATTTGAACCAATACCCTTGAGTCTTATCTCTGCAGTTGCAGACAGCTGTCAACCTCCTTCAAGGCCTGGGCTTCATGGTCGACAAGACCAAATCCCTTTTGCAACTGCTTCAGACAACAGAGTTCCTGGGTTTCATCATCGATTTGGTGATGACATCCCTGCCCCTTCCGTCCCAGAAGATGGTGAAGATTCGTCATGAGCAGAGACAGACCCTTTCCAAGCCATTCATTTCCTTGTGCCAAATGGTGAGATTGGTGGCACAAACAATGTTTCCAGGTCCTCTCCATTATCAGGCATGGCAGCACCTCAAGGCTCACCATCTTTGCTGGGAGCTCACTTATTCCTAGTCAGTACCGTTGTCAAAGGAGGCCCAGGAGGAAATCAATTGGTGGTTTTCAAACACAGAGGCTTGGAATGGCTGTGTGATCTTCACTTCCAATCTCGATCTGATCGTATGGTCAAACAACCAGCAAACTGGGCTGAGGCGGTCGGTGTGGGGAGTTTTCCACAGGCAGAAGCTGGTCACAAGGAGAACAAAGATTACATATCAGCTGTCAGGAACTGCTAGAAGGTTTTTTTCCAGTACATTGCTGGACCAGGACAGCATTCAAATGTGTGTTCTCCTCAAGATGGACAACATTTCTGCAGTGCGTTACATCAACCACTTTGTGGGGGACCAGGTCAAATATCCTGTCAGACCTAGCAAAGGAATTTTGGCAGCTCTACCTGGACCATCAGGTTTCGATCACAACCGAGTATCTTCTGTAACAGTTGTATTGTGTGGGAGATTGGATGTCCCGCTAATATCACAATACTAATCTATGGTAACTGGATCCAGAAGTCTTCTCCAGAATTGCAGGCAGGTGGGGACACTTCACCATGGATCTCCTCGACTCCCATCTGGACCATTAGCTCCCTAAATTCTTCAGCTGGAGGCTTGACCCTATAGCCGTGGCAACGGATGCTTTACTCTAGGGTTGGTGGCTGGAGAATGGCTATGCCTTTCCTCCGTTTTCAATGATAACAAAAGTGATGGCTCAGGTCCGCAGACAGCAGGCTGAGGTGGTGTTAGTGACACTTTATTGGAGATCTCAAGTTTGGTTCTCAGTTCTGATGGAACTTTCCTGGGATTCCTACTTCCCCTATTTCAGACTCTCCTCCTGGATCTGAAACATCTATCCCACTGGATGGTGCTCGAAGGTTCTCTTTGCCTCATGGTATGGAGGATTACCGACAAAGATGGAAGGTTCATGGCCATTCAAGATAAGCTGAGGTCCTTTTGTCTAAGGCCTGGTTGGACAATACCATCAAAGGATACAGATCTGCTTAGACAAGATGGTTGGCTTGGTGCCTTCGATGGGGTTTGGATCCAGTAGACAGAGATATAGCTCATATCCTCAAATTTATGTCCGATCTCTCTGAATAAGGTTTGGCTTACAGTACTATTAGCATCTTTTGTTCTGCTTTTTCAGTAGGACATGTGCCAGTGGAAGGTGCCCTGGTGGGAGAGCACCTTTTTGTGTGGAAGTTACTGCAGGGCATTTGGCTATCTTTGCCGCCTGAGCCAAGATATTCTATGCTTTGGGATGTCAACCAAGTCTTGAATCTCTTTTTGTCTTGGCAGCACAATACATTTTTATCCAGGAAGGAGCTTTTTGCTAAACTTACCATGTTTCTATGCTTGGTATCCTGCCACAGGGTCTTGGATGTTAGAACCCTCGACATTACAGTTAGAGTATTCTCCTCTCAGGGGATGTTGTTTACTGTAAGCAGGCGAACCAAAGTCTAACATGAGAATTATCTCCTACCCTGCATTCGTTGATTCTCCTAAGTTATGTGTGGTTCGGTGCTGAAGGCATATGAGGAGGTGATGGCAGAGTTTTTGTGACAAAACTCTAACAAATTAAACTTCACAAAATGTCAAAAACTCTTATCATGTGAAACCAAAAGCTAAATGTGACCCTTTATGAATTTTTTTTAATTTGTTGACTTTATCCTCACAGTACATGATTTTGAAATTAATTGTGATAATTCCAATGTTAATAATGCCTGTAATGTTCTAAGAGATTTAGGTTTGACAGTAGACTCCACACCATCAGGTGGTATGAAACCCAAGTCTAGATTCAATTGCAATATGACACATGATAACATTGAGGCATCCCACAGTATTACGATTCAAGAACTGGGTAGGCTTCATAACTCTGTTAACACTTCTGGATATGCTAATCTGACTAAACAGCAGAGAACTGCTTTACAGGGTTTGAAGAAAGATCCTACTATATTAATCAAACCATCTGACAAGGGAAGCAATGTAGTAGTGATGAATGTCTCTGAGTATAGAGCCGAGGCTGAGAGGCAGCTTAGCTACCAAAGCTGTAATAAGTTAACTGACTGGGCAACATACAAACAGTCAATTCGTACATTTCACGATCTATTGTGGGATTGCCAATCTGAAGATTTATGGAGTATAGATGAATATAGGTTTTTAACAGTTGACAATCCTACAGTATCCTCTGTATATTTACTTCTAGAGGTGCACCCAATTGCCTCTAGACCCACTGGGAGACTTCTGATTGAAAATACAGCAATTTGAATAGATAATTTTTTGTCTCCTTATGTAATGAGCATAAGAGCATTCTGCAAAGGAAGCACTGTTTTTTTACATAGGATACATGATATTGACTGGAAGAAATCTTATTTCATGATCACCCTGATGTATGCTCACTATATACAGGTATTGAGCAGAAAGTGGGAGTTGTTGTTTGCATGTACTGCTTTTGGGATAGATCTATTTCATTGTGTGATCACACTAACATGTTTAAAAAAACATTTTTTTGGTTTAGAGCAAAATATCTTATTATTTGAAGATACCCTATTCAGCCAACGATTTGGTACTGCGATGGGCACATGCTTCGCCCTCAGCTTTGCAAATCTTTTCCTTGGTTTGTGGTAGGAGCATGTGGTCTGGACAGATGCCAATGAGCAATATATGGCACATATCCTTGTTTGGATTAGGTATATTGACAACCTCTTTTTGATTTGGGATGGGGATACTGAGCTTGCCCTGGAATTCAATAACATCCCTCTGGATCCCCCATGTGGCCTAAGGGGGAAAGGGTATCCCTACCATTCCCTCTTACCCCCTTATATAGTTTTTCTTAAGAACTACTTCAGGACAGGGGACTAAGTCCCTAGGTCCTGTAGTAGCTGCCAACAATATTTTTGTCATGTCGCTGGCAGCCAATCAGAGCACTCGCTCTCATGGGAGTCTGACTTCTGTGGGATCGAGGTGGCCCAAGGGAAATAAAGCTCTTTGGGCCAATCAAAAACACTCTATTTTAAAATTGGCATTCCCGGAACAGTCTCGGAGACTCTCACAAGCCCAACAGCCAAAATATCCAATTATTTTTTACCCTTAATTTCTGGAAAACCACTGAACAGATTTACAGTAAATCACAAAAAGCACAATCTGCAGACCAAAATCTATCTTTCTGCCGAATTTGGTGTTATTCCTTTCAGCAGTTATTGCTAAAACCTGTCTCAAAGAAGTTTATGGAAAATGAATGGTGATTTTCTGTTTTGGGACCCCCCTTATTTCTTGGCTGCCGATTTATGGATCACCCAAAAAGGTCCTGATGTGGATGAACTCTTTTTTTGGAAATGTTTATGAAAATTCATCAAATGGGGCCAAAGCTATTAGCATACCAAAAAATGTTCTGTCTCCTATTGGCAGCTGCGACTAGGTAGTATCTATCTATCTATCTATCTATCTATCTATCTATCTATCTATCTATCTGTCTGTCTATCTATCTATCTATCTATCTATCTATCCTGTTTATAGTCGTAAGTAAAAAAAACTTATTATAATATAAAATATATATTTGTATTAATGTTTCATTATAAATATGCATTTATAAACATGCATATGCATGTGTTTATTTACTATATATGTATACATATTATTAAATATTTAAATGTATCTAATTTACATTATATTAATATTACATATAAAACATATTTAGGAATTACTATTTTAAACTTTAAAACAATTTTAATATTAAAAACAACATTTGTGCATTTTTTTAACAATATTAGTGTGAAACTATACTTGTTTGATATTTTTGCACTTACCATTATAAGTATAGAGAAACAGTATTTTTGACACAATATTTTTGTATCCCTATGTTGTTGTTTCCGATATTCTGCCAGTGCAAAGCTGTTACCTACCACCCTTTGACTGTCTCTTTGTGATGTGCAAGGGTGTTAGGTGACAGCTCCGACCCCCATCAAGTCAGAGATGGCCTATTCTACTAACACCTAATCCGCTCTGTACCACTGTCTGGGAGCAGTTCACCATGACCAGCTGGCAGCTACACCTAATCACGTGACCCAGAATACAGAGTTCAGGCACCAAATGGTTGGCACAAGAAAATGTCAACTTTCTAAAAGTTGCATATTTTAAGAATTGTGACTTAAAATCCATCTTTACCAATAAAGAGAGTTTTAAATTACAATTCTTTAAACACAAAACTTGAAATTCCTACTTGCTCCCAATCGAAAGTTATCACTTGTTAAATGTAACAAGGTAACCCAATGTTATCCTATGGGAGTAGTAGGCCATGCAGTAGTGAAAAATTAATGTAAGAGTTTGTCACTACCAGATCATATACAAGTTAAACATACATGCCCAACTTTTTAAATACACTACACCCTGCCCTGTGGGCTCTTAGGGCCTACCCGAAGGGTGACATTTATATTAAAAAGGAAGGTTTGAGCCTGTCAAAAGGTTTTGTTTGCCAGGTCAAAATGGCAGGTATAAAACTTCACACACAAACTGCAATGGCAGGCCTGAAGCAAGTTTAAATAACTATTAAGTGGGTGCTACAATAAGTGCTGCAGACCAACTAGTAGCATTTAATGTATGGGTCCTGAGTACATGTAATACCACTTTACTAGAGATGTATGTGTAAATAAAATGAGCCAATTGGGTGTAAGCCAACTTCACCATGTTTAAAGAAGAGAGCACAAGCATTTTAGCACAGGTTAGCAGTGGTAAAGTGTACAGAGCACTAAAAGCCAACAGAAATCAGTTCAGAAAACAGGGGATAATTTGCTGGTATTTACCTTAGTGGACATGAAGCTTTCAATGAATCTTTCCACCTTCATTCCCTCGGCTTTCTTGGGTATCCCCACAGATTTTACATTATTAGGACAGGTTCTGCCTTTCGTGTCTTCTGCCCTGTTCTGAAGCTGTCAAGTGATCTCTTTAAGCTGGGGAACGTCTACACCCAGTCTTCAATGTTCCCCATGTTGGTCCTGGTCAGGGTAATATCCACTGTATCTATTTTTGTTTCTCACACCCTTCTGGTTACTTTGATGTCCTGAAGTAGTTTTTTGAGTGTTGGACCATGATCATGCACATCTGTACCCCCCACCTCTGCTGAGTGATAGTCACAGCTGCCCTCTGCAATATTTTTGAAGGCATATTTCTCCAAGCGGTTTGTGATCCTTAACTTGCACTATAATGGCAAGCTATACAATGATGGTCCCACCTCTCAAGTCTCACAGTTGGGATCATAAACCTACAGGTGGCCCACTCAGTCCAGGCCGGCATTCCTATGTGTGTGTGTGTGTGGGGGGGGGCTCTCAGGTCATATCAGGTCATATAAGCAACACCTGTCCATGCCCCCTGTGCTTGTCAAGATGGCAGCCAAACTCCACCAGTGGAGCCGTAAGGAAGTGGAAGCGCGAGCCAATGATGACTCTGGTATTTCTCTTACCTGCCCAATGGATGATCATTGCTGTACCATGGGACAAGGCGCGTACCGCAAAGAGCTGCACCGTACCAGAAGAAGCCAGGCCATGGACCAAGATGGCTTTACCCTCCTCCTTCTTCCAGGTCCTCTGCTAAGACCTACATGTTCCTTACAGTTGTGCTGTTTGCAGTGGGAATAGTAAATGGTACCCCTCCAAAATCCAATGTTTTTCCCACTGTTGCCCAGACTGGAGTGGGAATAGTAAATTTTACCCTTCTGAAGCCCAACACTTTCACCACTGTTGCATAAAGTAAAGTGGAAATCAGTGCTGGCAGTAATTGTAGCGGGGAGGGGGCGATGGGTGTTAATTTTATCAGGAAGGGGGATGGATGGGATACTCACACACACCCAACTTGACATACCTAATTATGAGGACCGGCCATTGACCATAATGAGTGTGTATTTACTATTCTAACTCTATGCGTGCTTTGATAGTAGGGAAGGTTATGGAGCAGACCAAGGCACATATAACTGCACTTTTAGTTTTGATACACTTGCTCGAAACTACCTAAACATACTATGGGGAGCAGTCCTCATAATGCACCGGTCCTCACAAGGATAGTGGCTGTATTCAATGTTTACCCATGCTATAAGGACCAAACTGGTCCTCACAGCATGTGCTATACATGCCCATATAAACATTCATGCATTCATACACACGCATGTACATACACATATCCGTTCACTCCAAATATTCATACGTACATGCATGCACTTGCACTAAACATTAAAAAAATCACATTTACTTGTGCAGCTCTGCCTCGGAGTTCCCAAGAGGGTTGGGACTGCTGCCTTCCCTTATTGGTTCACCTTAGGTCTGTCAATGAGTGACACTCAGCCCTGGGCACTTCAAGGTTTAAAACTGAAGCACCCAGGTCCAAGGCAATCAGTGACTTTCCCCCTCGTCACAAGGGAGAGGACCTCAAGTTGCTTTGCCAGGCTAAGGAGGTCATGCTCACAGGAGCTGTGACATCCTCAGGCCAGCAAAGCTCAGCGCAGGAGGCCTGGAGCATGCACATTTAGCACATCTTCCTCCTGGCTGCCTAGCATGAAAATAAGCAGAGTCTGTCAGGTTCACCTATCCTCAGCCTGACAGACACTCTTTATGTCGGGAAAAAGGTGAGGTGGTGTGGCCCCTCTGCCAATTAGGACTGATTGCTGCTGGAGGGAATAGAATATTTAATATTCTTGTACTCCAGTCATTGTAATAATGTTGGTTAAATAGAGTTTATAGCATTAATTGTTCTATTTTTTATTTTTTAAATATTTGGTTTAATATTTAAATTCAGTTTAACATAAATATGTATATTGACATATATATATATATATATTCATATTTATACATGCAAAATATAAAATATATGTTGTAAAAACAAATAGGTTTATTAAATATGTTACACTATTTATGGTATGTTATGTTAGCTTATGTTTTTTTAGGTTATGTTAAAAGTATCCATAAAGTGTACATACACCATGAGGTTTCATGGCGCTAAATAGCCAGAAGTAACATAACAGCAACACTGCTGTAAAAAAAGAGAGATGCCATAATTGTATGATTGTTGGAAAAGCCAGGACGTAAGTGCCTGTTTGAACTTTCTATCATTTGAGGCCATCCAGATGTTAAGAGCAATGGAGTTCCAGGTTTGGGGAGATAGAACTGAGAAGCTGGAACTGACCAGTCTTTTCTTTTTAAACTTGGGAATTGATAGAAAATTCTGAGAGGATGATGGTAGTGTCCTGTTTGGGGTGTATTTTTAAGTCTGGAATTTATAAAGGCTGGGCTGATTGCAGCAAAGGTGTTGAAAATAATACACCCTATTTTAAAGACAATCCTTTGCTCCATAGGGAGTCAATGGAGATATCTCAAAAGGGGGTAATATAACAATATTTAGGCTGTTTATATATCAGGCAAGCTGCTTAATTCTGGACAAACATGATCCTAGAGAGAAGAGTCTTGGGGAGTCCGATATAGAGAGAGTTGGTGTAGTCAAGGTGAGATATGACCAAAGCAATGACAACCTGGGTCAAGGCTTTGAAAGTCAGGAGTTTAGAGATTTCTGTGGTCCTGTGAAGTGATAAGAAGCAGGATGAAATAACTGCACCAAACTGGGGTTTCAAGGATGACTCATTATCTATGATGACTCCAAGGCGTTTGACTGATTTGTTTGGGGGTGGGGGATCCCCTGTATCAGTGAGCCAAAAGAGGCATTCCAGTAGACCATGTTATTTTTGATAAACTCAATTTTATCCGTATTAAGTTTGAGATGATTGCAACTCATCCAATTGCGAATAAAGTGCATAGTGTTTTAGAAACTTTCCTTAGTGGGAAGTTGTCTAACCTAAAAAGTAATTAAAGGCGGTCTGCATTATTGTTGAGACTACAATTCATGTTTTTGAGCGCATAGATGAGAGAGTGGATATATGTACTGAAAAGTTGTGTGACAGGGAAGAACCTTGAGATACTCCACAGTCCAATTGAGCTTCTGTTGCCCTAAAAGGGGTAAAATGTACTGACTATAATGGTTTAATCCAGTCTAATGCCAAGCTGCAATGCCCCCTGGCCTTGACGCAGTCTACAAATATATATTATGGTCAACAGTGTCAAATGCCGCTGATAGGTCCAATAGGACTAATGCCAATGTAGAAATACTGTCCGACTCCTGATGCATATTATCAATTACTGAAAGGATTACTGATTCTGTGGAGCATGCTGGGGGTAGAATGATGGGGGTAAAGAAGTAAAGACAATGTGCCCTGTGAGACCCCAATAATTTTGCCAGGGAAGGCATAAGAGCTATCAATCAATAGTTTTCCAGCCCAAAGGGATCCTCGTCGACTTTCTTTTGTAATGGAATGAGCACAGCATCTTTTAAAGGAGTTAGGTACCCAGCTTTGAGCATGAGAGGCACTGAGGAGGGACACAGCGGGACTTGGGTGCGTGGGTTGAAAAGACAGTTTTAAGGACATTAGGGGGTCTGGGATCTTTGGGCAAACCCAACTTTACCTTGACCAGGCGTTCCAAAAACATTCAGTACTAATAAAAGGCAAGGTAGCTAGTGTAGTGATGTTCTTATCTTTAGGTGGGGCACAGTTTGTACCCATACTTGTAGGTATACAGTTGTTTATGATTTTTAACTTATTAATTAAGAAAAGCATTAAGTAAACCCCAGAATTCCTGGGAGGGGGAAAAGGGTAGGATGAGTCTGGAAGGATTGAATAGTTCTTACACTATTTTAAAAATCTCCTTAGGTTTATTCGTCGATTAAATAATTTCATTGGTGATAAGAAATGACTTTGCCTGAAATAGCAAGGCTTTGTAATCTTTAAAATGGGTTTTAAAAATGTATTTTCAGGAGTGTAGTCTTTCCGCAAGTTACATTCACTTTGGCATAATTCTAGCTTGGCTACCTTTGGGTCATCAGAGAACCATTTTGCTGACTTGTGACATCTAACCAATGTAGACATACATAGGGAAGCCTGGGTGTTGCTGGCCTCGAATAACCCAGTGGCAATCTCTTTTCAAAGGAGCAACTGTCATGTTTTTCATTTGGTAAGGTGGATGCGAGATAGTTGCAAAAATGGTACATATCTACTTCTGAACAGTTCCTATAAGGTTTGCCTCGTCAGGGTTTATTCTTCTGAAAAGAAAGTCTGGTCGAGGTGAGTTTGATGAAGCTATGGTTGGACCATACACAGGGTTATATGATACGTTTGGTCAGTTGTAGGCTAGTTGACCAAACCTGGTCTAACATATGACCTTTTTTGGTGGGTAAACTTGCTCTAATGTATGGCTTTTATTGTGGGTAGGAACAAACACATGTATTAAATTGAGGCAGCTAAGATAGTCTTGATATTTCAGAATTTCTGCCCGCTGTTCTCCTCATTGGCTCAATAATTAAAATAACCAAGGATTAAAATTTTGGCGTGATCAATTAAGATGGGGATTTTAGTTTATAGAAATTATGAGCGGAAGTCTGCATCTATTCCGGAGCCTAAGAAGTGATAGTGCATGCCAATGGTAGGCACTTGGACTTCATTTTGATAATAAGGGTATCAAAGCCAGAGATACCAAGGCAGTATAATTTAGATTTTTAAAAAAATCAGAATTGCTGCTACTCCTCCCTCATTCTTGCCAGTCTACCTTTTAAAGTAAATATATAGTAGTCATCAGGAAGAGCAGCTAGAGTGTCAGGCGTAAACTCATCAGTGAGCCAAGTTTCAGCCATAAACAAAATGTCTGAGGTATCAGAATCTAGTAAGTGGAAGATTTCCATTTATTGTTTTACTTAAGAGCGTGTGTTCACATAACTCATGGATTACGAATCTGAGTTCAAACAGGGTTCGGTGCCATTGACACACCCTCTGCTAGTATCCGGGAGAGAGTGCAGAGGTGAACTTATATAAACACAAGCACATATATGCATGTTTGTGTGTTTATATTAGTTTTAGTGGAGTATATTCAATTCCAGTTTGAAAAATTATGTATTAAAATATTTACCATTGACTACTTTAAACTCTATATTTAACAAATCTATATTTTTGTCAATATTAGTGTAAACAATATATTTTTTCAATATTTTTGTACTTACCATCATAAGTACAGGATCACCATATCGTGGTAAACAATATTTTTGACACAACATTTTTGTCAACAATATTGTTTACCACGATATTGTGACAGTGTTCACCGAATGACATGCAGTTTTACTGATAAAACTATATGGTGTGCAATCGATAATGTGTGGAAATTGAGTTTCAGCAAATATTTATCATTTGAACATAACCAAGTAAAGTGTTCTGATTTGTTTTGATCCTATTAAAGTTTCTAACACTCTTCAGAATCACAAAACAATTTACTTTGCTAACTTGTGATGCATTTTGACGTGCGCCACATATTTCTCGAACAAATTGCAGGTGTTAGCATCACCACAAAATGCAGACTTGTGCCGGTGCACAACAGTTGTGAATTCTCTCTCCACATTGTGCTTAGTACCACAGTTACTTCAGATGGCGAGACAAATTCATTCTACATATTAGTGGAACTTCAGTGGGTTTTCCAGGGGCTCCCAGTTACATTAGTGCTTTTATGGCTTTGGTGAAAATCAGTACATATGCAAGGATCTTGACTGACCTGAAGTTTATTAATGTGTACAAGCTACATGGGTGACATTTTTCTAATTTTGCATGGAACAGTGGATAAACCTGAAGCAAATATTGACTCTCCCAATCACAATAATAAGTTTATGACATTCAGCCATTCCATTAGTAGAAAACAAGTACCATATTTAGATGTGATTCTGGTCTTACAAGATAATAACATCTCCACTAGTGTTTATAGAAAAACAGCAGGCAAAAATGTTATTCTTTACTATAAATCAAGAGAATAATATCAAACCCTCAAAATCTAAAAGCAGCTATAGAGGACCAGACTACTAGATATATGCACAGAGGATACACTGAATCAATAATAAATAAACATCTTTTGAGTGGGTACAACATAATTCTAGAGAACATCTGCTAAAGAAATAAAATTAACAGTCACAAATGACTTTCTTTACAACTCATTCAGTGAGTATCTAAGCGATTAAGCACATTATTAAAAAAGGATGGGAAGCGTTATAAACTGAGCCCGATTTCGGAACCCGACTCGAGGAATCACAATTGTTTGCTTACAGAAGAACGAAAAATCTTAAAGAAATAATTACTCATGGAAACCACAGTACACATAAAGCAGACATGCCAGATGCTTTTTCATGCTATAACTGTATACACTGTAATAATGTCACACCTGGTACAGTTTTTTTTCATCCACATAAAGATCTCATATTAATCTCAACTATCACAGTGATTGCAATACCAATAACTGCATATACTCATTCAAATGCCAATGCGGGCTATTATATACTGGGCTAACTCAGAGAAATATCCAATTAAGCATCAGAACCTAGGTGCAACATCTACCACCTATCTGAGAACTCAAAGTGGCCAAACATTTCAACAAAAATAAACACAGCATTTCACAACTTAAGTTTGAGGTAATTTAACATGTAACCAATAATCCTTAAAAGAACACCAGAAAGAGATTGTTGCAGAGGGCACTTTACTGGATATGGAGATTTGATATAGGAAACCAAAAGGACTGAACAATTTCATTGAAATGTCAAATTATTTGGATGATTAATAATATTATTGTAACTCAAACATGTTCTTACAACTGTTCCATATGCTATTTGCATGGTTGTATATTCTAGTTTTGACCATTCCAAAATTCCTGGCAGAGTTAGCTTTGTTAGTTATGTTTTTTTATAATATGGTTTGGAACCTACTATCAGTCAAAAAAACGCTCCGTGGAACTCAATCAACACAGTAAGGGAAAGCCTGAAAATATGCAGCTCACCATGAAGTTGAGGGAAGCATCTTACGGCATCAAATATACCTCGAAGCATCTACCCAAGTGAATCAGGTCCCTGCTGATTGAGTTACACTGGGCGGATTTTTGACTTGCTGTCTCTCCATAAATTATGCATATTGCTGGGTTTGACATCCGATGATATGATCATTTGGCACATCGCTAATAGATTGATTGATGCATATGTAAATTCAGCTTTTCTTAAATTTGATGTTCTTCGTGGTAATTCCTGTGCATACCTTGAATGCTGTTTGTGCATCCTTTGGATACAAGTTTACACTGTCTGGAAGAACACTTTCAGAGAGCAATTATTCTTTGTGTATATACCTTCCTGATGATGACCTCAATTCATGAAGGTTGAAACGCCAGAGACTGATGTCAGCAAATTGTATTTACTAAATATTCATGCATAATAATTAATGAATAACTATCCATGCATTGTCATTCTTTTTATCATGTGTTTCACTTCCACCGTTTATTGTTCTTTTATGAGTAGAATGTGTTCACCTTGCACGTCACACACATTTAAAATAATGTTAAAGCTGCCATTTAAATTGCAAAGAAAACAGATGATGGACCGAATGCTGAACAATGCAAACATTCGCTCCGAGTCACAAAGATCTGGGTTTAATTCATAGTTTGTTTGCCCACCACACCACCCCAGTTTGGATCCAGCCATATGCAAATCAGTCTTTAACCTGCTCCCAATGGGAACAGTCCAGCCCAATCTGGCAGGCCAAGTCCAGGCCTTTGTGACTGGGGGTGAATGTTTGCATTGTTCAGCATTCCATCCATCATTTGTTCTTTTTGCCATTTAAATTGCATCTCTAATTTTCTAAATAATATAATTGAAAATACTTTGATGCCAAATGTTGCTATTAGTATTCCTTTTGCTTTCTTAATAAATAAGTTATTTGTGAAGTGTTACTAACACTCTATTATTACTCTTCGAGACATTGGTGTTTGATATTGTCATTAACCCAGGTCTCAACTTGGTCTTTGTGTTACTCCTGTTTTTTATTAACACATGCTGAAATATACATGCATGCCAGATTTTCTCTACAGTAAATCTAAATCTCATCAAGTTAAATGTGTTCTTCTGAAATTATAGTTCCTTGGTACACAGACAGATTTTGTGTAAGAAATTGGTTTATTGGTTGAAGGGTGTATAAACCCTTCTAACGCAACAACCACAATTCTTGTCATGGTGAAGCAAAAGAATCACTAAATCAACCTGTGCCTAACCCTCTGGTAGCCTGAATTTTCAGTGCACCCTGGACGGCTGCCCCTCCCAGTTCTTCTGACTCATTTCCCAGAATGCAGTCAATGGGCATCTGAGTGCTAACTATGACCCTCAAATAGTATACAAAAAAGTGGTATATAGTAGGGAAAGATACTGTACAAATTATTGCAGCAGTGAAGACATAAATTAATCACTGTTATTGTCATAAGTTACTTTAGATGAAAATGATTTATTCTATTGAATATCACTATAACCTATGTCTCGGTGTATTAACACCTAGAATTTGAAATAGTCATATTGACTTTCACAACCATGTATCACACATAAAAGACCAGAGAACAAAACAACATACATGCCAGACGTCTGGCTGAAACAGTAAATTATGACAAATATAATTAATATAATGTGGCTGTACGTCTCCTTTCAAGAACAGTCCACATGTGAGGTAGTTCATAGGTAAAACCCACAACAAGGACACTCCTGTCCCCTGTTATCCAGTGTCAATCTCAAATAAGATTGAAGATATTTCTGGTTTAAGGAACTCCTCCCAAAATATGTTGACGTGTTTCGGCCCCTGCCATGTATGGGTCTCCTCAGGACAGTGGAAGAGTGAAGTACCCAATAAACAAACAATACATATACATATGTATATACAGACAAATATAAATACACTTAAAATTAGGTGCTTAAAAAAGTTTAGCACTGCATGGCTTGTAAACAAGGTCAGGTGCTAAAAAGATCATGTCAGAAACCAGATGAAAAGAAATTTTGGAAAGAGCCACAAGCCAAAACATAAGTCTGTTACGCTTGCACCATACCCACCATGACACAGGTAGAGACTGAGATACTTGTGAGAGACTGTGTGGATGGCATGCAGTCACTTTTCATCCAGTGTGACCCCATGTGTCACAGGTGTAGTGCCTTTACAGGGTTCCTACTTTCAGTGGATAACTCCAAGATGAAACCCAGAGAAAGACGCATAGCTACTCTCCCTTGTGTACAAGCTAAACACACCAAAGCACACTCATGAGACTCACTGTACCGACGTCTTGTTTAAGGGACCTTCCCAGGAGAAATGGAAAAATACCCTGTGCTCTAGTGGTCTTCATGAATCATATGACGTGTTCCCACCACAAGCACCACTGCAAATCACAGACAGACAAGAAGAGGCACAAGCCTGCGTCCTCTCACTCGAAAGACAGTACAGTCGGACCAGCGGTTCAAGGGCAACTGTCCCGGAAGAAAAAACAAATAAATGATGCAGCCATCACTGTAAGTAAAAGGAAAACAAACTGATGCCCCAAACCTAGCCATTAGTCAAACATGCAGACTGCCCTCTAGGAATCCTAAGGCCAAATGCAAGACCACCCAGGACACCAGTTACCCTTATGGGTGCGGATGTAAACTTTAGATGCATCAAAAAGAACCCCACCTACAACTGGAAGAGGTAAACTCAACTGGTTTCAATCCTGGGTCTGAGCAACGAGGGATGCAGAAGCCTGGCAACTGGAAATACATGCTGTACTGGTCACCTGATCCCACCTAAGCCTGCTTCAATCATTATGTTTAAAACTACTTAGCGGCCATATTGAGGTGTGCAAACACGCATAACTCAAAACCAGGAGTGTTGACAGCTTATGTTTGTAAAAGGAGTCAATGGTGCAACCAACTAAAATAAGGCTAAAATGAGACACAAATGAAAAATAGAAAGGTAAACAAAAGTCAGCGCAGGCTATCATGTGAAAACATGTTTGGAGCCATGTTTAAATAGTTCCTGCAAAAATACCAGTCCAGTATTAAGATGTATGACCATTGGTAAACATCTTATAGCTCATGGATGCTGGCGCGCCTTGTCCTTAGTAAGTAAACTTACAAGGGGACGCGTATAGGTTGATGAATCTTTTGGATCGCATAGAGTATCCTAGTTAAGCTGTAACCAGTGAAACATCAATAACCATCATAATCAACATGTAATGCCATAAAAACCTTATCTAACAAGTAAATACCATCACTCTCAAAAAGGGGTAATCGTTTTTATTCCCTATTAGTTACAATTCTAATCAAAACTTTTATTTTGAGAATCAATGATTAATCAAGCTTTATTAGCATCATTCACCAAGATTTATTGATAAGCAATAACAAACATCAACCTAAGCCTGCAAATCTTAACATTGGATAATTCAGCAATGCAAGTCAGTCAGTCAATCATCACCATAAGTCGCCCTTGTCAGCCTACCTATCTCAAATTAGCATCAGCATGTGGGTCTTCATGCGAAAACAATTTAGTCAAAAATCATTAATTTGGAAAAAATCTATCTAAGAGAGAAAAAACATTTTAAGCAGCGCAGTTGGTAGCTAGAAGGAAAGCACACATTAATCAATCAGCATTTTATAGCTACCTATCCAGGATAGATCAGCAACAAGTCAGTCTTCATCTCCAGGTCATCAGTCATCGGCAAGACTCGGGCTCACAGAGAGCAAGCCCAATTTTCAGCACTTCGGACAGCGTCTCCTGACGTCATCAACTTTCGCCTCTCTACTCTGATTTCCCTTCTCGTGTCATGACTTTTTATTAGGGTCTCTCATTCCGTCCCACAATTTGCTAATTGTCAACCTTATCTGGGGTTAAAATTCTAACCTATAGTTTTTGTTTACCACTTGTTTGCGTTGGTTCAAGCATCAAGTTCCATTAATATGTTTGGTCCTTCTGTCGATGAGAACATCATCCGGCTCTTCAGGTAACAAAATTGTTGCCCACAGTCTTTTAGTCAGTGCTACCATTGTTCAAGTCCTGGGAAAGTACATGTAGCCTACTCTACACATATTTGTATCAATTTGTTCTGATCGTCTCCTGTCCGCTGGTACATTGCAGAAAATTCTAGCAAAGCTCATTTGAACTCCGTACAGTTCAAGGTCCTTTCTCCAGTTCCAGTCCTTCCAGCTTATCGCGTCGCCACGTTTAAGCAAGCAAGGCCCAGCACCTACCAGGCCTCTAGGCCTCTAGTTCGGCTAAGTTAAGGATACGAAACATCATAAAACATGGATTATATCAGCAATTATGACATATTAATACAACATTTTATATTTTCACATTATTTTAGTACTGTCAACATACATGGTGACCACTCCCCGTAGGCACATTTTACTCATTACGCGTTATTTTCAATTATTAGTTTCATTTGTCATTATTTCTTCATTAGTATGTATACGCAAATCATTAGAATATTCTCATATTAGCATCTCTGCTCCAACAGTCCCTCCTCTGATGACTAAATATGTCATCACACTTTTCCCTTGTCAATCATTTACAAATTAGTTTCAGCTACATTTTGATCTCTTCTGTTTATATTTCTCTTATAGATTCTTCTTCTGGGTTGTTCTTCCCTCCTCTGAATATTTTTAGCCCTTTTTAGTTGAATTTTCTGCCATAGTTTACATGCCCCCCATAATCCAAATATAGCAATGATCACAATTAATATTCCTTGGACAATTTTCCACAGTATCCCACCCCAAATTTGACTAAACCAGCTACCTATTGTAACAAAGCCATTTCCAACCTTTTCCCACACTCCTGGTTCCTTCAGCTTTTTCAAATCCTTACTTTCATTAGTTAAATTAGTAAGAAAATCTGTTACCTCTTTCTCATTTTCAGTTATATATGAGCAACAGTGCTTTGCATTAATCATTTTACAGACTCCTCCGTCCTTTGCTAATATTATGTCTAAAGCAAGCCTATATTGTAGCGTCATAGCTCTATCCGCAGCTAATTCAGTGTTTAGTAAAAGTATATCTCCTATAAAATTGGTTAACATATTATCTACTATAGTTGACAGCTTTCATATCTTATTTGCATTCAATATAACTCTTACAGAAGGAATTACTGCTCCAAAAATATCCCCTACAATTGCAGAGGGTGTCTCTCTCCTTTGTCTCAGTTGGTGTAACTCAGTCATTTTCGGTATCTTTTTCAGATCATCTATTTGATAAATCTTAGGAAAAACTATTCCCAAATAACATGTCCCATACCATTCTCTAGGAAGACGGTAATAAGCATTAAGTCTACAAATATAATAGATTGCAGGAATCACAGGGTCTGCACCATTCAACATAAATGTCCACTTACTCCGAAACAAAAACACATGCCTACATTCACTCGTTCCCACAAATAAAGTGTCAGTGCGTGATTTTAGCCTATATATACAAAGCTTCCCTACATGTAATGCATCTAAGGCTAATTTCCCTTGTGTTTTAATGGCAGTGTAAGTATAATCATTCTTGTAAGTTCTCTTCTCTAACCCTTTTCCTAGTTTTTCTTTTTGTGCTTTTCTCCTGTCGTCAGTATGCCCAATAAAGCTTTTTTCCATAGGTGTTAATAAGCAAGTCAAATTGCTACGATGCACATACGCTGTGCCAAAGGTCAGTGTAGGCTCAAAGAAACCTGTAACTAATACTATATCATGATCTTTAGCTATTCTACTCAAATATCTAATTATAGGAACAAAAGAAAACACCATATCATAATTAGAGTAAAAATATTGAATATACTCCTGATTATAGAATCGAGTTAGTAGCAAACTACAAGTTATACCGTAAGTCAGAGGTAGACTATGATAAGTGACCCCTTCTTCCACAGAGGAAGGTATTTGCGTACACACAAGACAATCCCTTGCATCCATTGTTTCTACATACTCACTCAATAAACAATAAAAGACGTTAGGAGACAGCTCTCCCTTTACGTTAGTATCATCATGCAAATATTGCTCGTCTAATTTAAACTTTTCTATAGCTGTTATTGTAGTAGACTCGAGAGCAGATATAACCTTAGCTTCTCTCACCTCATGAATTGACATTCCACGATCATTATTATAAACGGTATTCCACACACAATCGCCATTCCTACACTCAAATATCTACACAATACCTAATGTGCCTAGTGTTGTTATCTAATCTAGCAATGCTCTGTACAGAATCAGAAAGTAGAATTTAACTCTTAGTTAATATGCAACACGGACACATACAAAAAAAAAAAAAATCTACCTATTTTTTCATGCTTCAGCTTCACACAACGGGACCCCTTTACTTCCTTTGTCAAAATCGGTTAGCAGCTGGTCATCTCCAGGATTTTAAGTGTCATATCAGGTTATCAGTGTCTTTTCCGGTAAAATCATTAATCTCAGTTTCTTTTTCTTTTGCTCAACGATTTAGTCTATTGATTTTCTCCTTCAGGTTGCATCGAAATACTGATTCGGGACTTCTCTATCAAAACAAAAAGTCATAAACTTGTTTTGCCAATCACATGTTGCAACATATGCCCACTCTTGTCCTGCATATTTTCGACTTGCTACTCTCTTCCTTTTCAACCTCCTTTCTCCTGTCAATTCTCCATCACTCAATTCGTCTTTCTTTGTGGTGTCTACTTCTTCCTCTATTGTTTCATTTATAACCAAGTCCTTTTTTTTGCCTATTTGAGACTCAGGCCAGTGATCTCCCTTTCTCACCCCTTCTGTCAACAATCTCTTCAAGATCGGACTTTTCCCCTTCACCTTGTCTAAAGTGCCTTCTCATGATGGACCTGCAACGGGTGGCAATTCTTGATTTCAGAGTACCATTCATTTGCTCTACAAGTCGTGACGCCTCTGGACGATAACTGCAGTGGAGCTTCTGTTCAATGTTTAGTGCTGCACATAAGAGCTTAATCACTTCGTTATTGAAGTGTGTTCCCCTATCTGATTCTAAAGAGATCGGGAATCTGAACATTGGTATCAGTTCTCTAAGGAGTAACTTTGCAACTGTGAGACTATCATTTCTGCGGGTGAGGTATGCTTCAATCGAATGACTAAACCCACACACAATTACCAACACGTACTTCAGTCCACCACATGCAGGCATCTCAATGAAATCCAATTGCATTCTGCTGAATGGTCCTCCTGCTCTTCCAATGTGGCTCAAATTTACCCCTGTCCCTTTTCCCACGTTTAATTGCTGACAGATCACACATCTGTGACACACTGCTTCAGCTGCTTGCTTAAATTTTGGATTGAACCAGTCGACTTTGAACAACCTAATCATGGCATCCCTTCCCATGTGTTTCTGATCATGGTAATACCGAGCCATCTGAGTCAACAGACAATTCGGCAATAGCATCTGACCCTCCTCAGATACCCAGATTTCATCTGGTCTCTGTACACATTTCAGCTTTGCCCACAGCTTTTTCTTTGTCTGCATTTTCATGTAATGTTTTCAATTCTTCTAGAGTATCGATTATTTTCAATGCAAAATTTGCACAACTGGTCTCTTCTTCTGGCATCAATTCACACTTGCCTTTAAACAATATACAGTTCAGGGCGCAAATCTTGCAACCTGGTCTGCATACCCATTTCCCAATTAAATGTAATCTGGCGTTTTTTGATGCACACTGCATTTTACCACAGCAATCACCTCAGGCAATTGAATTGCATACAGTAATTCTTTTTTCCTGTCACCATTTCGTACTCGGGTTCCACTTGAGGTCATGAAACCTCTTTGCGACCACAATTGACCAAAACTGTGGCTACTGCTCGCAGACAACCTAGTAAAGCTGCTGCAACCGGGTCCAAGGTAGTTGAAAAATAGGCTACCAGGCGATAAGCACCTCCATGGAGCTGTGTCAAAACAAACAAAGAACAAGCATCACGTTCATGACAAAACATTGTGAAAGGCTTTGTGTAATCAGGCATTCCCAATGCTGGAGCTTTGCACAAACTCTCTCTCAATTCAGTGAAAGCCCTCATTTGATCCTCATCTAGGCTAATGGGATCTGTAACTCCTTGGTGTGTCAACTGCTGTAGGGGTTTTGCTATCTCAGCAAAATTCGGGATCCATTGTCTACCATTCCCAAAAACATGCGCACATCTTTCTGGGAAGTCGGGGGATTTCTCTGCAAAATCATTGTAATCCTTTCTCAGGAAATTCTTCTCAGCCCTTTCTCAATTTGATGACCCAAGTATTTGACAGACTTCTGGCAATACTGCAACTTCGCAGGCGAGACCTTGTGTCCAAAGTCTCCCAAATGATTAAACAGGGCAATTGAGTCGTGCTTACACTAGTCCCTTGTTCTGGAGGCAATCAATAAGTCATCAATGTACTGCACCAGATTCGATTAGCAGGGTAATTTCAATGACTCCAAATTCTTCTTCAAGATCTGATTGAACAAGGATGTCGACTCTGTATACTCTTGTGGAAGCCTGTACCAGCTACAGACTTTATCTAGGAATTTGAAACTGAAAAGAAACTGACTATCCTCATGAAGTGGCACTGAAAAGAAAGCTTCTGACAAATCAACCACTGTGAACCACTCTGCCTCACAAGGAATCTGAAACAGTATTACTGCTGGATTGGGCACAATCAGTCAACATTTAACCACCATGTCACTTTTCGCAAGTCCTGCACAACCCATACCTTCCCACAAAACTTTTTCAATCCCATTATCAGTGAATTACATGGGCCACTCAACACTTCCCTTAGAACTCCCTGCTTCAGGAAATCTCCAATTATCTGCGCCATTTTCATCATCACATCCTGTGCCATGTTATACTGTGGAAGTTTCGGGAACTCAACATTCGGCTTCAAAGTGATTTTAATAGGTTCCACTCCTTTGATCAATCCCACTTCTTTCCCTGTCAAATCTCAAACCTTCGCCTTTACTGTTCCATGCAGGTCTGCATGCAACTCCTTCAGTGTGAACATCGGAAAAATTTCAATCAATGTGTATTCTTCGTGAGCATTATTAAGTATCATGGAAGACGCCTGTTCCTCCTCATCATCACTATTTGTCTGGACCTCTTTCCCTCCATCTGTACAATTTATGGAACATTTGGTCTTGCACAATAAATCTCTGCCTAATAAGGATACAGGACTTGAGTCGCACGCAACAAATCTGTGCAATCCCAAGTAATTTCCGATTTCAACTTGCACCTGTTCCGTGATAGGATTCGTTAACTGCCTATTCTCCACTTCCACAATCTGAACTGTCCTGCTGGAAAGGGGTAAATCTGGTACGTCCACACTCCTAACTGTGGAGCGCGTAGCTCCAGTGTCAACCAGGAATTAGACCTTATGTCCCATTATTTTTCCCTTTACAAAAGGCCCTCTCTGATCTACTTCTAGGGACTTAGCGAGAATACAAGCTCCTTCCTCTGAACTGTCACTCATCCATTCATCGTTTAGTTCATCCTCACTGTGAAATGGGAACTGGTGTACTGTATTGTTACTATTGTCTGGTCTCTGACCTGTGACCTGTTGATAAGCATAACTTGTTGGTGCTCCATCGGTGCTTGGGGTATGTGCATTTGCTGTCTAGGCACCATGGAAATCTGCTGCTGTACTGGTGTTAAGGAAGTAAATTGTGCTCGAGGCATCTGAAACTGTTGTACAGGTAAGAAATTCTGACCTCGATTTTGAGCATTCAGAACTATGCCCCTCATTCTTGGGATTCTTACAGTTTGAGTTGCACCAACATCGCCTTGCTGAACCATTCCTTGCTGCACCATCAATGGGCACTCCCGCTTCCAGTGTCCCACGTTTCCGCACAAATGACGTGGCAACATCGTTTTCAAACCCTGAATGTTATTCTGAACAACCACAGTGCTTAGATCTGGACCACGCATCATATCCATCCCACGTCCTCTACTTCTCACTTTAGGTTGAAGCGTGATGGCTCTGTGTTGCGGTGGCATCGGCGGCACTAAAGCTCCTTGTACTCCTGATTGTGCTGCCTTAATCTGCATCACCATTGCCTTTTCCTTTAACTTCTTTTGTTTCAATTCGATCTCCTCACTACAATATTTAGCATACTGCAACACCTCATCAATCGGCTTTGCCTGGCAGCAAATCAAGTGATCCTTAATCATCTGCCCTACTTTAGGTCTCAATCATTCAACAAATCTACACATAAAGTGCAACATGTCTTTTGGTTCGACCGCTTCCTTGCCACTGTACTCCTTGAAAGCCTTTAACAATCTTTCATAATAAGTATGTATTGACTCCTTAGTTTCCTGGATTGTCCTGCCAATCCTCTGTATATCAATGTTTTTAGGAGAAATCCTAGTTTTCAGGAACTCAATCACCTTATAATAATTTTTCATAACCTCAGGTGATGGTGAGCCTGTACTCTTGTTCCTTTCAGGTTCACTCGTTGACCAGTCTACTGCCCTCTTACATTTGACCCATAAGTCGGATGGCACAACTATCTTGAATAAGGTATTCAAGTCCTCCCCAAACATTTAGAGAGTTTCACGAACCTCTCAGTCTGTTGATACCATTCAACTGGCTTCTCTTTCAATCTGAGATAATCATTTGTAAAAGACAATATGTCACTTCGGTGCCACGGGACATGAACAAACTGACCCCCTGGAATCTCTCTCATCGGAAGCATTTTAACTGATTCCCCTTTCTCTGCTCCCTCTGTTTCTTCTTGAGAATCTTGTTTTTGTTTCTCTTTCTTCCTTGCCCATCTGCCTTCCCACTTTTCTAACGCTCCCCAAATTTGTGCACTCTGCAGCAAGTCCCACAAATGTGCTTTCATTCCTGCTGATCTCATGTGTTAAAAATCTTTTGCCTCAAAATCTAATCTGTAACTTTGTCTCAAATGTTTCTTCGTTTTAAGATCAATGTCATGCTTCTCTGCTACTTCCGCTAATTTCTGGTGTATTTTCCCTACTTCTTTTGTAATCCTTGGGCACAAACACCTCAGCTCTCTTTCAGTGTAGAATTCTAACCTATTCAATCCCATTGTTCCCTCGACTAATTCATTTGCTTTGATAGTTAGTCCCACTTGTTTCAATTGCTCTTCCCCTTTTGATGCACCTTGCTAAGAATTTAAACTATCCAGCCAACTAGTTAACTGCTGAGCTGTTAACCCTTGTAATGAGATATGACTCGCTTTCGGGACTGGCGGTTTCTGTGCCACTGTACCCAAGACTTGTGGTGTCACGAGTCTCAAGCTCTGATTTGCATTAGAGACATTTACCGCATCTGGCAATGTTACAAGTGGACTAAAACCTGTAGGAGATCTGAGCTCACCAGGACAAGGTCCTGAAGATTATGTTGAGTGTATTGAATCTCCCACTCCCCTTCTCACCAAACTCTGTGACATTTCAGTCTGTTCCCCTGCATATAAAGGTACCGCCGGACCAACAGTGATCGGTAGCGATATTGCATCTGGGGTTGCCCTAGCACCTGCACCTTGTGTGAGTGGTACTCCCATTGTCTGGTTCATAACTGGTGTGAGATCTACCGAAGTCCCTGTCAACGGGTTAAACTTCGACATACCCTGCGTCTGAGCTGGTGGCAATAACCTTGGGGTCGGGTCAGTCTGGACCAACATTGGCTTCGGAAGCACCTGCTCCCTCGGCACTACGATGTTTGAAACAGTCTCAAGAACTGGCACATCTGGATAAACCCTTGTTACCAAAGGTGTATGTACTTGCACCTGAGCTACTGCACTCGTTCCTGCGACTGGTGTACTCTGTACTGCCCCTGGTAACTGTCCTCCTTCTGCTTGTACAACTCCCACAGCTCCCTGGGATGTTCCAGGAGTAGCAGGAGGGGCTGTAGCACTACTCCCTGGACCCCCTGCATAGGTCGTCATAGGCGGAGGTCTATCTCTCAGCAACTGTGCAATGAGATCCTCAACATCAGAGTCATCATCATCCACATAAGACTTTTTTCTTTTCTTTTTCTCCTCACTCTCCTCTTCCTTGGCAATATCCCCTTTGTCGAAATCATCATCTTCTGTGATTGCTGGGAAAATCTTAATCTCTTTCATAGTTGCCATCTTCCATACTTTTTGCTCCCAATCCCACCTAGCTTCTGCTAGTGACTTTTCTATCTTCTTCACCCTTCTGTTGAATTTTAACTCTTGCTGCTGTCTGGCCAATAACTCCCAAACTGCTAAAGCCTCAAACTGTGCTGGTCTCGGTAACTGCCTCATGTCATACAATGATAAACTGGTCCAAAATTCTTAAATAGAATGTTCCATGCTCTGGAAAAGCTAATGTCCCTTGATTCTTAGTCAATGCATTCCAATGCTTTAACCAAAGACACAAAGCTATACCTTTTTCTGTCATTACGAGATGCACCAGGGTATCCTCCGGGGGAGTTAGTTCCCCAACTGACACCTTGATGTATGAATCACCCTTCATCGCACTCTTAAATGCCTTGAAAAACTTCATTGTGCGTGTTTTGTCTACTACCAATTCAATAAATGAAATGACTTTTACTCCCAAGATTCCCTTCACCCGTTTACTCAACCAATTGCCTCTCACAGACGGCTGCCAATCCGGTCGCGGCTCTTCTCACTAACCGACCTATCCCAGCGCGGCACACACTGACGTCACACTGACCCACAGTGGCTGACAAAGTCTTGCGGTTTGTCCTCCTCAACTCAATTCCACTCAACTAATGCGATTTATTGCAAGCCAAATAATAACTAAAACAAACCTGCTAGTTTACTACAGGAAGGGACACAATCGCTTCAGGGACCTTACGGATTTTCACTACTGCCACTTTTTGGCTCTTTAGCTATACCTCTTTCTCAGTCCCCCACATTCGCAAGTAAAACTCGACCTGCAAACTTTACTCTGAACTGATCAATGGGTCTGTCCTGGTGCACATAGGACTCACCAAATCTCAGTCAAAGCTTCTTTTATTCGTCTAATATTCACTCCGATTTGTTGACCACGCCCGATCAACCTACTAAACCAGACAGATTACAACATATAACCAAGTGTCTCCTACACTTGTCAATATATTCTGGAGTCTTAGACCACGCAGGGTCCGTACATCACCAACAACCATGTGGACAATTTTTTAGCACAAAGTGCCACACACATATGAAGTTCGATGACTTCCCTACTCTCACACTTTGGAGTACGCACACTCCTACTAACTCTGAACTGGAGTACTCAGACCCCCCACCTTTTACCTCACATTCATCACAATTCACCTGCGATTCTGCTTAAACCTGTGCAAGCGCAATCTACTACTCTCATACTATCTCAAAATATGCTGAGAACATCCTCAGTCTTACCGACAGGATCCAGGATCTGGGAAAGTCATTTCTGGGTCGAAGGGGACATCATCTTTGCTACCATTGCCATCTTAGAAAACAAAATTCAAACCTCATAAATTTCAAACAATTGTATTCAACTTTAAACCATACCCTCTAGTCACCACCCAACTACTTCCCTAATGAAATTAACCATCCTCTGCTCCCAAAAACTGCTGGTGTGCCTTGTCCTTAGTAAGTAAACTTACAAGGGGACGCGTATAGGTCGATTAATCTTTTGGATCGCATAGAGTATCCTAGTTAAGCAGTAACCAGTGAAACATCAATAACCATCATAATCAACATGTAACGCCATAAAAACCTTATCTAACAAGAAAATACCATCACTCTCAAAAGGGTTAATCGTTTTTATTCCCTCTTAGTTACAATTCTAATCAAAACTTTTATTTCGAGAATCAATGATTAATCAAGCTTTGTTAGCATCATGAGCAACAATTCACCAAAATGTATTGATAAGCAATAATAAACATCAACCTAAACCAGCAAATCTTAACATTGGATAATTCAGCAATGCAAGTCAGTCAGTTAATCGTCACCATAATTCACCCTTGTCAGCCCACCTATCTCAAATTAGAATCAGCATGTGGGTATTCATGCGAAAACAATTTAGTCAAAAATCATTAATTTTGAAAAAATCTATCTAAGAGAGAAATAACATTTTAAGCAGCGCAGTTGGTACCTAGAAGGAAAGCACCCATTAATCAATCAGCATTTTATAGCTACCTTTTCAAGATAGATCAGGAATCAGTCAGTCTTCGTCTCCAGGTCATCAGTCATCGGCAAGACTGGGGTCACAGAGAGCAAGCCCAATTTTCAGCACTTTGGACAGCGTCTCCTGACGTCATCAACATTCGCCTCTCCACTCTGATTTCCCTTCTCGTGTCATAACTTTTTATTAGGATCTCTCAGTCCATCCCACAATTTGCTAATTAGTCAACCTTATCTGGGGTTAAGATTCTAACCTGTAGTTTTTGTTTACCACTTGTTTGCGTTGGTTCAAGCATCAAGTTCCATTAATATGATTGGTCCTTCTGTCGATGAGAACATCATCCGGCTTTTCAGGTAACTAAATTGTTGCCCACAGTCTTTGAGTCAGTGCTTCCATTGTTCAAGTCCTGGGAAAGTACATTTAGCCTACTCTACACATAATTGTATCAATTTGTTCTGATCGTCTCCTGTCTGTAGGTACATTGCAGAAAATTTCTAGCAGAGCTCATCTGAACTCTGTACAGTTCAAGGTCTTTTCTCCAGTTCCAGTCCTCGGCAGCTCATCACGTCGCCACGTTTAAGCAAGCAAGGCCCAGCGCCTACCAGGCCTCTAGTTCAGCTAAGTTAAGGATACATAGCATCATAAAACATAGATTATATCAGCAATTATGACATATTAATACAACATTTTATATTTTCACATTATTTTAGCACTGTTAACATCCATGGTGACCACTCCCCGTGGGCACATTTTACTCGTTACGCGTTATTTTCAATTATTAGTTTCATTTGTCATTATTTCTTCATTAGTATGTATACGCAAATCATTTGAATATTGTCATATTAGCATCTCTGCTCCAAAATAGATACAACACAACATCAGAATATGATTCCCGTTTTGTGCAATTTCTACATAGGATCCTATTTACTAGCATCATGATCATGCATGTTAATTTCCTCTACCCTAGATGCTACGTTGCTAAAGGAGGTGTACATGCACTCTAAAGTGATCCTCTTGATGATACATATGCGTTGTTCTATGTTAAAAAACATCCTTTCATATAGCTTTAGATTAAGGACCACATTTCGTTAAAATCATTTAGTCCATGACATGCTGTCCCATACTTTTCAATCAACCTAGCCTGCATCTTGTCCAGGACTGCTGAAACTGGCAGCCCTCTGTTATTTGTCTGCGCTACGAACATCACTGACCACCACAAGCCATTTTTTGAGTGATTTAAACTTGTCAAGTGTTCTACAAGGGGAGCTCCATGCACTGCACACCTGATCTTAGATCTATGTTGCAGTATTTGTGTTTTCACTGATTGTGTCATATTCCCTGTAATACACCACATCACATTTTTGGTGTTGCAATTCGAAAATTTCAGTTGCCAGCGCTCTTTGCCATTCACCGTGATGGTTTTATTTTCATTGGTAAAATTGGCATGCTGTGCAGTTGTTACATTTATAGTGTCTACTAAGTTGAGGCCATTCAAACATTTCTCTCCTCTTTTCTGTCAGAAAGGCAGCTTTTACTATGTGGTCCCATAGGTTAAGATCCTTTTTGAATGAATGCAAAAAGAACAGATGATGGATCGAATGCTGAACAATGCAAACATTCACCCCAAGTCACATCCATCATTTAATCCATCATTTTTCTGCTCACCACGCCACCCCAGTTTGGACCCAGCCATATGCAAATCAGTCTTGATTCTGTTCCACATGGGAACAGCCCAGCCCGAACTGCCAAGCCAGGTCCTCCCTGGACCAGAAACAAGCATCCTTGGACTGGTTTCAGGGTATCACCCTTCATCAGCTAGACTAGCTTGAATCCAGGGGCACAGTGAGCATGGGACCCACGTCTTGGCATACCCTTCCCACTTGGGGTAACAAATGCAAAAAGAACAGATGATGGACGGAGTGCTGAACAATGCAGACACTCACCCCCAGTCACAAAGATCGGGGTTTAATCCATTGTTTTTTTGCTCACCATGCCACCCCAGGTTGGACTCAGCCATATGCAAATCATTCTTGACCCTGTTCCTCATGGGAACAGTCCAGCCCGAACTGCCAAGCCAGGTCCTCCCTGGACCGGAACAAGCATCCTAGGACCGGTTTCTGGGTATCACCCTTCATCTGCTAGGCTAGCTTGAATCATCTGTTCTTTTTGCCTTTTTAAATGAAAGCAGCAGTCTGGGGATTTGTGGTGGAGTTAAAAGTTTCCCATTTCTTTCAGGTAGGCATAACGTTATTGGCTTTAGGGTTATATGAAATGACACATGTCAAGGGAGTCTCCTTTGGATGCCTCTTGGTGTAAACCATGCCCTTTTAGATGCTGCCTTCACAATCTTCTTGGTTTAACCTCTGCTAAGCAGTTTGTTGATGAGATTTTTAGCATTTTCAAAGTAGTCATCCCTGTTTGTGCAATTTCTCTGTATATGGATAAATTGACCGTATGGGAGATTCTTTATGGGTACGAAATGTAGTAAGGTGTTCCTGTCAATGGGCTTTGTGTACTGAGTAACTTCTTAATTGCCTTTGTTACCTACTATCCACAAGTCTAAAAAAATATTTTTCTTGGGATCACAGGACATGGAAAACATAAGGTCTGGTGTATGCTGATTTGCCCATTCATGCAAGACTATCAAAGTGGATTTGTCCCCCTCCCACATCATAAATACATCAAAGATGTATCAAAACCACCATGTGATTGATGTGTGCTCAAAAGGAGTCTGCAATATTGTAAATCCAGTTCTTCTCGAAACAATCCATAACCAAATTAGCTACCTCTGGCACAAAGCTGCAACCCATAGCCACTCCTTTGATCTGTATATATCGGTTATTTTTAAATGTAAATGTAAAAACAATGTTTTCCAGACAAAGGGTCGCCAGGGCTACTAGAAAATCAGTTGGAACATTATGTGGTGTAGGCTTAGTCTCAAAGGTTGTCCTGATCACTTCGATTGCTTCGTCTTGTGGTATGTTTGTATAAAGGGCTTCTATGTCAAAGGTTACTGAATATTGACACGGTCCTTCTAATTTATTAATAATACCCATGGAGTCTCTAAGAAAGGCCTGTGTGTTAATAACAAACAGCCTGAGGAAAACTTCTATATATTGGTCAAGTGGTTCTGCAATGGAGCCACATGCAGAGATAATTGCATATGACTCTCAGGGCATGCTCTACCCTTTGGTCCGGGGGATTACTTACCCCTAAGGCCATATTGACTACCCAGTGGAGTTTCTGACTGTTTGAGGTTTCTTGAGACAGAGTCCCCCTGTTTGTGTCCTAACTGGAAACACTCACAGCAGTGAGGTTGGAAATGGGACACCCTAGGTCACCACCCACCAGAATGTCCTCCCTGTTCCTCAGAAGAGGCAACGGAACCCTTTCCCCCCCACCTTACTCGGATACCTATCAGTATGTCCCTGGACCACCCCCTCATTTGGTTGGGGTGAACCTGACCACCCATTTTGGGTCTACTTCCAGGTACTTTCCTGTGGTCCCTGGTGCTAAGCCAATGGTCTGCCTCCTGAACAAGCTAGCTGGGGTCAGTGAGCTTACTATCCACTTGGTATTGATGTAGCTCTGTAAAACAATTGCTGAGCATGCATTCTCTGGCAACCAAACTGTACTGTCCCATATAATCTCTTACATCACTGTCCTTGACCCAACCTTTCAGTGCCTTACAAAAGTAACCCACAAAATCCACTTAGAACTGTTCCTGCATTTCCTGACTGTCGCTAAACTTCAATGCCATACTTCATGTGAGCCACTGTAGATATTACGAGTACTGAAAGGCCAGTGTAGGGATTGTAGGCTTCAGTGAAAACCATAAAGGAGCTTTGCAATGCTGTAACTGTATCCCAGTTGGACTGTGTAGTATTATTATTCAGTGTAAGATTTAAGTATATTTTTTGCAAAGGTAAGCAATGGGATGGACAATATGTTATGTCTGTTGAGCTCTAGCTCCATGTACCACCTCCCTTAGAGGCCTTTGATTGCTCGCCCTTGGTCCCCTGACAGTCAAGTACGGAAATGAAGGATGTACTTGATCAAGTTGGAAGATCCAACGCAGGGAGGACCACGGAAGACCAGTGTCAAAAATTCTCATCCACCACAGTTTTGGCTCAGGAGCCCTTAACTCTGCCCCTTAAAATGGTCTCACAATTCATTCTTGAATAAGTGAAATACAGTTTTAGACCCAGAAATCAATTAGATGCAATTCACAAGCATCCGTGAGTATGCAAATTAGTACTCGTGTGCTGCTGCTTCACATACTCTTGAATGCCTTTGTGAGTTGTCTGAAATGGGAATACTCAGGAAATAGTCATATTCAGGTTGTTTGAATAGAGAGGACAATGCCTTCTTTGCTGTATTACTAGTAGGGAGTTGGACATCTCTGGGCCAATTCTCAAATACAAAGGCTGTGGTGGGTTGAAATTGAAAAAGAGGACCAGAAAGAGATGTGTGTTTGTGTGAGTGAGAGAGAGAGAGAGAGAGAGAGAGAGACAGAGAGACAGAAGAGTTGATGGAGAAAAAGTGGTAGAGAATAGCCAGAAATGAGTAAGATATGTAAAGAGGCTAACAAAAGAGAACAGAGTTAAAATGAGAGAAAGGGTAGGTGGGGAGGAGAGGTACTAAACTAATGGTGAAGTGAATTGAGAGGTTAGGTAGTTAGAGCACACTGTGCACTAGAGAGAAAGGTGAGGTAGTGAGGGAGATGTGAGGTAGAGGTGAGGGGGGGCGGTGATGCAGACATAAAGGGATGAGAGAGGTGAGGTATTAGAAAGAGACAGATGAGGCAAAGATTGAGAGGAGGTTGTGTGAGAAGTGAAGAAAATAGACGAGAGATAGAGGGAGATCAGACAGAAAATGAGCAGCAAGGTACAGAGGGAGGGATGAGGTACAGAGAGAGAGCTGAGGTAGATAGAGGGGATTGAAAGTGATAGATATAGAAATGAGCTCAGAGACTTAGAAAAAGGTAAAGTTATGAGTGAGAGGTATATTGAGAGAAAGGTAAGGTACATAAAGGTGAGTTAAAAACTGCTGAAGTCATCAAAGAGGATGTAGGCACAATGGGAGAGTGCTTAAGAAAGTGAGAGGTACGGTAGAAGAGGTGAGGTGCAGTAAGGAGAGAGAAATGACACAGAAACATTATTTTTCAATTTAATTCCCACCAACTGCCTGAGAGTGTGAGTTTTAAGGCTGGGCAAGCCAGGCATAAACACTAAGGGCCAGATATATCACCACTTTTTGCCAATGCAAAGTCATCAGAAGTGCTCCATACCAGTGCAAAGTGCTGATCTAGGATGTACTTTCCAGAGCAACACTTTTGCAATGGAAAGGTTCCTAAAAAAATAGCGCAATGTTATGCTTTGCATTACTATGTGTCAACAGGGCATCGTATATGTGGTTCATGCTCATTCCCATGCTACTGCACATTTTTGTACACAAAGCCCAATCTACTAACATTTGTAGACAGGGATTTGCACCAAAAATATGCATCCTTGAGGCAGGTGCAAAGCAAGAGATATGCTTTCTTTCTCTCTTTCTCACAAATTACATGTGTGCTGCAACTTACAGCACACCTATAATGTAGGAATAGTTTTAAAGTTAGTTTAAGCATAGAGTTTTGCACTGGGAAGTTACCATTCCAGACAAAAAGTTATGCTAGACTCACAGACGCATCTTTGCTATCGTGCAAGACAGCCAAATTGTGTTGCACCACCTGGTAAGAGAGCAGCAGCACCATAACTTAGCATATATGGCACTGACCTGCTCTCTCTATTTAATGCAGCCTTGCAACCAGAGTTGTGTGTAATAGTAGATTTAACCAATGTTTCTGTTAAGCATGCTCAGCTGTCCAAAAAGAAACTGGCTTTTACGCGTATGCCTATTATGGCAGGTATTTTGACTGTCCCACTGACTTTACCAGGGGTGCCCTTGGAAGTTGGGGGCTCTATGCAATTGTAAACATTGCCTAAGCCTTAAAATGTCGCTGCCTGCCAGTTCTCATCAGTCAATTACCCTTGATCAGCAGGTAGCTCTTCTACAAACCCTAGTCGCTAGTTTAGCTACTATTGACAACAACCTTGTAGGACAACCTCTGCTGTTGCCTGGCATGAGGGGAGTCTACTCAATCAAGGAAACATTTTAACTGTTCTCCTATATTTGATAAGCTCTGAAAACTCCTTCAAATGCTCAGTCTGTTATTGATGATCTGCGATCAGGACTTGCAGTTGCCACTTCCAGTACTAAGCCACTGACTTCTCCAAATTCCTTTCCAAACTATGGGAGTAGTATGGCGACTGGAGAGGACATACTGAGGAATCTACGCAAGCAGGCTCCACTGCCAGAGTCCTATCCCATCCAACGGGTCAGGTAAAATTAATCCTTTCACTTAATTGGAAAAGACCCCGTCAGATTTTGAATCTGATTTGTTGAAAAGGCATCTCAAAATCTAAAAATAAATTAATAAAATAAAGCCACTATGTCATTGAACATGCCCATCCTCACTTCTGCACTGACAAAAACAGACCTTTGGAATACAGGTGAATTGATTAGCAAGGCCTTACCCCTAAAGACAGACTTAATTAATGGCTATAATAGATCTAGTCATCAGCCTTGTATACCTCCACTGCACAGTAAAGTTTGCAGTGAACCATCACAGCTGCCTGTCTTGCCCTCAGCGATAGTTCCTAACCAGGATTATCACCCAGTTCCAACAGCTGTATACTTTACCAGTGTTTTCCAGCTCCTGTTTAATCCAAATAATTTATCTTCTAGCAGTTGGTGCTGTGGATAGCCCTTCTAAACAGTCCTTTGTACCCAATTCATTTCTAGAGGACCCCTTGATGTTTTGAATAGAGTCAATATTTTGTGCATGTTAACATCTGATTCCCTTACTGTCACACAGTCACACTTGAGCTCATCCAGCATTCACAGTACAGGGGTTGCCAGCATGTTTCCAGATGAAAAACTTGAATAATCTCTCTTGACCTGGGTAAGTCCTGAAGTGAAGAACTCTGTCTTAGTTCATTCAAAATTATCGGAAGAATGGGGTATCAAATGGTATCCTAAAAATGATTTCTAGCTTACATTTGTAATACAGCCAAATAATGCACTTTCCTATATTGAAGCCTTGTACTCTCTTGTAGTGAGTGCTAAAGGGGTTATACAGTATTAAGAGCTGCACTTAGACCAGATTAACAGATTCTGCACCTTGCATGAGCCATTTTCAATAGTCCTGATGAAGACTGGGCATGGCTTCTGTTATCTGTATTCTAGAAGAGGTTACCTTCCCAGGGCATTGCCCGCCCTGACCAGAAATTTCTTATTTCCTTTTTTTTTAAATGTGTTTTTATTATTTATTATCACACAACAAAATTACCCAAGTGAAAGCTGTCAATAAGAATAACATTTGCAACAGGTTCGTTCATCACATCACCCTAGACGGCTTATGTACCATGACTGGGCTATGCTGTACTTCGCCCGCTTCCGCGCCACTGCCAGAGAGAACGTGTTGCCACGGGCTGGAGCAGGGGGGGGAATAGTCCTGACTGGACATCATATTAAAGCATCCTGTTGCATTGAAAAGAAAGAGAAAAGAAAGAAAGAGAAAGAGGGGAAATACTGTGGGGGGGAGATAAAGGCCGGGGGGGCCCCCAAGACGGAGGAAACGGGGGCAGAGGAGGAAAGGAAGACACGCGCGCGAGCATTGGGTCATGCGTCCCTTTGTGTGCTGGTGTTATTGCTAGTTGGTTACCGCCTGCTAGGTTATACGGTTTCATGTTGTCTCCCCCAGCTCCTGTCCGCCTTCCTCTATTTGACATTCTGATTCGAGCCTGATGAAGGGTGGTTGCGCGCTATCAATGGGGGGTTACAGCTATTTAGGACTATAAAATGCAGATTTTAATGTTCGTTGGGGGGATCGTTCAGGGCGGGCGTTCGTCATCTTTTCTTTCTATTATTGCTACGAAAGAGTTCCAGGTGTCAAGACCTTTGACCAGAACACCCTTTGTTGATAGGAGCTGCAGCGTGTCGGCTTCGGCCCTGGCCCAATGCCGCAGCTCCGATCGCCATTGTTCAATGCTCGGCGCGACTGGTGCCTTCCAGTGCATGGCTATGAGGCGTCTGTACAACACCAGTGCCAGCGCTATGCATCTTAGGGTTTGTTTCCGTCTTTTAAGGCTTGGACCTACACCCAGCAAACACAGCTCCGGGGTGGGGGACATTTCAACAGCTGTCCAATCAACAAGCAGTACTATTATGTCTTCCCATACTTTCCGGATTGGGGGGCATTCCCAGGTCATGTGGTAAAAGGTGGCTTCGGGGGTGGCGCATCTAGGGCATGTTTGCTTTGAGTGGGGGAAAATACGGGTTATTCGGTGAGGTGATAAATATGTTTGATGTAAATAATTAAACTGGGTATAGCGAAAACGCGGGTTGCGTGATACTTCTTTTGTCATTGTCAACGCCTGATTCCAAGCGGGTTGTGGTAGAGGCTCTGCTAGCACTGCATCCCACTTGTTCTTTGATTGTACTTGTTTATCTTCAGCGCAAGAAGTTAAGATTATGTATGCTCTTGACACATTTATTGAATCTTCTATGCTACCTAGCAACTCATGCAATCTAGGGGAGATATTTGGTTCTGAGTTTTCATTGCCCCAGCAAAACCTTAGTGTCTGGCGTACAGCTCCATATGCTATAAAGCTTCCGCGCCCCAGTTCATATTTATCAATTAGTGTATTGAAAGTTAGGAGGCGTCCTTCACTATAGATGTCGCCGATGGTGCGTATTCCCTTTTCTGACCAACTGTTCAGGCCAACTCTAGCTGCTATGTTGGCTATTTTCGAGATGGCCAAAAATGGAAGCCTGGGGGAATATTGTGGTGTTTTATTGTTCATGATCACATGGTGGCCCCATATCCAGTGCGCAATTTTCAGTAGTATGTTGCGTGGGTGTTTGGGGGATTCGCGATTCATCAAGTATTGTATTAAGCCCCTGTTCCCCAAAGACGAGTGGATCATCTGTGATTCAGCTCCGTCTGGACGGCTTAGCCAGGATGAGATCCATTGTAACTGGGAAGCTGCGTAGTACATTTCGAATCTAGGCGCTCCCATTCCACCCATTGTTAGTGGGTGGTGTAATTTTGTTAGTGCCACTCGCCGTCTGCCGTTGCCCCATATGAGATTTATTAATAGGCTATTCAGAGGTTTAAAGAAAGAGGCTGGGAGAGTCAGTGGGAGGGCCATGAAGAAGTACAACAATCGGGGCAGGATCACCATCTTCGCTATGGCTACTCTGCCCAATGGTGATAGAGGGAGTGAGCACCAGAAGGGCAGGGAGCCTCTAATGGATCGAATCGCCTGCCCCAAGTTGCCGTCCCTGAGATCTCGTGCGTCGTGATATATGTTTACACCCAAGTATTTGAAAGTGGTGTAACACCATTTCAGTTCGCCAGGGTTGGAGGATAATCTGTGTGCTTCAGGGACAGGACACATAGGGAATATGCACGACTTAGACCAATTTACCTTGAGTCCGGCCAACGTGCCAAACCTGTGCAGTAACTTCAGCACTTCAGGTAGGGATTTTTGGTGATCTCGTAAGAAAATAAGTGCATCGTCTGCATATAGCGACACTATACGGTGTGTGTGGTCGTCTCGGATGCCCCATGCAGGGGCTACCGCTCGTAGGTGAGCTGCTAAGGGTTCGATTGCGAGGGCGAATAAAAGCGGGGATAATGGGCAGCCCTGCCTGGTTCCTCTCTCTATTTTAAACGGTTGCGAAATCGTGTCGCCCGTTTTGACTCTTGCAGAAGGGTTAGTGTAGAGTACCTCTATCCATCTGATAAATGTTCGACCGAAGCCCATACGGCGCAACGTCTCCATCAAGAAGGGCCAACCCAGCGTGTCGAATGCTTTTTCTATGTCCAGTGATACTGCCACTTGAGCATAGTCATCCGTTCGTGAGTTCGCCATAAGGCGCAATAAGTTTCGAATATTGCTAAATGTGCTCCGGCCAGGTATAAATCCAGCCTGGTCGTGGTGTATCAGGTCCGGCATACATGGGAGCAAACGGTTGGCTAGCAGTTTACCGAGTAGCTTACAGTCTGTGTTCAGTAGTGATAGTGGTCTATATGAACGTACATCCAATGGGTCTCTCCCCGGCTTAGGTAGCACTGCTATCAGCGCTTCACGGCATGTGTCTGGTAGTTGTCCACGCTCTAGCGCCTCCGTCAGCATCTCTAGATATGGGGTTAGTGTTTGAGTCAGGAACATGCTATAGTATTCAATAGGCAGTCCATCGTTGCCTGGTGCTTTGCCATGCGGCAATTGTTTTAGGGCCTGCTGTATCTCATTAATATCAATTGGTCTTTCCAGGTCTGCAACCTGAGCGGTCGTTAGTTGTTTCAGCTCGATATCAGTAAAAAACTTGCTCAGTGATGTTTCGGGTGGGGGGACGGGAGCTTTGTATAGTGTGCTGTAATACTCCTTAAAGGCTAGGTTGATATCGGCCTGTGCATTTACTATTAGTCCTGTTTCTAATCGGATGGCTCCTATGGGGGATTTCCGGCCACCATTGTGTATGAGCCATGACAGTAATTTACCCGATCTGTCACCCTCTGCGTGGTTACGAGCTATGTAGTGTCGATGATCAAACAGACCTAGTCGTCTATCAGCTTCGTGCCATTGTGCGCGCTTTCCAGCTAGTTCTGTGTGTGTAATCTCGCCCCTGGCGAAGTCTTTCTCGAAAGAATGTACTTCCTTTTCTAAGTTACTAAGCTCACGTGCTAGTGTTTGACGCGCGCCGACTGTTGCTGAGATGCATGTTCCTCGTATGACTGCCTTATGTGCGTCCCATTCTGTTGATCTAGAGCCCGTTGTCCCCTTGTTTTGGATGAAGTAAGAGGATATGTGTATGGCTAATTCATCTCGGAAAGGGGGGTCTTGTAGCAATCGGGACTGGAGGCGCCAAGTTGGGATGCATGTGCGCGGGCTGCCCCATCTGAAATGAGCGATGAGTGATCTGAGATTACCCTAGCGGTGTAATCAGCGCTAGTGATCTTGTGAGTGATGTCTTGGGAGATGAGGATAAGGTCTATGCGAGTGTGGAGGAGGTGTACTGGGGAGTAGTATGAGTATTCGCGATCATGGGGGTGTATATGCCTCCAGGTATCTATGAGACGGTGGTCTACCATCCATTGACGCAGCATCTGCGAATTTTTGATTGCTTGGGAGGCTGCTATGGGGGGGTGTGATCTATCCGTATCTATATGTGGAACGCAGTTCATATCCCCGCCCCAGATACATGTAGAGGGTAGGTCGTTTGAGAAGTGTGAGATTGTTTTGTGTAGGAATTCACTTTGTCCGATGTTCGGGACGTACAGTCCGTTCAGTGTTACTGGTTCCCCATCTAAGTGGCCTGTTAAATGTATGTATCTGCCCTCTATGTCAGAAACGCCGCGCCGCACAGTGTACGGGACCCCCGGGGCTATCCATATCAAAACCCCTCTTGCGTATGATGAATTTCCCGATCCGTGGACCTGCCCGCCCCACTTTCTTTCCAGCCAGGGAATATCTACAGGGGTAATGTGCGTTTCTTGGAGAATGGCTATATGAATATTGTGACGCTTTAGGTGCGCGTGTATCCTATTGCGCTTTCTTATGCCCGCCATACCCTTAACATTCCACGTCATTATATTATATGTTGGTTCCTTTTTTGTCATGTTAAGTTAGGTTGTTGCACACCTATTTTTTTGTACAGTTGGGTCAATCCCGTGACGCGTCCAGAGACTGCTGTTAGTCTAGTGCGCGCTGCCCACCCACGTCTCCCCTCCGCCACCAGCGCCCGCCCGCCAGCCCCCCCAGTCCTACAAAACAACATTATCATAAGAGAATAATAAAAATGAGAGCAAAAAAAATAATAGGCAAAAGGATATTTCGGGTAAAGCCCGGAGATAAACATAATGGCACAACTGGTGCCTAAACTGCAAACTGCGAAGTTAAGTTCCGTTCGGGAGTGACTTGGTAGTCGGAGAGCGTGGTTTTGGTATAGCCGGGCGGGAACCGACCCGTCTCCAGGATAATTTTGTCCCTGCTCGGTCCAACTTGTAAGTACAACCGCTTTGGTTACCCTGTTAGTCCCAGTCAAGGAAGCTAGCGGCCAGTTCCCATCCCAAAGAAACCACCAAGCACCGCTCCAGGCCGCATAAGGGCGGAAGGTCGCGTGTCCCAACGCCGGACTCGTATCTGTGGCGCAGTTCATATTCCCTCACGAGGTCTAGAGATCATCCGCAACGCGCGGTGTAAGGTCAGGGCCGGCCAGTAGGAAGGAGGAGGATGCACTTGATTCCCCTCCTGGGGATCCGCTGTCTGTGGCATCTGTGTCACTTCGGGTTTTGGATTGTGGTCGAGTGAAGGAGCTAGTTTCCCTTAATATTTGAGCTTGCTCTGATTCCATTTGCGATTTCGTTGGGCGCAATGTGGTCTTGCTTTGTTTTTTTTTCCTCCTGGAGCTGGGTGTTATCCAGTCCTCAGTTGTTGTCTTTTCCGTTGGCGGGCTGATCAAACCTTTAGCGTGAATCCAAGTCCATGCATCCTCTGGGGTAGGGAATATGAGCGTTTTCTCATCTATGGTGATACGCAGGCGGGCTGGGAACATGAGAGAATAAGTTATATTATTTTGTCGCAAGATTTGTTTGATCTTTACAAAGGTTGCTCTTCTACGTTGTACTTCCAGCGTATAGTCCGGGTATGCAGATATGTTATTATTTTCCAAGCTGATTTGACTGGAAGATCTAAAGTGTTGAAGAACAGAATCTCTTTCTCTGTGGTTAAGAAATCTAGCTATCATGGGTCGGGGTGGCGCTCCAGGCCGAGGGGGTCTGCCCGGTATTCTGTGGGCTCTCTCTATCATTGGTGATTTTGTGGCATCCTGAGTTTTCATTATTTCTTTCAGCCAGTTTTCTAAGAAATCCTCGGCTTTGGGTAGTTCCAATCGTTCTGGGATGCCAATGAATCTGATATTGTTACGTCTTGAGCGCCCCTCTGCTTCTTCAGCTCGGCGTTGTAGCTGTGCCAACTCAGTTTCCATCTGTTTGAATTTGCTTTTCATGTCTTTCATTTCCGGGTGAACCGTTTCTAGCGACAGTTCAGCATTATGCACTCTGTCAGACAGTTTGCGGTGGTCAGCTCGGAGTAGGGAGACCTCCAGCACTGCGGCATCAATTTTCCCTTCTAGCGAAGTTTTGGTTTCCATAATTGCCTGCATAATTTTATCAAATTGCTGGGAGTGTGCGCGTAGCGTCTCGCTCAGTTGAAGTTGCGTTGCCTTTTGCATGTCCAGTTGGCCCATGGAGGGGGGGGTATCTCCCTCCGCAGAAGTCCCTGTTTTGGAATGCTTAGGCTTGACCATTGTGACCACTATGCGACCGGGGAGAATTAGGCCGTGTGAAATCAGCTATGTGTACTGGTGGGGCGAAGCAGAGCCACGCACGTCAAAGTGGGTGATTTTAGCGTTATCAGTGGTCCAGGCGTGGTTGCTTATTTTCAGGGATATTAGGAGTTAGTATGTTAATTTGTTGACTGAGGCCCTCCTCGTTGCAAGGCAGAGAGCTGAATGCCACTGGCCTGGTACAGGTGCGTTGGGTTTTTCACTTATTTGCTTGTGGCTTGATACTTTGGTGACCCAACGTGGTTGTTTTATGTGCGTTTAATTTATTCTGTGCCAGCGCTCACAATCTACTTGCTTCAATTTCTTTATCTTCTTCCTGTTTTTGTTTTTTTCATTCTTTTTTTTTTTCTCTTTTTTATTTCTTTTTTCCTTTATTCTGATTTTATTGGCTCCTCCTCTCTTTTTTGTTTATGTATTTTTATTTTATTTTTTGTAAATTTTTTCCTTCTTCCTTTCTTTCCCGTTCCTCCGCCTCTGCTTCCTACTTTTTTATCTTCTGTGCTGGGTGCTGGTGCTTGAGGGTCGTGGTCGCTGGCCCAGTGCCCTGCACGGGAGGAGAGGCCGAAGGTCCCCCCAGCCGGTCCGGTACACTCCACCAAAGGCACGCCGAGGCCCCCACTCCACCCGGGCACGCGTCCGCCGGCCACCTCCACAGATCAAGGGCGGAGTGCCAGGGCGAGCCAGACGCCCGTTCCCGGCGCCGACACGTCCAAGGCCCGACCCCGCAAGGAAACACCGCCCAGTGCTCCCGCCGCAGCGTCACCGCACGACGCTGCTACCAGTTCTTGGTAGGGGGGCCACGTGGAGCTGTAGGGATGCTAAGCCATATCAGGGGGGGCTCGCTCACTGCCGCGCGCCCCCCGTGTTTCTTGTTGCTCCGATGGAGCGCGGCCGAACCGGAAGCCGCGGCGTCCCCCAGGCCGCGCCCCAGCCAGCAGGCCCGCTCCCAGGGCCCACCGCAGTCCAGGCCCAACAGCCCTCGACCCCCCCGGCGATCCCACGGGGAAGCCGAACGGGGCGACCCGACCGCCGTGCTCACGTCTCGCCGGCCGCGGGAGGGCCGCCTCACCTCCCGATCCACAGCACCAGGCGCGTCTTGCTTCCTCGAATCCAGCAGTTGATCACGGGGCCATCCGCAGCTACTTTTGTGTCCTTGAGGGCTGCCCCCGGCACTGGGGGGGTAGCCTCAGCATTTTATGGCCGACCGGGAACCAGGGACCAGGATATTCGGCAAGAAGGAGGGCCGCGAGCGGAGCTCTTTTCTCAAGCGTCCGCTCCGGCCGCCATCTTGGCCACGCCTCAGATTTCTTATTTCCTTTAACAGCAAGGAGACATGCGTTCTTTCTGCTCCTTGAGTGTGAATAGTCTAGGAAGAATCTAGAAGACCAAGATGTTTGTGACCTTCTATACCTTGCAAGATGTGCCACGTTTCCAAGAGATATGGGCTGGTAACAATATTCACATTTGTGGCTATTTGGATTTGGTATCAAGGCAATCAACAAATTTAGAAAAGGTAGAGCACCCAGAGGTTTGTCAATATTAATTTTAAATGCATATTATTTATCAGTCAAATGACTTGATGACAGCCATTCTTTTGCATCAGCACTTCTGATAAAAGGGAAGTTTAATGTATCCCTGTTAATCTTTCTCTTAATCAATGTATACAGCAGTCCTGGGCATAAGGCAACTTTCAGCTAGATGAAGGATCTAATTACGCTGTTGACTGATTCCAAGCTCCATTATACAAATGCTGCCATTGTTTTAACTGGCAATTTTAATCGTGATATGATTATTCAGATTTAGATAATATTTTGTATCATGTACAAAATTAATTTAGCAAGTTCCCTCCAGCCAGTCCTTTCCTACATGTAATGATAGTAAAGACACAGAACTAGCTAATTTCTTCAGTAACCTAATCATAGGCGACTGAATAGAAGATTAGTAGGTGATATTCCCACCAGCAGTGCCTAAATTGTAAATCAAAAAAAGAAAAAGTACAGCTGCCCAAAGCTGTGCTCAGAAACCAGCAGCCAACGCTATTAGATGTCAGTGCACCAAATACCAAGGCTAAGTTGTCTTCGATCCACCTAATGCCTTTTAGTCCACTATGGACATCCCTTTCCCCTTTATCTCACTCCTGCAGGTTCCTGCTTTTCTCCCTTTGTGATGGGCTTTCAGTCTTTCTTGTCTTCCTTCTTTCCCCCTTAGTGTGCTTTCTCTCTCTTGCGGAATGTTTGATCAGAGAAATTATGAGCCAGTTCCCCAAAATAAGCATCATTGGCCCCCACCAGCAACCACTGCCTCTAATAAAGCACTACCTATCAGCACCACTAATGTTATTAACACAAGCAAGATCATTTTGGATTATACTTTAGCTTAATTAAAGCTTTTTCCCATAGTCCTAGATTTCACAATATACTGTAGACCTGAGCACAATCATTTACCACAGATGTTTTTGGACTCTTTTCTTGGGAGCAAAATATATTTAAGATTACAGCTTGGGTTATTTGTGGCTGTTCAGCAGCTGAATTGAATAAGGTGGTATGCACAAAATAGAAATGTAATTGTTCCACTAAATATAATGTTAATAATCTTTTCTAAGATAAATCTCTTTTAATCCGGAAAGCTAAGCAAAATTTTAACACCTCCCTTCAGTAAATATTTTCAGTATTTGCAAATCAAAACACACTGCGGGAAATTTGGGGAATTTATTACCTCGCTAGATTATGCAAATAAACATAGCATTGCCTCAGCAGTAAACTTAACAGACTGGCATGGTTATATTCACTTTTTGTATGTGGTGTATGTGGATGCTACAACAACACAGAAAAGCAAACTGTCAGGTTATCTATGGATGACTATCAACAAGTGAGTACCTGGTGCGTATCTCATTCAGATAGTGCGCATTACATAAATCGTCTTCCCACAGCACTATCCAGTAATGATCTGAAAGACTGGGATTACTGTATTTTTCCACTTTTTAATAATGGCATTTTAAAATATTTAATCCCTGATTCCTGGATGGGTTAAATTTCTCATCAATTGCACAAGAAGTGCACACACAATATTACCTTGCTAGACGAGGTAAATTTTATGCCAAGGTATGATTAGCAGATGTCTTTGATTGGGTAGATGAGAGCAAACAGCAATCTCCACTTTCAGACTGGTGTTTGAGGCTATTATGAACATACTAGTGGTATTATTCATAAGCATTTTCAGTCAGACCCAAATTTGTATGCCAGCTTTGACTTTAAAAATGCTTTTGATTGCAGTGAAAGAGATTTAATATGGACACAACTGCATAGCTGCAGTCTTAATTCTACCTTATTGTGTGCTCTATGACAGCTACCTGATATCCCTTATATATTTCTGACCTAAAGCTATCCTTGATTGACACCAGACTTTCCCTTCAAAATCCCCAGTCTGGTGGTCTTATGCTGTATTATGTGGATGATCCAGTGCTGTATTGCAAAACCAGGATAAGCTGATAGTGTTAACTAGAGACCCTTAACAATTATTGCAAAATAAATGAGTTCATCATCAACCTGAAGAAAATCAGTTTTTCAGCAGAAATATATAGAAAGAGGAGAGGTAAATTTTGGACAGCAAAGAAGTGGAAAGGGTTGCCTTTCATAAATATCTTGGTGTTTGGTTACATGAGTGGTTACATGAACAGGAAGCCATGCACGTCATTGTACCAGCGTGAAACCAAAGACTGCTTCCTTAACATTTGCTTTTTGCAAATTGCTTAAAGATTTATCTGGATCATACGTCGAACCTTTCACTTAAGGTATTCAACGCCAAACATCTTCCATCCTTAGCATACGGGTGTTGTGGGGAAATGGCTTACAGAAATTTAGTGTAACCTTTTCAGACTGTTATTCCCTTTCCCAAATTCTATAGATGAGACACAGAAGAGGTTAGATGGAGGCCAACTAGACACACTTTGATAATATCAGACAGGACAACAAAGGAGTTTTGATGTTTTTTCTTTGGAATAAAATGGAGTGTTTTTTAATCTCTGGAAATTCCTCATAGAGTTCACTTATAAAGCAAGCTGTCACAAACATTCTGTTCACTAAAATCTGGTCTCAACAGCTGCCCCGCTCAGCTTTTAAGAAGTTATTGGAATACAGCTGTTTTTTCTAGAAGAGCTGACCTCACTGATGCTCGTCATGGGAGACTTGCCAAAATCCTTCACATCTTCTTTGCAGCAAATATGCCTACCATCTGTCTTTTTAAGTTCATTAACATTTAAGAACAATGATTTCAGGGTTAGAATATGTTTTTGGCAGTACAACAGTCTTGGTTATAACTTAGCTCATCAAATGGGAGTAGATCTTGTAATTTCATATGCCAAACCAATGTTCATGTTCTTTGTTACTGCCTATATTTTTATTTTGGAATGTCGGATATATCTGAAACCTTTGTTCCTTAGACCTCATATATAAGATTAAAATAATGCCGTATAAGTGTGTTTTAAAAGCCATGATATGAAGCTATGAACTACTATTATAAAATGTAGGCCTGTGGTAAACACACAAACCTTGGGGCTCTTCATAAGTCGCATTTCCTCTGATTAATTGCATAATTGGCGAGTCTTTGAATCTTGTCATCCTGTGACATTATTATGGATATTAGCAAAATCCAAGCTTGGAGTAAAATTAACAGATGTAAAACTTTGTGCTTGCTTGGCTTTTTTGTGTAGCAAAAGCAATTAGTGAGTGTGTCTTAACTGGAGCAGAACTCTGAGTGATATTAATCTTTGTAGAGGATCGAGCTCTGAGTAATTCCTGTATTAGCAGGAGGGATCTAGGAGAATATGGCTATTGTTAAGAGCAGATTCATTACTGAGCCTGGGTATCATCTAAATAAACAAATCTGTGGCCCATCTGGAGCTTCTTTACTAAAATTTAGCTTTTTGGTAAAAGAACAATTCAGTGCATACAAGTAATGCAAGGAAAACATGATATTGGTCTAGCTTTATTATGTTTTAGATCTGCATAAACCATGATTCCAAACAGAGGACAAATATTCGAAAAGAGTACAGGGTCTATGTACACAGTACACGACAACAAATTGACAGAAGCAGGTGCATTGTGTCCAAGTGAGGAACACAGAGTTGAGCAAACTGTGGAGCTCTACAAACAGAAAAACCTTTTGACATGTGTTTCTTTGATCCACAAAACTATAGTCCCTTAGGCTAATTATGTTATGCTGTTAGGTTTGTGTACAGTAGTGTCAATAATGGTTCGGACTCTTTAGAGTATCGCATTCTCATCAGGACATGTGGATTAGAGTTACAGCAAAAGAGGGAATCAATGAAAACTTGATCAGAACTGAACCTATGAAATGATCATTAAGTAGGCCAGACCACATGCTTGGTGGTTACCTGAATGAAGGAAGACTGGAGATGGGTTCCAATTTGTATCTGGGGCAGAATGTGAACATTAGAATAATAGCTGCAACAAGTGGTCCATAATGTAATTTTAAGATGTGGTGTTATCACGCACCCACCTAATTAGTGAAAAAAATGGCACCTCAAACGATATTTCAAGTGGGTACTTTTAGTGCAATAAGACCTATTAATGTAGCAACCTCAACATTTAGAATGGTGAATATTATACATGTGCAATTCAAACTTAGAAACTGAAATTGGAAAGGGAACCTACTCGTGGGTCATTATAGCAATCTGCATATTCCAGAGAATGATTTACCCAATAAGAGGAACAATAAATATCCCGGTTGTTGCCCGTTTGTGCGCTTGTCTCAGTAACTGTGGTCACTTTCATAGAAATTTGAGTGGCGGGATGCAGGTTAAGAAATCCTGCATGCGATTGGCAGGAGCGTCCATGGTGGCCAGAAACAACAGAATAGTGCACCGCCACAGTCTGAGAGTCAGGAATCCGATGCATCTAGTGCAAAGATTACACAATATGGTGGAGTCTGAAAAACAGGGCTTGACATGCAGCCTCTCACCTTAAAGGTGGCCTATTTAACATTGAAACCTGCCATTCATGGGATGTAAGAATGTCATAATCGGATTTAATTTAAGCAGTATGTGGTGACTTATCTAATTATTGAGATTTATCTTTTTGGGTAGTGGAAATATACTGCAGTATGTGTGGACATCTCTAATGGATGTAGAAATGAGACTCACAATCTATACAATGTACATAATTTTATAAAGGATATCAGAAAAAGTTTAAATTAGAACATTACAACACTCACAATTACATAACAAAAAGCAACTAGAAAATTCTGGACTACTGATCCCATTTAGCTATGCCCATTCAATAGCAAGTGTACATGCAATCCTCAACCTTAAGAAGACTGACCATGTTTGTGACCTAGCTTTGTTGAAATAAACAAGAAGAATGTAAACAAACTTGTTTTAACGTTCCACTTCCAATATTCTGACAGTCTTCTTTTGTTACACTATAGACTTTCACTTAACAATAATCACCTGTTAAGATTTTCATTTTGTTTGGGATGTTAAAAGTTTATTTTGTTCATCAGAAACTGTTATGGATACGTTATTCCACTTCACAGTATTTGGAGGTCTCCTTCTGTTCCTCAATCATCTATTGCCATGCTTTGGATCTAATATTAGGAGAAACATTAACCTGTTTCACAGTACTACTGTGGTGGAGCATTATTACTATGTACCACATATTAATTCTATTACAAGACTGGAGTCTCATATTATGTTATCTTTTCTTGGTAATTCATTAACAGCAGCCAAACAAGAGAAACAACTACATTACCAAGAAAACCTAATGAAAGAATTACAATAATGACATCATAATAACCACAACCAATGATATGTTGAGCATCACACTAGTTATCTTGACTGAGAGCAACAGATTCTCTTTTCTTTTGCTCGCAGTCGAGTATCATTTTCACTTTTCCTTCATTATTGTAATTACTTACAGTATTTTTGTTGTTATAAGGTTGGCATACCGTGTACCTTTACTCACGTTACTTTTGTCAGCTTGCGCACTCTCAGTGGCAGCGCAAGTTTTCCGTTAGGAGCATTCTGGCCTCTTTTGCATGCCCATCAGGTTGTTTCCCCTCAGCACTGCCATCTAGAATGTTTACCTGTACTTAGGGGATTTTGATGCACCGCTTTGCGTAACATCATCTTTTTCCATTCAAGTCTTCTTGGCAAAGGACTCTTTCGCAGCAAGTTCATTCCTCACCGGTCATATGCCGCTTTTCCCCCTCATGGCAGGCCCCTTAAAGGTTCCATCTCCTTTAAGTGTTCCCTAAATTAACTCTTTCCTTTAAGTTTTATTCAGGCATATCTTTACCTTTTGTTTTAATTGTTTTTTGGGGGGGTTTAGGCCTTTTTAGTGGGGTAAATTGTTATACTCAATGCTTTCATTATTTAAAATGGCCGATGAGGAAGAAACTCAGGCATTTAAAGTTAATTTGAAATCCTTTATCAAGGATTCTCTGCAGCGGGCAGAGTCTATCTCTATGCTGGATTCTTCAAAACATTTAGAGGCATACATTTTAAAAATGCTCTTTTCCCCTCGTCAAGTCCCTTCAAAAAAGGGAAAGAGTGGGAATCACAATTTTGATCGACCTTCAGATCCTTTTAATTATTGGCCTCAGGAGAAATGGCAGAACATTTCTCTTTATGATGATGGTGATTCTCACCTAATGTCTAATGAGTTAGTGGTCCTTCTTGGGGAACCCCTTAATTCATCATCCCAAATCCACAGAATGGTTACCTTCTGAACATGTTGTTGAGTATGTTTCTTTTTATCTTTGCTATTCTCTGAATAAATCCTCTAGGAATAAGTTGAAATCTGAATGCCCCTATCCTTCCTTTCCCAAGAACATTACGGCTACTCCTGTTATTGATCCAAACATGTTGATGTTTTTTACTAAATTCAGGAAAGATCCGAAGAAAGGGATTGACAGGGCCTGGTCCAACTCCCAGGGCAGGATTTTAGACTTGGTGGGTTCCCTTACCAGGATATTGGATCTGGCCGATTAGACAAGAATTGAGGGCACTAAGATTGATCCTAATACTCTTTCTAACTGGGCCCAATGGGCCATATGCATTTTGGGCAATGGCAAAACTAACATTTCACAAGAGAGACGAAAATGTTTGCTATTAAAAATACTTCCAAAGCTCAGAAGTCTCTCCAGTAAGGAGCCTCAGCACAAGGTTTCCCTAATAAAAAAGGAGATTCAGCATTACTTAACCCTTTCTCCTTTCTCTCTCAGATCTCTGGCTTGCCTTCTGGTCTTCTGGCGTTTTCGATTCAAGCAGTATTTCCTGGCCCACTTCATTATTGTGCCCTTCAAAGATTGAAAATACAACCTCTCCGCTGAGGCCTAGCCTATTGAGATCCTGTTTCCCTAGATCTGGAATCCAGTGAAGAACTTCTTTGGTAGCTGATTCAGACACTTAGAATGGGAGAACGATTTTCTTTGCCTCCCCAGATCTTGTCTTAGAGTCTGATGTAAGTCAGACAGGTTGGGGCGCAAGATGTGGTCAGTTATCGACTGGAGGTACATGGTCTTTTCAAGAGTCATTCTTACACATCAACAGTTTAGAGATGCTTGCAGGTTCCTTCGCCATCCAGTCATTTACCAAAGAGAGGGTAAAATGCACCATCCTCTTATGGATGGACAATCTGTCGGTGGTCAGATACTTAAATCATCTCGGGGTAAAAGATCCAAACCTCTTGTCGAGCTCGTCAAATATATTTGGTAATATTGTCTTCAACAGAATCTTTCAGTCAGAGCAGTTTGTCTTCCAGGAAATGTGACTGTAATAGCGAATTGGTATGCCAGACATCTTCAAGACTCAAGAGTGTCTGCAGCCTTCGGTGTTCAATTGTCTTTCTTCGTATCTTTGGCATCTAGTTAAGCAACCCTTTTGCTTCTTGTCTCAATGCCAAACTCCTTTCTTTTTTCAGCCTCTGGCTCTGACCCTGGATGTGTTTCTTCAAAACTGGCTGCAATCTCTTCTCTGTGCCTTTCCACTCTTTCTATTGATTTCTCAAGTCCTATCACAAGCCCACAGACAGCTTTTGTCCCTAGTTCTAATCACCCTCTTTTGGCAGGCTCAACCTTGGTAGCCAACTCTGTTGGAGGTGCCTCGGATTACTTGGTTTTGATTCCTCGCTTTCCCAATTTTCTCCACAACCCTCGGGGAGCTCATTACAGCATGAGTCTAGAGGGCTCTCTTTTCCTAATAACCTGGAGGATTATGGGTCTTCCTGGAGAACCCCAGGGATTTCTGAGGAGGCTATCCATCTCATTCAGCAATCCTGGACCACAGGCACTTCTAAACTCTACAGATTAGCCTGGTTGGCCTGGCTTGGCTGGTGTATGGATAGGAATTCAGATCCCATTTCAGCAGATGTAACTTTGGTAGTTAATTTCTTAGCCTCTATGGCTTCTCAAAGGAAAGTCTATCGTACAATAAATACCAACAGGTCTGCTATCTCGGCTGCACATCTAAGCGTGAATGGAAGACCCATTGGAGAACATCCTTTGGTCTGTTGCATATTAAAGGGAGTAAGATTTGATAAGCCTCCTGTTCCCAAATATAATACCATGTGGGATGTTAATTTGGTGTTGCAAATGTTTATTTCATGGCAAGACAATTTGATTCTTTCGCTCAAACATTTATAAGCAGAGTTAACAATACATCTATGATTAATTTCCTTGAAACAGGTTTCCAATATCAAAGCTCTGGATGTGTCTTCCTTTCACTGTTCATCTCTTGGTGTTCCCTTTTAGATTCATAGGCGTACCAAAACAAATGTAACGTCCAATCTCTGTCCCTTTTTCCCTTCTCAACCAAAGATGTGTGTGGGAGACTGAAGACCTACATTTCACGAACTGCAGATCTGAGATCACCCTCATCTTCCCAAATGATTATTTCTTTCCAAAAACACCATAAATCTGTTTTATTCTCAAAACTGCAGATTGGCCAAACATTAACACATTCAGAACTTTTTATTGTAAACCTATTACCCATGTATCTGATTCTGTTATTGCAGTGCTTTGAACCAGAGTAACATGAGCCTCCAGTCTTGTAATAAAATAAGATTTTCCTAGCTTTGGTGTCAGCAAGGCTAGATTTTTATTAAAGACACTGAGGCGAGTATTATCCCACCACTGCTTACATTTACTCTCCCTGGTCTGTTTTTCTGCAGTTCCAGTTCCATCTTCCAGTACTGACGCTTCAGTATAATCCCATCAGATTTTCTTCGGCGTTGGAATCCTTTGGTCTAGTCCATGGGCCTTCTTTTCCTGTTCAGAAGATAGTTTTTAATCTCCTTTTGGGTTGCCTTATGGATCTACTGACTTTGTTTATTACTTTTTGTTCAATGCTGTGTTTCCTTTCCATGCCTCACCTTGATTAACTCACTACAACAAAAGAGGATTTGTTGCTCTCAGTCAAGATAAACATTGTGATGCTCGACGTTTCAATCATTGGTTGTGGTTACTATGATACCATTGTTGTAGCTTTTTCAACAGGTTTTCTGGGTAATGTATTTCTATCTCTTGCTTGGCTGCTGTTAATAAATTAGCAAGGAAAGATAGCATAAAACTCGCCTGTGTCTTTAATAAAATCTAGCCTTTCTGTCACCAAAGCTAGGAAAATCTCAGTTTGGACTCTAGTGTTATTCTGGGTACATTAAGGCATGCAGTGTTTTTAATTTTTTTAACCATAACACAATATTTCCTGGTGCCATTAATTCGCCTAGTATGCCATATTTAAGATGTGCCTTACTTAAGCCAAGGCTTCAGTTTTAGATCCAAAGATTATTTCGTTTTTCACCAAGAACCTCCTATATCAATGTCTCCCACTTGGAGCAACAAGTTCCTTCTGGAAGTAAAAAGGTGTTTTACTGAGTGGTGAAGTGATATTGCAATAGTGCTATGATGAAAAACAGCAAATGCATTTGTGTTATTACTATAAGACATATAAGACATGCCTTTTAAAAGGAATATTGTAAGTTGTGAAATTAATTATGACCTGGCTGTCCTTCAAGCAGATGACTGGGGCAGCTGTCCACTGGCTGTCTCTGACAATTTACTATCAGTAATTAGTAATATTACCTATGATAGAGGATGTGTTTATTTCATTTGACATTTCACCTCCATTCCATGTTGTCCATATATTCATGAATATTAAACGACCACCTCAATAACTGCTTTGGCCCAACCATGCACAGACACCTAAACACTAATTCCAGCTTCATGTGTTTTGCTCATTTGCTTCACTCCTTCATTCTATTTTTTTAAATAAAAGTCTTATAATTATTTGAGCTGTTTCAACAGGCAGCACCACAGTCAGAAACATTTTCCAGCACCACTGATTTGTCTGTTGCCTAAAGGTTATCATCAGATACACCAGGTCTTCCCCTTCCAACAAGGCCTCCTTGCTGCTCACACAGTGTACATTGCCTGTAAGTAATAAATGTGGTATTAACTAAGTTGGTTTGTAAACCATGCCATTTGTTTTAGTATTGTTTTCCCAATCTATTACACCCTGGTTCTTTCCTAAAACTGAAACGTACTTTTAAGATCATGGGAAAGCAGTAGTGAAGAATCTTTGTCACAATTATTAAATTTCTCTGTAGGTAAGTGTTGATAACTCTAGTTTTAGGGCACTCTGAGATTTGAAGTCTCAGTTTCAGTTGGAACAACTGGACTTTCTGTTGCACGTGGGATAACTTTATACCAGCACTCACATGACAGTAGTTAATGGGCATCATGGTTTACAAGTTGTAATCTAGAGCCACAGTGACTTGAAATGTTTGACATACTTGCCAGCCCTGCTGTTTAAAGTAGCACGTTTCATTTTTTTCAGCCATGGCACCACCTGTCAATTTAAGCCTGCAATTCTACCATATTTTCAGACCAGGGCAATCATCAAAAATTGAATTCCTGCCATCCGCAGTAAAAAAACAAAAACAAAATCCTAGCACAGTCTGGATTTACATGAGCTTCAGTCATTTCAGAGAACACGTCTTGTGAAACAAGAGAAGAGACTTATTGACTTGTTGGCTGCCAAGCTCTTTACTGCAGTGAAGAAATCTAGAGATGTATTTATTTACAGTGTATTTCCATGGCACCTCTTCTTAATAAAGCGTTTTTTTGAGCACTGTACATTACAATAAGTGTTACATATACATAATATAATATGCATACGGGTAACATCAAATTCAACAACAGGATAATCATGTAAGGGAGGCAAGGGGTTAGGAGGTCCATGAAAAGGTATGAGTAAGTAAATCTGTGATGAGTCAGTATAGTGATTAGTTATTATACATTCGGGAAATGGAGAGGAGTGACACTTTTTGAGAAAGGGGTAGTGCATCTTAACTCATGGCACACACATGTTTTTTTAATAGGAAAGTCTTGAGATGTTTTCTTAAGAAGAGGATGGCAAGCACCAGTCTTAACCGTCTTGGCAAGGAGTTCCAGGGTGTGGGCACAGAATAGGAGAAAGATTTCCTTTGGGATTTTCATGTTTTGAATTAGCAAGGTTCTAATAGGAGGTTATATTTTTTGCAGGGTTTTCTGGAACCACTAGGAAGTTTATTTCATGTGTGAAGTGCTTTAAAGTTAATGCATCCAATTTTGAATTTGATAGGATCTTCTAACAGAAGCCATAGTAGGTCTTTCAGTATGGTCGCCGGGCGATAAAGCGTTCTTTTGCCCAAGAGTAGGTGACTAGGTGAGCACTGGCTGGTAGCTCAGTTAAAATACTGTTCCCTTCACCAAACAATAAAGCTTAGGCCAAAACTTTAAGGTGCTCAATGCAGAAAAGGTGTTTTTTCTGTTTAGTTGCCTTAGGTGAAAGTTTGCTGTTTGCCCTATCTTGCAAATGCGTAGTTCAAGAGAGAGCTTGTTGTCTACAAGGAATCCCAGGGACTTAGTTACTGCAGTTGGTGATGGCAGGCATCCATATTTGGAAATCAGGGAGATTAGTGATGGGTTGACTCTGTTGGTTGATTTGCAGGATCGGAGTAAGATTCTGTTTTTTGGGGGGTTAGCTTCTGGGAGTTAGCATGCCCAATTGAAGACATCATCTAGGCCATATTTGAGGAAGCTGAGATCTTTGTGTGAGATTTGAGTATTGTCAGCACATTGGTGAAGGCTGATTCTGATAATTTCCAACAGTAGGCTCAGAGGATCGACGTAGAGATAAAAGGACAGGTAAGAGAATTGAACCTTGGGGAATGCTGCATGTCTACTTTTCCAATCTGGATAGGTTGGAGTCTACTTTGGCTAGGTTAGAGTGAGTCTTGAGAAAAGGCTGAATGCAGTTTAGAACTGTAGCTTTTAGTCTCATTCTGAAATGCTCAGTTTTTAGAAGTATTTTGTGGTTAATTGTGTCAAACGCAGCAGACAGGTCAAGTAAAATCAATAAGCAGGAATCACTGTTGTCCATCATTTTCAGTAGATCATCTAGGAATTTTATAGTGGCTGTTTCCATGCTGTTTCTTATTCTGAATCCAGATTGGCAATGAACCAGGAATTGTTTATTTTTTATCAATTTGTTCATTTAAATAGCAACACTTTGTTCAGTTGTTTTGCCAAGCCAGAAGAATTGCTGATTGGTCGGCATTTCCCATTTAAAAAAAAAATTGGAGCGATTCAACTAATTTTGAGGTTGTGAGAAAATTGCCCTTATTTTAATGATGTATTGATGATTAGGAGCCAGTAGGGGGTGAGGATGTGAAAACTAGCTTTTATTATGTTGGTAGCTAGTGGTTGAAATAGGGTGTTGGTTTCGTTTGTTTGATTACTTTGGTATTGTTTTCCAGTTGAAACTATTTAAATGTGCCCCAGGTGTTATTTGTTTTTAGACAGTAATTTGTTACTTGTGAAGAGTTGGATGGTAGTTTGCATTTGATTCTTTTGATTTTTTTCCCTGCATAGTCTTCTGAATACATTGTATTTGTCATCAGATTGGGTTTGGGAAGTATGAGTATTTTCAGTTATGTTCTTGTCGATACATTTGAATACTGTTCCAATAGGGTTCAGGGATCGGGCACTTTGAATTTAAGTGTAGGAAGCTGTTGCCAGCTTGATTCTGGTTTTGTGAATTGTCCTTGCTGCTTTTAGTTTAGTTTTGGTTGTAGTTGATTTATTTTTGACCATAAGTTACCTATGATTTTCATTCTGTTTCTAAAACCGTTGAGTTCTATGTTGAGCCTTGGTTTGTACTGTAGATTTCTGGGTTGTTTCCAAATTATTGGAGCATTATTGTCTACGAAGTATTCTATAATCTTGAAGTAGTTTTAGATAAGGTGTTAAAATCGAGGTGAGCATTTAGTGTTTCAAGTTGTGGAACTTGGAGAGAATTCAGCCATTCCTCAGGGGTAGTCTGTTTTTTCTAACTGGAATTGGGTTATTTTAGGCTTGAATGGTAGTGAGAAATGTGTAGGAAATTGGTCACACCAGTCAACTTCTTTGAGTTTGACAGCCACCCACCTCATCTAAGCATCTTTTTTGAGGATATTGTTGCCCTCAGGTACGAGGGAGTTCATGATGTTTTGAGAAACGTTCTTTAGCCAGTGTGGCTGCGTAGTATAGGGATGGGTCTACAGATCACTTGTTGCACATTATGGATGGCACGTAGACAGCAGATGATTAAGGAGCTAGTCAAGACAGATCCTAGTAGTAATGATGGTACTAGTTATAGTCCTATTTTTTTTGTGTCAGTAGAAGAGGTTTATGTTTGTAGATTAATTATTATAAGCGGAGTACATCTACCTTTGTTTTGGTGGGTAGTGCTGGCTGTTTACCTCTATCTTGAAGACTGGGAGAATTACTTAGCCTTTTTTTTATTGTTGGACGCAGAGCAGACTCTTTCTTCAGTGTTCTGCCAAAGTGTAGGTTGTCATGTTTAGTTTTGTGCTGTTTTGTTACCTGTAATGTGAAGATTGGAAGAATGATGTAGCCCTTTATTGTTTTGGCAGCAGAGTGGAGACTTTCTTCCCTGTTCTGTCAAGGTGTAGATAGTTCTATTTTACTTTTGGTTGCCTAAGAGAGGTGGGAATTCCTGACTGAGAAACGCTGTCACACTGTTGGATCAAGGGTTTTAATTCAAACAGTGTTGGCTTGTGTTCCAGTAAGCAAGGTCCTGCATTTCAAATTTTAGGCCTCCTCATCCAGATTCCTTATTCATTGTGAGAAATCAACAAGTCAGCGGGCGAGGGTGGGGGACAATGTGGCAGCAGCTGCCATGGTGGCATCTCATAAAATGACTGGGCACTTGTCCGCCGCTCCTATGCTATGGTGTCCTCAGAAGAAGTCATACAAGGCGGCGGTGGGAGCCACACAAAACAGTGGCGGTTGCCTTGATTTCAGCTCCTAGAATGACTGGTAGCTCAGCAGCATTCCTTTGAGTCCCAGAACCATTCATATTAATGTCCAGTACAATCCACAGGGCCCAAATGGAGAGATTGACTCTTTGACCTGGATAACTTTCTAGAAGCGAAAGGAGAAAGGACTAGGCACAAATGCTTCTTGCTACAAATACTCTACCAGGCAGGGGCATTGCAGAATATTCAAGGAACTCCCTGCCACAAAAGCAGTGAACTGTCACACAATGCACAAGGCAATAAATGCCAAAATTCTCAGAGTGAAACATGTGGACTAGAGAAGATATTTTAACCTTATGTATAAGGAGCAAGAGGAGTCGATGAATGACTATGTGACTCACCTATGAAGACCGGTGCAATAATGCCAGTTCAGCAAGCTCACTCACAAAGAGGCTATTCTCTTATGCATCGTAGAATACCAATCTGAATCACTGCAACCAGAATTATTGTGGGAAAGCTACATACATGAGGAAATACAATAGATGAGATGAAACAAAGGAATACTACCAGAGTGGACAAACATATGTGGGAAAAAGCACATGCTCTGCCACAAGACAAACATGTTGTAGGTGTGAAAAAGACAATCAGTATTATTCTGCTTGCAAAGCTAACAGAGTAGAGGCATTAAAACACACACAAAAAAAAAACATTATCATGGTGGAGATGTCAGGGAAAGGAGCAATATCTCATTTCACTTGTGTGCCACATCAATTCCAACCTCCATTTCAAGAGAAACATGTTAAATGTTAGTGAACTCACACAGAAGCATATATTCATGTTCCCAGGCAGCAATGAGTATGTTTTTATGGTTCCCACAGAACAAGGCCAGAGAGGAAAATACCCAATGATCAACCTAACAATAAGAGAACATCATATGAGGTTAGTTGTTGACTGTGAAGCATCCTTGAGCTACTTATGCCCTGCACATTATAGGAAGATGACACACAGGTTGAATCTATGACATGCAGATGTGAGAGTCTTAGGCCTAAGAAAGTTCAAAACAACACTTACCAATACAGTCTGGATGGTAGAGATATACATACATGATATGAATGTTCATGTGCCAGCGATCTGTCTGCTCAGCTTTCACATCAAAGCTTGTTGCCATTCTGTACACAAGTCATGATGAACTGTCCTTTGCTAGAGAATAGCCTGGATTAGTCACACAACTTGTTTAAATGAAGAATTAATAGCTTTGTAATGTTAGTTGTCCGCTTTTCTCCACTTTCCTTGGCTTTTCTCCCTGTAGGTATTATTGTGACAATTTACTCAACATTTATTGCCTGCATTTACTCCCATTTCATGTTTTGACATTCGATGTTTCTAAGTTAGGTGAGTGTTCCTTCTGATTTTCTTCACCTTGATCCTCTAGTTCATACTTTATATTGTTTAGTTCCCTACAAATCTTATTTTTCTCTGTAGGTTGCTAGTCTTTTGTCCCAAGGAAGAGCCAGTTCAAATGACTTTGAGGGGTCAAAACATCGACTATTCGGTCTTAGCCACAACTACATTTGATGCTGGATGCTATAAATTCTTGAATATGTATTTTCATATGGATTCTATATGACGTAATTTTTTGAATGGTAAAGACTATTATTTAGCATATGTATTGTATTGGTTTATTTTGATTTCTTTCTGTTTTTTCACTTTATTGCACATACACTGCACTATTTGTAGCACCTAGCTGCTTTTGTTTGAATTGCATTTGTTTAATTTTCATTTATGTGGTATATAAATGACGTATTTAATGATTTGACTGTTTCTTTGAAACATTAATTGTGCTTGTAGGGTGAACTAGTAAGATAGCCCTTTAAGTGAATTAAATCATTTCTTGCAATGACTGGCTTTGCAAAAATGTTTTATTTAATGACCTTTGCATGCTGGTCACTACATCCTGCAAGCAGGAAAGGGAAATAAATGGTGTGCATGGTTACTAGCAGCCAATGAATGGAGGGTCTGACAGTGTACAGAGCAGGTGTTGCATTTATGAGTCCAGGCTGCTTTAGCAGGATTAAACCAGGTATATTTATTTTGTATCTTCAGGAACAAACAGCTCAGCCATCACCTCCACAGTTGACTGATCACCACCTTTCAAAACTCGCATTCTCTAGAATGTCCAGACTACAATTCTAAGATGAGCTAACATCAGAACACTCTGATGTCAGCTCCATAGTTACCACACAAATCCCTCTCATATAAAACTAAAGAGCATACCTAGTCAATATATTTGAGTAACTTGAATAGATGCAATAGTAATATACATGTAGAAGACTAAACATAGTCACTGAGACATGCCGGGCTTTTAACTTTTCTACCAGAGCTTCTAGGTGATAGACTTTTCCCTCATTTTCTTTTTTTAAACTGGTATCATCATTACCTCTCCCAGAACCAGCCTTATTATTGTTTCTATTCCCTTTGGCATCTTTATTCTTGTCATTCCTCTCTTGCTGAGAATGTCCCTTAGCATCTTGCAACTCTTTTACTTAGTACACCACCACTCTGTTGAGATTCCACACACAATGATCTTCCGTCCTGATGGCATTGGTGAAGACCTTAGAAACTCTCAATGGTTTTAACAGCTTGCCACCACCTGCATGCCAAACAGGTCACCATATCATAAACACATCCCCTACTTTTACAGCTGTTGATTTAACTGAGTATTTTTTATCAAAGTATATTTTAATGTTTTTCATCTTCATATCTTTCCTCATCATCCACTGTTTGGATTCAGCACTTTTATTCCCAATACCTAAAATATATTAACCCAAGATGGTTTTAGAAAAGTATTAGGGTGACTCCCATGAAACAAAACAAAAGGATTAATCCCTGTGATTATTTGATATCTTAGATACTTCATCCTTTCAATTAAGATGATTACTTTTAGCTAGAGAATGGTCTCTTTAACATACAATTAAATCCCTCTACCTTCCCATTGGATTTGGGGTGGCAGAGAGCACATTTCTTGTGTACAATCCCACATCCTTGAATGAAACTCTCCATCTCTTTAGATGCCAACTGTACTCCATTGTCTGTAAGCAATGTTTCAGGAAGACCTTCCTTCGCAATGAGATCCTTCAAAAATTAATTACATGGTGTGCTTCAATGACTCTGGAAAAACTAATCTCTGACATATCTCTGGAGTACAAGTCAAGCACAACAATGACATAAGTCTCATGCCCATCACCATTCATGGGTCCTAATATATCTAGAGCAATATCTTTCCAGGGTTCACACGCTCTTTTCCTGATAACCATGGGTTGAATCCTTTGTTTCATACTTTTCTCACTTAATGCACACTGCATGCATTCTCTCACCAAACGTTCAACTTGTACATCCATTTCCGGCCACCAGTATTTTGACAGTGACCTCTCTTTGGTTTTCAAGATGCCTAGATGATACTTATGTGCTTCATCTAGCACTTTCTCATGTAATTTGACAGGAGGAACTAATCTAGTCCCTCTTAACAACAAACCATCAATTTGTCTCCCACTAACCAATCTAAACTAAAATCTTTGCACTACACACCACCCTGTTCTTTATGCTTCCAGCCCGTACAGGTAAGAGTCATCAGCTTTTGTAAAGTTTCATCTGCTTTTACTGCTTCACGCCCTTTTTCTTCTGAAATTATTTCAACATCAACCCCACAGACGAACTCTGTGCCATCTCAGAAAATATCACTACCTTGATCTTCTTTATCCTCCTGTACCAGCCTGGATAACGTATCTGCTGTCACATTTTCCAGCCCTAGAATGTACATTACATTAAAATTATCTCTTGGAAGCTCACCACCTATTTAGAGTTTCTAGAGGAAATCGAGTCAATTTCCTTTTTATTGAATACTTCACACAGGAGCTTGTGGTCTGTTCTTACTAAAAAAGTACTGCCCCATAGAAATATCTTCCATTTTTTAACTGCCCGATAAACAGCAAGTGCTTCCCTCTCTATTATTGATTATCCACTTTCTGCACCTTTTATGCTCCTCGAGATAAACATGACTGTGTTTTAAGGGCCACATCCACCTTGTTGCAAGACTGCCCCTAATCCCTTGAGAATGGCAATGGTGGTCATAATTTAACCTTTCTTGGGATCAAAATTTTTGAGCTTGGGGGCCTGTGCTAGTCTACACATAAATTCATTTAATTCTTTCTCACAGTTATAATCCCATGAAAAACTGATACCTTTCCTCAACAAGTTCCTCATGTGGTACATAACATCAGCAAAGTTTTTGATGAATTTATGATAATATTTAGCCGTCCCTAAAAAATGCTTTTGTTCCTCCTTGGTAGTAGGGGATGTCATATTCCGAATAGTGTCCACAAGCCCTTCTTTAGGAATTACCCCGTAACGTGTTATAGTATGTCCTAGGTTTTCAATGGTTTTAGTACCCAAACTGCATTTTTCTAACTTTATGGTTCAATCATGATCAGACAGTCTACCCAATACTTCTCTGACCATAGTATTATGTTCCACTACATCCTTTCTATATATGAGTATGTCGTCTTTATATACGCAGATACCATCCACCCCGCATAAGATTTTTACCATGGCTCATTTAAAAACTGGTGCCGCTGAAATGAGGCCAAATGGGAGTCTGATATACCTAAAAGTTCTGAACAGTGTTATGAATGCAGGGAGGTCTTTGGACATCTGTTCTAGTTGTATTTGATGATAAGCAGAAGCAAGGTCGATATTGCTGAAAACCTTTGCTTCCCCTATCATCAATAACAATTCTGAGATATTAGGTAACGGATATCTGTCTACTAAAACACATTTATTTAGTTGCCCAAGATCAACAGATAACCTCAATGAACCATTAGTTTTCCTGGCAGTAACAACTAGAGTGAGCCATGCAGTACTTTTAACCTCCTCAATTACTGCCTGTGATTTAAGCTTTTCTAAATCAGCTTGCATTTTCCCTCTTATGTTCATGGGAATATCCCAAGTCTTGCTACTACTGGGAATTGAACCTGAAACAAATTTAATTTTGCAACAGTAGCCCTTCAAACAACTTAACTCTTTCCTGAAAATACCTGGAAATTAATTCCATAAACCTCTTGAAGCTCAGCATCTGTCTCACGTAAAACCGTTCCTGACTCTCATTCCACTACATTAACATGATTTGTTTTCTTCAAACTGATAGGATGTTCACTGTTAGGATCTAGCATAACCCCTAAATCCCTTTGGTGTAACCAGCTTATGATACTGTCACCTTTCTTGGACACATATGTTTCACCAGATGTATACTGATCTTATTCTATCAGCCCTACAAAATAACCGTGTAACTCAGTGGGATCTCTACCATAAGCACATGGTCTGATATCAAGTTTGTGCAACGTCACCTTTTCAAACAAGTTGTCTCTATAAAATATGTTAGCTACAATGGTGATCTTAGCTCCTGAGTCGAATAAAACTTTGATTCTTTTCCCCTCTATTTCTATATAATCTAAGGGACTAGTTTCATTCTTACTACCCACTTGCAAAACAATCTGTCCACATTCAAAATCAGAACTATCTTTATCTCCATCTTCACTAGCATCAACTTCATTTACATTTGTTTTGTATTCCTCATTCTACAGACAGAGACAAAGAGGGTCATTCCGACCCTGGCGGTAAATACCGCCAGGGCCGGGGACCGCGGGAGCACCGCCAACAGGCTGGCGGAGCTCCCTTGGGCATTCTGACCGCGGCGGTTCGGCCGCGGTCAGAAGAGGAAAACCGGCGGTCTCCCACCGGTTTTCCGCTGCCCTGGGAATCCCCCATGGCGGCGCAGCTTGCTGCGCCCCCATGGGGGATTCCGACCCCCTCACCGCCATCCTGTTCCTGGCGGTTCCACCCGCCAGGAACAGGATGGCGGTGAGGGGTGTCGTGGGGCCCCTGGGGGCCCCTGCAGTGCCCATGCCAATGGCATGGGCACTGCAGGGGCCCCCATAAGAGGGCCCCACTTTGTATTTCAGTGTCTGCATTGCAGACACTGAAATACGCGACGGGTGCCACTGCACCCGTCGCACACCCTCCACTCCGCCGGCTCCATTCGGAGCCGGCCTCCTCATGGAGGGCTGTTTCCCACTGGGCTGGCGGGCGGCCTTTTGGCGGTCGCCCGCCAGCCCAGTGGGAAACCCAGAATGACCGCCGCGGTCTTTTGACCGCGGTACGGTCTTTTGGCGGTTCCCTCCAGGCGGGCGGTACCGCCGCCCGCCGGGGTCAGAATGACCCCCAAAATGTCTTTTTTTTTTGCAAAACGTGCACCCAGCCTTGAGAGCTGGACACGTTTTGTTATTAGCGAAGTGTCGTACCTTAACACACCTGAAACACTTCCTTTCTATCTTAGATTGTTTTTTAACATTGCAGTCGCTTCAAAACTCTTTCTTCGTCACCAGCCACTCTTTTCTTTCCTCCACCTACTACAGTATGTACCTTTATTGGAAGAGTCTTGCTTCATCACTTTCATATGTTTCATGGAATGTTCAATTTGTTTTTAGCAATTAGCAGCACCTCATCCAGAGTAGGCTCATCTCTTAGCCATAATTCTTCTCACACTTTTTCATTGTGGCACCCTAACATGAACTGATCTGTAATTATTTTATCCAACAAAGGCCCAAACATACAGGAGGATGATATTCATCTCAGTTCTGTTACATAGCTTTCTATAGATTCTTCATCTTTCTGTACCCTCTTGCTAAAATAATATTGTTCCAAAATGGTGCTTACGTTGGGTAAAAAGTGTAAATTTAATTTGTGTATGAATGTTTCATATTCCTCAAGATCAATAGCTTCAGTATTTGGTATATCAGAAGATGATCAAATACTTCCTGTCCTTTTGTACCAGGACAATGGAGCAACAGACCAGTCCTCCTCAGCACTGAGCGAGGTGCAGCATACTCTTGCATATCGTTTGAGCACTTTTTTCCATTTTGCCCATTTAATGGGAGGGAGGACCTCCAGGGCTGGACAAGAAGAACTGGCGTGCTGTAACATTTTGCATAATGCTAGAGGGGAACAAAAGTGCTATCAAATTTTAAAATCAAAACTTATGCACAGACTACTAGGTACTAAATTGATGTAGCTGTGCACATAAAGAAAGTACAGGGTTAGTGGTACTAACTTCACTCAAATGCTATGTACATTCATGCTGTGCACAACAGCGATATGTCTATTCCTCTTTTATATATATTTTTCTAATTGTTGAAACTGCTGTGCACATTAACTAAGTACTTGTTGTAATATATGTACTCATTGTATACCCTAACATAGGTGCTGTGCATATCAGCGATATGCAACATGGAGAGACAAAAAAATTGAAAAGATAGTAAGCTCCTAATGGTTAACACTGCTGAGCATATATATCCTGTTTAAAGAAAGTGTTCCAATTCAATAGCTGTGTGTATAGTAGAGAAAATGTTTAGTTTTGATTGCTGTGCGTATCAGTGATACTCTTCTTTCAGTTTGCTGGCAACACGAGAGAAAATACAATATTTTACTTGCTGTGCGTATCAGCGATACGCTTCTTCCAGTTTCCTATCAACATGTCACAACGCAAGAAAGTGCTCATCAGCATCCTGACCTCAGCCGTACAGGTTGCCAAGAACTCCCTTGGAGAAACAGAAGTGACAAGAAAAAGAAGAACGAGACCACAATGCGAGTGTGCCTTCGTGGAGCAAACGTCTCGAGAACAGATCAAGAAAGCCTTGGAGTCACACAGAGCAGCGCGAGGCCATCACCATGGAGAACATCTGGAAAGTGGCAGTTATCCAGTATGATAAAACATGGGCCCATATTTATAATTTTTTAGCGCCACATTTGTGTCATTTTTTGATGCAAAAGCGGCACAAACTTACTAAATACAATTGTATTTTTTAAGTTTGCGCCACTTTTGCATCAAAAAATGACACAAATGTGGCACTAAAAAATATAAATATGGGCCATAGTCTTTACTGAATTAAAGTAATTAAGAGTGTAACACAGACCCATAGTAAAGAATGACAAAAGTATTTTGACTGTAAGGCCTCACACGCTGGCTGATAAAATAAATTACCTTAAACGCTGCCTGATAAATGCAATTTTAAGCATAGGCTGCTGAAATTACTCTCCGCAAACAGTCTGTGACGTCACACTCACCTTCCTTGTTAATTAGTAAAACTGATAAAAGGTTAAGTACTGATTCTGACTTTCTGTGAGGAATCCCTCGTCCTTTCAGTTTAATCTTCTTGTTGATGTTGAGCTGTTCTGTGTCCTGCTGCTCCATATACCCTTTGTCACCAGAGTCCACACTGCTATAGTAGGATTAAGCCAGGTATATTTATTTTGTATCTTTAGGAACAAATAGCTCAGCCATCAACATCCACAGTTGGCTGCTCACCACCTTTTAAAACCTGCATTCTCTAGAACTTCCTAGAATGTCCAGACTACAATTCTATGATGAGCTGACATCAGACCACTCTGATGTCAGCTCTCTAGTTACCACAGCAGGGTCCAAGAATTAGTGAAATTTCTCAATAAGGTGGTATGTCCTTCCCTATGTGGCTCTTCTCATCCGCCATATTTTGATTCGAAATAGGATAGAATGGAATCGTAAAATAGTGCGTAGGAGATATCCGTCATATTTGTGAAGGAGTAACCCCAAACACCAACCTCTAAATCAGACCCTAAATCTGCATGGATAGCATGTGAACTTCTTGTAGCTTCAAAACATTGGTAATCAAGTTATTACTCCAGCCGTCGTGCAGGTTAAATAGAAGCAATGTAATAAACATCAGACACAAAACAAACTTTTGTTTCCCGGACCACAAGTATTTGTTTTAAGGACTACTAATATCAGTTCTTCAAAGTATGTTTTTGCAGTTTTCGCTGCAATAATCACCATTACCTGAAAATAAATAAATTCTGCACCATGCCCCAAAAGCAAAAGGAAAACTAAGGTTTGACAGAAACAGGACGACAGTAGCAAGATTGTACTGTGGAAGAACTCAAAGAGACCACATTTTAGGTTGAAGGGGCTCAATAGCCAAGACATAATGTAATTTAGATAATATATCTAATTGGACCACCTACTCAGCCATTGCCCACGACAAGCTTGTACCTACACTGACCATTTTACAAAATGTCACTCTCTCTGGAAGGGATATTTTATTTGGAGTTTATATATTAGGGCTTTAGAAACACACAGACGCCTATACCGCATTTACGATGCGTGCATCGGTAATTGTCTTGAATATCAACCTGCAATTGTGAAATGGATCTGACAAACTCCTGCTGTGTAGGTTCTCCTTTTTTGGAACCATAGTGTTGTCTCAAATACACAGAAATGTGCAGTCCTCAAATGTTTTCTTCGTGTAGAATAAAACTGCAAAAATTCTAGAACTTTAGTACATTCCATTTAAAAGCTATTTCACTTTGATGACAAAATTGCTCGGTTACTCTTTGCAAATTATTGTATTTTAGGAGAAGAGATTGTTTCTTATATTTGACATTTTAATGCATCAGATAAAGAACAGAGGAAGAATTTAACATAGTATAATTTGCTCCTTGAATACACTGTAGAGCGTTTGATATTGAAAAATAATGACACATGGTCTTATGATTGCATTTTATCAACCTATGGGACAAGATGTACAAAACTAATATTTTACTTTTAACATCTTTATTGGCTTTATAGTGCGTGCATAATCACTTTACAAACCGGTAGTGTTATTGAAGACATGAATAATCCAAGTTCATATGTTTTCAGTTATTTTTTTTTTTACCTACACTACTTGCGACCAGAAGCATTCTGCACTCTCATCCCTGTGCTGTTGTTTCCTTACAGTGTCTTCAGTCTAACCACGAACAAGGTCCATTTGATTGGTTTCCTGTCGACACTGTCTTCGATGGCGCTTCCAAGTATATGTTATCAGACAGTGGGTGTGAATACCTATCATCCCTCAGTGTCTGACATGCAGGTTAGCATGACAACCATTTCAAGATGTCGAATTTAACAAACATTATAACCTAATATATCATTGTGCCCTGCACCACCAGTGGCCAGTGTATCTGCCCCTCATCTTTGCATCAGGGGCATTCTGCTGTCAAAAGGACATATATCGTCTTTAGTTTTGATAGGTGTGAGATACATTCTGTGTAGTAAGTTAAACTGAATTAATTTACTTCTAGTGTTCCATGACACGATGGATACGTGAGAAAGAATGTGTCCAGTCTATGCCCTCTATGTCTCAGGTTCTGTGTCCATTTATTCAATCTATTTTTTTATTATAGCTCTGTGCAGTGAGGTTATTTGATGTCTGTCATCACAACTGTCAGGATGTGTTGCTTATTTGTGCAAGTTCTTTCTCTGTTCTGTCGATGAGCTGCTTGGAGGACCCAACAATTTTGGCATATGTTGGGAAATAACCCTGGGGCAGTCCCTGATTCTTTGTCAGATCTAGAAAGTCCTTCAGGCTACTATTCTTGTATAAATCCGTCTAAGTCAAGGAGACTCATTGTTAATGTCATTGCCCCACACAGCCTTTTCCTGCTGTTTTTTTAGAGGCAGCACCTCCAGCACTGCAGAGCGGCTTTGAGGATTCCTGGCTGTACACTCAGTTTGGTTCTATAGTCAAGTCATTTCCTCAACAGATCTCTATCGGGGCATCCATTTAAACCCATTTTGAAGTTTTGTGACATGGAGTTTGCATACCAATTTGCTGCTCACTGCAACTGAGCTGCCCAATACTAAAACTCAAAATTAGCTGTGCCTTCCATAATTGGAAGCTTATCCTTCTGTAGCACAAGTCTGTGCCTTTTTCCTCTCCACAAACCATAAGTGTTCCATCAGCACTTGGAACAGTTGGGGACAGACAGCTGCATTGGAATGTTTGCAAAAAAAGTATAGGAGTCATAGGAGAGCCACCATTTTGGCAAGCGTTATTCTGCCCATCATTTAAATTGGAAGATTATTACAGAAATCTCTTTTAAGCTTTGGCAGAAGCTATTGCTTTCATTTGTATGCTTTCATTTACATCTTATGTGGTGCCTAGATCTGAATGTCTAAAAACATGAAGGATGCACCCTCTCACTTCATATGTGTGAGCATAGCTGGTTGTTCTGCTCCCCCGCCCACAGTACCCATCTCTTACCTGGGCATATAAGATTGTCTCATACACCAAAGCCTCTCATGTGTTTCTTTAGTTTGGCCACCAGCAGTTCAGTGCTGTTTCCAAGATAAATCAGTAGGTCATCAGGATATAGTGATATTTTGTGGTACACCACCAATACATTTGTTCTTGTTCCCCTCCCGCGTTGCTGCACATCACGGAGGTAAAGGGTTCCATAGCCAAGGCAAAGATAAGATGTGTCCAAGGGCATCCCTGTCTTCTGCCTCTTTCAGTTCTGCAGACCTCTGATACTTCCTGTCTTTTTTCAACCCTGCTCAATCATACTTTAAAGAGAAGAGATTTAACAATCTCAGAACCTGCAGAGCTCTCGTCCCTCTTGCTAAAGATAGTATCACTGGGGGGAGGTGGGCATGCTGTACATGCTCATGGAGCCCGTTATCTATGCTCAATGTGGATTCTAAAACTAAGTGCATAGTATTGTCCAGCCGCATTCTACCTTGCATGACTCATCTGGACCATGCAGACAAGAATGGGGTTGTCCCTGGAAGGAACACGTCACCCAGTGTTGAGAGACTTTTTCACATACTGGAGCTAACATCCCATGAGACTCTTAGTCAGGCAATTATATTGATTGACCTAGAAAAAGCTTTTGATTCCTTTGATTGGAGATGCATGAAAGCAGGGCACATAGGAGGAAGGGAAGCACCGACCAGCTACATATCCTTTCTCGAGAAAGAACCATCGGCTAAGGTCTAGAAAAGGACAGGAAGTATCTATAGCCAGTGGTGGCTGGTGGCAATAACACTTGGTAGGACAGAGGGGGTTGCACGTGGGGGGCGTTAGCGCGGGGAGGTGGGAATAATAAAAAAACTTACCTGCTGCATGCCACCTCAATGTTCCTCATCGCCTCGGTGCTTCTCTGCTTCTTCTCTCCCCACCCAATCCAGATTCTTCTCTCCTGCTGTTATCCAGCATAAGAGAAGTGCCTGGATTGATCTGAGCTGGCTGAAATGCCACTCAGTTGGGAACTGGGCGCCTGAACTGGTTCTTCACCTGGGCTGTGCGCATGTTGATTTGGCTGGCCTAGGACTTCTGGCCAAACTGACATGTGCACTTAGAGTGCACACTACTCCTCCCCCTGGTGATGAGGATGGCCCAGCCCTGCCCTACACTCAATAGACTGGCCGAGGAGGAAGCGAAAAATAAAATGATGATACAATAGTTGTATTATTATTTTATTTTTCTGCTGCCTTTCAGCAGCGGGCGACACTTCTTTGCCATAGCGGAGGGGCCGCCACTGTCTATTGCCTCAGCAATCCCTTGTTGCTTAGTTCACCTTCATTCTCTTCCCCTGCCTGTGTCAGTTCACTGCTTCCAGACAGGTGGTATGTGGTGTCCTAGGCTTCCTCAAGGCATTTAGGTAATGAATTCATCTTTCTGCCCCAGCAGCAGGCAATACTCTTTGTTGTGGCAAGGGGTCCCACCAGTGATAGGGTTCTAAGTCACAATGCTGCACTGTCTGTTCCTGCTTCCCTGACCCCAGGGTTCCACAATGAGCAATCTTTCCAAACTTATGTGGGCCTCGCGGCCTCTGAATACAGGTCTTGTCATGCCTCTTCCTAAGGGAAGGGAGGACAGGACCAAACATAACCCCCTCCACTTGACTTCTCTTCCCCCTGCCAGGTGCCAGTGCTTCGTGTGCACCTGCTGTGGTCTCCTTCTAATGGCTTGTGTTATTTCACTATCCTCCTCTGCTAGTGCCATCTCTCTTTGGCTGATGCTTGGCTTTCATTGGCCTTCTAGTTCTTGGCGGTGCCCCGATTTGCAGCTCATTTTGTCCATTCGGGCAACTCTCCTCACCATTGGGGCTCCTGGTGCAGTGAGTGGGTCTGCTAGCAGTATCATACTCCTGGTTAAGTCCAGTTCTCCCTCTGCAGGGTCCCTCAATAGCTGAAGGAGTATGCTTCGGTATCAGTTCAATTGCACTTCTGGCCACCATCTTGTTAACAGCTGCACACACAGACACTTCTATTCCTCTGGATTGCTCTGTTTCTATAAATGGGTCTTATTTTTAGCCCTCCAGGTAGCACAAAGACTCTGCCTTCATGCAAATGGCTGGCATGTCCTGTGTCTGGACAGTCCTTAAGTCGACAGATTTGAAGTGGCGCGGGAGCTCCCTTGTTTTCCTCCCTACACTATTGCTGTCTGACCACGCCTGTACAAACATATTATGAGAGTGCAAGTCCTTCCTTAGTCAACATGGTTTGCTTTGTGCTCTTGTGCATTGTAGTCCTAAGTATGCAAAGTATTATTGTATTATTACATTGTTCTGCACGTCTATGCTGGATGTTGTGACACGTATGCTTATGGCACACTATACAAGAAGACTACATCTTGTGCTGTCCCAAATAATTTGAGCCTCCTAGTATTGAAAACAATAGATCAATGATCTAATAAATAGTCATTCCTTTAATAAAAAATAGAACTTTTCTCTAAAATGAAATAAATTAAACTAAAATATTCAGTTATCTGGAGGGCATTAGGTCACCTTTATCTACATGCCAACTATGATAATCTGACAGATCTGCTCCGCACAAAGAGTCCCCTGAAATTGATCTTTTCTTTCCTTCCTTCTTTCTTTTCCTCTGCCACCTCTATCCACAGTGTGCTCTACCAAGCATCCTTCTTGTCATCCTTCCTATACAATTTGATCGTTGAAACCTTGATTTTACCATTTGAGCTCTCCAACTATATGTGCAGAACACCTGATCATTTTCTTGATCACCTAAACTAGTGCTACTTACTGACTAGCTGCTTCCTGACATTAGAATACTGGTTGGTTTAAGACCAACTGCAATTACACAAGGCAAGACATAAAACTTGATTTGTCATCATCTCCTCAGGGCAACTAAAACCTTATGTTTTCCTTTCTTTCCTTGGCTCATCTCCTGTGCTTTTGTGACAAAAATACCCAGGGATACAAGTCTTCAAATGATGCCTCCCAGTCCATCATTTCTGCTTCATATCCCTGCTCTTCCGCCCTTCTCCCAGGGCTCATAAGGGGCAAAATTGTGGACCTCAAGGCACTGTATACCACCTTCAGAGTATTCCATAAACTTGAAATGGAATTCTTCATTCGCATTTGTACCTCTAACACTCCCAACAACTTCTGCAGTTCAGCATATTTCTGCTACTGATCCCCTTTACTCAAAGACTACAAAGATTGAATATGGTTCTGTATTGCTGCCGTACTCCTTTCAACTTGGCTGCCAAATAAAATTTGCTTTGCCTCAAACCAGATGGTCCTCAGAACAGCAATGGATTCCTGCCTTCCTCCCCACTTGAGTTTTAGACCTTGCTGCTTATAATGCTACAGGACATTACAGCCAAGCCATGCCTCTAAAATATCCATGATTCTGGCCATCTGAGACCCTACCTACAACCCCAGATACCCCCCACTTCTGCTTGCCTGCCTTGTGCAGCTTGTTGAGAAGTCTTGATTCCCCTCTTCTTGTTTTTCACTCACATGACACTTAATGATTTAGAAATCAGTCTTAAACGAGCCACCATGCCAGTACAAGTTCACTTTACCTCAAAGGATACCACCCACCTAATTTATTCATCCACCCTAGACAGTCCCCAGCATTAAGGTGTCATAACAATGGTGGCTGCAAGTTATTGCAAAATGCTACTAATGTGACAAAAAGCAACACAGTATATTGTTCAGACATAGTCATTTTTTACACTTAGTACAGTGACACCCTTTGCAATTTTAATCATGTTATGGCCCTTTGACAATGAGTTCCTTACTATCTATATAGGGAACATCATAACATGGATAGAGATTAACTAGTTGAGATTGAATTGGAAAAAGGTTTAACTTGTGGGCTTTACAATTTGGAAAACTCCCCTCTGGTATTTTTATCACATTGCTGTAGTTGTTTCTTAGATTATGCGGGGGTCATTATGAACACGGCAGGAAACCCAGCTGTCTGGGTTACTCTGTCTTGTGTCTATCAAACGTCTTTCTGATGTCAAAGCTCTAGATATTTCTGCTCGTCACTTCACTCCTACTGGTGTTATGTTCAATGTCTCTCGTCGTACGAAAACTAATATTACTTCTGTTTTCTATCCCTTCTTTTCCAAATCACCCGAAACTTTGTGTGGGAAACTGTTTAAAAGTTTATGAACAAAAAACGGCCGATCTTAGAACATCTTCTGCTTCCCAATTGTTAATTTCCTTCAGGAAACCCCATAAACCTGTATCTTCCCCCACCTTAGCTCGTTGGGTCAAATGGGTGATGTCCCTAGCGGGCATTGATACCTCAAAATTTGGTGCCCATTCTGCTAGAGGCGCCATGGCGTCAAAAGCCTTGGAAGATATTCTAAGATCAGCAGATTGGTCAAATGATTCTACCTTTCTTACTTTTTATTGTAAACCTGTTAGTACAGCAACTTCTGTAGTAGTTAACATGCTTTAAACAAGCATAATAGGAGCCTCCGGTCTTGTCATAAAATGTAGATTTTCCAAGTATTTTATGATGGAAAGTCTTAATTTTATTAAAGACACGGAGGCGAGTATTATCCCACCGCTTTTACATTAACGTTGTTCTTTCCCACCCCATCTAGCTACTAACAACGCTCCAACATCCGCTTCAACCTAATTCAACGAAGACCGATTCTCCTCACAGTATCCACTCACCGCAATTTCCATTGAACTCAGACTTTTCTCCTAACCTGGACAGAATTCAATACTTTTTTGCTCTAATCATGGCAATCTGTTTAATTTGTTGTATTGTACCTTTATTTAAATCCTTTTCTTGACTGTCTCGCATCTGAAAAGAGGGCTGCCTGCAGTCAGGATTGGTATATCTTACGTGTTATAGTGTACTGATTGGTTAATGTTATTTCTCTTAAGTCCCATTGGCTGCGTGCTCACAAACCACTGGGATTGGTCTGTTTCTCTTGGCTGCTGTTATAATAAAGCAGGAAAAGAAAGCATAATAGGAGCCTCCGGTCTTGTCATAAAATTTCAAATATCCTCTCAAAACCACATCTATAAAGTTCTGAAGGCAGCTTGAGAGTTACAGAGTCTAAAAGGCATGACCTGATATTCAAACAATGCAAACCTTGTACGAAATGCAGTTTTCCTCTCATCACTGGATTATGAGTAGATGATACACTCCCCTGAGGTCAAGCTCAATGATGAACATTTTGGTGTGTTTGATCTAATGTAACAGGTAAAATTGCAATGTAACATTCATTAGAATTATGAAGTAAACCTGGTCACAATCACTCTCTCAACATATGTCGTTAACTTTACAGAACATGTGCATCAAGTTAATTTATGAGGATCCCTCCCTTTCCCCTCATAACCCGGCTCTTTGCTCAGGAGAAGAGCCTCATCCCGTTTTCTATTGTCGTACCCATTTTATTCCCATTGTCATTTCACTACCTTTTCATGGGTCACTTGGTGTCCCACCTGTCCCTTCCCACTCTTACCCATTTAGCCACATGTTTCTTTATTCTTGGATGAGTCTACATGTGCACACATACCACAAGATTTACCTTGTTTGAGGACCTCTTCCCCTGTTATCTATTGATTTCTTGTAGTCCATTGTTTTTCATTAAACTTTCTTTTCTCTGCTTTATCCAATCCCTGTCCATTTGCTGAGCTACTTCTCTGTTTAAACTCCCTCACCCCTTGAGACAGTCATTATTTTGCAAGCTGGACAGATCATATTCTTAATGGTTTCCACATTCTTCTGCGCATCACATCTGTCAAAGCTAGCATGCATGTTGCTGTTTGCACTGTAAAAATGCGGGGAGGAAAAGGAATGCAAAAAATTAAAAGGACTATTGTTCACCCTTTTCAGATAAATTGTATATCAAATATTAATAAACTACAGTCATTTGAACAAGCACAATGAACTGCAGTTGATCTATGGGAGTATCTGGGGTTCATAGTAAATTTTGGGACATCTCAAACAGTCCTCACGAAATAGATAACCTTTCTCTATTTAGTTAAGTGTTTTTGGAGTAACTCAGATGTGCTTCTCTGTTCAGAAGGAATCACCTGTTTAGCTGTTAGAAGTTACTGTGTCTAACAATGCCTAAATCGCCTTAAATCTGAAAGCATCTAATATATACCTAGTGCTTCATTGGTCTTTATACCTAATGAAATGTATAAATGTCCATTGGTAGAAGAATTCTGTACCACTGTGTCATCACATCTTCTCTTCAACAGAGATCCACTGTATTTGAAAAGGAGTCAAAAACATGACTGTAATTGTAACTAAGGTGTTGCTCCATGGAGGTAACTGTAAATGTCAATTCGTTTTTATTGAGAATGAAGAGCATTCTTGGTATTCCAGAGAATGTAGGGCCGATGATCAGAATGCACTCCTGTGCTTTACATCATCAATCTGGATGTTAGAGTGGTCGAAAAATTCTAAGTCCTTTTTATCTTAGTTGAAGGACAGCAGATTAGAAAAAAGAATAGAGGTGTGGGAAACCACGGAGTGGAAAGTACTTACATATGGAGGCTGGCACCTTCTAGGATGTTCCAGAAATAGATATTTATGCCAGCACAGTAAACTGAAAATGGCAATGCTTTGCTCCAACGTCTGCGAGCTATGGTCTTAGTGCCATGCCCAGCTATAGGAAGGTAGAGGATTTCCTCTAAGTTTTTCCTCAAATTATGCTGGTTGAAAAAATCATTTTTGCTGTCACTCTAGGGCATGGCAGTGTTGGTATAGGAGCATTCTTCAAATGTCAGTGGGCCTATACATTTGACCACTTAATAAATCGAATCATCTCTGTGAGGTGGCAGAAGATTTCATTATCACAACAAAGTTTTGTTTTGTCAGAAGGAGACATTCACGCATGCTGGATGTCAAGGCCAGTGTTTTTGGACATGTGTGTCTTTTACAGTGTTACATAGTAATGCTGTGAGATACTATTTTGCTTTAGTTTATTGCGTACAGTGCTTAAGAAATTTGGTTATCAGTTGAGAGGGGGGAGATCTCTGCTCAATTTTCAAATAATAAATCCAATTCATGTCAGGATGAACCTGTGCTTAACGCTTTGGTAGGTTTGCTCAAAGAGAAATAAGGCTTAACTTAGAGGCAAAGTGTACAGTATTTAATTAGCACTCAAACAGTAATAAAATAAAGTGAAAACACAACACAAGAATGATCCCAAACCAATTTAGAAAAATACACTTAAATAAATAAAGTGACACCATAATGACTAAAATCCAATCTGAAGAACAAGAGTTATGAATTTTTAGTTTCAGGTTAAAGTAGCACCAAAGAGCACAAAGCACCACTCATGATTATCTAGACCGAGTCAAAGTCACAAGTTCATGTCAACTGCAATGGAGTACGGGTCATATATAGGCACCAGGTTCATTCTGGTGTAGGGTTTCCCCTTGTCACATTCCAAATCAATGCAAGCAGCCTCAGCTGGAGCTGGCCTTGGTGGGAGCGCAAGGAGATCGTTGTTGAGGCGAACATCAGGGGGCCACTGGAGCTTCACGTTGGTGGTTGACGTGGGTGGTCACTGTTATCATGAAGGGCAAATTACTGTCAGAACCTCGCGGTGGTGGGAGACAAGGCAGTCGGTTCTGATGCGAAGAGTCCCCTCTTGGTCGTAAACAGCCCCAATCGTCTGGATTTTCACCCGTAGTTTACTCCTTGGAGTCTTGAGAAGTAGGAACACACTCTGATGCCAGTCCAGGATCTGGTGAGGCACCTCCCAGGGGATCAGGACTCATTTCAACAGAGGGGAACAGCAGGGCTGAGGCAGGTCAAGTTTGTGCTGTCAGCTGAGCAGCTTAAACAGGAGGTCAGCCAACTCTAACCCTTGGAATCATTTCTAGTAGTCCTGCATTTAAGGTAAGCAGGTCCAATCTTCCTTTTTCTTATGGCAGGGCAGTCCTTCTAATTCTTCCACTGGTCCAGGAGTGTTCTGATGATAGGTTCTAAAAGTGCGGTTCTTATACCCAATGTCACCCTGTGGGTGGAGTATGCCCCTTTGTCTAACCTTCTCTATTTCCTGGTTCCATTCTGTCTAGGGGACAAAGGCAGGCCTAAGTCTGAGCTACCCTTATCTGTGGCAGGGCAGGCTGTCCTTAGAAGTGAGGATGTAGTGGGTGCTGCCCTCAGTCTACTCCTTTGAAGATCGGGAAGGGCTGAGTAGAACAGTCAGGACACTATTCTCAGGAGTGCAATACTCCCCACACCAAAAGGTCTTTTGTCCCCATGTGTGGAAAGAATACAAATCACACCACAGGAGAGATATTATAGTTAGAGTAATGCAAGTCTGGACAGTGGCAGAAAGGCACATGTGGGTTGGGTAGGAAAATGCCAACTTTCTAAGTGTGGCATTCTAAAACTGAAGTTATCACTTATTAAGCCAATAAAGAATCCAGGGGTTAGCCTTTGGTAGTGATAGCCTGCTACAGTAAAAAGCAACCTAAGGAGTTTTTCACTGTCAGGACATATAAAACATAGGTACAAATGTCCACATTTTTGTAAAACCCTGGATACTGTCCTGCGAACCTTTAGAACCTACTTTAGTTATGAGTTATAAATTTAAAAAAGAACCGTTTTGGTCTGGCAAAAGGTTTATTTTACCAGGTCAAAATGGCAGTTTAAAACTGCACAGAGGCTGCAGTGGGAGACCTGAGACAAATTGCACAATGCTACTTTATCATGTTTTAGTGGATGGCACAATGAGTGCTTGTGCCCACTATGGGAATGGAGATCTGTCAACGTTACAGTGGAAGGTTTCTGTCTCTTCCTTTCTAGGAGCTATCTTTTTCCAGCTCTGGTTTTTAAAGTGACTGCAGATGTACTCCCTCAATTGCTACAAACTTATGTGGCAATTGTCTTAAAGCTAACATCTTGTTTTAATGTTTGTAGGGGGGCCTTCGTTTTTTACACAAACAATACAGTCCTGAAGATGGTCTTGTGGATAAATACAGATTGAGACCAAAATGTCGACACATTGCCCATCTTTCTTTGGAATAATTTGTAATAATTACTAGAGTTTTTGTTATGATCAGCAGACATACAGTCACCAGGCATATTTAGAAAGTGGGCATTCAGTATGTTGTCATATGTCAACAGTTTTAAGATTGTATTAGATTAGACATTGTCAATGTACGTAGAAACATCATTAATACAGAACCCCTTATTTTTTAAAATTCTTTGTTCTCCTTTGTGCTTGGTTCTTAAAACAAATACACCTGCTAGTATTATTGTTTTTTTACAGTCACAAATATGGCATGCTCATTTTAATTTAAGTGAATTAATTTTTGATGTAAGTGATAGACATTAGTAAGTAACAAAAAGTTATTTAACGATTCTTTAAGTAATATCCCTTGATGGCACCCTTACCTGTTCTAGGTTTAGTACACAAGCCCACAAGGGTATATTGGGTTGCCCATTTTTGTCATTCTTAACAATTTCCACACCACTTTCTATATGTGTAAAATAAAATCTTGTGAAAGTAGAGTCTCCTAGTCAATCAGCTGACTTAAAAATGTCACTCAAACTGCCTCCCACAACCACTGCACAGGATGTGCTTCAAACATGCCGACATTTACATAAGCCTGTGTCATTTCCTTCCTAATCCACCTCACTAGACTTGGGGAAGATACAGACCAATAAGGCAGTCTAGAAGATATTAGTAAATGTGTTTCCTCTGGCTGCCACAACCCCTTAGTCATGGTGTCATGCACTTTTAAACATCTTACCACTCATATACTCCTTTGACCATCAAATACAGTATAAAAAATAGTTCTAGACATTGTCTTTGTCTTTTTTCTAATACAAAGAAAGACCCTTTCCAGTTGATACACTGCAACATCACTTCTGAAGCTTCGATATAAAATACATGCCTATACGAAATTAAACAAAGAAGCCTAGCCACCTTTAGAAACTAAGGCTGTAACAAAAAATAAAAAGATTCAAACCTCAAAGTTGTAGCAATACCTTATTCAGTCCTACAAATATTGATACTTTGTCACCAGTAGGATTCCTAAAGGCACACTCCTTAATAACTTCTTTATCACAGTCTGCTGTTCAACAGGTAATACATCCTCAAAATCATGCCCTGTCAAAGTTGCTGACCTGTGCAAATTCACAGTACTGCAAGAACATCGGCTGTGAAAATTTTCAGTCAGAAAATTCAAGACATTGACCAAAAGAGCTGAAATTAGATCAAGGCTTCTTTCAGAACACTAACAAAATCATTGTTTCTTTGTCAATCGATATGCTTTTGAAGTTCCTAGTGACCAAGGGCCATATGTATCAAACATTTTTGCGATCGCAAACGGCTCAACGGGCTGTTTGCGATTGCAAAAATGCGCTTTGGTTTGTAACAAGTCCAATTGGATTTGTAACTGCATACCGATTTGGTATTAGGAAGGGGCATTTCAAGGGCGTCCCTTCCTAATACCGAATCGCAGAGGTATGTATGATTGTTTTGTGACCATGAATGCCGTCGCAAAACAATTGCAGTTACCACCTACTTCAAGTAGGGACCCCTTCCCCTTTGTGAATGCATGCAAAAATGTGTTTTAAGAGCAGGCAGTGGTCCCATGGATTAATGCCTATTCTTAAAAAATGCAAGGAAATTTTTTCATTTTTCATTTTTAAAAGCATCCCGTTTTCCTTTAAGGAAAACTGGCTGCATTTAAAAAAAAAAAGATTGCTTTATTGAAAAGCAATTACAGACATGGTGGTCCGTTGAGCCCAGCAGGCCACCATCCCTGTGATTGTAGCCATTTGCAATGGCTCGCAAATTGCGACCTACTTCATAAATATTAATGAGGTAGGTCGATTTGCGAGCCCTTGTGAATCGCGGTATGAAACTCCTGGAGTTTCATACATTCCAATAGCGATTAATTAATTGCGATTCGCTAAAAATCGCAATTAGGTAATCTCTATTGTAAAAAATTATACACCTGGCCCCAAGTTCCCTTTATGAAATCCGAAACCTCCAGAGATAATCCTGCCTGCTGTCATACTGCCCTGAAATATGCAAAGCCATCATTTGCAACTGACCAGTCATGACCAACTTTCCTGCAGCATTCATTAGAAGTTCTGCAAACATCATTGGGCCGCCCACCAGGACACAGACACCACTCTTGGAAATGACAGCAAGGCACTACCACAACTAGGGCCAACTTCTCCCTCCTAGCTTTCAACAAAAGCAGGGAATAACCACAAACTTGGGCAAGAATAGGGCGAGATCCCTTTTCCCAGTCCTGCAGAATATCACCTATACCCTTCACCTTTGCATTTGGCCTCCAATTATAAACAGCTGGACATGAGCATTGAGTATACTTGCAAATAGAGCTATCCTAAATGAGCCCCATGTCTCCTCTAATCACTTGAACACCTCGCTATTCAACAGCCAATTGCTTAATTCCCTCAAATTTCCCTCAAATTTCTCCAATATGTAAACCTTGAATTATAATTTTCCTGTTCAGACAAAAGTGGTACAACTGCTGGCCAGTTGTGCTGGCTACCTTGACCAAGGCCCCCCCAACTTGTTCACATGCCTCATTGCAGATAAGAAAACATCCCTAGCAAAATACAACTTACACAATCTTTTGCCAGACTCTTGATGGCAAAAAACTGCCAACAATGCTAGATAATTGATATACGTTTACTTCTCTGACCATTTTCCCCCTGCTGTCACTTCTCCACACCTTGCTCCCTAGCTCTCCAAGCTAGCATTCAAATCTATGGCTATCTTTAGAATCTCCCAGAACAACTCACAGCCATTCCATGCCTCCATATTGTCCGGCCACCATTCCAGCTCTTTCAACAGCCCTAGTATCAAAACTAGTTTCTTTGAATATTTAAATCTCATCCTTAAATAGTAAGCCTTCAACATTTAAAAAGCCTGATAATGCAGTGAGGATGGAAATATTGCCTGAATCAAATCCAGTAACAGACCTAAAACCCTTGCCTACAGATACAATGAAACTGAGTCCGCAATGATTACCTTCCTTATTTCCCTGTGAATCTTATTTACCTTCTTTGTCAATAATCTCAGTGCACAGAGCAAGATCTGTATCTTGGATTCAAACTCTGCTTGTACTTGTTCACCACAAACCTCAGATCTTCTAAGATGCATACCTCTAAATCCGCATGTTCCTCCAACTGCTCCTTGATCTGAGCTAAAATCAACACATCATCCAAATACACAATCAGATGAATACCCCTTGCCCTCAACCAAGTCAAAGCTGGTCTCATCACCTTTGTGGAACACTAACCTGCCAAGGATAGTCCAAATGGAAGGCATGCAAATCTCCATATCCTTTCTTGCCAAGTGAACATCAGAAAGTCTTGGTGAGCCAAGCACACAGGAACTTCCAACTATGCTTTCTTCAGATCTAAACAAGTCAGTCAGTCCACTTTCCAGCATACCCTGCAACAGATAGACTTCCTCCATCTTGAAAGTCCAGTGGCTATATCACTCATATCATGTGTTTATCTTTCTTTTCCACTAGGAATATATTGCTAACTAACTCCTCAGAACTATCTGCAAACAACCCTATGCTTCCTTCCGGTACAATGACTTTACTTCCTGATCGGCCATCCTCCTTACCTCTAATGAACAGGTGCATGAATCTGAACTGGTGGCTCCATAAACTCTGTGATAACCTTCCAACTTTTCTAGCACTCGGACATCATGTGTGATCTCTCGCTATCTCTTTACAAACTGGGCATGTCTACCACCCAGTCTTAGAGGAATAAATATGCAATCTTTGAACATACCTGTTGATTCTCTTGACTTCTGATCCCCTCAGATGCCTCAGGCCTGGGACCTCTGTTGTTGCAGGAAAATGCCCTGCTGAACTCTGCTGTCCTCCAGAGGGATTAAATCCTTGTGTGAAAGATGCACAAGTGATGTCTTGGCCTTGCATTTTCCCATACCCATCAAAAACATTGGCTATAAAACTGTTCTGATTTCCCTCTGCACTTTCTGTATGGTGTTAAAAGTACCAACATACTTGGACATATCCTTCATTAAGTTTTTTCCATACAACATTCCCTCAAAAGTGTCACCTTCCTCCTTACTAGCCATCTCCACTAGTTTGGGGTCGATCTTCATGAGGATTGATCTTTCAACTCACAGAGCTGCACTACCATTGCCTCTTAGGCACACAGCTCACTGCACCCACTGGCTAAACTCCCTAACATCAATGTTTAAATTACACAACTAAGAGTTTTCTGCCATGTCAGAAATCCCTAATAGGCCCAACACATCGAGCAGCCTATCTTGCAACCTTTAAGATCCTAAACCAGATCTTTTCTTGGATCATTGTCTGATTTATTTGGAAACAAAACCATTTGTAGGTCTAAATCTGGTTCAACCATCTTTTACTGATAAGGTTGACCTAGGACACTCTCATGTCACCCTTGTTCTTAACACCAATCTTTCACATACCGAGCCACATGCAAAGGTAAAGACCACTGTGGCAAAAGAAAATGTGAAATTGATTAAGGATCAAACAGATAATCTGCATGCTGCTGCACAACGCCCCTCGTCTTCAACCTTTGCTCCTCTACCAAATTTGCGCTCTTTAGACTTTCTTTCAACTTCACAGGAAGCAGAATCCAAACAATAGGACCACCTTATTTCCACATCCCCACTATTTGAGGACTCATTACACTTCACCATAGGGCAGCTCCGTTTATTGGCCTTTACAGTCTTTTCCTCAGCACCTTTCTGGGCAACAGCCTTAGGACCATCAAATCCCCTCTTTGATTGTACCAAATAAGAGCTTCCATCTAAATGTTTCCTCTTATAAGCCACTTTCCTCCCCACAATGTCTCCTTTCCTCCCTTTGTATTCCGATTCACCTACTGACCACAAGTTCTACTCCTCGCAGACTGTCCCACCTCATTCAGTTTACCTCAAGTATTATTTGCTCAACACATTTATTCTTATACTGCATTTGTCAAGTAACAAGAGTGAGATCACCTTTCGGTATGGACCTTAAATATTTGAAGACCATTTTTTGAGTGGTTTCCCCCTAACTATCACCCTATTCATTATGTTGGATTTAGAAATCTGCTAACCAGGAGTAAAGTACCTGTGCTTCTGATTTATTCATGTTGAATTTGGTTTAACCCGATTTGGCCTACTTGCCTTTTCTTTAAGACAATTGTAAATGGTGTAGAAATACAACCATGGCATAGATAGCTAAATGTCACTTCTGGACTGCAGCACTGCTCACGCCATCCAATACAGTGACATAGAAAACATAGCTTCAGGTGTACCCTGTGTAGCCTGACAGCAGCAGTCTAAAATGGTTGTATGATGGAACCACTCATGCCATTACCAGGCATGCTTTTACAACGCGGCTAGTACAATACAGGTACCATTACCCCGCATAACTTTACCACTCAGGATTTTACAACTACTATACCTTTACCGCGTACGCCTCTACAATAACTTTCATTGTAAAGACATGAATGGTCAAGGCATATGCATGGTAAAGGTTTCACAAGTAAATGTAATGATTTTACAGGTAAGTGTAAACCTATTTTATGTATATATAAGGGGTTTATATTTCCCTGTAAAATAGTAAAATGCTTACATTTTTGTGGTAAGGCATGGTTCGTAAAGGCAGACGTTTTGGTAAAAAATGTACATACAGGAAGGAACAAACCATTTATATATATATATATGCCGCGTCACCAGTAGGTAGGTATTGTTAGGACCATGTTTCCATAGGAAAAGTGTTTTTTGACTTGCCTATATCTTTGGCACCTTTTGATGAATCTTCATGAAATTTTCCAAAAAACGTTTTGACCTAGTGATTCTAGTTGCGCACAGGAAGTTTCAGGATGATCCGTCAAACGGAGGCCAAGAAAAAGGTGGCTTAAAAAATGTTGTTTCCCATGTTAATTTCAATAGGACCTGTCAACACGTCTACAGCCTGAACCACTGGATGAAATTACACCAAATCTGGCCGAAAGCTAGCTAGCAGTACACAGATTGTGCTTTTTGTTATTTGGTGTAAATCTGTTCAGTAGCCCTCTAAGGTAACTTTAACTTGCGCCTTCGCCACGCACAGCTAATTCCTCCACATGTTATGTAATTGATGAGAACTTGTATGGCATCTTTGATATCACTGCAATGCTTGCAACAAAATTATTGATAAGAAAACTGTGCATGGCAAGGGTGCGAGTTATAGTTATCTTAGGGTGCAAGTTATAGTTACTTGAAAGAACTCTATAACTGCTGAATTTCTATGAGTAAATTCAGAACCTAACTATACTATAACATACCTGTAACCTTTTTTCAGTGAATATATATATATATATATGTTTTTGTGTATGTATACATAAATACATATGTATATTTACATAAATATACATATACAAACATCAAATTAATAAAAATGAATGTGTGTGTATATATATGTATACACTTAAACAGTCAAAGGTTACATAGAGTTAGGTTCTGAAGTTATTTTCATAAAAGCATAGAAATTCTGCAGTTATTGTTAGAGGTATTTCAAGAAACTATAACTTGCAACCCTAAGGTAACTATAACTCGCACCCCCGCCATGCACAGTTCTGATATCCAGAGGGATCATGGTGCATTAGAGTTTGTCAGTGCTTATCCGGCGCGTAAATACTACTAAATCAATAAGAGCGGATTGACCTATCCATTAGGGGATCATACTTGTTTACTCTGTTATTGTTTGTAGTCTGTGATGCTCCATGTTGAGTGCCTTTACCGTTTTATATTCAATCTATTAGAACCATGACATCTACAAAAATTGGGAATTCTTTATATTTCGATCACCTTGTTGTGACCTAGAGGCATATTCTACTAATACTGACCACTTAAATATGGCGCTGACTATCTTAGCTTGCGTCCTTTTAACCTAAAAGTAGAATATTTTACCATTGGGTATCTCAATATGGCGCCAGCTACGGCTACGCACGTTTTTATTCTTGTGCGCACTCTAGTGTTTTACATCGTCCGATCTACTGAACGATGCATATAAAATGGCTTCTTTTGGTCGGGCGCCTGTACTAGGGATCGAATGCCTTTCTGTCCAATCCTGAGGTAAGGCTTGTGGTTTTTCTTTTCTCGTTCTGCACTTAACCTATAATATGATGATGCCTTCTTTATTAGGTTAATTCAAGGCTAGCTAGCGTTGTATAGCTTAATAGTTAATCAGTTTTTCCACCCATTTTTGTGTTCCTGCCCCTCTGTATAGACCACGGTGAACCAAATATGGGACTAACTAGAGGACTTCGAAGTAGTATCTCCTCCTCAGCTTTTGGTACTAGGATCCCAGGTAACTATAAGTCACCTGTACATAAGTAGTTTTTTTATTCCAGCCAATTTCTGACTTGTGATTATCTCTTACTCAATACAGTTTTTTCATTTCCCTGGTCCCAGTTCTTGTAATAATGACTAAAGTTTATTTCTTTCCATCAGACCTTTGAACCCCTATTGACGGCAAAAGACATTCCTTGTTGTTATCTTGAAAATGAAATATTTTCACATTAGGAATTATACCAGACCTCTGCAACAGGTACCATAAAAAATAAAAAACAAACAATAATGTTCTGCCACTACTAATGTCACAGAACACTTGGGTGTATTTTTGAGGAAGTTTGGGATAAATAAGACTAATTGACTTACAGTGTGGTTCTCTTATATAGTAACTTTTTATTTCATTTATTACACAATAATCAGTTCACTCTTTGGTATCTAATGACTATATCAATGCATCCTTTAATCAATATATATTTTTAACGGCGTGTTAGTAATCCCTCTTAGAGTATCCTCGACTTCCTAGACTGATTCTACTTATGCATGGTCTGTGCACTGGTGGCGTAGCTCATCACATTAAATGTCAGTACTCAACTGTTTGAGACTGACTGTGGGTCTTAATATATAAATATGTAAACTTAAAACCAAAAAAGCCATAACTAGAAATTTCCGGTCTATACACTCTATCTATATATATCTTTTTATTAGATATTCCGTAAATCTGTGGCATGTACCCAGAATTTGGCACAAGAAAGTATTAGAATGTCCGGCTGTTGGGATTGCATCAACAATGGATTGTAACACTTGGAACTGCCCTGATGAAGGTGACCTCAATAATCGAGGAATACCGAAACGCGCGTAGGCAACAGGTTCCCATTGAATCTCACTTGAGAACATAATACTATCATCACTTTACGTGGACATTCATCCCTTTCTTATTGGTGTATAAGACAGTTACACTAATATTCTTGGATTTGTATCTATGCTGGATAATCATATGTAATTTTTGGATTCTATTTTGTTATAGTATAAAGTGTATGATATTAGGATCACTATTTTGTAATTTTTGTAATTCTTTGGATATTGTATTCTTGAGGTTTTAGCCCAGTATGAATGTGGAATGATTGAGTCAGTTGAATGTCAATGTCTGCTTTGTATTTGCTTTTATATCTTTAATATTTTGTAAATGAACTCAATAAAATTATATATTGTCGATAGAACATCTACTTTGTTATCCAAAAATATATGTAGCTCAAACCGTGCATTCTAAAGTTGTTGTATTATATGACATACAAAACTATGGTTATTGATATTTATAGCGATATGACATTTGAGGAATATCATTCCCATGATAATTGTTTGTGGTTCGTAATTTAGATGTACTCTCCAACAGTTTTGCATGTGGCCAGGCTCTGTGGCCAAGCCCCTTTAACCACCCAACCCGTGCCACGTATGGCGGGGGTTGGCCGTAGGGCCTGGCCTGTAGCCAGGCCCTGTGGCAGCCCCTTATAACCACCCAACCCCGTGCCACACAATGCCTTTGGCCGTGCAGGGCCAGGGTTGGTTGCAGCCAGGCCCTGTCACCAACCCCCTAGTACAACCCATTGTGGAATGGAAGAGAGAGAGAAAGTGAGAGATTGAGATATAGAGAGAAAATTAGAGAAAGAGATTGAGAGAGAGAAATCGAGAGAGAGAGAGTCAGAGAGAGGGGGAGAGAAAAAGAGTTTTTTTAGGCTTTGATGAATGATATACTTAGAATGAGATATTTCCAGACAAATTAAAAAATTGAATGTATTTGTCAAGTAACAAGAATGAGATCACCTTTTGGTATGTACCTTAAACATTTGAAGTTGAAAAGAAATTGAAGCTGGGAAATGACCACTGTCACATCTAGACTGGAAACCTCAACCCTTAGTGTAGGGGTCTGAGACCTTAACTACTAGGCCACAGATTACTCTTTCCCATGCTGTGTCAAAACATAACTACGGTATTCAAACCGAAGATCATGATTGGAAAATGACGTAAATGTTCCAACACTAGGAATGTTTAGCATTCAAATCACTTTCTGGAAGAGAGAGAGGGATAGAAAGTGACAGGACCACACTGGGTAGCCGGTAAGCCCCAGTGGTCTCAGCCAGCTCACGTCTCCTGTGGGAGCCGGCATTGCTCCCGCAAACAGTGAGCTGTTTTAAATAGCAGCTTACTGCTTGCTGTAGCGATGTTTTCATCTGTTTCCCTGCACGCATATTTGCGCACAGGGAAACAGATGAAAACTCCTCTTTTTGCAAGCGGGAGCTGTTTGATAGCTCCCTCTTGAGGAAAGCCGAGTTATGTTTGCTTTTGCTTGGTGAGAGCTGTCAGCTCCTGTCAAGCAAAAGCAAACAACTACCCCAGGGCTTCAGTAAGACATAGGAGAAGGCGCCGTACCACCCCTTCCTTTTATCAGCCCTCAGTGCCCCCTGGACCTGGCCCACCCATGGGCAAAATAAAAGAGGAGTGCGAGAGACCATGCTTTTTTTTATTAATCTCTGATAAAATCTGCAGATCTATCTGTGTATTTTTCAGATTTTTGAAACAAAAATGCTTTTTAACCCTGACAGGGTACCTGGGGGGCCACTGCTGCAATGCCAGGGGCTCAGCGTATCCCTACCCTAGCCCCGTTTCTGTTCTTTATGTTTTTTTGTGGGACTCAACTGAAGTAGAGTCCCAAAATGGCTTAAAACACTTCCTTGTTGAAGTGTTGGCAGCCAATCAGATATCAGCACAGGGACAGTTGGATCCGCGGACGATCTGCAAAGGATCCACATCCCTAGATATCTAACATTTTTTACCTTGAATATCTTAGAAGCTACTGAACAAATTCACACCAAATGATATAAAGCACAATCTGCAAAAAAAACTCTAGCTTCCTGATAAATTTGTTGTAATTCCGTTTATTCGTTCGGGCTGAAGGTGTGTCTAAAGACCCTATGGGGAAATAAATGGGGAAATGAGTTTTGTGCCCCCCCTTTTTCTCAGCCCCCACTCGAAGGATCATTCTGAAACTTTCAAGACAGCAACTGCCCCAATGGAATTACCAGTTTGGAGAATTTCATAAAGATTAATTCTGTTAATGACAAAACAGTTATTGTTCTTCCAGTGGAAACTAGGTCCTAACTTTAATGACCTACTAGTGACTGCCAGTAGGTAATGTATATATATTATATATATATATATATATATACATATATATATATATATATATATATATATATATATATATATATATATATATATATTAAACACTTCCAACTAGCGTACCAGTCCTGCTCCAAACCGTCAGCGGTGCTCGTCACCTTGCGAGTGCTACCTCGCTATAAATCCACACTTGATCCCCTTGATACAGAGAAGGACAGCACTCCGCGGGAATCGTAATTCATCAGGGTTTATTGGCACAAAAGAAAAGAACGCGTTTCGGCGTTGCCGCCTTCGTCAGGCGGCAACGCCGAAACGCGTTCTTTTCTTTTGTGCCAATAAACCCTGATGAATTACGATTCCCACGGAGTGCTGTCCTTCTCTGTATCAAGGGGATCAAGTGTGGATATATACATATATATATATATATATATATATATATATATATATATATATATATGGAGAAAAAAGAAAACACCCGACTTGTCAAGGCTCAATTATGGCGGTCTTGATATGGGATCGGGTATCCCATAAAATATTTACAAATTCTCTCACCCAATAGAACAAGAGATCAAGATACCAGACGAACAGTTCCAAAAAATATTAAGAAAAAACAAATGGTGTTCCTCCCAACCCGTTTCAGCCGTAGCCTTATTCACGGGTGGGGGTGTGTAACAAACAACAGGTATATATACAGATACATAAACATAAACAAAGGACTAATTTCACAATACATATATATATCACTCTAGAAAAAGTAAGTGCCATCTTGTAAGGGTGTATGTAGCAAAATGTCTACCAGGGGATACCATGTGTATATATAAACTGATCTTTAACAGATATCAATTTCACATTTCATGTTATATCAACATATCTATAAATACATGCCATAAATTCCAAAAAATATATTCAATATGTTGCTTGTTAATGAAATAGCCTTCCATTATAAACTTCATGTATCCGCTTAGGTTTAATACCCTTATCATGATTAAACACTCTAAACTAAAGAGCCCCAAAAGAAATCATAACTATATCATAATAGAAGCTCAAAGGCTCCAGGGTTATACTCAAGCTAGCTACCAAGATGAGTGTTCATTTCCTCACTTAGATTTAACCCAGTCGGTGACAAAGTCATGAATTTAATAATGTATTTTGATTCGAGAACACGTAGCGTTTTTTGTCTATCTCCCCCTCGTAAGTTAGGTTTAATTTGATCACAAACCGCATATGTCAGTTGTTTCTCATCACCTTGATGTACTTCGTGAAAATGGCGTGCCACAGGGTAATTACGATCAAAGTTACGAATAGCTCTAACATGCTCCAACGTTCTCTTTTTCGCCTTATGGATTGTACTGCCCACATATATCTTATCACATGGTCATCGTAAGCAGTACACACAGAATTCAGTGTTACATGTAAAGAATCCCTTTATAACATATTGGTTCTGGCCACCACCCCATGTTATATTTTTGCAGTCCTTGCTATATCTGCATGCTTTACAATGGTGGCAGCAATAAAACCCCGAGAGATCAGATCTTTCCTTATCAAGTTTGGTGCTGCTTCGCACCATGTTAGGGCTGAGACTATCTCTAAGCGACCTGCCTTTACGAAAAGTTACTGCTGGATTCTGACCCACAAACTCGTGTAAGTCTGGATCTGTCTGGAGGATATGCCAACTCTTAGTGAGTGCTTTCCTCATATTAAATGTTTGGTTGGAATAGGTCGTAATAAACCTGATTTTCTCATCCGTAGTAGTACGATGATATGTACGGTATAATAGTTCTGACCTTGTCGTTTCCTCAACTTTTTCTACAGCCTGTCGTATAACACTGGCACTGTATCCCCTTTCACTAAATCTAGTGCACATGGTCTTACATTCTTGCTCATATTTTTCATTGGTACTGCATATTCGTCTTGCTCTTAAAAGTTCACCGTATGGAATGCTCTTAATCAAATTAGGGGGATGTGCACTCTTAGCATTCAGTAGGCTATTTCCTGCTGCAGTTTTCCTGTAGAGCCTGGTATGTACCTGGTTGTTTTCAACATTTAATTCGACATCTAAAAACTGAATAGATGTACTACTGTGCTGCTCACTAAACTTAAGATTACATTGGTTGTTATTCAAAGTTGTCACAAAATTAAGTGCCAAATCAACATCACCCTTCCAGATGATAAAAATATCATCTATATACCAGCACCATAGTACCACATTATCCTCATAGTTCACTATTAGAGGATAATTGCTCCTCCCACCAGCCCATAAATACGTTTGCGTAGCTGGGGGCGAAGCATGTACCCATCGCGGTACCCTGAGTCTGCCTGTATATTTGACCATCAAATAAGAAGAAGTTGTTAGTATGACAGTACCAAATCATATCGCAAATCATTTCAGTATGCATAAGGTATGAAAGAGATCTTGCTCTTAAAAAATGTCCAACTGCTTTAAGACCCAGTTCGTGTTGGATACAGATATAAAGGCTGGTAACATCTAAGGTCAGAAATAGAAAATCATCTTCCCAGCCCAAACCATCCATCATTCTTACAAATTGTGTAGTATCCTTGACGTATGAGGGTAAGCATTCCACAAAGGGTCTGAGAAAGAAGTCTATATAACGCAAAGTATTTTCAAGTAACGAATCCATATATTTTGGGAAGTTGGCTGACTGGAGAGACAGGGGCTTACTGGAATGGGATGAATATCTTTTCTTGAAGTGTGATCACCCAAGAATTCCAGTATTATATCTCCTGCCCAAATTACATAAGGACAGACAAAATTCCCCAGGCAGACCGATTGTGTCAGCAATGGATTCGTTACTTGAAAATACTTCGCGTTATATAGACTTCTTTCTCGGACCCTTTGTGGAATGCTTACCCTCATACGTCAAGGATACTACACAATTTGTAAGAATGATGGATGGTTTGGGCTGGGAAGATGATTTTCTATTTCTGACCTTAGATGTTACCAGCCTTTATACCTGTATCCAACACGAACTGGGTCTTAAAGCAGTTAGACATTTTTTAAGAGCAAGATCTCTATCATACCTTATGCATACTGAAATGATTTGCGATATGATTTGGTACTGTCTTACTAACAACTTCTTCTTATTTGATGGTCAAATATACAGGCAGACTCAGGGTACCGCGATGGGTACATGCTTCGCCCCCAGTTACGCGAACGTATTTATGGGCTGGTGGGAGGAGCAATTATCCTCTAATATAGTGAACTATGAGGATAATGTGGTACTATGGTGCTGGTATATAGATGATATTTTTATCATCTGGAAGGGTGATGTTGATTTGGCACTTAATTTTGTGACAACTTTGAATAACAACCAATGTAATCTTAAGTTTAGTGAGCAGCACAGTAGTACATCTATTCAGTTTTTAGATGTCGAATTAAATGTTGAAAACAACCAGGTACATACCAGGCTCTACAGGAAAACTACAGCAGGAAATAGCCTACTGAATGCCAAGAGTGCACATCCCCCTAATTTGATTAAGAGCATTCCATACGGTGAACTTTTAAGAGCAAGACGAATATGCAGTACCAATGAAAAATATCAGCAAGAATGTAAGACCATGTGCACTAGATTTAGTGAAAGGGGATACAGTGCCAGTGTTATACGACAGGCTGTAGAAAAAGTTGAGGAAACGACAAGGTCAGAACTATTATACCGTACATATCATCGTACTACTACGGATGAGAAAATCAGGTTTATTACGACCTATTCCAACCAAACATTTAATTTGAAGAAAGCACTCACTAAGAGTTGGCATATCCTCCAGACAGATCCAGACTTACACGAGTTTGTGGGTAAGAATCCAGCAGTAACTTTTGGTAAAGGCAGGTCGCTTAGAGATAGTCTCAGCCCTAACATGGTGCGAAGCAGCACCGAACTTGATAAGGAAAGATCTGATATCTCGGGGTTTTATTGCTGCCACCATTGTAAAGCATGCAGATATAGCAAGGACTGCAAAAATATAACATGGGGTGGTGGCCAGAGCCAATATGTTATAAAGGGATTCTTTACATGTAACACTGAATTCTGTGTGTACTGCTTACGATGACCATGTGATAAGATATATGTGGGCAGTACAATCCATAAGGCGAAAAAGAGAACGTTGGAGCATGTTAGAGCTATTCGTAACTTTGATCGTAATTACCCTGTGGCACGCCATTTTCACGAAGTACATCAAGGTGATGAGAAACAACTGACATATGCGGTTTGTGATCAAATTAAACCTAACTTACGAGGGGGAGATAGACAAAAAACGCTACGTGTTCTCGAATCAAAATACATTATTAAATTCATGACTTTGTCACCGATTGGGTTAAATCTAAGTGAGGAAATGAACACTCATCTTGGTAGCTAGCTTGAGTATAACCCTGGAGTCTTTGAGCTTCTATTATGATATATTTATGATTTCTTTTGGGGTTCTTTAGTTTAGAGTGTTTAATCATGATAAGGGTATTAAGCCTAAGCGGATACATGAAGTTTATAATGGAAGGCTATTTAATTAACAAGCAAAATATTGAATATATTTTTTGGAATTTATGGCATGTATTTATAGATATGTTGATATAACATGATATGTGAAATTGATATCTGTTAAAGATCAGTTTAAATATACACATGGTATCCCCTGGTAGACATTTTGCTACATACACCCTTACAAGATGGCACTTACTTTTTCTAGAGTGATATATATATGTATTGTGAAATGAGTCCTTTGTTTATGTTTATGTATCTGTATTTATACCTGTTGTTTGTTACACACCCCCACCCGTGAATAAGGCTACGGCTGAAACGCGTTGGGAGGAACACCATTTGTTTTTTCTTAATATATTTTGGAACTGTTCGTCTGGTGTCTTGATCTCTTGTTCTATTGGGTGAGAGAATTTGTAAATATATATATATATATATGTGTGTGTATTTATATATATATATATGGATATATATATAAAATCTCCTTTTAAACCCACAACCCAACAAACCCAACCTAAAAAGTTAATGGCAAAACAGAAATCGTTCTTCCAGTGGAAACTAGGTCCTAACTATATATATAATAAAATCTCCTCAACCCACAACCCAAACCCAACCTAAAATCGAAAATTACCTTGCCACCCAAAAACTCAAACTCACCCTAAACCCTAAAATTACCCTTGCCACCCAAAAACCCAAACCCACCCTAAAATTACCATTGCCACCTAAAAACCCAAACCCACCATAAACCCTAAAAAATCCCTTGCCACCCAAAACCCCATAACCACCTTAAACCATAAAAAATCCATTGCTGCCCAAAACCCCATACCAACCCTAAATTAGGGGTAGGTGGTGAACTCTACTCCTCTGGGGGAGTTCACTGGGTTGTGGCACTCCACGCTCTAAGTGGAGCACGGATTTTGAAACCTCTGCCAGCTGTGGGCAGATGGAGTTCACCAGTGTGCTGCTCATCCACCCCTAGATTTTACATTGGTTACACTCAATATATGCATCAGCAGCAAATGTGGCAGGAAGGTAGCAGGCAGCTGGAGGAAAAGGGCCTCTTATGTCCTTGGTTCCAGTAGTGGTCACAAGCTCACCTGGGGAGGAGGAGCCCAGGCCAGCTCGGGGAAGTGGAATGAGGAACTGCCAGCAAATAGAACTCTTTGTCCAAAGAGCCGGCGGACAGGTTGGCCAGAGTGGAGGGACCTGTCTCTAGGGGCGGGAGGGGCTGCCTATTGAGTTGGGATCTCACTCTGGCCTGTTGCTCACTCTGCTGTCTGCACACCGTGATGCTAGCAAGGCCGCCACCTGGAACTTAAGCCAGGTGCTTGGGCTCCTAGCACATCACTGCCCTGCAAGTAGTGAAAGCCCCACCTAGAGCTTGGGCACTGATCAGGCTTGGGAGAAAGGTGAGGGGGCGGATCGAGCTGCGTAAGATATCACTCCAAGGGTGGAGGGCAGCAGGAAGAGTTCTGGCAATGGACATCCTGTGGGGTCCAACTGGCAGCACTGGGACTTGGGAGTCCAGAGAGGTGGAGTTCGTGCTGGTGCTGCCAGAAAGTGTGCCACCCAAGGAGATGCCAGTGAATGGTTTGTACATAAGGGTTGAGAACGACACATTAAGGGCCAGATGTAGGAAGCCGTTTGCATGGTGCAAACTGCGAAAATCGCAGTTTGCGCCATGCAAACAGCCTAACGCGATGATCATTCACAATTTGCGAGCGGTTACCGACTCGCAAATTGTGAATGCAACTCGCAAATAGGAAGGGGTGTTCCCTTCCTATTTGCGACTCGCATCGCAATGCAGAATTGCTTTGTGACCGCGAATGCAGTCGGAAAGCAATTCGCAGTTACCACCAGTGTCACACTGGTGGTAACTCATTCGCAAAAGGGAAGGGGTCCCCATGTGACCCCTTCCCCTTTGTGAATGTGGGCAAAAAGTTTTTTTCAGAGCAGGCAGTGGTCCAATGGACCACTGCCTACACTGAAACAACGAAACCAAATGGTTTCGTAATTTTTTTCATTTTGCAACTCGTTTTCCTTTAAGGAAAACGGGCTGCAAAATGAAAAAAAAAACTGCTTTATTTAAAAAGCAGTCACAGACATGGAGGTCTGCTGACCTCAGCAGGCCACCATCACTGTGAGTGCAGGGACTCGCTATGGGGTCGCAAAATGCGACCCACCTCATTAATATTCATAGGGAGTCGCAGACGGTGTCTGAGACACCGTTCTGCATCCGGTATTGCGACTCGGAAATTGCGAGTCGCACCAACTCGCAATTTCCGAGTCGCAATATCGGACTTTGCTACATGTGGCCCTAAGTTCTGTATGGGGCTGTGGTAAAGTGCTCTATGTAGTGCATGTGATGAACAGATAGAAGACTGTCAGACTGAATAACAATATAGATGCTCTTAGACTGGGTGTTCTGCTGAGGTCGGGGGGGCAATGAGTAGACCTATGACTAAGAGTTGTACATTATAGGATAGCTGTTTTTGTTGTGTGGTGTGGCAGTGACCGATTGGAAACTTTTTTGTTGCACACAGAGTGTGTAGACGGTGAGGTTGTGGCTGTAAACTGGATGGGTTTGATTTTTTGGCTAAATGGAGAGGTCTGTGCAGATTGAAAACTCCCTGCAGACTGGAAGTTGAGTTTGCTGCACAGTGGGGTTGTTATCGCAGACTGGGGGATTTTCTCTTTGAGGGCGTTGCAGGAGGATGAAACTTCCACAGAGGGCTGTAGCGGTTGTTTCGCAAATTTGAGGAGCTGTAATGGATTGAAATCTCTTTTGCCTTATTAGGGGGTCTACTGCTGGCTAAAAGTGCCCCTGAGGGTTGTAACAGTTTATTTTTGCTGCAGAAGTGCTGTGGCAGTCTGGGAGCTGCAGAAGCAGAAAAGTGACTAAAGCTCACTGGCTGCTCATTCTCCCTAATTAAAGGCAGGCTTGACACCTGACTCTGTGGGTTCTAAACTCGGACCAGTAGCATTCAGCAGCATGTGGAACTCTGAGGAATCTCACAGGGTTTTTAGATAACTCAGCCAAATTCCACAGAGTAGAACTCCATGAGCTCTGCCCAACCCTACCCTAAACCCTCAAAAATCCCCTGCTACCCAAAACCCATACCGACCCTAAATCCTAAAAAATCCTTTGCCACCCAAAAATAACCTGTAGTGAATCCTAGTTTGTTTTAATGGCATACAGGAGATAGCTAAGCCTTTGGCTTGCAGACTCGTGCCCCCGTCACCTAGTGACTTTTACCCCACTTAGCTTGCTCTGTTTTAGCGCATTTATTTAATGAAATATTTTAAGATGGCTGCCTTGTTTTTAGTTAGGCCCATGTTTTAGTTTGCGTTATCAGTGCCACCGCGTTAAGGCGTCAATATCAAAAGACAAATATAAACAAACTGTAGGTATTCACATTAAGTACTTTCCTTCTTCACCCTTTAGAAGGAATTGTTTCTATAAATTACCGTCCCAAGCATGCCTTTTTATCTATTGTTTGGGAACAGACCTACGTCAGGGGTCCAAGCAGATCTGTATAAATACTCCTCACTTAAACAGATGTTCAGAGGGATTCCGACCAGATGCCATCGCTGCTAACACTGCTGTAGATTGCCTTGACGCTGATCCAGTCTTCGTGTCCCTACTGAGTCTGAGATAGAAACCTCATTTCAAGGTAACAAGGGTTGGCAGGCTCTTCTCATGGACATGACATTGGCAGGTTAGGTTTAACACACCTAGCTCTCTTCTAGGTTAGAGATTAGGTACATCACATTAGGGTGTTAGGACCTATTTCACACTTCATGTCATTGCAAGATGGTGGGGGTCTTTGTATTAATGACCATTGTCTTTACCATTTTGTTTCTTGCACTGTTCATTATCTTAATCATTGCAGCCCATGCAAATTATTGTAGATTGCAGTTTTGTTCAAATAAAAGTTATTGAAACCTTAATGCATCCTCTTCATTGCCTGTGTTTGATTGAGACATGTTGTTCATGTGAGAAAGGGGTATTCTCCGTTTAACCATGACACTCCCTGAGATGTCACACTCTTGAGTCCATGCGTACAGGCTGCCACAAATCACCTTTTACTGTTTGGGATTTTGGTGAGGTGCTGCTTGTGAGCGGGGAGTGTTGGGATAACAGTTGCGACTTGTTGTAGGACTGGTATAGTCTCCTACAAACATAAGTACTGTCATTCTTATACCAGCAGTCTTGCCTAGAGCAGGAGTCCAACTACGACAACCCAAACCCACCCTAAACCCTAAAGTTACCCTTTCCACCCAAAAACCCATTCCCACCCTAAACCCTAACAAATCCCGTGTCACCCAAAAACCCAAACCCAACCTAAACACAAAAAAACACACCACCCAAAAACCCATACTCGCCCTAAACACAAAAATTAACCTTGCCAGCCAAAACCTCACCCCACCCTAAAATGACAATTTCCCCCCCAAAACCCATACCCATACTAAACCCTAACAACCCTTTCCACCCAAAAACCCAAACCCATCCTAAACCCAAAAAATCCCTTGCCACCCAAAAACCAAAACCTACCACAAACCTTAAAATTCCATTTGCCACCCAAAAACCCATGCCCACCCTAAACCCTAAAAAATCCCCTGCCACCCAAAAACCCATACCCACCCTAAACACTAAAAGATCCCTTGCCACCCAAAAAACCAAACTCACCCTTAATCCTAAATCATCCCTTTCCACCCTCAAACCCACATCCACCCTAAACCCTAAAATTACCTTTGCCATCCAAACACTCGTCCCCATCCTAAACCCTAAAATTACTCTTGCCACCCAAAAAAACAAACCCACCCTAAAATTACCATTGCCACTCAAAAACCCATACCCACCCTAAACCCTAAAAATACCCTTGCCACACAAAAACCCCAAACCACCCTAAACCCTAAAATATCCCTTGCTACTCAAAAACCATACCCACCCTAAACCCAAAAATAATTCCCTTGCCACCCAAAAATCCATACCTACCCTAAACCCTAAAGAATCCAATGCCACCCAAAAACCCATACCCATCATAGACCCTAAAATTACCCTTGCAGCTCAAAAACCCAAACCCACCCTAAAATTACTCTTGCCACCCAAAAGCACAAACCCACCCTAACCAATCCCTTGCCACCTGAAAATCTATCAGTCTGTTTGTCCATTTATCTAAATATGGAATTAATACTTACCTGCAAAATACTTACATTCACTAGCAAAACCTTTACCAGGCATATGCCTTTACCTTTCATGCCTTTCAAATGAAATCTTTTGTGAAAGCATGTGTATTAAAGGCATGGTCGTCGTAAAATCCTGCATGGTAAAGGTTATGCGTGGTAATGGTACCTCTGTTGTAACAACCTTGTTGCAATGTTACCGCATGGTAACAGTTACGTTGTGATAGCTGTATCCCCCTAAAACGTGCTGTACAGACCTGTCAAAATAATAATTTTGCCAGATGGTAAACCCTGCTTTTAAATAATATGTCAGCCCCAAGTTAACTTAGTCAGCCATAAGGTAGGGTGGCTGATAATTAAAAGTGGAACGTGTGCTAAAGTAAAATATGCATGTTCCTCCATTGACTCGCCTCCAAAAGCTATTTTCACTGGCAGGACTATAGTTGAAACCCAAAAAATTTCAAATTACAGATTAAAAATTTAATCTGCAATGTTTGACAGGAAACAGCTGTAAAACAAAGTTTACCGGTAAGGTCAGATTTTTAACATACATTTAGGAAAAGTAACTTATAGAAAGTTACCTTTTACCTGCCTGATCCTCCAGTAGACTAATTGCCATTAGCCTACTGACAGCTAGCCTTCCAGGTCTGCTAGTGCTGGGCCCTAATGAAGTTTGAAAACTGTTCCCAGAGCAAGAACAATGGTCTGGATGTGGGCAGGTACTTGTCCCCTTGCAAGAAGACCACTTAGGGTGGCCCAGAAATGTCATTACCTTGTAATGGGAACTGCCCTGTCGTGGGTTTGGGCCTGCAGTGGGTGCCCTTTCACATGCATATGTGCTCTGATTTCATTTATTCAGTTTTATTCATTTTTAGTTAGCCTGTTTTTAGTGGGGATGTTTTTATTTTCTAATCAGCTGTAACTTTATGATTCTGCGAAAACATTGTTATTATTATTCTGTACATGACATTTCACCATGTACCCATGTCCAAGGTTGACAAAAAACAGTCGATGATAATCCAGCTAGAAATTGTTGCCACAAGAGTATGTAAAGAGTCCAACACCTAGGCAAATGCCTATGTCAGGCCTTTTTCACAGAATGAAAATGTGCTTCTTATAAAAACACTGTACAGGCCAAGGTACAACAGGATGGTAATTCCAGCCAGGATTCCATCCACGCTACATGCCATTTCCTTGCTGCCTTAGCCTGTGTCTGCAACCAACCCAGGAGAAGGCGGCAGACCCCTATCTTTCAGGTAATGGGGGTGGGTGCTATTATCGTGGCCTAAATACGGACAGGTTGAGCTATCCCCACTATGCTGTTACTTAGGAGCTGGGAGTTAGATAGAATTCATCTGTGCATGTTATTCCAATATGTTGAGACTGTTTATTTTCATCCAATTGGTCACCACCATTCTAATCCTTTTATGTCTCATTGCCCTAATAATTGCAGCTCATATATTTTATCGTAGTTGCAGACTTGCCCCTGGTGGGGGGGAAGAGAGTCACACAAAACAAAAAATGAATTAAAAACCATCTTGCAAAACATTCTTTGGCCTGCATGTGTGTTTGAGACCTTTTGCTAACAAGAGAAAAAAGTGAAGCTTGTCGACCATAATTTCCCCTTAGAAGCCACAGAAAGTCATGTTTGAGGCTGCCACAAATCACCTTCTCTTTCAGGTTTGAGTGAGGTTGTTAGAAATGGGGTCTTTGGTTGGCAGTCAGGTTACCCCTTGTCCAAGTAAGGACCCTCACTCTAGTCAGGATAAAAGAGAATCACCCTCAGCTAACTCCGCTCACCCCCTTGGTAGCTTGGCACAAGCAGTAGGCTTAACTTCAGAGTGCTAGGTGTAAAGTATTCATACCAACACACAGAGTAATTAATGAAAACACTACAAAATGACACAACACAGGTTTAGAAAAATAGGAAATATTTATCTAAACAAAACAAGACCAAAACAACAAAAATCCACAATACACAAGTCATCAATTAAAAGCAAAAAGAGTATTCATGTAATTTTAAACACAACGCTAACGCTGTTAGAGTGAAAATGTACCATGGGTGTGTCAAAAATAACCCCACACGGGTGAGTGTGCATCAAAAAGGGCTTGCGATGCATCAATTTCATTCACGAGCTAAACCTTGCGTCGTTTCTCTTTTAGTCGGGTCGGCGTGTGTCGTTTCTTCTCTCCACAGGAGAGCGATGCGTCGATCTGGCCAGCACTCTTGGGTCTGGGCAGGCCTTGCGGCGTTTTTGCAAGCCCAGCGGTGTTTGCGTCAGAAATTCAGCCGCACGATGGCCCGAAAACCACGCAGTGCGGGTTGCAATCTCACCCGTCTCCGTCAGCGATGCTGTGCGTCGTTTCTCCTGCCGCAGGCATCGATCTTCCGGTCGCGGTGCAAGCGACCGTTGATTTTCAGCCACAAAGCCCACGGCGTGTCGATTTTTCAGCCGCAAATGGATTTGCGTCGATCTTTTCCACAGCGGTCTGTGCGTGGATTTCTCACTCTTGGGCTGCCAGCTTCTCTTTTCAGGGTCCCAGGAACTGGATGGGCACCACTTGCCAGAGTAGGAGTCTCTCCAGAGGCTCCAGGTGCTGGCAGAGAGAAGTCTTTGCTGTCCCTGAAACTTCAAACAACAGGAGGCAAGCTCTAAATCAAGCCCTTGGAGAGTTCTTCACAAGAAGGAAGGCAACACAAAGTCCAGTCTTTGTCCTCTAGCACAGGCAGAAGAGGCGACTGCAGGATACCTCCACAAAGCACAGTCTAAGGCAGTGCAGCTCTTTTTCCTCAGCTCTTCAGCTCTTCTCCAGGCAGAGGTTCTGCTTGGTTTCCAGAAGTGTTCTTAAGTCTGTGGTTTTGGGTGCCCTTCTTATACCCATTTTGCCCTTTGAAATAGGCCTAATTCAAATGAAATTCTCTCTTGTTTGTGAAATCCTGCCTTGCCCAGGCCAGGCCGCAGACACACACGAGGGGGTTGGAGACTGCATTGTGTGAGGGCAGGCACAGCCCTTTCAGGTGTGAATGACCACTCCTCCCCTCCCTTCTAGCACAGGTGGCTCATCAGGAAATGCAGACTACACCCCAGGTCCCTTTGTGTCACTGTCTAGTGACAGGTGCAACCGCCCAACTGTCAAACTCAATCAGACAGGGAATCCACAAACAGGCAGAGTCACAGAAATGGTTTAAGCAAGAAAATGCTCACTTTGTAAAAGTAGCATTTTCAAACACAGAATCTTAAAATCAACTTTACTAAAAGATGTATTTTTAAATTGTGAGCTCAGAGACCCCAAACTCCACATGTCCATCCGCTCCCAAAGGGAATCTACACTTTAAACATATTTAAAGGTAGCCCCCAAGTTAACCTAAGAGAGGGCCAGGCCTTGCAACAGTGAAGAACAAATTTAGCAATATTTTACTGTTAGGACATATAAAACACATAACTATGGGCCTGATTACAACTTTGGCGGAGGGGGTTAATCTGTCCCAAATGTGACGGATTACCTACATACCGTATTACAAGTTCCATAGGATATAATGGACTCGTACTATGGCGGGTGGGATATCCATCACATTTGGGACGGATTAACCCCCTCAGCCAAAGTTGTAATCAGGCCCTATATATGCTACCTTAACCATACACTGCACCCTGCCCTTGGGGCTACCTAGGGCCTACCTTAGGGGTGCCTTACATGTAAGAAAAGGAAAGGTTTAGGCCTGGCAAGTGGGTACACTTGCCAAGTCAAATTTACAGTTAAAACTGCACACAGACACTGCAGTGGCAGGTCTGAGACATGATTACAGGGCTACTAAGGTGGGTGGCACAACCAGTGCTGCAGACCCACTAGTAGCATCTGGTTTACAGGCCCTGGGCAGCTCTTGTGCACTTTATTAGGGACTTACTAGTAAATCAAATATGCCACTCATGGATAGACCAATTAAATATAATTTACACAGAGAGCCTATGCACTTTAGCACTGGTTAGCAGTGGTAACGTGCTCAGAGTTCAAAAGCAAACAGCAACAGGTCAGAAAAAATAGGAGGCAGGAGGCAAAAAGATTGGGGATGACCCTGCCTAAGCAAAAAAGGTCCAACAGAGGTGCTCCTAGCTAGCCAAAAGGGTTGGGCTGAGAACTGCCAAGACGGTGTGTGATTGGCTCTGTCACCCACAAACGGTGGTGCTGCTGCACCTAATCCAGCAGTCTTGTTCCGCAACAGAAATGAACAAAGAAGGGGACGGGGTTTCTTTATCCAGGGAAAATTCCTGATTATAGCCACTTTGAGTAAATCCATAATGCTTTGAGACAACTTGCGGTTTAGAAGACAGAGACGTATTGAGAGTTTCAAATTCTGGAAATGCGTCCACCGAGGATTAGAACATTGGAATGTTGGGAGCTCTGTTGAAAACAAAAAAGTGCTCCTGGCTTCTAATGGCTGGTAGAAACCGAATCTCCAACGTTCCAATGTTTTCTTTCACAGCTGTTGCTGTGAGCAAAGGCCATATGGAGCCCAAGTGGATTTCAATTACCTTGAGCTCTGTGAGGCCTTTGTTTTGTTTATTAGAACATTCTTCCCTCTAGTGCCGGAATGTTGTAATAGCCTTGTAGCCCTCTGTAGTTTGGCTATACTGGCATTAAAGTCCCGTGCCCTTGTTAAAGGCCCTCGCCTTCGGCTTGGGCCTTTAACGCTGGAGCGGGCCTTTAATGGTCAGTATAGCCAGCTACAGAGGTCTATAAGGTTGTATTAGAACATTGGAATGTTGAGAGCTCCTTTGAAGACAGTGGAGTAGCTCCAGGTTTATAATGACTAGTTTAAGCCCTGAGCTTCAACATTCCAATGTTGTCTTCATGTTTCTCCCTTTTTAATTTAGATAATTCTAGCCTTAGTGGGTGAACTGTTCTAATAGACTTAGAACCCTTCAGCCTCAGACAATACTGGTTGTTGAAGGTCCTCTTGTTATAGGACCTTGTCTGTGGCCTGTGGCTTATAACTCATGTTCCGGGGCTTTAACAACCATTATAGCCATTGCTAGCGGGCTATAAGGCTATAATAATGGACAGAGGTACAATGTTTTCTCTTGAAGAAGATGCTTGAGGAAGGTACCGACACACCAGTCAGTGTGATGAGATTAATCTGATTTCCCACCAAATGCTCTTCTGGTAAGGCGTCTGGGACGGATGTACTGATTGTGGAACTAGACTAACCTTTGCAACATGAGTTACTATGTAAAGAACCATTGAAAAAGAGAAATTTGACTTTGGGTGGGAAAAAGATCCACATTTTTCTGAATCAAGGCAAACGACTCCATTGCAGAGGATTCATCTGTAGTTGATTACAAAGAGAGCTGATATTCCTGGGCTTGGATGTCTCCTTTTCATGATCTGCTAGAAGCAGAGAAGGGTGAATGTGAAACCTTTTGTGTTGTCTAGCACAGTTGCACCACAAAAAACTTGAATTATTGAATAAGTAAGCAAGAGTGGGAAACAAGTTGCAGAGAATCCAGAACTCTGATCTGTTCCTCCTCCTTGAACTTTGACTGTGTTTATGTTCAGACCATAACCTATAAGGCTGGGTGAACGTTTCATACTGGTTTAGACTTGTCTGTTGGTTGTTGTTTTATTGTGGTTAATGCTTAATTGATACACTGAGATACGTTGTAGTAATTCTCGCCCTGACCCACTCCTCCTTATACCTGAATGAACCTCAAGTGCTGCTGCATCAGAGATGATCAAAATGTTATAATTTGTCTATTGACAATTAAGAGGGCATAGTATACTATAGCATGCAATTACTCTCCAGTGATTGCATTATCTCTTTCGCTATATTCAGCTGTTTAATAAAACAGTTTCAACACACAATTTCCAGTGGCGCAACTTAGGCTGGAAAGCACCTAAATTTTGGCAAGGAAAACCACCATTATGCCTGATATGGCTACTGTAATGCCAATGGGTCCCAAATATGATATTGCCCCCGTAACTGTGTGTATGGCCAGCCTGACACGATCATCATTTTTACAGGAACGTCAGACATAATGCTAGGGATGCCCATAAAATGCCAGGACCTCCATTATGCCATTGTTGACTACCATGAGCTCAAAGCGGACACAATATCTCAAAAGTCTTAACAATTTGACAAGGACACAATGAAGGAAGGGGTGGCACCATAAAAGCACATTGATGATCAGGGGTGGACATCATGATGCCAAGAAGGAATCATCATATACAAAAGCTGTTATAAATATAACGGGGCCACCTTTACATTATAAACCACCCTGATAAAAATCACAAGATGCCTATGATGCCCACAATATTCCAGTGCCCCTTGCATTAGGTCGGTGCTATCATTATGCAAGGGGTGGCTACCATAAGACCCGCCATTTGCTAGGGATGATGATTAGAATGGCCACAATATACAATGACTGCCCATAAAATGTTTGAACCAACGTTATGCCAGGAAAGGCCACCTTAATAAAGTGGAAACAAAATGAACAGGATACTGACAACATGGCGTAAGCGTTTCTGGTTCTACCGGGACCGCAACTGCTCTGGAAATATTTGCCATTGAGCATTCCTTAAAGTTAAATGAACCCTGTAATTTTCTACTCCTACCTGCCCTTGTTACCCTGCCGTCTGTCATTCAAAGTGCTGTTTTAACATGGCGATTTTGACTCGCGATCATTTTATTTTGCTTCGTAATCAGTGTTGCTATCCATGTTGTCCATTAATATATTGCATTTAACTGGGGTAGTTAGCATCATAACTACTGGATAAACATGGTGCTCGGCTGATAAAGCACAATCAATCTTTTATGACCTGATTAGGACGTAAAGGGAACAGATGCGGGTGTAAACATGAACTGTGTTTTTGAACTGATACAAAAGCTCTAGCCTCCTTGCGACTGTTTACTTGTGGAACTCACTGTAATTTGCCTAGTAGATATTAGACGTGCTTTCTCTGGTAAATATGTGCATTTCTGTTACATTATTTTTCATTCTCCTCGACACGACTTGTGTTTCTCACTAAGCACGGCATTAATGTAGCCATATCCGTGCATTGTGTTTCTCACTAAGCACGGCATTAATGTAGCCATATCCGTGCACCACACTGAGCATTGTTGCTCTTTTTACACATTAATATAGTGTAGCTACTGATTCATTTTTAATGAAAAATGAAGCTGGGTGTTTACTAGCGAATAAATCGTGTTTTGTTGTCTAGCAAATTTAAGTTGTTTTGTTAGTCCTTATTTGAAGGAGGGACAGAGGCTGGCTTCCATTTTGAATCCAAAGAAGCAGGAAGGCACATCCTTCTCATGCCCACAGACGTACATGCATGTTATGTTGTTTAATTTTATGTTATGTCATATTACTTTGTATATCGCACTAATCACCTGGGAGGGTATCCAGGCCCTGGGGCATGTGTGTAGTTTTGTGGCCTCCAAGGTGCTTATATGAAGAGCCAAGTGCAATGCTTTTTGTGGAACTCAAGAAGTGAGGAGGAGGCTTTGATGTGTAGAAAGAGGTTGTTCCATGTCTTGAGTGTGATGTAAGAGAATGAGCGACCTCCAGTTTTGACATGAGGGAATGTGTGCGAGTGAGAGTGAGGCAGACGGTAGGTGTCTGGTGGGCTGGTGAAAGTGTAAGCAGCTGCTTAGGTACCCTGGGGCTTTGTATTTGTGTGTGAGACTCATGCATGCACAGTCATGCATGCATTGGACACAAAGGAACCAACACACACATGTCCATTTGAGTGTTTTTTTCTGGTAACTCAGTTTGTATTATGCATTCATCATTTTAATCTTTAAAACGTACAAACGGTCATATACATTTCATAAGTTGAGCAAAAATTGAAAAAAGTAATTTACAAATTATTGGGATGGCACAGTGGGCAATTTGGTACAGTAGGGGGAAGGGTAATAGTCCTTCTTTAAGGTTCCAAATAGATCCTCCAGTGCAGCATCTTGTTTACCTGGTGTATCTTTTAAAAAACTACTGCCTTTTTTGTCTCATCAATAATGTATTGCTTTGAGAAATAGATTCATTATATGTTAAAACGATACTGCAAGAAAGCATAGGGTACAAAAGAAATACATCTTTCTGGGCTTCCCATGTCAATTTAGAATTCTGAAACTTTTCAGCCAAGGCCTTAATGTGATCTAACCTGGGAAGAGGATGATCAAAAGATCAATGTGTGTTTTTTAAAATATATTTTTTTGATTATGGGCACCTAAAACGTCTGCTGTATGTGTGAATCCTAGATGTTTCTGCAAGTTATAAGTTAAGAGGTCTATTTTAGGAGCATGTAGTAACTGATTAGCATGCAAAATTGCACTTATGCAATCTAGTCGTTGGTCATATCATTATTCTCAAAATGTATTAGATGATTTTACTACATTCAGAAAAATGTGATACTGATCTTTTTAGACGACCAGTCGCACCAGCATCAAGGGTCTTTCAATGACCACCTTTTCCAGATGTTGCCATTTGCCAGCGTGGCTCTCTTCAGGACCCAGGAGAGATGTTAGGCAGATGTGGCTCCTCCGTTAGCAGCAGAAGCTGCAAACCTTTCACAAGCAAGAGATAATAAACTGTGTTTATTATCTCTTGGTTGTGAAAGGGGCGGGACATGTGGGATGACAAGCACAGAGGGGAGTGCACTGTACACTCCCCTCAGTGCACATGTGTGTGCGACCGGCCGTCTCGGCCAGCCAAACACACATGCCCAGTAGGCTCTCTCCAGCCGGGCAACCCAGTTGCAAGGCTGGAGAAGGCCTGCACAGGCTCCCAGCCAGTCCTGATGCTGCTCTAAGCAGCATCAGCATTGGTCGCAGGGCAGGCTGGGAGCCTGTGCCTGCACTGCAAGTGTCATGGCGTGGCGAGGAGCGGAGGTAAGTTTATTTGTTATTTCAAGTTTATGAAAACTCCTCCCCCTACCCCAGTGCGCCGGCCCTCCCCCTGTAACCCTGGCAAGCCGCGACTGATGTTAGGTATCGATCAGGTAAAGTAGATCAAAACTGCTCTTTCACAGGACATGTGTTAACACCTGTAGGTTATGTTCCAGTGAAGATTTAAATGTACTTCTTTCGTAGTATTAATTTGAGAAGCCCTGAGTGTAGTACAGTAGTAAAAAAAAAAAATCACTTTAGATTGATCAACTATATCTACTTCACAGTTTGACGTTTCAGAGCAATGTTACCTTGTGTTAAAGCTACTTCTTTTCATCACTTAACAATATGAATGTTTATAATAGAGACATTCTTTTTTGCGGCGTCAACCATTGCATTATTTCAGCCGCTACGGTTTGATGCATCTATTTGTTTTATAGTCTGCTTCAAATTCAAATTTGTGTGGCTGGCCTTGGGAATTGTAGGGTTTTTTCAGTCGCATTCTGGGTTATGGGGTAAGATGATTGCTGTCCTCTGTCAGGCCCCAAACATCCGACCTATAAAGTACAATCAAATAAACCTTAGGTGCTGAAAAATCAGTGTCATTTGTTTATCACAGATCACACTTTCCCTTGGCTTATTTCTTCTAATCATCGACTGGCTCATTGAACCTCCTAATTAAATATGTAATCAGATGATTGATCCACCTACAGAAAAACATGAAATGGTACATCTTTTGATGTCCAGCCTCAGAGAAGTCAAGTAACTTTGGCATACTTCTGTCTGCTTCAATGTTAAAGTATCCTACACATTGGCTTATTGCCAGCATGAATTTTGTCTGTCTGCATGAAATCTGCCCGTCTGTCTTCAGGATCCATCAAAGATGTTGCAAAGGGCTGAAACAGACACAGTCCACTAAAACTGTCCTACCTTAGGATATACTTGAACTTCTCCAGGTTCTGTCCTTAGATGGCTGTGCGAAAACAAATTTCCTTTTTAATAGTTTCTTATAATGCATTCAACCCATTCGCCTATGCAGACATACTATAAGTTAAGTATTGGTATTATTGTCAATGGAAGATTAGGGCCATTTTAGCTTTTAATAATTTATGTGAACCATTAATTATTCCGCTCCCATGTGCCAACCCTGCGCTATAACAGACTCAGAAATGCGATGTGCGAAAAGCACACAGCCTGCTTCGTTCTATGCATGAATATATAGCCGAGGGCACGTGTACTGGATAAAACACAAGCATACAATCAATGAGCGATAGGAAAGGTAGCTGGGTTCTGGGCACAGAAGATTACCGGTATTGAATAGTGATGTTAAGTTCATTAAAGTGGTGCGACTTCAACATTTTTCTAAATTGGAAACACGTTGGAGCAGTTTGGAAGGGCATGGAGATGTTCCCCAAATTCCAAGTGCATAGATGGGAAAGGCCTGCTGCCTTTTTTTACACTTTACGCTTGGGCCTATTAACAGACTCCATTAGTAGTATGTTTAGTAGTACTACAGTAGCGCTACTCACGTGCTACAAAATGTAATTCACAAACCTACATGAGGACACCTATGCCTCTTCTATCCTTTCTGAGTAAAAATCTCCACCCTAATTGCAGAGACTTCTGCACAGTTAAGTCTACAATTTAGTGGTAAATATGAGAGGAAAAGGGGTACGGCCGGAAAATTAGGTACACTTACTACACAAATTGAGGGGTTTAGGGAGAGCTTTAGGTAGCACTACGGAGCGATTTAGGTGCATGTACCTGCCTACAAACGAGTGAACCCATTCCCTTTCACAAACTGCATTTCTAAAACTACTACAGCCAAAATGTTACAAAACAGTTGTGAATGTACTGCAGCTAAGACCTTAGGTAAGTCTAGCACCACACCTGGCCCGCCACTGGTACTGCAGCACCCTACTTTTGGAAGTAATGGAGGCACAGGTTTAAAACAGAACCCTATACGAAATAAGGCAAAAATAAATTAATGTATTGTTATTTTTTTTTAAATGTAAATAATATTAGTTGAATGATAATATGCAATACCAATGATATTTTATTAGCAAATATTATGCTAAAAAGTAAATGTAGAAATAAATGTAACTTTAATTTTAAAAATAATATTGCATTTAATTTAATTCTCTACATGACTTTTAGTCACTTTTTAATACTTTAGGTGGGAATGTAATGTTTTGTATTTAAATATTTATGTCAAAATGAAGCTACGAGTGGTGTACCATTTTTATTTTGTTCTACGTATAAGATAAATATATAACAATAAGTTGCATTTTTATTGAACATGAACATATTTTTACTAGTTTTTAAAAAAGTTTAATAAACTTTCAAAATTCTCCCTGTGCTTTCTCATAGGGAGATATCTGAAAGTTACTAGTAGTAACTTTGCACTCATGAACTTGGCTCCGTCCCTGTTTACGAGCGTGGAGACAAATGTCTAAACTTTGTTGTAAATTTAAACTTGTAAATGGTGAGTAGCCAAAAGCAGTATTTTTACTAAAAAGTTTGAGAGTAAATTTACAAACGTAGGGGGTCATTCTGACCTCGGCGGTAAAAGCCGCTTACCGCCGGTCAGAAGGCCGCCACAATACCGCCACGGCCGCGGTCAGCCGCCACGGACTTTCTGACCCACAACTGCAAAACCTCTGAAAATCCGCCCTCCACTGCAGTCCGCCACATCAGCGGCCAGCGGTAAACTGGAGAAGACCAAACCTCCACCGCCACGCCAACAGAAATACGCCCATCCCATTATGACCCGCAAATCCACGCGGCGGTCATTCAACCGCGGTATTCCATTGGCGGTACACACCGCCGCGGTCAAAATACACACACCTTTACAAACCCCTACCACATTGGACAATTTGAAAGGCACACACCTGAAGCCCATACATACACCACTCCCACACATCCAATACCATATAAAACACACACCCACATCACCCACAAACCCCTACCAACAAAAACCAGAGACGAAGGAGAGAGAGACACACATCAGAGAATAGATAGCCAGACACGCAGAGGCACACCGCAACATCACACACACCACATAGAAGCACAAAGCACCACACACCAACACACACATCATCACATACACCACCCCACACCTCATACACACCACCCCATGGCACCACAAAGGCACCCACGCTTTTCGGACCAAGAACTCCGGGTCATGGTGGAGGAGATCATAAGAGTGGAACCCCAGCTCTTCGGCTCACAGGTCCAGCACACCACCATAGCGAGGAAGGCGGAGCTCTGGCAGCGGATCGTGGACAGGGTCAACGCGGTGGGACAGCATCCCAGAAATAGAGAGGACATCCGCAAACGATGGAACGACCTACGGGGGAAGGTGCGCTCGATGGTCTCGCGACACAACATCGCAGTGCAGAAGACTGGCGGGGGACCCCCACCCACTCCACCCGAATTCACAACATGGGAGCAGGAGATACTCAACATCCTGCATCCTGATGGCCTCGCTGGAGTACACGGAGGAATGGACTCTGGTAAGTACAAGGCCAACCACTTCACCCCACCCCCAGCATGCTAACCCCCACCCTCACCCCCAACCCCCCAGCACACATCCTCCCTGAGAATGTCTCCCCAGCACAACCCACCCAACACCAACCCCTGCATGCCACCCCCAAACTATGGACACCCATCACCTAAGCATGACCACTGCACATACCCATCACCCCCCCCCACAAAACACCCTCACAACACCTCCCCCAAGGGAATGCCAGCACTGGGGGACAAGGGCACCTATAAAACGCAAGCTAATGCACACACAGAAACAATAACCATACCCTCTTACCCCATGCAGGACCCGAACGACAACACACCGGTCAGGAGGGACCAGAAATGTCCATCCCACCCCCGGAACAGGCCACTAGTGATGACAGCAGCTCTGTCGACCTGGAACCTGACGACCAGCCCGGACCATCGGGGACCTCTGGGCAGTCGGTTCCCCTCACCCAGACACAGGCCACTGCAGACCCAACCCCCTCTGGGAACAACCGCACAGCTCCCACCCAGCGGGCCCATGCCTCTGTCTCTAGGACAGGTCAAGCAGCGGTGTGTTTACCACTACAGGGCCCCCAGGGTAACCCACCAACCCAACAACAACAGGGACCTGGGGGCAGTGGGAGTGGGCACACCGTCCAGGGGACAGAGGCCCAGGGAAACAGGGCAACTCGGAGGGCTGCTGTGCGACAGGGGGGGGAGGAGAGGCCCAGGGAACCCACTCTCCAAGAGGCCCTCACCACCATCATGGCTGCCTACCACCACTCACAAGAGACGATGGCGACGGTACTGGCCAGGTTCCAGGAGATCCAGGCACAGCAGGAGCAACGCTACATGGGGTTCAGCGACCAACTAACCAACATCTCCACCGCTATGGGGAGCATAGTCCAGGCCCTGAACCGCATAGAGGACACGTTTCGGGACCATGTGGCATCACACCGGGCCCCTGTCACTACCCAGGAACAGGAACAGCCTACCACCTCCGCCGGCGCTAGTGGACAGGAGGCCCTACCACAACGACAGCCCCCCAGAACCCCACCTCCTGCTGAACAACAACCGCCCCGCAAAAGGAGCCTGAGATAAAAAAAAACGACAGAGTAGGATGTCAAGTCCCCCGCCAGCATCACATACCCCCTGAAGTCCTCCCACTGTCCCACATGGCCACCCTGTCAAACCTTGAACTGCCCCTGCTCCATCCTGCCACAGGCGTATGGACAATGCACCTGTGAGACTGAGAACTGGACTCCGCCATGGACATTACTCCACCCCCACCCATCACTGTTTCACCATCATGTACCAATATCTATGCACTAATAATAAATCACACATTGCACTGAAATCAATCAGGACTCTGGCTGTCTTATTTACAAAAGTATGACACATTACATATCAATTACGTATTGTGAACATTGTGAATTACACATACCGAGGTAACTTAGCATTAGTCCATGGGCCAACCAAGCCGAGGTCACGCAGTGGCTCATACAGCACAGAAAAGGCAAGGGAAATTCAAACATCATGTCCATAGGTCTGGGGGGAAACCGACAAAGTGGAGATGCAGGAGGCTTTCAGGAAATGTAAAATGGCATGGGTGATCATTACCTGTGTGCTACTGGAAATACTGTGCTATTACTCTGTCCCTGTTGTCTGTGTCGTCCTCTGAGTCTTCCTCCTCTTCACACGCCGCAGGCTCCACAGCTACTTCAACACCACCATCTGCACCATCCTCCTGCAGGAAAGGGACCTGACGTCGCAATGCCAGATTGTGAAGCATACAGCAGGCCACGATGATCTGGCACACCTTCTTTGGTGAGTACATCAGGGATCCCCCAGTCATATGCAGGCACCTAAACCTGGCCTTCAGGAGGCCAAAGGTCCTTTCGATGATCCTCCTAGTTCGCCCATGGGCCTCATTATACCGTTCCTCTGCCCTGGTCCGGGGATTCCTTACTGGGGTCAGTAGCCAAGGCAGGTTGGGGTAACCAGAGTCACCTATTAGCCACACACGTTGTCTCTGTAGCTGCTCCATCACATAGGGGATGCTGCTATTTCGCATCACATACGCGTCATGCACTGACCCTGGGAACTTGGCATTTACATGGGAGATGTACTGGTCAGCCAAACAGACCACCTGGACATTCATCGAATGATAACTTTTTCTGTTTCGGTACACCTGCTCATCGTCTTTTGGGGGTACCAAAGCCACATGTGTCCCATCAATGGCACCAATGATGTTGGGGATATGTCCAAGGGCATAGAAATCACCCTTCACTGTAGGCAAGTCACCCTCCTCTGGGAAAATGATGTAGCTCCGCATGAGTTTCATCAGGGCAGACAACACTCTACTCAAAAAATGGAGGACTGACAAAACCTGCACCAGAGGGGGAATCCCTGTGGGTTGGCGGATGGGGGACATCAGGGCTGTCTCCAGCTGGGCACACAGTTCATGGATAGTGCCTCGGTCAAGTCGGTATCGTAGTATGATGTGGCGTTCTTCCATTGTCGACAGGTCCACCAGCGGGCGGTACACGCGAGGATTCCTCCTTCTCATCGCAAGTCCCAGCGGACGGTGCCTAGGAAGGACAACATGGAGCACAGAGTCAGCCAAACCACAGGTACGTACAGACAGCTTGCACAGTTAAAGAATGGCAATGGGTTGAAAGGCGTGTATGTGTGGCAATGCAAGGCCTAGGCCTGTGTGTCGCAGTCAAAATTTAAGCCATGTAGGCCCTTGAAATGGCGGCTGCCTGACCTGTGAAGTAGGACAATGGGATGTGAGGTCAATGCGCTGGCGGGGCACACCGTGGCGGTAGGCGGTCGAAGCCCGCGGCGCAAAGCCGCATTGGTTAACATTGAGGCCAATGGGTTTCAGGAGCCAATGACGAAGTGTGCCGGCGGTCGCGGTACGCACCGCCGCGGTACGCACCGCCGCGGGCGTGACCACCATTTTCTATCTGCTTAATCACTCGAGACCTGATCATCCACAGGAGAGGACCTATACTGCAAGTGCTGCTGTGACCTCGGTCTGGAAGATACAATGGCTGCTGCGACTGGGGAAAGGGCCCCTGCCTTCACGTCTGAAGAGTTGGAGAAGCTCGTGGATGGGGTCCTCCCCCAGTATGCGCTACTCTACGGTCCTCCAGACCAACAAGTGAGTACACCGGGTGCACATGGAATGGGCTATGCCTGTGTGGATTGGGGTGGATTTAAGTTGGTGGGGTGGGGGGCGAATGAGGAGTGCAACGCCCGACACATGAGAGCATGTGCCATATTGCAAAGTTGGTGGGGGGGGGGCAATCACATCTAACATGCAGGTCATTGATGAATTCCTCCTTTCCACCCTGTACATGTCAAATAGGTCAGCGCCCATCAGAAGATCGAGATTTGGCGTGCCATCGCCAAGGAAGTTCGGAACTTGGGGGTCCACAACAGACGGGGCACCCACTGCCGCAAGAGGTGGGAGGACATCCACCGCGGAACAAGGAAGACCGCAGAAACACTGCTGGGGATGGCCTCCCAACCTAGGAGGGGTGCCAGTCGCACCATGACCCCCCTGATGTCCCGGATCCTGGCAGTGGCTTACCCAGAATTGGATGGGCGCTTTAAGACATCACAGCAGACACAAGGGGGTGAGTATCAGCACATTCTCCTATCTTTCTGCGCAGTGGAGGCGTCTGGGTGGGGGAGGAGGGCTGTGGGTGACATTAGGCCAGGGCACTTTCTGTAGTGTAGTCCTCTCCCTTAGGCATGGCCCTGTGCCCCCGGCCCCCACCTCGGTAGGGTGACAAGTACAGCCATTGAAGGTCCTGCATCTCCCATGTGCACGTTTGACGTCTCTTGGCCTGTTGTCCTAGTAAGTAGTACTGAGTAGTGTACCCCGAATGCGCGGCTTAGTGCATTAGGCTCCTGTGTCTGTCCTCTCCGCCAACGGTGTTGACATTGCATGCACTCAACCTGGTCTTCTTTTTTCTCCCCCCACCCTTTCTCTTCATCTTCTTGTGCATGTGTGCATTAGCATCATCAGGCGGAGGAGACTTGGCATCGGAGCACGAGGGAGCTGCAGGACACAAGGCCCCGGTGGGCCCAGGAACAGACACCGAGGGCACCAGTGATCCGGAGGGCGAGGGGAGCACCACGACGGGGACCGCTGGTGAGAGCAGCGAAAGCGACACGTCCTCGGACGGGAGCTCCCGAGCGGGGGCGGCAACATCCGTGCCCCCCGCCTCTACAGGTACAGCCGCCACCCAGCGCACCAGCCCCGCCCTCCCAGCAGCCCCTCAGTCTTCGCTCCGTGCCGGTTCGCCCAGGAAGGCGCGCGTCTCCTTCGCCCCAGGCACCTCAGCCCCTGCCCCTGTTGCCCCTGCTGCCCTCAGTGCGGAGCTCATTGACCTGGTAAGGACGCTCATTGTTGGGCAGACGACCCTTTTGAATGCCATCCAGGGTGTGCAAAGGGAGGTGCAACAGAGCAATGCGTACCTGGAGGGCATTCATTCGGGTCAGGCTGCCCATCAACGAGCGTTCACTGCTCTGGCCTCAGCACTGACGGCAGCCATTGTCCCTGTTTCCAGCCTCCCTCTTCTTACTGCCTCCAGCCTTTCTCTGTCTCCTGTCCCTCAGCCTATCCCATCCACACCATCAGACCAGCCTGCACACACCTCAACACCCAAGAGCAGCTCATTCAAACACAAGCACCACAGATCCCACAAACACTCACCCAAGCAACACCCAGATGCAGACATGCCAACAGCCACTCCCACCCCTGTATCCCCCTCCTCCTCGTCTCCCTCCTCCCTCCCTGTGACGTCTACACTCACACCTGCATGCACCCCAACATCAGCCAGTGCTTCCATCACCACCTCACCCTCCAGTACAGTCCACACTCGTGCAGTCACCACCCCCACTGCCATTTACACGTCCCCTGTGTCTTCTCCCACTGTGTCTGTCACCCCCTCTTCCAAGACACACAAACGCAGGCAGCCACCCACCCAACAGCCATCCATCTCACGACAGCCTACAGCACCAGCACCTTCACCCAATGACAGCACACCTGACTCTCCTACAACCACCTCCTCTACCTCCACTTCCATCTCCACTTCTCCTCCCTTTTACCTTGGCCCTAAAAAACTTTTCCTGGCTAACCTTGACCTCTTTCCCCCCGATGAGCTCCCCCATCCATCTTCAAAGAGTCCCAAGAGCACCGCAGCCACCACCAGCCCAGCTTCGGGTGTCACTGTTGTGCATGGGTTCTGGAGCCCACCCTTTGCCAGCAGTGACACATCCATCAGCAGCAAGGACACGTCCAGCCCCCCCCCCCCCCCGGCAAGAGGACCCGCAAAAACAAGGGCCGCCGTGCGAGGACCGACAGGGCTGCCCCCAAGGAGCAATGTGCGGCCAGTTCACCACCCACACCATCTAGGGGAGGCAAGGGCCCGAGAGCCCCATCAAAGGAGCGGAAGGGCAGCAGGAGCGCAGAGAAGGTGGACCCCACATGCCACATCCCAGCTGGGAAGGAGGACACTAAGGAGGCCAGGAGTCCGTCCCCGAAGGGTCCAGAAACGTCACGGTCCGAGGGCGACTGAGACGGGAGTCCAGGCCAGGTCTGGCTCCCTTGACCTGCTGGATGAGCACCGCTGAACAGGTCGCGCGGTGCAGAAGAGCACCGCTGAACAGGGCCCCGCCGTGGAGATAGGCACCGCTGAACAGGGCCCGCGGTGCAGAAGAGCACCGCTGAACAGGGCCCCGCCGTGGAGATAGGCACCGCTGAACAGGGCCCCGCCGTGGAGATAGGCACCGCTGAACAGGGCCCGCGGTGCAGAAGAGCACCGCTGAACAGGGCCCCGCCGTGGAGATAGGCACCGCTGAACAGGGCCCGCGGTGCAGAAGAGCACCGCTGAACAGGGCCCCGCCGGGGAGATAGGCACCGCTGAACAGGGCCCCGCCATCTCAAGCACCGCTCCGCTGGGCCCTTCATCTCAAGCACCGCTCCGCTGGGCACCGCCGTCTCAAGCACCGCTCCGCTGGGCCCTTCATCTCAAGCACCGCTCCGCTGGGCACCGCCGTCTCAAGCACCGCTCCGCTGGGCCCTTCCTGTCATGCACCGCTCCGCTGGGCACCGCCGTCTCAAGCACCGCTCCGCTGGGCCCTTCCTGTCATGCACCGCTCCGCTGGGCACCGCCGTCTCAAGCACCGCTCCGCTGGGCCCTTCATCTCAAGCACCGCTCCGCTGGGCACCACCGTCTCAAGCACCGCTCCGCTGGGCCCTTCATCTCAAGCACCGCTCCGCTGGGCACCGCCGTCTCAAGCACCGCTCCGCTGGGCCCTTCCTGTCATGCACCGCTCCGCTGGGCACCGCCGTCTCAAGCACCGCTCCGCTGGGCCCTTCATCTCATGCACCGCTCCGCTGGGCACCGCCGTCTCAAGCACCGCTCCGCTGGGCCCTTCATCTCAAGCACCGCTCCGCTGGGCACCGCCGTCTCAAGCACCGCTCCGCTGGGCCCTTCCTGTCAAGCACCGCTCCGCTGGGCACCGCCGTCTCAAGCACCGCTCCGCTGGGCCCTTCCTGTCATGCACCGCTCCGCTGGGCACCGCCGTCTCAAGCACCGCTCCGCTGGGCCCTTCCTGTCATGCACCGCTCCGCTGGGCACCGCCGTCTCAAGCACCGCTCCGCTGGGCCCTTCCTGTCATGCACCGCTCCGCTGGGCACCGCCGTCTCAAGCACCGCTCCACTGGGCCCTTCCTGTCATGCACCGCTCCGCTGGGCACCGCTGTCTCAATCACTGTTTATGGTTCACTGTGCCCACCATGCCTCCTCCTTGACCAGTGGAGACTGTCATCCACCTGATGGACTGTGGCTTTGCACTCCCCAGGATGGTCCAGTGGGCAGCCCACCCACTGTAGAGACATTTTAGAGACTGTGGCTTTGCACTCCCCAGGATGGTCCAGAGGGCAGCCCACCCACTGTAGAGACATTGAGAGACTGTGGCTTTGCACTCCCCAGGATGGTCCAGTGGGCAGCCCACCCACTGTAGAGACATTGAGAGACTGTGGCTTTGCACTCCCCAGGATGGTACAGTGGGCATGGTGGCTCCTCGTGGATCTGGCGTCGTGGACTCATGTGGCTGTGGTGCCCCCCCCTTCCCTTCCCCCTGAGGTGCCTGTAGTTTTTACATCTGATGCCCCTGCAGTGTTCTCTCCAAAGGACTCAGGTCTCCTGTGTGGGCTTTGCCCTTATTTCTCAAGACTTTGGCCCACGGACATGATGAATTCGTAGGATGTGCAGGACTTGTTACTTCAGTTATACACTGATGTGTATGTCATTAGTTTTCTTGTGAATATCTTTCATGGTTGTACGATAATTTTCTGGAGCTTTTTGGTACATAAATATTTATTCCAAATTTGATTATGTCCTAGCATTTTTCAGGGGTGTTTGGGTGGTGTCACTGTGACGTGTTGCTCTGCATTGGTGTGTACATAGTTGGGGGGGGGGGGTCGCATATGTGTGTGTCCGTAACCTTTCGTCCTCCCCCTCCCGTGTGTCGTAGGTGCAGTACTCACCGTTGTCGTCTGCGCCGGACTTCGTACTCGTGGTAGATGAGAAGGTAGACGAGAGCAGGTAGGATGTTTAATTCGGGTTCCATGCTGTCCTCCTTCCTCCTGGAGTGCGTAGTGGTGAGCGTTTTCCCGTTCGTAGTCTGTTTCCGCCGTGTTTTTATCGGCGGTGCTCCCGCCCCGGAAAAGGTGGCGGATTGGTGAGTTGGAATAGTGTGGGCGGTACATTGGCTGCCGCCTGGCTGTTGGCGGTGACCGCCGCGCTGTTTGTTTGTACCGCCGTGGCGGTCGGAGTGTTAAAGTGTCTGTCTGTGTTGGCGGTTCCCGCCAGGCTCAGAATCCCATATTTTTTACCGCCAGCCTGTTGGCGGGTTGGCCGCCGCTTTAACACCGACCGCCAGGGTTAGAATCACCCCCGTAGTCTTTTTGAAAAGGTCGCTATGTGTCCAGTCTGATGCTGTCCTGGCTGTGGGTGTGCAGAGAGTCACCAAAGATGGCGAGCATGTCAGTAACATAAATGGGAGTGGTGATTGTGATGGCTTTGTAAATGACACAGTTTGTTTTGAAAACAGTGTTTGCCGGCTAGGGGAGCCAATGGAGTTTCATTAGAGTAGGAGTGATGTGATCATATTTTTCGGCCCTGTTTTAGATTTGCAGCAGTGTGTAGGATGCCCTTGTCATTGACTCCTAGACTACATTAAGTTTACATAAGTAGCAATTACATTTAAAGAAAGCCTAAACATGTAGTGAAATTAAAAAGTGACTGACCTGAGCTCTACAAAGACAGACCTTTTGATCTACTCTTACCCGATGCTTGGAGTTTTCCAGGTGCTGACCGAGAATTACAGTCACTGAGATAAGTTGAGTGCAGGGAAGAGGAGGAATCTTGACCCTTTAATGGACTTCGTCAACTAGTTCTCTTTCAAATAGTTAAGATCCATAAAAGATTATGGGGCATATTTACAAGAAAATGTTGCCTCGGTCCAGATGCACCACTTTTCTTGTGTGGACCCTGTTCTACCTAACGACACCATGGTCGTGCTGTATTTACAATACGGCGCACCATGGCAGTCATTAGGACAATAGCATCAACATTTTGGATGATATTGTGGCGCTTTGCTGCACTTGCGTATTTTTTTTAAAAAAGAGAATGTAATAGAGAATCAGGTACATGCGTCTAAACAAAGAGAAACAATGCATGCTGGGAAGAGAGGAAGTGGGCAGCATGCTGGGAAAGGAAAAGGCAGGCATAAAAACACCACATGTGCAAATGTTCGGCTTTTGCCTTTAAACCTAGGTAAGTGGTGAGCAGATTATAACCTCATGTGGGCTGAAATGTAAAGCGCACTAATTGCGCTAAGCGCGGTCAGGCCTGAAACCCACTCGGGGTCTCAAGGCCTGCCGCGTCTGCCTTTGCGGCAGAACAGAAAGAAGGGGGCGCGGCGAGTGCCGCGACCCCTGACCTGACCTAGGGTGGTTTCCGCGGCTTGAGCACAAAACGCGGCTTTCCCCGCGGCCTGAGCGCAAACCGCGGCTTCCCCCGCGGCCTGTGTGCAAGCCGCGGCTTCTCCCGCGGCTCTCACACACGCCGCGGCACGTAAAGCATGCCGCGCCGCGGCACCCCGAGTCTGCGCCCGCGGCAGTCGCGGCGCGACAGTATGTCCCCCCCGAGGCCCCAGGTTTGTGAGGGAAGAGTCGAAAAAAGCGACGGACCAAAAGAGGGGCATGAACTGAAGGGGCATCCTCCCAGGAGCACTCACTCATAGGGTAACCTTTCCAATGAATAAGATATTGAAGGCGCCCATGAAAAAACCGAGAGTCACAGATTTCCTGGACCTCGTACTCAGGCACATTATCAACCAACAGAGGAGGGGGACAGAAAAATTGTCTGTGAAAAGGATCAGGAAGGTAAGGTTTGAGTTGAGAGACATGGAATACAGGGTGGATCTTCCATGTCCGGGGCAGGCGAAGACGCACAGACACTGGGTTAATCTTGTTGAGAATTAGGAATGGACCATAAAAGCGGGGTTTGAATTTGTTCTGAGTGAGTCGGAGAGGAAGGAATCTAGAGGAGAGCCAGACTTTATAATGGACCTGATATTGAGGAGCCGCACAGCGTCTCCTATCTGCTATCCTTTTCATGCGGGATTTAGTGGCCACAAGGTTGGAATGGATAACACGTTGGACACCCCGTAGCTGTCGAACATAGGAGGAGATGGCAGGAAGATTGGAATTATCTCTCAAGGGAGTTGGAAAGGCCTTGGGATGGAAACCGTAGGAGCCATAGAAAGGAGAGACCTTCGAGGCACTGTGTAGGGAGTTGTTATAGGAGAATTCTGCAAGCGGTAAATAGGTAGCCCAATTACTCTGTGTAGCATTGCAGAAGCTACGTAAATACTGTTCGAGACCTTGATTGAGTCGTTCCGTCTGTCCGTTGGTTTGAGGGTGGAACCCGGATGACAAGACCACCTTGATTCCCAAGGTCTTACAAAATTGATTCCAGAATCGGGAGATATATTGAGGACCCCTATCCGATATAATGACCTGAGGTAACCCATGAAGCCGAAAGATTTCTTGAGTAAAGATTTGACCCAATTCTTTTGCCGTTGGTAACTTTCTTAAGGCCGTGAAGTGAGCCATCTTGGTGAAGGAGTCCACGGTTACCATTATTACGTGGTTTCCCATTGAGGAAGGTAATGCGCACATAAAATCTGTGGAGATAGTGTGCCATGGGCCTGGGGGAACTGGTAATGGGCGGAGTAATCCTACTGGTCTGGTACGGGGTGTCTTGGCTTGAGCACATATAGGACAAGATGATACATATGCCTCCGTATCAGTCTTGAGAGTTGGCCACCAGAAGGAGCGAAGCAAAAGTTCTTGGGTAGCTTTCATTCCTCGATGACCTGCGATAGGGGAATCATGGCACATATGTAAAGCTTCAGTTTGTACTACTTTAGTGGGTAAAAACAGGGCCTTGTCATGATAATAATAGCCATGATCTGTATGCAGTTGTGGACGCAACTTATTCAGCTCTGTTTCGTCTAGACGGGCATATTCGGACTTGACTTGGTCTAAAAAGGTCTGTGCTACCCCAATGATCTTGTCGTTGTCAAATAAGTTCTGAACAGTAGAATCGCTGCACTCAGGATAACGTCGGGACAAGGCATCCGCCAGGATGTTCTGAGAACCAGGGATGTAAGTGATATAGAAGTCATATTGGCTGAAAAAGAAAGCCCATCGAGCCTGCCGGCTATTTTGACACTGAAAGTTTCTTAGGCACTGTAGATTTCTGTGGTCTGTCCGGGCTTCAAAAGGTTCCTTTGATCCCATCAAAAAGTGTCTCCATTCTGTGCACGCGGTTTTTAAGGCGAGTAATTCACGTTCTAACATGGAATAGTTCCGCTCGGAATCAGATAAAATGTGTGATAAGTAAAATACAGGGTGCTCTAAATCATCATCGTCTTGTGTTTGCAATAAGGCAGCTCCAATGGCCCTTTCTGAGGCGTCTGTGACAACAATGAATTGTTTGCTGGTGTCTGGGTGTCGTAGGATAGGGGCTTGAATAAAGGCTTTCTTTAATTCCTGAAAGGCTAACTCTGTGTCTTGTGTCCAACAAAAACCCTTCTTTAGATGTTCTTTTTTAAGGGTTTGAGTAATATAGCTGGTTCTCTGGGCAAAGTCTGCTATGAACTGTCGATAGAAGTTGGCTAATCCCAAAAAACACTGAGTCTCCTTGATGGAAGAAGGAGATGGCCAATTCAATATAGCCTGCACCTTGTCTGAATCCATGACGACTCCGGTTTGGTTTATGCAATATCCCAAGTATTTTACTTCCGTCTGATCAAATTCGCATTTTTCAGGTTTGTAGTATAAATGGTGTTGTCGGAGTCTCTCTAAGACTTGATGAACATGCTTGGAATGTTCCTCTGGATGAACAGAAAAGATTAGAATATCGTCAAAATACACCACCACTGTTTGTTGCAAAAGATCAGAAAAGATAGAATCCATGAACCTTTGAAAAATGGAAGGGGCATTAGTGAGCCCGAATGGCATTACTCTATATTCGTAGTGACCAAAAGGTGTTCTAAAGGCGGTCTTCCACTCATCACCTTCTCTTATTCTTAGAAGATGGTAGGCTCCTCGGAGATCCAGCTTGGTGAACCTCTTTGCTCCTCTGACTGCCTATAAGATGTCCTTTATGAGGGGTAACGGATACCGATCTTTAATAGTGATCTTGTTTAAACCTCTGAAATCGATACAAGGACGCAAGTCTTTAGTTTTCTTTGGTACAAAGAAGAGAGGAGCCCCGGCGGGTGAAGAAGAGGGAGTAATCAACCCGCTTTGTAGGTTCTCATCAAGGTACTCCTTCAGAATCTGTTTCTCCGGTTCTGTGAGAGAGTACATCCGCCCAAAGGGAACCACTGTACCTGGTTCTAAAGGAATGGCACAGTCGTATTCTCTGTGGGGTGGCAGTTCAGGTTTTTCTGGCTTCTGGAATACATCGGCATATTCCTGATAATGTCTGGGAACTCCCTGTAGGACGTTAATGGAGCATCCCACCTTAGGAGGTGCTGCTGAGAGACCTTTTGGGGACCAATAATCCCCGGCGTGATAGCAGTGGTGTTGGCAAAAGTGAGAGGACAAGGAAATGGTTTTTGTTTCCCAGTTGATGTAAGGATTGTGCCGTGTGAGCCATGGAATTCCCAGGATCATGACGTGGTGTGGTGATGAAATTAAATCAAACGAAAGATTTTCTTGGTGTTTTCCAAACTGTAGACAGATGGTAGGGGTGGTATATTGTACAGGTCCAGAGGCCAAGAGTGACCCATCCACGGTGTGTACCTGTTCTGGTACTTCCTTAGGTATTTGTGCTATCTTTCGTTCTTTGGCCCAGGCTTCATCTAAATAGATGCCACTGGCTCCGCAGTCCAATAAGGCCAAGGTTCTTTCTTCCCGGCCATCAGTTAGATGGAGGATAACTGGTAAGAGAAAAAGAGCAGTTCCTTCCTCCCTGGAAGAGCAAATAGAAGGTATGTCACGATATCCCGTCCTCACCCTTCTTACTGAGGACGGGAGTTGGCGTTTTCCAAGGGCTTGGTTGGACGAATGGGGCAAGTGCGAATTAGGTGACCAGCTGCACCACAATATAGACAAAGCCCCTTCCTTCGTCTATGTTCTCTTTCACTGGCTGATAAAGGTCCTCGAGCCGTGTCAATCTGCATTGGTTCTTTCTCGGTACTCCCCTTAGGTTCAGGACGGACTTCCTCGGTACGATGAGAGAAGGAGTGAGTCGGTACTGAGTGAGATGGCAAACGACTCTTCTTTTTCTCCATTCTTCGTTCATTCAACCGATATTCTATCGTCAGAGCCTGGTCCATCAATCCTTTAAGGTTCTCTATTCTAGCAGAGTGCACCAGTTCATCTTTAATGTCCTCTCTGAGACCTCTACGGAACAGTGTCACCAAGGTACGTTCCACCCAGGTTGTTTCTGCTGCTAATTGTCTGAAACGGGTGATGTATTGTAATACATCTTGATTCCTTTGTTGGACTTTGCAAAGAGCTTCTTCTGCTGACGCCTCGAGTCCAGGGCGTTCAAACATCTGTTTAAAAGTAGTGATAAAGGTGGAATAATTAGATAGGCAGGGATCGTTTCTGGTTACTAGAGGAGTGGCCCAAGCCAAGGCTGGCCCCGATAAGGCACTAATCAAATACCCCACCTTGGTCTTGTCTTGTACAAATTGCGAGGGGCGAAAGGCAAAGTACACCGTCAAGGCATCCAGGAATTCTTTTAATTTGTTAGGATCCCCGGAAAAACGAGGTGTAGTGTCAACTACTGAGGGGACATCTGTGGTCCTGGATGCAAAGGCTTGTCGATAGACGGTATTTTCAGTACGTAACTGTTGGAGTTCTTGAGCCTGTTGTTGTATCGTCAAAAGCAAGGTCTGGCTCGTAGGTTCCGTGTTTGCCACTGGATTATCCATGATACCGGACTGCAACTGGAGTTTTGGGCGTTGCAATCTGTCACGGTTTTCAATGGGCTTACCGTCGAAGTTGAGAAGCGTAGGGGAACGGCCCCGGTTCCGGCAGGTTCTGCTCTGGCCGAGGTAGGGGCGACCCCTTCCAGTAGCCACGGTGCTGTTTGGTAAGAGCAAACCACTACAGTCCGTGCCCTCCAGAAGGAGTCCCAGAGGAAAAACCCCAGTAGGGTAAAAAACCTCCACAGGAACTCCCTGAAACGAAAGGAGGACACCAAGACGTTAGGACTGAAGATCAGGAAAACTGGAGAACAAAGACAGGTCAGGAAACACTGGATTCGTAGGAAGAAATCGATCAGAGCGTGACTACCACCAAGGAGTGTTGCAACGCAATGAACAAGCAGCTGAATTCCCCTTATATACCTCTAAACAGGAAGTAGGAAACAGGAAGTAGAAACACCACCATCTTGGATTGGGGAAGAGAATGTAATAGTGAATCAGGTACATGCGTCTAAACAAAGAGAAACAATGCATGCTGGTAAGAGAGGAAGTGGGCAGCATGCTGGGAAAGGAAAAGGCAGGCATAAAAACACCACATGTGCAAATGTTCGGCTTTTGCCTTTAAACCTAGGTAAGTGGTGAGCAGATTATAACCTCATGTGGGCTGAAAAGTAAAGCGCACTAATTGCGCTAAGCGCGGTCAGGCCTGAAACCCACTCAGGGTCTCAAGGCCTGCCGCGTCTGCCTTTGCGGCAGAACAGAAAGAAGGGGGCGCGGCGAGTGCCGCGACCCCTGACCCGACCTAGGGTGGTTTCCGTGGCTTGAGCACAAACCGCGGCTTTCCCCGCGGCCTGAGCGCAAACCGCAGCTTCTCCCGCGGCCTGTGTGCAAGCCGCGGCTTCTCCCGCGGCTCTCACACACGCCGCGGCACGTAAAGCATGCTGCGCCGCGGCACCCCGAGCCTGCGGCCGGGGCCGCGGCAGTCGCGGCGCGACAATAGCATTCAAAACTGATGTAAGGGGTCAGGGCAGAGGTACCCTGACCCCATGGGACAAATGGAGGGGTCTGTAATGGACCCCGCTTGGGCAAGAATTTGTCCAAAAACTTTTTTTAAGTGCACACTGTGTGCTCTGTGGCAGACCCATGGATCCAGATCCCAATTGAAAAACACCTGCACCCACTCACAGACCCACACATCTACTCACATACTCACCCACACTCCCACTTATCCACCCACACAACCACTCACACACCCACTCACATGTTTGCTCACCCACTTACATACCCGCACAACCACTCACACACACACTCAAACATTCATACAACCACTCACTCACAAACTCACAGACCCACATACCCATTCACACCCACTCACAGACTAACACAGCCATTCACACACCCACTCATACACCCACTCACACACCCACTTACACTCCCAGACACCCATACACCCACTTGTACACCCACTCACAGACCCAAAAAGCCACTCACACATGTACTCATACACACCCACACAACCACTCACATACCTACTCACACAGCCATACACTCACTCACAAACCCATAAAACCATTCACACACCCACTCAGAGCCCCATACAGCCACTCTTACACCCACACATCCACTCCTACACCCACGCAGCTACTCACACACCCACTCGTAGATCCACAAAACCACTCACACACCTACTCACAGGCTCACACAGCCAGTCCAACATCCACTTACACACTCACTCAGCCACTCACACACCCATATAGCCACTCACACATCCACACAGTCACTCACCCAGCCATTCACACACCCACACACAGGCAGTGATACACTTATATAAATTGCAAAGATATTTTGTTGTGTTAAATGTGTTGTGAAGTATTGAATGTGTGCTTTTGGTTGGGAATGGATCTGCGGTTCTGGCGTGCATCATCATGTAATATAACCAGCAGACACCTTATTTGTCTGAGGATTCAAAATAGATCCTTGGATTCATAAAATGGTTAAAAAAACAAATTCTTGGTGCTTTGCATTTATAGAAAGACTTTGGGGGTCGTTACGAGTTCAGGGGTCGTTTGGGAAGGCCGCCGCAGTGGTGGCTGCCAAAAGACCACCATGTTGGTGGTAATCCGACCGCCGTATTAAGAGTCACACTATGAAGTTTGCCAAAAATAGCCAATTTGTAGAAACCACCAGGACACTGGAGGACAGAAAAGAGACAGTTACACCACCAGCATCGCCAGCCTGACAAAAAAACTCCCATCATATTACGGTCCACAAATCATAACAGTGGTCCTTCCAGAGGCAGAAAACCATTGGCAGTGTGAACCGCGGCAGTCTCAACTCACATCACACTAAACACAACACCATGTTGGATAGTTTGAACACATCCACACCCTCGATACATCTACACACTCCACTATATAACACACCCCTACACAACCCACAATCCTTTGCAAATAAAACGCCACACACAGCCACAGAGGAGCAATAACCAATGCAGATTTCTTAAAACAACTTCTGGCACCTATATACATTTCACCGCGCATACATTCCACACCTGCACAACACACAATTTACTCTTACACACAACACACAGCAACCGTCAGTAATTCACATCACAGAACTTACACCTCATCACTTACGTTTTTTCACCCTTTTCCTTTTAACATTACATCACTGTCTTTACCACCACTACCATGTTCCTGCAAAAACATCCATGTTTCACTGATGATGAGTTGAGGGTCATTATGAACAAAATTGTCAGGGTAGAGCCACAACTGTTCGGAGCACAGGTCCAGTAAACATCAATGGCCAGGAAAATTTAGTTATGGCAAAGGATAGTCGACAGGTACAATGCTGGAGGTACAATCCGCACACAAGGGAGGACATCAGGAAGAGGTGGAACAACTTCCATGGGAAGGTGCATTCCATGGCATCCAGGCACCAGCTGGCAGTACAGAAGACTGGTGGAGGGCCCCCACTTCTTCACCCTACTTTCACATCTTGGGAGTAGAAGGTTTTTCATACTGCATCCTGAGGGCCTGACAGGAATGCCTGGGAGAGTGGAGTCTGGTAAGTCCCCATACCATACATGTCACCCAGTTGTTTTGTCCTGCATGCCCCCTCACCACCTTAACCCACCTCAATTAACAAACCACCCATCAACTCTGTCCAAATGCCCTAATACACCTCACTAGCATGCCACATGTCCACTAAACTCATTCGCCACTACAGCCCTTGGGAATGGCATGTGAAGTACTGGGAACTGATAGCACTACTACTCCCAGAAGGCAATATTCCACCATTAAGAAAACCTGGACAGTGTACTAAAAGTGAGATGTCATGCATGTGAAATCTAACCCATCATGAATGTTCAACTGTAAAACAGTGTGTGGCAATGACAGCAATGCAAAGACCCACTCCCACTATCATTACAAGCAAAACACAGCTGCAGCTGAGTGCCCCATCAAACTGCCCTTGTCACCCCTGACAATAATGGTCCTACCACCACTGGGGGTGGGCACCCTGTGACAGGGGTACAGTCATGTGGGGGTAGGGTGCATGGTAGGGCTTGTGTGGGCCAGAGGATGCGGGCTCCAAGAAAAAATACTGACCAGGAAACCATCTCCCAAGTCTTGGGAGCCTACGAAAACTTCTAAGACATAATGGGCCTGCTAGTCACCATGATGGGAAATCCAACAGCTGCATGGGGACAACCACCCGGAAGTTATGCAGCAGTGGCAAGCACAAAATGCCATCCTCGCTTCCATTGCTGGGGTGCTGAGGGACATTATTACTACCCTAAGTAGGTCTGCCCCACAACATCAGGCCTCTTCCACTAGTAATGACTCTTCAGGCCCTTCAACATTTGTGGTTGCTAGTGGAATGGAGGCCCTGCCAGGGGAAGGACATGCCTCAGACACCCCACCCGCTGTAGCAGAGGAATCCCCCTGCGCAAACGTGGACCCAGACATCAAGGAGGAGCATATGCCAAGGCAAAACCCACTGCCAGGAAGCAAACCTCTCCTGCTGGTTCCCCTTGTGTGCCACAGATAGATACACTCTGTGGACTGTTCTGAAACCTAACTCCATTTTCATGTGGTGCAAGGACACTGGACTTGTGTTTCATATTGGTGTAGCAGCTACCCTGATGATTTTAGCCACCATGAGTGAACCCTTCACTGTTTACTTTGTGTTTTTTTGGTAACTATTCACACATATTGTTTTGCACTCCCCAATAAATAACACTTCAACACAGGGCCTGTGTAAGTGTCATTCATCAACTATGTACAACTGTCATGTATGCCAGCTATAGTATCATTATGTCCCTCTGTGTTGTACAACCTTTGTTATGGGCATCACACGTGTACTCTATCAACAGGAGACTCATTACACTGGGATTGTAATAGAGAAAGAAGCCAATACAGGTGTATCCTAAATCTCCACACATTTATTTTCAGATTTGCAAACAGCAGATTGAATATTACTGCTAGTGATTTATGAGTGTCAGCTTAGGTGCCATACACTACTAACCCACAAGATACAGAAGTTAGGGACGTCAGTCTTCCTACAAGCCAAGAGGCATACCTATTGGTCCTTTGTAAAACCATGTAAAGCCTTATCACATACCTATACCTTGGCTTTCTAATAATCATACCCCAAGATACTGACAGAAATCAGTACTGATGTCCCCAGTCCAGAGCCCTTTCACTTACATTGGTCAGGTACCTGTAGGCTTGCCACTCACTTATTTCAGTCCACAGAGACATTCACATTGGTCTGCAAAGTAGGAACACACAAACAGCTATATTACAGGTAGGTCACATACAACTGAAACCATTACGTTGATAGATGCTCTGGTTCAACATTTTCACATGTGTTGGACACATATGCACACACATATGACACCATTTGACCTCCTCCAGTACCAAACAGGTCTAGTTGTTGGGAAAACACTCTTCCACCCCAGTGTCCTGACAGTCTGGCCATATTGCTTACACATGGTTTCATCCATGTCCACTTACCATGTTTGCCTGTATTTCCCATCTGCCTCTGACACTGTCTGTGACTTGCCAATGATGAAGAGCCAAACAGAAACTCAGCAAATCTGTGATTGAAAAAGATAATAGATAGGACATAGCTCTAAATATACATAAATTCTGACAAGTCATTTTCAGAAGTGTGATTTTGTATGTGTAATAACAAATGAGGACACTGTATACCACTCTGTTCTGTACACAATACTAAATTACAAACTGCCTGCACAACTGACTCATTGACATTGGAGCTACTCAGACCTCATGGATGATGGTAAATAGGAGGTGATATGCCAGCCATCGCTTCTATGTTACAACATAAAATCTCATCATTTAGAAGACATCACACACCTTGAGTCAGTTAAAGAACTGATTAATCAGATCTGCCCTTAAGTCTCCTGCTTCGTCTTCATCTGGCTCATCATCACTTGGCAAATCTGCATTTTCACCCACAGGTTCTGCTGCTTCCCCCTCATGTGGTATGAATGGTATCTGACATCGCAGTGCAAGATAAAGTTGTGGTGCATGCAACAATTATTGGACATACCTTGTTGGTTGAGTAGAGGAGGGCTCCATCAATATGTCCAGGCAGCGAAATCTTGGCTTCAGGAGGCCAAAAGTCCACCCAACGACACACCTTGTCCTTCCGTGGGCCTCATTGTAGTAGGCTTCCTCTGGTGTGGTTGAGTACCTCACTGGTGTCAACAACCAAGGATGGTTTGGATAGCGTAAGTCCCCTGTAAGGAATAGGTATAACAACACAAATATATATCTAGGACATGCACATCTGTGATAGCAAGAGATAAACTTAGCAAACACACGTCAAATGTGACTTACCAACTGGCCAGGCCCTCTCTGTGTAGAGATGTGTCATCAGCAGTGGGATTTGCTGTGGCGCAAGATGAAGGTATCATGGGCTGATGCTAGATACTTCACACAGACTTGTGAAATGTACTGGTCTGCCAAACACACCAGTTGGACGTTGATGGAGTGGTAGTGTTTCCTGTTCCTGAATACCTGTTCTTTGGCAAAGGGGGGACCAAGGCAACATGGGTCCATCTATGGCTCTAACCACATGTGATATTTTTCCCATTGCATAAAACTCTGCCTTCACATAGCCCCAATCTGCATTTTGGGGAAACCTGATGTAGTTGTCCAGGTGTTTCAACAATGCGCACAGTATGTCTTTCAAAACTAGCCTGAACATGGGCTGAGGTATCCCTCCAGTTAAGGCCACTGTATCATGGAAGGACCCAGTGGCCAGGAAGTGAAGCACTGGCAAGACTTGCACGATGGGAGCAATGCCATTGGGATTACGAATGACAGGCATCAGATCTGGCTCCAACTGAACACAAAGATCCATGATTGTCTGCCTATTCAAGCGATAGATCTGTATTATATGTCTGTCATCCCTGTTGTGCAGGTCCCCTAGTGGGCGGTACACAGGAGGGTCTCTTTCTCTATTCATGCCAGGGTATCTATGTGAAAAAACAATTTGATTGAAGGTGACTTTTACAATGTACACATGATGAATATGTTCATATACAAGTCTGACGTATCTGCTGTCGATGTCAGATACAACATATGATATCTGAAGTATAGCATCTTGCTATGCATTCTATGACACACCCCTTGGTTCACATTACCTGAATCTTCTCATGTTCTAACATGCCTATTTATCTGTGACTGTCAGTGTTTGATAGTCCAGCTTAGTGTACATGTGAAACATATTTGTTGCACCTCTGCTACATTACCGACATACCTAAGATGTTGAGAATAAGTGTACATTTCCATTTACACCATTCCTTCTGTCACCCAGCTTTCACTACTCACATGTACAATTAGATTACTAAATATGAAGGCAGCACTCACAAAAAGTTCGCGCAATATAGGGATCATTAATGACGCAGATTCTAATTCTTTCCAATATATATAATTGCATCAAAATGGCAGCTGCCTGACCGACTGAACTGGACATGAGGAAGTTACCTCACTCCGCTGGCGGATGTCGTCATGGCTGTAGGTGGTTACATCCGTGGTGGACATGGCCATCTGAACGCATTGCTCCCTATGGTGGACTTGGACCAATGGCGATGTCCGCTGGCGGTGATGGTCCTGTACATGGTGGACGTGACTGCCATCTTCTGCAATATTGCTCACTTGACTCCTGATACTGCTGCCAGAAAGATCTCCACTACCTGATCTGCTGTGTACTACCTCTGAGAGCTATCATGCCACATGCTGCAGGTGATAAGGCCCCAGCCTTCACCCTAAAGAGCTGGACAAGCTCGTGGAGGAGGTCCTACCCCTGTATGAACAGCTATAATATGGTGCATCAGGGGAGCAGGTGAGTCCAATGGTATACCAATGTTTGAAAGTTGGAGTGTATGATGGTGTACCTGAAATGTGAATTAGTGAATGTTTCTCCACTCATGTCTGGGTGTAGGAAAACGTGTACATGTACATAGGCATACATACAGTAGTGTCACATGGTAGATAGTGTGTAATGTAACTTCCTTCATGCACAGCATAGATTGCAGCATGGACAACAATGACGGTGTGAGAAATGTTTTTGCAGACACTCCATGTTATGGACAATCGTGTCCTGGTCATATGTGTTCAGTCAATACCAGATACTGATCATGCATGTTGTATGGGATACCCCACTTCACATATGGGCTTCCTGAAGATGCTAAATTGTGAAGGAGTTTGAGCTTAGAGGATGGGAATGTTTGTCTACTTGCTGTGACTGAAGTGTTCTTACCACTTGCATTGGTATGGTGCATGTGGACATGACTTTCTCCCTTTGTCTGTGTCATCCATGCAGGCCAACGCCCTTCAACAAAAGGGAATCTGGAATGCCGTCACCAAGCAAGTGCGGACCCTCGGGGTCCACAGCTGGTTGAGCACCTACTGTAGGAAGCTGTGGAAGGACCTGAGACACTGGGCGGAAGACTACAGAGTCCCAGCTGGGGATGTCCTCCCAAAGAGGGAGGGGTGCACGTCCGACCTTGACCCACCCTTAATGGCCCCCATTTTGGCGGTGGCCTACCTTGAGTTAGATGGATTTTTGAGGGCAGCACAGCTACAGACATTTAAATCCCTCCGCCAGTTCAGTGCCTGATGTGTAAGTATCTAAACTGTAACAATGTGGTAAGTGCTAGAGGCAAAGGAACTCCTAGGAACACACAGAAGTATAGTTGGTACCATTGGTACACAGGTGTGGACATGGTATTGTGTATAGGGAAATATAACTTATCTATGTTAAGCCTATTGAATGACAGCATGTGGTAATGCACATGTGACTGTGTCATATGTGTACCTCTAAAGTGCAAAACATAGGGTTAACCTGCTGCATCATCTTTTCCACCTACTGATCCATAGTCCAGATATCCTTTTGGTAAGTTGTACAGCTCTTTGGTCTCAGTCCATTCCTATTCCTCTGGATCTAGCTCTATATGCAACATAGGGTTTCACATTTGAGAAACAGGACAAATATTCCTGAGTTGTGAAATAGATGTCTACTTCATGTGAGGGTGTTATCTCATTCAGATATTTCACATGGCATACTTGCTATACTTACTCAGAGGTGTGAGGAGGTGTCCCCATTGTTAAGTGTGGACTGTACATTGGCAAATGTTATGTTTGATCAGGATGGACATCCTATATGATGAAAAACATGGTGGTAAATATACATTCGTAGTGCAAGACAGATCATAGACGTGAGTTCAGACAATCCATACCATGTACGTGTTATTGAGAAGGTAACTGGCTAGCCTGCTAAGCAGGGCAGGACATCTCCTATATAGGAACAATGTCCACTGCTTTTTGCCAACATCATGTGCACATTGGTACTTCCTGCCATTTTTACGATTTTAAATTTAGGTTTGGCATACTTACTTTTGCTATTCTGAATATGTTTTGAAGTATTTTAGTATGGATAAGCTCATTTATCCAAGGTGTTGTAGTTGACGGTTACTTGTTGATTGAAAGGTATATGTTGTCAGTCAAGTTGATGGACTCTAGATGTACGTGTCAATCATGTTTAATTTACAAGTGGTTTATGTCAGTGTAACTGTACTCCAAAGATGTAAGGTGACTCATGTCTGAAGTGTTGATAGTGATGTTGGTCATTTGATCTGGTCATCTTGAGGTTGCGACTCAGCATGATTAGTGGAATTGTATGTGGCCTTCATGTACACAAATGCATTTGTTACGTAAATAGAGTGCAATCACCTTTTTTTATGTACCTTAAATATTTGAAATTAAAAGAAACTAAAGCAAGGAAATGACCACTCACCCTCAAACTTCAGTGTGAGGGTCTGAGCTCTTAACCACCAAGTGACGGGTAACTCCTTATGCTGAAGGCTGAGGTGGCTAGACATAACAATGCCATTCAATCCAAACATTGTCATTGTAAAAAGATGTAAATGTTGCATCACAGGGAATTTTAACATTCAAAACACTAGTAAATATACCGACGTACTACAATGAGATATGAGGATTTTAACCTTCAACCTACTGAGTGAAAGTCCAAGAGCTTTACCACAGGTGACAAGTGACTCTGTTCTGCTGTGCATCAAAAGGTAACCATAACATAACATTCCATTATGAGAGGGAGAGGGAGAGAAAGAGAGTGACAAAGAAAGTGACATATCTGAGGAGGGAAGCCTGAAAGTCCCCATTGTCACAGCCACCCCTCCACCCCCACCCCCTGAGAGTTGGCATTGCTCCTGCATGCAGGGAGCAGCTAGAAAATCAGCTCCCTGTGTGCTGGGGCAATCCTTTCATCTTTTCCCTGCTCACATGACAGTGGGCAGGGAAAGAGATGAAAACTCTGCTCTCAGCCAGTGGGATACTTGGACTGGAGTTATTGTTTGCTTTTGCTTAGCAGGAGCCATCACAGCTCCCACCAAGCAAAATCAAACAGCTATGTCCCGAGGGTGGCCACCTCGGGAGATAACAGGAGCCAGCCCTGGGGGGGTAGCAGTCCTGAGTGGTGTTATTGGCTCCAGGAGTGGGGTCACCCGCCCTCCCTCTTTTAATTGGCATGGGCCACCCCCCGGGAGGTGGTGGTCCCCGGGGCCATATATGGCCCAGGAGGTTGGCTGCATGGCCCCCCATCATCTCAAAAAATGTTAATGGTCCCAGGGAGGTGGTGGTCCCCTGGGTGTAAGGGGTCTGTGCCGTGCCCCCAACTCATTTTCTTTTTGCCCCGGCGAGATGGTGGTCACCGGGGCTTCAAACAGCCCCAGAAGTCTGCCCCCTCCTTAACTATATAAAGCCCTAAGTAGGTGGTGGACCCCAGGGCTCTAAAGAGCCCTAGAAGGGGGCGCTGTATGCCCCCTCCTTTTTTAATGTTTATTTGGTTGTGCTCCCGGTCACTGGCCCACCAGGGAGGCTTTCTTTAAAAACAAGCACAGGAGCCCTCACTTGTTTTAAAAAAAAAATGTTTTACCACAAATTCACACATTTACCATGAATGTGCAGCAACATTTTAAAAAAATGCTTTTTTGCCTTGGCGGTGTTCCAGGAGGACATCAGCATCAAGGCGAGGGAGTTAGGGTATTTATACCATGCACACATTTCTTTATTTTTCATGATTTTGTTTGGAACTCGGCTGAGTCAGAGTCCCAAAATAGCTACCAACAACAACCAGGGAGTGATGGCAGCCAATTATATTGCTGCACGAGATCGAATAGAACACTGTGATATACAAATCTGGATTTCCTTTAATATCTCAAAAACTACTGACCGGATTTACACCAAACAACAAAAAATGTGCTTTTTGAACCAAGAGCTACCTTTCTGCCAAATTTGGTGTAATTCCATTCAGTGGTTCGGGCTGCAGTCGTGTCCAAAATCCCCATGGAAATTAGCATGGGAAACACACTTTTTTTTACCCCCTTTTTTCTCAGCTCCCACTTGATGTATCGCCTGAAACTTTACATGCACAAGAAGACCCTAGAGTACACTTTTTTGGGAAAGTTTTATGAAGATTCGTTAAATGGTGCCAAAGATATAGCCAAGTCAAAAAAACATGTTTCTTATGGTAACCAGGTCCTAACTATAACTACCTAAATATAGGAGTATATATATTGTTTTTACTGAAAAAAAGGAAAGGCTAAAGTGAGGTTATAGTTAGGTGTTAAAATGAGATAAAACTAATGTTTTAAAATCAAAAATCTATTGATATTCACCAGTTATAGTTTTCTAAGCTATTACTTTTGCCCACACCATGCACTGATTATGACTTCACATATTATATCACTCACAACATATAAAATGCATTGATGGCATCTCAGATGACAATATTGATAACATCACTGATGACACTACAGCCATATACAGTATACAGTTATTGTGTGTGCATGTGTGGGTTCATAGCATGTAAAATAGAGTAATACCTGGAAGCAAGTGTGGTTGTGCATGTTGAAAGTAATATGGTACACAGTTTACAACTCAAACCAAAAACAAAGCCAACATTTATCTTAAAATATGACTTCACCTCCTCTCTTAAAATAAGCAGAAAAATCTTTATTATGGAAGGTGGTTCAATTGTATCTTTCATGCTGAGTGATCAGCTAGGCCCCTGGGGAGAATATAGAAGCAGTCATTTTGCTGGAAGAAAAATATAATCCAGCCAGAGGAACAACATATGGGATACAGATAAATTGGTGTACATTTTTTCATCCATAGGCCAGCAGCACTACACTTTTCAAACCCCTGACAGAGAGGTCACCAAGTCACTGTGGAGAGCAGTCCTTCACCGAGCAAGGTCCTGAAATCATGTAGAACATCTCTGGTTAGATGGGTGAGCCATAAAGACTGAGCAGCGTCCAGGTTGGTCCTCCAACATACCATTCACTAAGATGTACCACCACTATCTATTGGCATTAGTGTGGGCCACTACCAGTGGAATGGATCTTCGAAGAAAGATAGCTACCCTACAGTCACTCTTAATGATGCCATAATGACAAAACCCTCATATATTCAGAGTGTCTTCAGAAGCCTCATTTAGTACTCACATGGTGTTTTTTTTAACATGATAATCCTGAAAATGCCTTTTGGCAAACTGCATCACTGCACCACTCCTAATACAGTCCCACTTTTCATACAATCATTCAGCCGATTTACAGTTGAGGCTAGGATACCGTGCCCACCAACCTCCACTGCGGTAGACATTTCTTTGTGTGGTAATTGTTGCAATATTGTATCCCAATATGCCACGCTGTGAGACAGAACATGAAGGGAGAAGTAGAAACTCCAAAACATTACTCTCCCAAGTTCCTAGAAACTTCACCCCTGAAGCATCTGCCACTTGTGTAAACCTGTGCACGCTCACCAGCTCATTCTGAAGGGGGGCCACGCACTTCCAGGCCCAGACTGCTTCGTGGCAGGATGCCGCTAGCACAGACATTCGTGCCGGGAGGCACATAAAACCCGTCCGCACTTCCCACAGCGATCATTAGAGGCTGGGCTGGGCCCACGGTCTTTATTTTTTATTTTTTATGCTTATTCTTGGGCTATCCATGCTATAGGCACTTTCAGCTCCCACCCTTTTGAGGAGGTTGAGGCATAATGATGAAAAGGAAGGTGACCACGGGCTCCATGCCCATTCCGCAATTTCACCCCCGGTCCTCCATTGATGAACATCCACGTGCAGTGGATGTTGTGTCAAATGAAATTAAGCTGGCAGAGCATATCTCTTGTAGTGGAGGATATAGAATCCAGGCCCCCTATTAAGCCCTTGAGCCCGTTGTTATACGTAATACTTGTTCTGCCAAAAGTACATTGCATGATATTTCTTCTGTGGCTCCTGACACTCAAACTTCTTGTTTGGATTTAGTTGAAGCCGATATTCGACATTTAGTGGGGAATGAAGGCAAAAATGTAGCTGATTGCCCTGGTGTTCTGGCTGCCCTAAGTGGCTCCCTTGACTCTGGCCCACTACCAAAAAGGTGAAGGAGGGTAGCTAAGTTAAAATCTAAACCAGCCTCAAAATCACAGCTCTTGAGCCTTAACACTCCTGTTAGCCCTGCGCCTTTACATCCTCTAAACACTGATTCTTGGGCACCGCTGAAGCTCTGGCTAAATTACTTACTGGATTTTAAGCTGCAACAAATACATAGTCGTCTATCCTCGCTAGAAACCAGTTTGGACAATTTAATCTCCATGGCAGAGAAGGGCCCTGTGCAAGCACGGTCCGTAGCAACCCAGTCAAGGACCTCCGATCCCCCCAACTAGGGTGACAGCCCAGGACCTAATCACCCTCCTAGAGTAGTCACACAGAGCCCCACTTTAGGCCTACATAATGGGGGTGGAGAAAGCAGCACAGCTAATCAGCTGGCCACTCTCTATGCCAATTCCCATACAAAGGAATCTACTCTCGAAACTGAAAATAAAATGTCACATTCTGGCAGCCAGCGTAGACAACAACGGGCTGAGCACCCCTCTCCCCATCTCCCGGTCATAGACTTGCCACCAGCCTCATACTCATATGTGGTTATCTCGGACAATGTGCCCAGGCCTTAAGGTCCTATAATGGAATCTACCTCAGCTCTTTAAAATAAATAAATTTTCTGGCTAAATACAAATGTAAGCTGTAAGTGAGACCTTTTTAAAGAGATCTTGTTTGTACGTCAGTGGGAGGCATAGGTCCATTAAGGAGGCAATGATCTGGTGACATCGTAATTATCAACTTCTGTGATTCCAATGTTGCTAGAGAGGTTTTGACGCTTGCGGAAGCCAATATGGAGAGGCTTAAGCACATCAAAATCCTACCATTGTTTTTTTTTTTCTAATCATCTAGCCCCCATGGGAGATACTATCAACACTCAAACTTTTCACTGTGCTTCCCTGCGGGGCATGGGGAGTCATTTCTGTTCTACCCATCTCCCACTCAGTAACCATTATTCAGTTTTAAATGAATTGGAAGATGTGGACTGACAGTCCCTGCAACTTTAAATGTGCCCAGGTGAGCCGCCAGGGGAAGGAGGAGGAGGAATATATCATTGCCACACCGACTGGGTCTGAGACTAGTCCATCTGTAAATTGCCATCTAATTCGCTTTTACTAACTAGTAAGACGCTGCATTGCAAACTTCTTAGTTGGAATGTGGCTGGTTTGGCCCCAAAGCTAGAGGTTGAGTGCTGGCGGTTGTTTATGTCAAATTTTGATATTGTCTTTATGCAGGAAACCTGGGTGGTTTCGGAACTGGTTCTTGATGGGTACACCAGTTTTAACAACCTTGCCACACCCTCATCCACTGGTCGAGCTAAAGGGGGTTTGGAACCGTGGTTCAAGGTTAATATTGGATACAAGGGTCTACCAATAATAATAGATTCAGGTGGGATTTAGGTATCTGAAGTAGGCTGGACCGGTAAGTTAAGAATTTTTATGGTGAATTATTATAACAATGATTTTACATGTACTAACAATTCCACCTTTCAAGACCTCTCTTTAGCTATTAGTTCTTTGGTTGATATAGCTCAGGCGAATGGTGAGCCTTTTAATATACTCCTGGCAGGGGATTTTAATGCAAAACTGGGAGATACATCGTATCTAGTGGACTTCCCCTTTGATCCCGTTGGTTGCAAAGTGAAACAAATGGGTTTGAATTAGAAGGGGCGGCATTTACACGCCTTTCTGTTGGCACACGATTTGGTTAGACCTACTTTTAGCTCAGATACTACGGTGGCACCGATCTTCACTGGGCGGGGCTGTAGCTCAACTATTGATTATGTATTTTGTTCTCTGAAACTTTTATCACTGATTTATGGGATAGAAGTGATTCCATAAGTCATGAGCAGACCAATAAAAAATGGCCCCATGACTGGCTCCTCGTGGTTTGACAAATCATGTAGGATAGCTAATGCCTCCCTGTGTCAGGCACTTAGTCAAACTCCTAGAGCTCAAGCTACTTTCATTGCCTGTAGAAAGTCATATGCCCAGGTTCTGAAACAGCGGAAGGCCAAAATTAAGGTAGAGCAATGGGAAAATATAGTGATAGCCTGCTAAAAGAATGGCTCCCAGGCTTTTTGGTGGGTAGTCCAGGCTAGTCTTTCAAATGGTAAATCCCCAGAAGTTGTTACATCACATATCCCCCCGAAGCCTGGTGTGACCATTTTCTGGTATCTATAGGGCTGAAGAGGTAAGGGACGATTCTGTGCAGGTGACTTTGCCTTTGAATTCGGGCTCCACCGTTTTGAAGTCTGAAGTTTTAAAGGCCATTCGTGATACCCTCCCCAATAAGGCCCCTATGCTGGATGGAATCCCGATGGATCTCTTTATAAAATATGCAAAATTCTAAGATTTTTAATATGGTATGTAGTGTTGGGCCCCCTACATCTTGGCGAACTTCTGTAGTGGTGCCAATCTTTAAAAAGGTCTTCATTTCGGATCCTAGGTGTTATCGACCAATCTCCTTGCTTGACTCCTCTTCATAATTAATGGGGCGGGTGGTGTGGGAACGCTTGATTTCTTGGGTGCAGGAGAAAAACATTCTATCCCAGGTTCAATATGGATTTAGGAAAGGTCTGGGCACCATTGAGCAGTGCCTTAACCTCTACCTCCTCAGGGCCAAGTATAAGTACGTGAAGGGTGGGTTTATTCACTTAGCCTTCATGGACAAGTTGAGCGTCTTTGACTGCGTCAATAGGGAAAAACTCTGAGTAATTTTATTGTCCATGGGTCTCGATGGTGGTCTAATAGATCTCCTGAGACTCCTTCACTAGGGGCAGAGGACAAAAGTTAGGTATGGGCCAAATGGCGAGACAACCTCTCCTTTTTGTGTCAGTCGGGTGTACGCCAGGGGTGTGTTCTCGTCTCTATCTTATTTCTCCTATATATTAATGAGCTAGAGAAAGCCCTGGTCTCAACAATAATGTTTATCCAGCTCTATTATATGCGGATGATGCGGTCTTACTGGCGAGGACAGCAAATCGGCTTAAACAGCTAGTTGATAGCTTTGTTGTGTTCATGAAAAACCTGGACCTCGAAACAAACTGTTCAAAGACTTTTATAATGGTCTGTGGCCCAAAAAATACCAAGCCACTCCCTTTGCATATAGGAGGACGTACTCTGGCAAAGTAGGCTTCTTTCCATACTTGGGGTTAGAATTTGATGAAGCATGTAGCTGGGGCCCCTGACTGGAAAATAGGGTCTCATGCTTTTTGTGCACAGTAGGCATCACCTATTCCGTAGCCGCAAATATAGGTAGAAAGCCAGTTGCCCCCATACTGGAGGTCCATAAGAGAAACCGCTTGCCAGCTGTGACCTTTGTTATGGGGCTGTGGGGTTATGAAGATGTAGGCAGCCTTCAGGTAGAGGAAAATCGGTTTTGTTGCCGGCTGCTAGGCACCCCGCCTTCTACACAACATTTTTCTATTCACCAGGTAATGGGTCTGGAATACTTACAGGATAGAATTAGCATTGCTCCGCTGGAGCTATGGTGCACGATCTGGCTTTGTAAGGAAGCCGTCCTCAATCAGCTGATTATTAAGGATTGTCTCGCTAGTAATCTTGCCTGTTCAATCCCCTGGTTGAAATACATCAAGGATTCTCTGACCGATGTAGGTTGCCCGCATTTGTTCGCAAGTCTGCATCTCATTATCAAAAAAGATAAATCGTGGGTTTGTGATCGCTTTCTTGAGCTCAGACGGGAAGCCCGAGAGACAAATGAAGTGGGCAAGGCAACTGTTAAGGATTATTGTATGGCTCAAATGTCAGTGGGCCCAGCCCCTTATTTATTGTTTGTCCATAATGCGAATGAGCGAATGCTATTAACCCATTTTAGATTGTGGTCTCGTTATTGGATGAGGTCCTTTCCCCAAGGACAGTTTTCCTCTCATTCTATTTGTAACCTGACCTTGTGATGAGTACTCACTCAAACGTTGATGCACTTTATGTTTTTTTGCAAGTATAACGATCCATTTAAAACATTGCATTTGGTACCACTGTTACGAAAACGAAACTTCACTAATTGCAGGGTTGCTTTGCTCTTTCTTCGCCAGTTAAATGATTATGATGTATGCTGCTCAATGGTCCACCTCCTGAAAGGAGCGGTGGCCTGGCGTAAGAAGTTGCTGTTTGAATAACAAGATAGGATGACTAATTTTTTAAGGAGGGGGCTTTGTGTGTTTTTATAGATAATGTTTTGGATATTTTATATGTTTATGATTTTTGTAGTTTAACTCTTTTATGATCTATTTATTTGATCGAATAAAGAGATTTGTAATCAGATAATCAACTCTGTGCAAGTACTACAGCACCTCAGGCATCCTAAAACACCCAATGCAATTAAATTGTGATAGAGAATATCAACAACATGTGAAATGTAAATATCTCAATGTTTGCATTGCATGAAAATTGCCTCAGCAACGAACCAGTGAGATTAGCCACCTGGGACTCTCACAGCTGGAGTTTGAATTCTACATACCCTTCATTTCACATATGTAGCAAACAATGTTCAAAAGATATGGAACTTTTCAAGTTTCATGAGCTCATAATTCTTGTAACTCGTTACCAAATAGAGTAAGACACTACACAGAGTTTTTAAGGATCTTTCCTTGAGTCAGTACAGTCACAGCCCTACTGCCCTGGGGGATTTATGAATAGAGTCCCCAATGCAACAGTTGATGTCTTGAGCCAGCTGCCCTCTCCCACTAGGCCAAGGAGAAGCAAGGCCAAAAACTGATGTTCCTACTCCTTTGTTGTATGCCTCTGTGCTTGTCTTCAGAAGGGCTGATTTATGACCCAGATTGGGATGCCAGCACTTGTTTCCTGCTAAGAACCTTCTTCTCCATCACCCAGTCGCATGCTGCCTCAGATGTAGCAAAGAACAGCTTCAAAATTTAGGGGATTTTGAGATTGGTCGGTATAAAAGCATATAGAAAATACAGTATGTACCTTTTGCTTGATCCCACAAAAAACTTTGTTCCTGTCAGATCATGGGGTACAATCAAAAAATATCATGGTGTGAGAGGAGTCAAAATGGACATGGTCCGCCTGTCACACATTGAGAAAGATTTGAATGTGCTCTGCATATCGGAGGAATCTGGCTATGAGTGGTCACAGATGAAGGTTTGCGGGTGATGATGTGATTAGATCCTTCGACATCCTCTGTGTCTTCCACCCACTCTCCCAATACCTTGATGTACGATGTCAGAGTTCAGTTCCTTCAATGATTCTTAGGTGTAGTTGTCTGCCTCTGTCACTCTGGCTATTGTGTTGCATAGATTCTGACTTAGCAGCACAATTTCCTTGCTTACCTCACCAGTTTTTATTTGGGGGGCCCTATGAGAGGTCAGGATGACCTGTGAAATAATTGAGTCAAAGAAGGAGACCCCCAACCTGCCAGCTACAAGTCTGGATTGTGCAATAATCTCAGAAGGCAGCAGAGCTGCCTCCGGTGTAACCCTTATAATTGTATGTATTTTGTCATGATTGGTCAGAAAGCCAGGCATGCTTCACCATCATGTCAAGATATTTCTGCTGCACACTTATGCTAATTCCAATCATTCTTCAAGTCCCACATAAATCAGGAATTGTGTCTCTAACCTTTGTGGGGGCCCCATTGATTAAACCGTAGCAGTGGTCATAAAGCATAGACCAGTCCAAGGGATGAGGCCAAAAACCGAGTGGGTGGAAATTGCTCACACCTCAGCAGAGCCCTTCAGGTGAATAACTACAGTGTCACCATCTTGAGGCACTCATTGTTCTTCCACACTAAGAAAATCTGCTATCAAGTATCTTTGCTGGCACCAAAACTCACCAACATTAGTCGGTAAATGTCTTTAGCTCAACATAGGCCCTCTCTCTTAGGCCTCTGGCATGGCCAACTCCCAGACTGCAGCTAACCTCTCCATCAACACTACAGAGCATTAGCAGCCAGCTTGAGAAGCGTCCCTCATTAGAGACAACTGTGGGCAAACCAAGGGAACGGGCTGCAGCCGTTTCAGATATTGCTGCAGAACTGGATAGTTGAAGGATTACCAAACTTGGGCTGGAGCCTCAGCAATCTGTGACTCTTATCTTTGTTCATTGTGTCACACACCTAGGTGCTTCTGTATTAATTTTGTAGACAGTTAATAGTCTAGAAATTAGCATACACGATTGCAGAGCCACTGAGGTATACAGATCCTGCTGTGCGTGTGATAGGATGTCAAGAGAAATGTATGTACTTTGTGTGGTTTTGTTTATTTTACTGTGTTTCAAGGAAAAAATATCTGTGTACAGTTCTTGGGAGAGCAGGCATCAGGAACTGTAGAGTTGTATGGTGGGTAATGATCAGTGGTTAGTTTTTTTAATGTGTTTTTGAACATTTTACAGTGCTTGTTCAAATGAAGAATTGTGGAATGTGGAATGCTGATGGAGCAGTGTTCTGCATGAGAAATCAGTTGCTGTTGGTAGTAGTACTGTGCTGCAAGTATAAATCATGTTCCAGATTACTTTGTACTATTTCACGTGAAAACAAGTGGAGATGATTTGGAGCAGCACATGCTACAGTCTGCTGCACAGGTGCAGTACCCTTTGCTGGAACACACAGACAAACTCTGAGAAGTTTTATTTCCTGAGTCTCTTTATCAAGCTATGGATCTATAGTGGGAAATACTGCCATTTTGTTGTGGAAGGTATTGTTGAAGACATTGTTGACCTGCGGAATTCGTGTGTAGTCTTGAGGTTGTCATATTTTGACTCTTTGTGACACCTATTGCATTTTAATGGTATCTACTAGTGGCCTCATTTGAATCAGCCGTGTACTATTTAGACACTCACCACGTACATCTGTGGAAGGACCACGCCCCTCTATTGCTTTCTTTTCTCCGTATCACATAGCATGCTGTTCTTCGTCATTTGCAGCTGTTTATATGACGTGTGCACGTCATCATGCTATGTTACACAATGTGCAATGGCGTCACCTTGGATGTGTTCTTCTGTGACTGGTTGCTGTACACATACACATCATCTGGCTATGTTATGCAACATGGGGTGATTCCATCTTGGACTTGTCCTGCCAGTTGTCGTGCGGAGGATATTACAAAGGGTTTCCAGTGTTTCAGCTCGTGAAGCAGTGCTTCGGTACTGGATTATTTTAGAGTGCATAGGGCAGTTAATTTTAGAATCCCCAGTCTATGTAAACATTATTTACATTATTAAGTCTCAGTACTTACTTTTGACATTTCCTTGTGTTTATCACTATTATTGATGCGACATGCAATGTGAACCACTAGTTACATTTTTAAAACACACAGTTGATCCACTAATTCCTTGGACACGGTGGGAAGAAGAATACATTACTTGTTAGAAATTCACTGAGGGAGGCACTACACCTCCAGAATGGAAAAAGAACATTTTATTGTACTGTTTATGTTCAGAAGGACAACTGGTGTTCAGGACGTTACTACATGTCAAGCTCCAAGAAGGCCAAGCAGATAATGATAGTTATCAAAAAGCATTGTTGAGAATAGAGTATAGATTTCAACCTACTTCTATCATAGCGTTTAACAAATTTAAATTTTATACCAGAGCCCAGAAAGGCGTAGAAAAATTTATGAATTCTCTAATGTGTTAAGAGGGATTTCCATGAATTGTAACTTTGGAGAAATGTGTGATAAAATGATTAGAGGCCAGATTATTGTTTATGCCAAAATCAAGAACATTCAAAAGGAGCTTTGGGTAATCCTAAACTACAAGATGTTATAATTATTGCTAAGGCACTAGAGCCTTTTATGAAGTGGATGATGGCTGTACATAATGGTGATAAAATGCACTGTAGTGGGTGTGAGGATGTGTATGCTTTAAGTAGCCGTAATCCAGGTAATCTGCAACAAGGAAGAAAATATGACAAATCATCGTGTTTCAGGTGTGATAGTACTAACCATTTCGCTTCTTTTCCTCAGTGCCAGGCTATAAGGAAGGAATGTAGAAAATGTGGTAAAATATGAAATTTCATATTTGTGTGTAGAGATTTCAAGAGAAGTTCTTCTAACCAGAAAAGTAAAATTGCTTATATAAGTGAAGGAAAATATTCTGAATGTGGAAGCTGTGAAAGTGAGTGTGAACACAGTATGAAGAACTGGACCAGTAGAGGGGTTGTGTTGTCTGTGGAAGACATTGGTAAGGATGTTGAGAATTGTGAAGTAAGAAGCCTCCCCAAACATAATGTCAAAATACAAGAGAAGGATTTGTAACTGATGGCAGTTTCAGGATCACCCTGGACTATTATAAAGAAGTATTTGTTAGAAAAGTTTAAAGATGTGTGGAGAATGCATGATTTAAAGAGTCTGATATTATAGTGGCAAGTTTTGATGGTACTACGATAGATAATGTGGGGTTCGTGTAAGAGAGGATTATGTTAAAATACGAGTGCTGAAATCCAGCCGTATGTTGCTCTCAAGAGTGTCAATGTCTTAGGATGGAAGTATCCAGGGAAGGTGGGTATAATATTGAATCCTAGAAGCCGATAATCGTTTTTTGTAATTGAGAATGCTTGTGAAAAGAACTGGATGGTCTCGCAATTCCCCAAAGTTTTCACTGCAAAATGGTAAAATTGGAAGACTACTTCCACAGAAGTAAAATCAAGAAATGTGCTACACAGGTCCACCAAATTTCTCATCAATGTACCCTTCAATCTAAGAGAAGAATGAAATCAAATGTGTGAATAGTCAATGAGTGTGTTATTGAAGAAGTGGAGTCATCGGAATGGGTATCACCCATCATTCTTGAATGTAAACCTGATAACAGTTCGATGTTATGCATTGACATTAGGGAGTTGAATGCCAATATAGTAGTGAATTTTCACACTTTAACAAATATAAATGAAGTAGTGTGAATGCTATAAGGAGCTAAAATATTCTCCACCCTATACCTGAGGTCAGCATACTATCAAATTTTGTTTGGCAGAGAATTCACAGCATCCCAGTGACATCCTCACACCGTATGAACTATTCCAGTTTAGAAGCTGTGGTGTGACATAGGCCCCTGCAGCCCCAAGCTCTAGGGGACCCCCTCAGCACAGTGCCCTGACCTGAGAGCTCCTGAGTGAGTTCAGAGAGGGCCCCTCTATGTACTTTGCAGTTGGGGCCCTCAAGGTTTGTTCCTCCACTGTTTAGAAGAATGCATTTTGAGTTAGCCTTTGCTGTGCCTGTATTCCAAAAAGCAATGTTTAATGTATTTAAGGAGATGGACAGATTTGTGAAATGCGTTCAAGATGGTATTTTTATATAGTCAAGGCATGAAAAGGAGCATATCGTGAACAGCAAGAGAATTTGTGAGGTATTGGGAAAAAGTGTATCAAAGTTGAAAGAAAACAAGTGTGAATTATTTTGTAGTTCTGCAGAGCATTTAGGATATACTTTGTCAGGTGAAGGGAAGTTTCCAAAAACATCTTTGGTTGATGCTCCTGATAACAGAGAAAAACTTATTCCATTTACAGGATTATATGAATACTATAGTAACTTCATACAGAATGTTGCCATGAAGATGGAACCCCTCAGAGAATTAACCTTTAAAAATGTGGAATTTGTATAGGCTGATGCTCAACAAGCTGCTTTTAAGATGATCAGAACTGAGATTGTTAAGCACAAACTTTGAAACCTTTTGTTTGAGCAAAGAATGCATCATCATGGTGGACACAAGTATTGTTGGCTTGGGGTTGTGGCTGGGGGTGTGGCTTTTTGCCTCTTGTACCCTCGTAGAGGAGGTATGCTGTAATCGAAACAGAGTTACTGGCATGTGTGTAGGCCATTGGACATTTCTGGAACTACATTTGGGGTTCCTGTTTTATTTTGAGAATCATCATAAACTGCTTGTAGGGATTCTTTCTCCTGCGGGAGAGGGGGATGGCTGGAATGCCACTGCATACATTGCCAGACCCATGTTAAGGTTATAGGAGTATTGTTTTAAGTTGGAGCTTGTATGTGGTAAAAGTAAAATAATGGCAGATTGTTTATCCAGACTGCCAAGTAATGATGACACCAGAGATGTGGATAATGTGGAGCTTGGTATGATGGCTGGCATATCAGAATTTTTATTAGATAGGTTTGAAAACATTGATAAAGAGAAATGGAGAGAGTTTGATGAGAGTGATGACCTATTGAAAGCAGTTAAAAGATTTGTGGGTGAGGTGAAGGGTGGCCTCAAAAGAATGATGTGACAGTGGAAGTGGTACCATTTTGGAAGATGGCAGGGGAGTTGGAGGTGGAAGATAAGATGCTTTTCGAATCATGGATGTGTGTTCCTTCCAAAGACATTCAGGCCATCATTCTATTGTTGGCTCAAAAAGTCATCCAGGCCGTACTCATTTTAGGAGGCAAGATTTGAATAGAATGACAAAGAGTGTGGAAAGAGAATGTTAGGTGTGTTCCAACAGTCTTCTTTAACCTGTTGCCTGGCTAAAGTATCCATGGGAAAAAGTGGCCTTTGATATTTCAGGACCTTACTATTCTTTACCACATGATGCTCATTTTTCATTAGTTGTATTAGTTGCATTGCATAGTTGCATTAGATTGCATTGCACAAGTGGATTACCATTCAAAGTGGTTGGAAGTGAAGTTTGTTGCCCATGTTTCTACTAGTGCTGACATTGAGTTCTTCTATGAGGTTTTTGCAACAGAGGGCTACCCAGAAGTATTGGTCACTGATAAAGGTGTGAAGGGTCTCATGAAATAGAGAGTTTTTTTAAGTATAGTAATTTTTGTCATGTCACCACTGCATTGTATGAACCACAAGGAAATTGTCAAATGAAGAGGTTTAACAGGATTTTAAAAGAAAGTGGTTTTGGTGGAGATTGGAAGAATAAGTTGAGAGAGAAACTGTGGTTGTACAGTATTATTTCCCAAACCACCAAAGATATCAGCCCATTTACAGTTATTGAAGGAAAGAGATCTTGTGTCCAAATTGTGTCCATCATGTTTCCAAAGGAAGCAAACTATGGAAATAAGGAATTTGGATAAAAAGAAGGCTGTTCTGAGAAAAAAGGGAAGCAGGAGGAAGTCAAACAAGTGTATGATGCCAAATGGAATGTTAAAATACCTTTGCTTGAAGTTGGTGATTGGGTGAGAGTACGCAAACCTGGCATTGTGGCCTAAGGTACACCTAAATTTAGTAAAGCTATGAGGGTGGTCAACTTTTACAATAACACTCAAGTTTCATAGAATGGTAAAGTGTGGAATGTGAGGAGACTAGCAAAGTGTAAAAGTAAAGTGTTTGTTTATAACAACCAGAATGAGAGGAGTTTTTTGTAAAGGTCAGTACATTTGCCAAAGGTATGCATGACTGTCAGCATGATCAGTTTAGAGATTTCAATAGGGTGGCTGAAGTTATGAAATTGAACGTTGCATAGAGTATTGAATATCAGGAGGTGAAGAATGATGACATCAATTAATCTGTTGCATCTAGGGTTAAGGTATCTAATTGTGACAGTCATCTACCTGCTAAATATAATTATTTTGTATAATTGTTGTATTATCGGTTTTATACTTTGTCATGTATGTTTATCTATTTCAGGGGTGAGATGGTATATTTTGAGTAATGATTAGTGGTTAGATATTCTTTGTGTGTTTTATTTTGAACACTGTAAAGTGGTCGCTTACATGATGAGTATTGGAATGTGGAGCTCTGATGGAGCAAGGCTCTGTACAAGAAATCAGTTGATGTCGGTAGTAGTACTGTGCTGCAAAAAGAAATCATGTTGCAGCTTATTTTGTGGTATTTCACCTCATTACAAGTAGGTCCAGCTTTGGTTTGCCCTGTGTCCTCAAAATCAACTTTGGACTGCTCTGCCTTATTCTGCTTCATCAGTGTAGTATTGAAAGGTAGAGAGTGTTAAGAATAACCTTAAGGGTAATCATGTGAGTCTCATTTACTCATTCTGAATCAATTACGAAATTTCGTATGTGCGCTTGTGCCTCTTATAAAACATGTGCATTACTTTACCAATACTTAGTAATGCTAAAATCATCTTGGGTAGTAATGTGAGCCAAGAAACAGCTAGCTACTACTTTTTGTGCAGTATTAGTAATCTGAATTAGATGCTGGACTGCATAGTGAAGTCCCATGCAAACTATTGTGTTTTTAGTAGAAACGAAAACTGATTGTAGCTGGTGGTGATGGTTTTGAGGTAATTTATAGTCATGATGATTTTACTGTAACATGCCTATTACGTGTTTATGTCAGCTTTAATGATCAAAATAACTATATCTGAACGTGAGAAATGTAATAAGAGCCCACTAAGAAGGGAAGTAGTAACAAAGGGGTTGAAACACATTTATAATTAGGCAACAGGGGGTCAGTAGTGGACCTTATCATCTGGAAAACATGTCTAAAAGTACTGTGAGAACAGCAGACTACCATAAGCAAACGTGTGAGATGGATGACAGCAACACGGATGTTTTCATAGAATGAAACGTGCTGCAGTGAGGTGAATACACTGTCTAGACGTTTGGTGGATCCTGTTAAAAAAATGTATTAAGATAGGAATTAACCTATTTACTTCATCTGAAACTAGTATGTCATGGAGTTTTCATTAAAAAAGAACCTTTAAACATTTTCATGTTACAGAATTGTTTTTACTTGGGCTATTGACTTCTCGAGTTGCTCGTGTGCATGTTTAATAACATGAGCTGCGTTCAGTTCTTTAGATATTTTGGGGTATATTGTCAAGGGGGTGACTGCTTATGAATTTGCGCAGATTAACATCACATACGTGAGCAATGACTACTTAGATGCATACAAAAAAGACAGCGTACCAAACAGGTATAGCTAATCATATGTGTTAAAACCTTTTTCATATCGTATCTGCTTTTCATTTAATTGAAGAGAGAAACTGTATTACACACACTCAGTGGAATGCAACAAGATTTAAAGTAAGCCTCCTAGACATATGTAAGGACTGCAGATGATTTCCGATACAAATTAGTGAATACTCTGTCCCAGAATTTTGGCTTTCTGGATATTTTAACTGAAAGCCCTATGATAAATGAAAGCCAAATTCTGACTAATGTGACCACAAATCATCTCACTAGAACAAACATAACATGACACATGACACTGATGATGTATGGTTCATTCCAAGAAATCTGGAATGCAAACAAAGCGGTTTAACATTGGTCACGGTTAAAGGTGAATTAACCTATTTACCAGAAGCTTACACCCCAAAAATAAGATCATTTCCTAAAACTAGAACACCTGTATTGAATTATTTAAATAGGAAGGATGCATTAAACTGTCCTGAGGTACATACGAGGGCAATCAGATTAATTTTAATGCAAGCCCTTGTTAGGAAAATTCAAGTATTTTTGTGAAATTCTGAGTCCAGCAGAAGCATTTCGGAATTCAGCTTCTATTGCTGTTATGTTGATGCTGTCTGATCAAAGTACAGAAATACTAACGAGGAAGTCTTTCTTCTTTACCACTTAAGAAGAGACCGTTTTAAATGTCTTATTCTTATTTTCTTCCAGAAACATCCTCTGATTGAAAAGTTATGAGCAGAATGAGATGGAAGTCATTTACAAGACTCACAGGCAAAAATAGTCTCCTCTAACTGAGAGAGCCAAGATCGCTAAAGCCATCATTAAGAATATTCCGCTAAAAACGGTGTCATTTCACTCTAGCAGTAACAGAATTACTGGATTCTTGAAAAAGACGAGCACTAGCCAACGGTGACTTGATTGCTTCTTGAAAAAATCCACCCCTTTTCTGAGTTGCTTCTCATCAGCTTTTACCTGGCTGTTGCAAGTAACTGCCTGTAATGACACAGTAATTACTATAAGTGATTGCATATAATGAAGTTGTACAGATGTGATGTCTTGTTTGAAATTGAGGACCTTTAAAGTAGTTGTCAGACATTTTAGGTATTCATCACCTTTTCTTTTTTCTATTCTTCAAAATGTAGTTCCTGGAAATCTATACCACTCATTGATTTCCATAACACTGATCGGTCACCTGAAAACCCTACACCTATATCTGTTGCATTTTATACCATGCAAAATCTGCTTGTTTAGGGCCCATGTGGGAGAGCATGCTTTTTTTCTGTGCACAAACAAATTTTCAATGGGGAGAAATTAAGAAACACATATTGAATTATAGATTGGTAACAGTGAATTACTGGGGTGTTTTTCACTGAGGGGTCCTAAATGAGCTTAAATAGACGAGTGAAGCTCGAGTTGTCTATGATGTCACTCAGAATGCTGAGGTGAACAACATCCCCATAATACACGTTTTACCCATCTATAAATTTATGTTATGTGTGGACCCCAAAATCATTGCCCTTGTTTTCAACTGTTGCGCAGGGACAGAGGAGCAATTGGGGAGTCATTTATAAAATGGCCTCTATTATGTATCACTGTCTCAAAGGGAAAAAAGCTTACCTACCATCCTTGACCAACCCTCACCCCCCCCCAACTCCTTTCCTGCCTTCCTTCCCCCCCTGAAGCTGTGCTTTCTGCTTTCAGTCAAATCAGACAAGCAGCGCTGCTTTGACAGGCTCTCAGGGAGGCCAGTCAGTCTGGCCAAGAAGGTGTTTATGACATCAAAACAGTGAATAACCAGTTCAGTTATCATTTGTTCTATGTCATAACAGTGAATTATGAGATTCTGAATTTGAAATAAGTAAAAGAGGCTCTTTATGAGAGCCATACATAACAAGATTTTTTTATACCCCAATACAAGTATGGTTGACCTTCCTTGATGCCCTCAGCCGCTCTCCAATCTCTACAGAAAAGACAAAATCCCTCAGGGTAACTCTAGATAGAAACCTGAATATGCAAGGTCACATCAGCTTGGCCACTTGAAGTGCATTTTACCAACTCAACCTCCTCAAGATTGTGAAACTTTTCAAACTATCACAAAACTTTAAAACTTTAGTACAATCCTTGGTAATGTCTAGACTAGCCTACGGATCAACAACCTTAGCGGGCACACCAAAAGCACACACTGCACCACTTAAGGCTGCACTCAATACTACTGTGAGATTAACAACAGGAAAGAGGCATTTCAACTACATCACCCCTCTCTAAAGTCTTTACATTTGGCTCCCAGTAGAAGCCAGGATCCAACTGAAAATACCTTGCCTGACACACAAAGCACTTCACCAGCAAACACTTAGGTACCTCAAAAATAAGCTATCAATATTAGGGAGCTACTGCTCCTCACGTAGCGCAAACAGCCTCCTGCGTGCACCTCCCAGATTCAGAAAAAAGAACTACACCTCTCCCTTCTTTGGATCACCCTGTGGAATTTGGAACTCTCTACCTGCAGAGATCAGGTCGAACTTTTATACAGCCACCTTTCTGAAAGAGGTCAAAAGGATTTTACAAAACAGATTCCTAGATTAAGCTCTAGGCTCTAAACTCCTGACAGCCTCTGCTATATCAATAAACAAGAGCTATCATGCATAGATAAGAGGTGCTACGTTATTGAAATTGAAGAGTATTGTTTGTGTATGTCTTTTTAACTGGATTTGTGACTATGGTATTTTACTTGACGTTTCCTTATGTTGTATGTGGTTTGTTACAGGTCCTGTTGTACAGTGCTGTGATACCCCTGGATTTAGTTTGTGCTCTAGAAAACTCTCTATATAATATAAAATAAAAGATGGCTGGGCCTCAAATGAATGTCATCGGTGTCTGTAGCTTTATCCTATTACATGTTTCAGCAGTTCTCACAACAAATAAACTTTCCATGCTGTGTAGAAACTCAGAGGGGTCTTCAGTAGAAGCTGAAGTGTTTTTAAAGCGTTTATGATATTTCTTGTTGAAAAATAACCATCCCTGAACCTCTAACGTCAATCTTGAGGTGTCTCTGGTTAAAAGGGAAAAGAGGGGTCTTCTGTATAGTAAAGCTGACCGAAGAACAGAGAGCTAAAGAAGAAACAACAAGCCTTCTCGTCTGGGTGCCAACACTGACTCCATGTTGAACAAGAAGGAGGATTAAGTTCCCTCTTAGCCAGAGCATACATTCTTGAGAGAAATCTAGGTAATTCAGACTTCTCACGGTTCTTTTAGTCCCCTAACAGCAACTCCTTCATTTCAAAGTTAACTGACAGTTTTGGAGGAGGGATTTCCTGCAATGGTTGGAACATTCCTAAACTTAAGCAACTCCTTTTTCCTTGTCAAGATCTGGCATATAGCTCAAAAATCCATGCATATCGGAGCTGCCTGTGCTGGTTCAGACTCTGGTTCCTTCTCTGACATATTCTAGAGACGGAGAAGGTGATATTGAGGAAGGAGATGAAAACTGTCCCACAGAGACTGAAGAAGGTAAAGATATACAGAATCATCTCTCACCTTAACGTCTGGTGCAGAAGATGATGTAGTACTCTGCAAAGCCAGTTTAAGAATTGATCGAAGTTTGTATCTGTACTTGAGTTAGTACAGGAGAAGTGTCAGCTCCTGCCTTCTTCATGTTATTTCTGCAATTAGGATGTGTGTGTTTAGTTATGTGTTTGCGAGGCTCCATCCTGACAGCCTTTAGAAAAAATACTGATCACCATCATCCTTACTACTTAAATAGGTTAGGATGAAATGCCTTTAGCTGGCCAGCACAATGCCTGGGCTAAACCTCATATGTACAAAAGGACTACAAAGGCACTCTGGCTGCAAATTCTACGTCTATATCCTACCTCGCCCCATCCTCCACCGAGCTCCGAAAGCACCACATTCAGGGGCATATTTATACTCCATGCTGAATTTTCGTCATTTTTTTACACAAATTCAGCGCAAACAACTCCATATTTATATTTTGACACCAGACGTGTCTAACGTCAAAATATTGAAGTTAACGTCATTTTTTTGATGTATGAAACCACCTTGCGTCAATGAGATGCAAGGTAGCCGTTCCTGTCCAAAAAATGACACAAAACCCCTAGCGCCTTATTTATCCTCTAGTTCAAAATTGTGCAATTGGGGGGCCTGAAATGGGCCCCCTTACATGGCATTTGGAGCAATGGTCATGCCAAGGGGACACTTGTCCCCTGTGTTGGCCATTGGGGTGGTGGCCATTACTCCTGTCTTTTATAAGACAGGAATCATGTGGTATGGATGGTTTTGCATCAGGAAATGATGCTAGGCTGGTTAACAGTATTTTTTTTGCCTCTAACCAGCCTAGCGTCATTTTCTGAGGCAAACCCCCCTTCCCCTGTACCGCCACCCCCACCTTGCTAACGTCATTTTTTCTGACGCTAGCCCAACCTGAGTGCCGGCTTGCGGGATTCAATAAATTTGGCTGGTGCTCTGGAATGGCCCAAGCCGGCCCTATACCTTTTGAGGCAAAACTGCGTTTGCTCAGTTTTGCATGAAAAAGTATAAATACTTTTAGCCTAAATAACTAAAGAGGTGAGAGCAGGATGCAAAAAAATTTCAGATGTGGCTAAATCTCACCTTCAATGTAAAGGATATTTTAAGTAGATTTTTTAAATCAATTCACCAGTACATCAGAAAGAATCATAGCAACTTAGTCAAAATCCAGTGCTCTCCGTTCATCTTATTTATTAAATCTCTTATAATGTACATTTCCAACAAAATCCAACATAATCAGGGTCTGAATTGGACCAAAAGAAATGTGTCCTAATGCGCTCTGACCGACTTTTCTGGTCTGAGTCACGGTGATGCTAATTTGACTAAAGAGTTTCCAGCAAGCTAAGATGCCCACAGATTCTGATTTGTACTCTATTCAAACATGCAGACTGATAACAAAACCACTATCTCAGCACAGCCGGTTTTCTCCTGGAGGGATGCGTGGCGAGACTGAACATCCTTCTCCTCCACAGCGTATAGGCCCACCACTGTGAGGTACTGTATGCTGCTCTCACTTGCCTCCAGCCAGTTACAGAAAAACAAAGCACAGGGATCTGAGCAGGAAACCTAACTGAGCCCATGTCCTTATTGATCACAGGATTCTGTTCGTGGCCTGGAAACGCACATCTTTTTTTTCAAAGAAATTTCACCCTCAGCATTAAAAAAACATTAAGCATTGATATGCCTGTTATATTCACTTGGAACGAAAATACATTTCAATTGGTATAACTCTGAACTGCCTTTCTCTATTTTTGTACATGTATTTAAATATTTAATATAATTAATTATTAGAAATTCAGGTGCATATTTATACTTGGCTTGGGCCATACTAGCGCCAAAACGTTTGACACTAAAACAACGCATAGCTAACACCATATTTACATTTTGACCCTAGACCCATCTAACGTCAAAATATTGGAGTTAGCGCCATGTCTAGGATGCGTGAAACTACCTTGCATCAATGAGATGCAAGGTAGACTTTCCCATTTTAAACACATCGCTAATCCCCTAGCGCCATATTTATCCCCTGACGCAAAAATGGTGCAAACGAAGGAAGCGGACTCATAAAATGGCACAAAGTTTACTTACCGTCAAAAAGTAATGCCTGGTTAGAGTTAAAAAGAGGCTCACACATCACCACTCAAAGAAAAAACCCTGAAGGAGCCTTGGCTTGGCACACGCCAAAGACATCTACAAAGACAGCAGATCCAATCACCACTGCAGCAACCTCAAACCCCACCACAACAGCCATAGAGGCAGCCCAGAAGAAGTGAGCAAATTTTCCGACAACGATTCACCATCACAGGAATGAGGGAACAGAATGTGGTCTCGATGTAGAGACTCAACCGGGAGTCCATCGTACCCCTGCTATACCTGATAGTGCCACACATTATGGCAAGGCTGCAAACCCCCTATAACATCCCACCCATTACAAAACTCCTTGCTTTCCTCCACATGATGGTGTCTGGATCATTCCAGACAACTGGTGCTTTAGTGGCTGGTATCTCCCAGTCATCCTTCTCCGTCTGCCTACCAAAGGTCCTGGACGCAATCCTACGCCTCATGCCACAATAAATCTGCTTCCCAAACACCCAGCAGCTGCAGCATGAGACCAAGAAAGGTTTCTATTTGATAGCTGGGTTTCTACATGTTCTGTGTGCAACGGACTGTACCCATGTCCAACTGGTGCCACCTGCAGCTTCGGAACACCTCTACAGGAACCCCAAGCACACACATTCCATTAACATGCAGGCTATCGTGGACCACAGTGGGCTCTTCACAAACATCCTGGTGAAATATCTCAGCAGAGTCCATTACGCATACATCTTGCGCCACTGCACCATCAACCAGCGGTTCCAGGATGGCGAATATGTCAATGGCCTACTCATAGGAAAGTCACTATACTAATCATACCACACAACACACCAACCATGAAGGATAACTAAGACAAACTCAAAAAGAAATACACATGGACAGGGCCACAGAGATGTACAGGCAACAACACATAAGCCACATGCCACACCACACTGCACACATTGCATGTCACAAATGCATGCACCCAAATGTACATAACACAGCAACACCCTGACTGGCAAACCACGTGTGGACAGGTGGAGTCAAGTTTTCTTTGCATGCAGAAGCTGCTCACAAATCACAACAAGTGTCCGCAAGTTGACAAATAAATACAGATCACACATACACATCACACCAAACAAAGAAGCACACAGGTATGGCATAGGCTATGGTCATGTTGAGGAAGTCACACATAGGCACAGTCCCAAGTAACTCATGGTGTGTAAGCCTCAGGCAGAATCAAAATCCAATGCCACCCAAGTGGTGCCATAACCAAGTATACATCAGCTACACATACCTGTCATACCTGTGGTGTACATATACACCCGTCTTCTGCATTGTGTCCCACACATATGTATACAAAAACATTTGCCTTTGAAGAAAATGGGGTTAAATCATGAGAAATGGGGCACCTATTCCAGTGTCACCTCACATGTGCTCCTAGTGCCCACTAAGAACACCATGTCTGTTCTAACTACCAGAAAGGCTCCACCATGGTCTTGTGTCTGTGAAAAAATCACTAACATTCGTGGATGACCGTATATGCACCGTACTAAGGGACCCATGTGAAAAATACCTCTGCCCCCTCCCAAAGCCAGCACTGTGCAGGTGTTGAAAGTGTCTGTCAGAAATCTTGTAATAGAAGGCATGAAAAACTTCTGCAACAAATTACTTCATCCTACCAATGTGGGACACACACTCACATACACTTCATGGCCGGCACAGCCACAAAGGGTCACTAGGGCTGATTAATTTAAGTGAAATGACAGAGTGCAACACTGTGCCAAAATAGGCCGTGCAGCTTACCCTCGTGTACACAACACAGGGATGCGCCTAATTTAATAGTATACAGCACACCAGTGCTAACGCAAAAATTAGCTACCAGCACTAACCCAGGCATCCTTGCACCATCGTGCAAGGATGTCTGCGTTGAGGGCTGTGATCGTACATGTGCGAGAAGGGACACTTCAGGCACATAAAATGCCATGTCTGGCATTTTGCTCCTACTAAAAGTGCAGCAGTATGCAGCACATATCAAATTTTCTAAAACACGAGGAGGAATCAAAGTATTCTTTCTCGTTGTGCCTAGCTAACGCCCCCCTGGGGTAGGGTGAGGTATTGTTATTGCCTCAGGTTTACAAACACTCCTAAATCAGAGTCAGCCAGAAAATTCTATGGGTGTTGCTGTTGCATACCCACAGCAACACCCACTGCACGCCCCTTCCACGCAAAGGGTTGTGTGTGAAGGGGCCATAGTCACAAGGTGGCATCAAGCAACAAAAAATGGAATAACGCCACCTTGAAAAATGGGGCAGGGCATAGCGCCACCAAAGCTTCTCTAAAGTGACGCTGTGGTGGAGCTAGGGGCTCAAAATTATGCCCCTAAGTATCCCACTGCATGCATAGCGCAACATGTCAAAAAGGACAACACAATCTTGCTTTTTAGGGCAACAATGCTGTATCAATATCTGACACCATTGTGCTGCTAGGAAGTGGTATGTGCCATGTACGACTAGTACACTGCTCCAAATATGGACTTGACCACACATGGGCCCAAATCATGACCTTCTGGGAACAACATGAAAACTTCCCAGGCCTTTGAGCCAGTACCCAAGTTTGTCATGTCCATCAACACAGTTCAAAGAAACCATTTCACAAGAATAGGATCATAGAGTACACCACAAGCAAGCTTGTGTCACAACTCCATTTAAAAATGTACAACTGCCATGGGATGTACCAAACCACCATAAACACCTAACAACACATCTTCTCCCTATCCTTTGCAGCTGACCAAGTGTATAACATCCAGCCATGGGTGATGACCCCTTTTGCCAATCCCACAATGGTAGAACAGCTGGCCTACAATGAGGGGCACAGAAAAACCTGCAATGTGGTGGAGAGGACATTTGGCCTGCTGAAATTCAGGTTCAGGTGTCTGTCCCTGCCTGTAGGAAGCCTCTTATATGCTCCACCACTTGTGTGTAAGATCATCTTGGGATGTGCAATCCTGCACATTTGTGTCTAGACAAATATCCCCTGGGATGAACAGGATGATGTTCCCAGCGAGGATGAGGATGATGATGAAGCAGATCATGTGGAGGGGGAACAAATTAACACTCCAGCCGGAGTTCGTAGGAGACTCCACATTGTGGTGAACATTTACACATGACCACAATACTTTAAACAACACCTTGTAAATAGCACTAATAAATCACTTTGTATCTGAATCTTTTTGGTCTACTCATTCTTGACTACATACTCCATTGGAATGTGACTCTAAATACAGTGAGCATGTAGGTAACACAAAGGTGACCAGTATGGTTGCAACAACATTTGTTAGATGAGTGGGTCTACTGTCACCATATCAAATATCGGTGACGCGCAAATTGCAGGCAGTGGAATCCTGAAGGTCTAGATCCATGCACCACCACATATATTGTCCAGTTTAAGTGGGAAATGTGCCAATACCGGGACCATTCACCACAACGGCACCATGCATAACAGGATCAATGTAAGGGGGGCACACATGAGGTAGGGGCTGTCACCAAATGAATAAAAAATCATGTAGGAACAGTACAATGTCACAACTCATGGTGACAGTAGCATTGCCTACATGGTACATGTGACAAGGGTGGTACATCATTGTGAACGGTGGTCCCTCAGTTGAAGCCCAGGGATTGTAACCAATGTCCCATGCTGAGCCTGCACAGTGTAACCATGAAAATGTGTCCCAGCACTGCCAATGTGCACAACTCAGGCACATGGTGGGCTGTACCTCACGTATGGCACACACACACTGGCTGTGGAGTGCACAGTGGCTTGCAGAGAATACATAAGCAGTTATGGGTGCAGAATCACTATCCAAACATGTGACCCATTGTCACCATCCATGGATATTTTGGGACAGTGCACCACCACATATTCAACTGGGTTGAATGTAGTCAGAGTAGCAAATTATCACAATGTACACAAGGTGCAAACTTTTCACACAAATCTGTCCTGACACATGGCTAGCCCAAATCTAGGCAAACATGTGCATACTGATGTAAGGGTGTATGTTCTAGGTAGCAACAGTTTTGCCAGGATCAACAATGCTGTGTGCAACTACATCGCACAGCACAAAGCAATACACACCACTCATTGTCCCTCACATGACAGGACAAATGAATGATGGCAATATAGACAATTAGTCCCATACATGTTGTGGCCTCCAACATCGCAGTCAGGTGCGGGAAGTGCTTCTCTGTCCAGCATTTCTGAAATATGTCTGAGACACAATGCAAACAGAGTGGGAGTAGACCTACCCGTGTATGTTGCAATTGGCTAATAAACTCTCTAGCACTGAGATGATGTGACACCTCAATATCAGTCAGTCATGGTAAAAGTTACCTAGGCTGTACCATGCTGGAGGAAATTCTAACACATATACAATGGACATACTGGATCGACTGCTTCCAGACACCTACACATACCTATACATATAACATGGGATGTCAAATGGAGACAACAGAAGTGGTGTGGCAGGAGTGATGTCATGTGTGTGTGGAACACATGAACACTCACAAATACAGACAATGGAACTGTACCTATCAAGTTGGCAGGAGAAGAAGCTGTGAACATCTTTCATGAACACAAGTTACATGTAGCATCATGTCCATGAATATATAGACAATGTTGCAGTATGAGATGTGCACAAAGTGCTAACAGACTAAAGAATGGGAGCAATGTAGGTGACAATACATGCCTCACCAGTAGTGCAGGAAGACATGGAGAAGGGACACACATAGACCAACACCAACTGTATAACACATCAATGTCTACATGTCAATATTACACATTTGTACAGAGAGGGTGGCCAGGTCAGTACTTCACCCAGTCATGTTGTCCACCTGCATACCCTGGTATTTGCCCATCGCATGCCACCATGACAGGAGCCTGCGACAGATAACACCATCTGTACCCTGGCATGTTTCCAATGTTGAAGTCACAACAGAGATACTAGGCCAAAACCTGCCCAAAGGAAATGCTAAGGACATCAAAACATGTCACATGTACATAATGTCTAAGATCCGAGTGATATGCATGAGAGGGTAAAGATGACATCAAGTATGGCAGTGGTGAATGTGAGATCCAGGACTGTATGACCACGAATGTGCATGTGTGTGCTATGAGGGGTGTGGGGGGGAAGTACTGCTGAGTGGCAAACATGAAGAGGCTAGGTCCGTGCTCAATGAAGCCACACACCACTGCTCTAGCTACATGAAAATATCACATTGTCAGGGGCCTGATGCATGTGCACAGGGGTGTGATTAGACTAGGGTTCCATTGACTTACCTCCTCACATGCAACCATGGTTTTGTGTTGTGATAGGAACTCACACTGTTGTGATGATGAGCAGGCTAGCAACTATGCCAAACTGCAACACTGGTACTCGGTAGTATTCCATTGTTTGTGACAGTCATTACTAACCTGATGGGGACAACTATGGGTGGCTGGTTGATGGCATGCACACATATGCCGCATATGTCAGCATACATGGCCACTGTATTGGCTCAGCCATGGAAATGTGTATGGATTGGGAGCAAAAGGAAGCCTGCTGAAGAAGTGATCGGCTATGCAAGGGCATACACACGTACGAAGATTGAATTGAATGAATGTTTGATACAGTGCATATGGGAGATATTTGGAACAAAATGTAAATAGATTCAACTGCTTGGCAAGTAGGAATACGTAATAAGTGAAGGGCTTAGAAGATATGACAGGGGACTCCCATCAGTTAGTCCTGAAGAAGACCCATTGTGGAGCAGTGATTTGGCCCAGGATACAAAGGGGTCGAAACGTCGGCGTATGTGTTTCAGTCTGGATTGGTTTCTGCATAGGATATTAAAGAAGGACATAAAAAAGAGATTTATATTCTTTGATAATTTGGAATGGATTCAATGCAGTAAAAGAAGAACCAACCAACTGTTTTTATTTTTATGTAGTTTTTTGGATTTATTGGGATATTGATTATTCTTTCTTTCTTGTATTATCTATCACAAGCACTTCTTTCTCACACTGGTTTGTCCTTCCGGTTTTTTGATTATGAGATGGGTTGTTCCTATGGAATGAATATAGAAATATATTTTTAATGTTTATATGTAAATGAATAAATAGACTGTTGTATGTTCACCTATGTTGTTTTATGATATGTATAAATAATTGTTGTTCTCCCTTAAGGGCATTGTTGTCTTTAATATTTAGCACAAAAGTAGAGCATAGGTCTCACAAGACCAGTGGCTGACAGAAATAAGCTACACATGTGTTCTGACATATGGAAACATGGGTGGCACTGATGTGACAACACATGCATTTGTCAAATGGCAACATGTGTCCATGCAGGAAGAATGTAATGTGAGATTTCACATCCCATGAACACACCACTGTCATCACATGTGACAGAAATCACAAAACATATGTCCATAATCACACATGGCAGATACCAATCTTACACAACACATGTGTACACTACATCTCCTGCACCCTGCGGTGCATGAGGACACAAATGGCACACATGTAGCAGAGCAACATGAAGTGAAATCCAATGACACAGTACAGACTGAAAACACATACACAGGCAAATTTGCTGGGTTGTCGGGATGTTAATGCAGTTTAAGTCCACTGTGTACTGTGTGTAGAAGTTTACATGGTTGTCACATGCATTTCCATGTGTTGACCATAGACCACCACACATGTTTGGTGTCGTAGGTATGTGAGCATTTGTATCTCAGACATAACAATATAGTCCACACCAAAATTAGCTTACTTACACATGGATACACACATAGCACACATGTGCTAACATGTCTGTGGACACAGTGTAGGTAAACATGCACATGTGCATGAGGTATTCAGTAATCGCATGCAGCACACTCACGAACAAAGCCATAGGTACAACATCCCATTGTCACCGTAATGACTGTACTGGATATACACCCACATGTTGCCATTACACATACACACCATAGTTGTACACCCCATGTAACACCTCAAGTCACTTAGGGTGCACTCAAGGGTCACAATGCAAAAATCCACAAAATACTGTCATGCGTGAACGCATTTGCCATATAATTCCCCTAGGCTAATAGAGGCAAAGCCCCTTTGCGTCTATCGCATGTCCACAGGCATTTTTCACGCTAAAGGTGTGAAAATACGGTGCAAAACTGTCATCCGTCAAAAGAAATGATGTATGACTAAAAAACGTGACGCACACAACCAGGAAGTGATGTACCATGACATCCTGCCTGCAAACATACTACAGTGAGTATAGTTTCATTTTCACTTTGCAGTCTAATTCCCTGTGACTGTGTAAGGTTGTGTTTTTGTTGCTGGTTGATTTGTGGAGTGTTTGTATTGTGTGTTGTGTACATTGTGCTCTGTCCTGTGTACATTTGTATTATTATTGTGTCAATACATGTATTTTGTCCATTGAGTGTACTGTAATTGTCTCTGTATTGTCAGGAGCTTGTCTGGGGTAGTTTGGGTCGTTGGGGTAGGAGTTACATTTCATTTATTTTTTATTTGGGCGAACTCCATTCACCACTGGTAATGTCTGTGAAAGGGAGGATGAGCCTGATGTCTGCTGATGAGCCAGGGGGGTTCATCTTGCTTGTGGCACACTACCTCCCCATTATGCTGTAACTGGGTGGTCGGGTGATCAAAGGCTACCCCACGGAGGCAAGGCGGCTGCGTTGGGGTAAGGTGCTCCATCATCTGACCCGGATTTTCAAAACTGGAAGGTACGGCCACAAAATCAAGCACCGCTGGCCGGATCTGGTGTTGCGGGAGCAGGATCTGCTTGACCATCTGGAGTAGAGATTGGTGGAACAGTTGGTAAGTCATCCATTGCCATACGACCAAATTTTGTTAGCATATGCATGACAGTTGCTTTTAAGTTTGAGTGCTGCATGCAGTGGATTTGGACATGTCTTATGCGAGCTGTATGAAGAGTCTATGCCCCATGTTATTTCAGCATTTCAATTGTACAACAAGGAAGCAAATGCAGGACAAATGTATAGTTTACCATGCACAACCATCTCCAAGTGGTGTGTGCATGCATGTTGTAACTAGGTAATGAGCAGCTACAAGTGATGCCTGCACCATGCAACATGCATGAAAGGGGGCCCCAAAACATTGTTGTGATCCCAAATTGTCATCCACTGAGTCAGATGATAATTCCCTAGGTATCATTTGTCAGCACTCAGAACAGCTGCTGTGAGAAGCTGTGTAATGTGGGCATACAAATGTTTGAGAAGGGCCCCCATTTACTTAGAAGTAGTTTTGATTATCTGTTGCATCTCCTGCTGAGTGCATATTTGACCTTCACATGAGTAGATGATGGTGGACGACACATGTATCATGCTGTGACATATTTCTGACTGCACATACATATGGCGGTGAGTATGGGGTGCACTGAGGGCCACAAGGACAGTACAGATGCAATTGGTTATGCATCACTGAAGTCCTTTCGGATCCTTTGTGTAAATAGCCATGGACATGTAAGGGTGCTTGAACATGGAATGGTCCAGACTACTGGCAGTTCAATGTTCCAGTTCATTGTGTATCAGAGACAGCCTATATGATGTCAATAACCAGACACATGTGCTGAGTCCGTTCCACAGTCCTGCTGCTTGTCACTAACAGTATGTGGCTGCCCTGCATCAGCTGCATCACTGGCATACCACTCACTAACCTCCACCATCAGATGCATCCTTTGACCACTGAGCAAGTGTGTCCCTGTTGAGCCATATTTCTGTGCCCATGTACTAATTCCTCACTAGACTAATAAAGGTACACCATGGCAGCAATGGCAAGCCACAGACTACATCCATCATTTCATCCAGTCAATGTTCAGGTAGGTACCTCAACATCACATGTGTACACTCCCATAGCTATTTTGAAAGTATGTGTGCCTTGAGATGGCACACACAGATTTCTTACTTGAATGATGGATGTATGATGGAATTCCTGAATACCGTGGAATACCCACACATCCCCAGGGTAGTAGATTGTCAGTTAACTTTGACAATGATGCAGATGTTTACAACATTAGATGCAGGCTGAAATGCCATGGGTGTTATAATGGGCCAGGCAGTGAGACAACCATTGCATACCCCTCAGATGGAATAAACATTATCAAGCAGTTCCGTATGGTAATGGAGGTGTCATGCTACCAGACAGCTGCATGACAATGTCATGTATAAATAGTGCAGTGAGAAGCACCACAGGAGTGTCAGGGACAGTGATTGTTTGGAGGTGCGTGGGTCTACCTTATCTGAGAGTATTTGTGATAGAGTGATCATAGAAGTTGGTCAGTTACTGTGATATACCACTAGGACGACTACCTCATTCAGCCTAACAAGTTTATACTGTACAATGTTGTCAGTGTACTGCAACATGCCTTTTACAGTAAGCAATGTTTTCCATTAATGTCTTGCACGTGGACCAGCCCCCTACACCATTGGAGAGGTGGCACGTATACAAGACCCCAAAGCATCCAGTAAGTGTCACACTGTGCATTCTGTGAGCCAATCCAGGGAATGCTGTGAGTGAGTTAGAGGTGTGGAATGCAATTACAGGAGTATTTGGTCCTGACCAATGATCTGATATCATAGGAAGATGGATAGTGACATCATGTTTGTTGGAATGTTATGCAATGAGAATGGCCTGCATGCAGTTCACGGGCCATCGTGTGCTGCATTGGAATTGTGTGTAATAGGAATAGTTATGGCTGACCACATATTCATAGCTGTCTACCATGATGGGTCACAGGGCAACTGGACATGTACATAGAATTCCTGTTCACATCCACCATGTCACAGCACCAATGTCAGCACTGCATGCCACACATAGCATACACTTATTGACATGATGGTACAGATGTGGGTTCTATCTGCAGAAGTCACTATGGGGATTATGTAGGAAACACACACACACAGGTTCCTAAGTAACCTTCAGACCTAATGTGTTTGTAGGACAGCAGGGAGCCATTATATGCTGCACAACAGTCAGTAGTGTACACCATTTGTGGACAACTCCACTCCAGATGGCTGTGGGAAAAGTCTATGATTCTCACATGCCAGAGGCCGTATGTAAGAGCCCCCAGCGCCACTAGAGCATCACTTAACATGACGCTGCAGGTGCAACAGCAAAATCCATCACAGTTTGATGCTGCCTCAGATCTATGAGATTCCGTACACCTGAGGTAGCACCAAAATCATACACCACCCCAGGGGTGGCGTTAGCAAGCTGCTACGAAGAGGAATACTTTTGTCCTCCTCATTCTTCCCAAGTGCAAAATTGCCAGAAATGATTGTTTATGACACCTTCCCGCACATGAACAATAACACCCTTCAACGCAGACATCCAAGCACGATGGTGCAAGGATGCCTGCGTTAGCGCAGACAGATAAATTTAGGACCAATGCAGGGAACAACACATGTTTGCGCTTTATCCAGTTAAATACAGTGCCGCAAATTGTGGCGGTGCATCGCGCTCTGTCATTTTCCCATTAATACGGGCCCAGATGTCTGAGGTTCTACTACCATGGTCCTGCCACCATGATAATTGTGAATGATGTAGGTCACATCACATATGCAAAATATGTGATTTGTGTGTGTAGATGGTACCTTGATGATGTATAATGCAATGTAACGTATAATTAGCATGTTCAAGATACAGTTGCAGCACCCAATACACTGTTAATATCTCTGTGGGCTTAAGGCCATTCATACAGCCACCTTGTGTGTGCCGTTTTACACATGTGGACTACATAGCACTGTGTAGGAGGTTTCCGTTCTGTAATGTGTTGACAACTGTAATGTGCAGCTCAGACTTTGCCCAACCAATCTCCAGCCAACATTGCATCAGTTGTACATGTGGGCACATTTTGAGGTGGTCCTTTGTAGCATATACTCAGGGCTGGTCTTACACCAGGACACATGAACCTCAGAATAGCAGGTTGCTAGCTAGCAACCCCACAATGATATGGGCAACACCTTGACTCCATAATGAGTGGTCAGGCTGTGATGTGTCACAAGGGGTGTTGAGGAGAAGGATAGCATGCCCAGGCCCCCGAGTGGCACAAGTTAGATGACACAGATGTTGATGAGGGTTGTATTAGTTCCTGTCAGCTTTGGACCCTATTGCTTTTCGATGGGTTGCCATCATCTCACTGACAGGTACATGATACTGGTGATGTCTGGTTGGTTTTAGACATAGATGAGGATCAAGTCATTGTTGTGGAATGTGTGTGGGACTGTATGTGTTAGTTGCTGTTGCAGGGTAAATTTAAACTCTGTACAAACTCCACCCAATGCTGATACTGATGTTTGCTTTTCCCCATATTTCAGCTGCCATAATGACTCTTGAGCAGAGGCGCGTGTTCATGAAGAGGGCAGACCGTTAACGCCACAATCTAAACGTGAAAGAGGGATACTGCAGGATGGACAGGCGTTACAGGCATGAGAGAGCTTCCGCGGAATGGTGTGCCTTTCTACTTGGTGGTACCACGATGGAGGCACCAAGGGACACAGGAGCCAGCACCTCAGGGATAAAAGTGGTCCCAGCTCCCCCTACGCCCTCAACATCAGCACCACCTGTCAGCACACAGCCACTAGTACAGCCACCAGCAGCTTGTGCCCCGACCCAGTTTGAGATCGACCTCAGGAGGGACTTAAATGCTATCCTCAAGTGACTGGACAAACTGGAGGAAGAATCAGCTTATAACTGCAGAATGTTTAAGTTCATTAGGAAAAAATCAAGAAACAGATTTTTTTAAACTTTAGGACTATTTGGACTGCCTCTCAGTTCCTTCCCCTCCCTATTGTGGTTTTGTTAGTTTTGGGTTGGATTTGAGATAGTATTAGGTTAGTGTAGGGTAGGTATTAGTTAGGTTAAGTATGTTGGGGGTGGGTTTTTATTCTAATGTTTTTATTGGTGGGGGTTTGGGCGGGGGAGTTTTGTTGAGGTATGTGTATTTATGTACCAAAAAAAATATATATATATATATTTGTATAGTAAAAAGGATAAGTTAGTGCATGTGTATTTTAGTAATTGTTGCCCTACTTGAATCTTGTCTCTTAAGAGGGGCGGTGGCAATGGTTAGAGTGTGCTGTTCCATATGTAAGATACGTTTAGATTAGGTTAGATAGATGTAGTTGTTTTATGAGTATAATTAGTATGTCTGCTTAGGACAGGGTAGGTTTTAATTACTATATAGGTTGTTGTTTAAATAATACATTCTCTTTATTTTAGCATTCATTTAGTGTCAGTTGCCTGAGTATTTGGGTCTTCTTATGAGTGCACTAAGCAAACTGGGGGAATGGCCAATGGAAACCTTGCTGTCTAGTAATCCCTGATTGCTTCCCATATTGACAAAAGAGTTTTCACTTTGCAACATCACATCTACTGGTCCATGCATTTGCCATCCAGTGTACCCGCCATTCACAATGTCTATTTGTACTTTGTCTTGGACAGGTAAGTCTGGTACTGCAGCTGTCATTGGTGGGGTCCTGTAGTTTCAATATTGAGAACTGTGACACATCTGACAAGAGGCACAATTAGAACTGTATCCTGCAACGCTGACCATCACTGATGAGGTTAGCTACCTCTGTACCATGCAAATGAGTTGTTCTGGGACTCCCAGCTACGATATTGGCATTGACTTGGTTTTCAGCCATACCTGCCATATATCAGAAGTAAATGATAAAAGCAAACATGGTTATTATACTCAGTGAATTGGTTGTATCAGACAACACCATCATACTCATTTCTCATGTTAGCATCTTTGTGTGTAGCTTGGTGTCCCACAGTCCTGCACTCATGTACTGCTATACTGTAATCATTGCAATGGATTCACACAATTCAATCATTTAGCTGAGCAGCTGGATCACAGAAAATGTAGACATGCTAAATGTGTACAAGGTGTTTATATACATGTGGAAGTGTGAAGGTGACTTATTTACAATGTCCATGCCTGAGACCCCATTAGTGAAACTCATCGATATGTGATACAGTCAGAGTCTAGGGTTGAGGGACATGTCATGAGACATGCTTAAGAGTAGTGTCCATTAGCGAGGAGGAACAATTGCCAATTGGTATGTCAGAGACAGTGACCGTGCATGGCAGACAAGTCAACAGTGGGTGGGTGAAGAGAGCACATTTCCTACTCTCATGACACTGGCATGATCTTGAGGCCAGAACTAAGGAGAATTGTCCATGTGGCACATACTGGTGCTTCCGGGTGCTCCTCCTACGGAAAGTAATTTGTTCCACATCTTCATCATCTGATGTGTGTGGTGCCTCTTGTGCCATTGTAGAAGTAGACGGGCCACACACACTTCAGGGGATAAAGATGTGGAGTTCAAGTTCCCAGCAGCTACCATTTGTGGTAAGACATAAAGCATCACTGCAGCAAGGAGGAACTGCTGATTTTTCAATATAGTTGCAAAATTGTGGTGGTAGACAGTGATGTCTCCCCTGAGGGAGACCACTTACCGCTGAATGGACGTCTGTTGTCTGCTATGCTGCTGCCAGTTTGGGAGGGGAATTGTTATGGCCGCTTCCTCATGGCAGCAGTTATGTCTGCCAGGGACTGCTGGACTCCACGCAGTGGGGAACGTGTGCCTTGGATGGCAGGTGTGTTTTCATTACCTGTTATGAGGCACGTCTGTACTCTCTCTAGGCTGCCTGCCACGGTCCACATCCCTACCCGCACCTGCTTGGCCAGCTCCTGCTGGACTCCTACCACTGTCCTCTGAAAGGTGGTCTCTGGGTCCTCAGTGTCCAGGGCCATGTCAGTACTGGCATATGGTATATTTTGTTTTTTGGGTGGTTCATGTGGAATCCCCGCAATGCTGTGTGTCCTCCTTGCAACTGGAGGTGGTGGTGACTCGAGCGATCCTAGGACCTCTTGGAGGGTCGGTTCATTGATGATTGTCAGCTTGTCATCCAGGTCATCGTTGAAATCCAAGACATGCAGTTCGGCAGGAGGAATGCCATCATCCTCTGCAATGAGGTATTTTGAAATCAATCTTAGATTGTTGTGGCGGTTGACATGGCACATAATGTATTTGGTAGTGGAGGCTCAGTGACTAGTTAAAGGCCCAAGGTTCTTATTGTACATCATGTGGCATATATTTTTAGCCCGTAGTGCCACTGGAGTGTCACATGAAGGGACGCTCCAGTGGCACTATGGACTGTGTCGTATTTGCTAGGTGACATTAAATCACTCTTGTGCCTTGATTCCAACATGTAACAGGCATTTGCAATGCAATTGGTCTCGCATTTGCTTCAGTTAGAGCTATTGGCATTGTAAGTGCATAACTGGACTTTTTTTGCCATATGAATTGATCAACCCTGCCACATAATTTAGTCCTCTCTGCCACGTAAATCCAGTGGCACTGCATATAACTAAAGCACTCTAGCATTTCAATACCCTACGTTTTATATGCTACGGGAAGAAAAACTGAAAATGTAAACTAGGAATCTAGACAGGAATGGCATAAGTCAGGGTCAATAAGAAAGTTAAATTATAAATTAAGCGATCAAAAGGGATCGGTCACAAGAAAGAAAATAATTAGTAATAGAAAGATGAACACTACTGCCAAGGTGTGCTGGAGTTACGGAAAGATCCTCTAACACTGATAGTGAGCGAAGTAAATTAACAGATGATACAGGAGCAACAGATGATTGCAAGCATAATTCCGCAACACAGATAAGCACAATGGGCTGTTCCAATCCTTGAACAACAGCAGTCACCAAATTAAATAAGAACTGTCACTTGTTACCACAGGCTACAAGTAAATTGAACAGAGTTAGCTAGAAATAAAAAAGTATCTTCACTCTAACAAAAGTAGTGCATTAGTTCATTTTATAGCTGATGGCAAGCATGTGGCATAAAAAGCATATCCTTGTCATAACAAATTCATTTTAATATGGATAACTAGGTGGAGTTTAACAACACATTCTATTTAATGTATCTAAAACATATACAGTATGGATAACAAACATTTAACCTAGGCAGAGAGCAGTTTCAGAACAGTGTGATCACGCTAAATCCAACTCAGAAAGTATTTTGATGGAAATATAACAAACATTACCTTGAGGGAGGCAACAGTGTACTCATGTCAAAGTTATGCAACAGGCCAGCAGTGTCCAATCAGTCACGTAAAACGTGAGTTACAAATGTAAAGTATGCTGTATGTCAAAGGTGCCTCTTACCGTATGCAGGCATTGTTGTGTAAGGGAACACCAGGTCGGAACTTCCTGTAGGGCAGGTTTGGTGTCATCATGTCAATGGATTCCAGAAGTTCCATTACACTGAGGTACTGAAACGAAATAACGTAGTAATGCAGTCTATTTGTGCTGTTCCAAATGCCTTATGCAATGCATTATTTTGCTGAATGGTGTTTAAAACATTAAGTGAAAGTAATTTCAATTTTTAGCCCATACAAAGCTCCGGTTCCCATGTTTTCACTAGGACATTTTCCACCAGAGGAAGTCTTATCATTAGAAACTTAAAAATGCTCCTCAGCGTTGTGATGCAAAAAGAAACCTAGAGGTAGATGATTAAGGTTTCGATAGAGCAGCTCCCTTACAGTTAAGCTCACGGTTGCCAAAAGATAATGTTTAATAAATTGAATCTCATACCTGGGGTTGTTTAATTCAATGGCAATATTCTGTAGATTTACATCAAAATCCTTTTTTGGCGAAGAAAAGTCAAATTCAGCTCGAGGATTCATGCGCAGTTTAGCTTCAGCTGAAATTGGGCAGAATACTACGAACAAAAAAAACACTTAATTTTAAAAGTGAAAAACGAATATGCGTCTTTGTTAACTGGAGCAGCAAAGCAGGCTAAGAAACTCCCTCTTACCAGTCAAATTTCATATCTAGTGTATACAATCCTAATTAGGTTTCATAACAATAATACATTTCTTCTCAAAACAGGAAACTTTTTGGAACAGTGGCAGCATAACATTTGTTACTTCTTGTCTCCCAACCGGATTTTTCTTTCCAAACTGAAAGAAAAAAGCAGCGCTATTGCGCTGCTAAAGTTCACTTGTAATGAAACCTATCGGCAAAAGTGCAATTAACTTTAACTTTAACGCACTTTTGCCGTAAGGTTTTATTACGAGTGAAATGTAACAGGGTCGATGTTATGCAAAGCGCTCGACTTTTGCCAAGCAAGATCGCGCTGCAAACAAAAGATAACAAGCATTTGGAATGCAATAGTCTCGTGCTTGCTCGAGTTAGAGCTCATAGGGTTGTAAATTACTGACTGGACTTTTATTGCCACACAGACTGAAAGTAACACAAGCATATGAACTACAATGGGTCTCGCATTCGCTCGAGTTAGTGCTATTAGCGTTTTCCTGCCACACAAACTGAAAATAAAAAGTAAAACAGATGACATGAGCGGCGGTTCAAAGTGACACTGTGAGCTCGCAGAGACAGACAAAACGAACAAGCATTTGAAATGCAAGAACAGAAAATGCGAGAGGGAGAGTAAGGAATGGAGTAAACAAAGTCACACATGACTGCAGATGAAAATAAGTAATAGACTTGAGCCCTGTAAACAGAAACAGCCTGGAGCCACTGAAACATCCATCGCTCTGGTCAAATGCTATTAGCCTTTGAAAAAAGTAATCCCTAAGCACATGCAACATAGGCACAAGTGGAAGGGTACAAGTACTAGGGCCATTCTCAAGGGGAGTGTACAACTGTAGAAAAGGTGGGACAAAGAGCAAGGATTGACCACTAGCAAGCAAGGATTTTTTAAGGGCACTGAAACAAACCAGTGAAAAAGCAGAGACCCCACAAAGAAGTATAGAAGTATATACTAATGTATATACAAGAGGTCTCGAATGCTCGACCTAAAAATCCGCCGCTTCCTATGCTGCACTTTGTGTGGAAGGGGCGTGCGTTGGCTGTTGCTCTGGGTGGCCCACACCAACACCCATTGCATTTTTATGCAGCCCCAGATTTACGTGTTTTTGTAGACCTAAGGCTGCACCAATATCTATCACCACCCCAGGGGTAACATTAGCAGGACGCAGTGTCGACCTATACTTTATTTCCTTCTCATGTTTTCCTTTGTCAGTGTGTGCTGCATTACACTGCACACATGGACCAAGCAGATTGCCGTATCAGTTTCTTGTTGTGCAGGAAGGTCCTCCTTCGTGCACAACAATATTTTCCCCCTCAACGCAGCCTTCCTTGCACTATGGTGCAAGTGATGTGGCATTGGTACTGGACAGCTAATGTACCACTGGCACAGGGGAGGACACAGGGATGGCCCATATGCTTTAAATTTTTGGTCAAGAATGCACTTACTGAATGTCACTGCATGATCCAGCCTAAGTTGGTACACAGGCACCCACCTTCATTTCCAGCTTGATCAAGGCCTCTATCTTTTTTGATTCCAGCTACTTTTACTCCTGCACACATGGGCCCTCATGACGAGTCTGGCAGTCCTCTGACCACCTGACTTGCTGTGGTGCTCGGACCACCGCCAACTGCAGCGTTCCAACAGGCACAATGAGACCATGGTTGTCGGCAACCTATGGGCTGGCAGTGCCACCGGTCTGGATCCTCCAGGCCAGCACTACAATCAGCGTGGCCCTGCAGATTATTAGCCCACTTTCTCACGAGCCTTTGCATGGCAGTCCGTCAATGTTGTTGTGAGTTTTCTACAGAGCTGGCAGCCCAAGACATGATTTCCACCCACTGTCCCAGACAGAATCTCGTAATGCCTACCGCGTAGGGAAGACCGAACTGGTGGTCTTTCCAACACAAGACTTTGGTGGGTAGCCTCCGCCGGTAAATTTCATGATGGGCATCATTATGTTCACAGACGTGCACCATGTGTTGTATTTGTTCAATTGTTTTCCCGTTCTCATGTGTGTAATGTGGTTGTGTCTGAGTTGTTGTGGGTTCAACCTGTATGTGTTGTGTTCCATGGGGGTGGCAAGCTTTAGTGCAGATATTTCTCTTGTGACACAGCTCAAGTCAGCGGCAATATGTGTAGCTCAAAACTGCACCAGGTTAGTTATGCAGGGAAGTGCCACGTTTACCGGGATACGGGACAGCCCTGCAATTCCCCTGCAGAGGCACTGATTTGTTCTCCCTGCACTTAGACAGGCATTGTTGCTGCATGATGTAGGTGTGAATGCCTTGAGGGATTGAATTGTTTCTGTGCAGGGTGGTTTCCTTTCCTGCACATTTACAAGTAATCTTAGCTAAGGTGGCATTTCAATGTATGCTGCAAGATGTGACACACGTGTACTGGCAATGCTACTAGAAGGTAGGGGAGCATTTTTGTGAGATACACTACCCTGAGCCCACTCAGTAGTATTGACTTCCATCCTAGTGTCAGATGTTTAAGTTGTGAGGGTACAGGAGGTTTGACGATATGCAAGGGGTGTTGTGATGGCACAGCCCCATGGAACTGGATATACATGTCCCTTCCAGCCTGTGTGCTGCATATTTACATGGCAAAGTATAGCCGTGGTGATTGGTGTATATGTGTATATGTTGGGGGTCATGGCACAACCAAGGCATTGGTACATGTGTTGCTTGTATGGGGATGGGCCATCTGGATTCAGGGTGCATGTGTCCCCATACACTCTTTTAGCATGCTTTGGGTGTGTCCTATCTACTTCCCCCCTCTGGCATTTGTAAGACTCCCATTAATTCCCCCATGCAAGTTACCCTGCATTTGTGGTGGTGGTTGGTAGTCTATGCTGTCCTAGCCTTGGATTCCTGGAACCAGCTTTTCCGGGATGACCGCTGCAACCATCTCCTTCCACTCATGCAGGTCCTCCTGTGGTGCAGGACTTCCACCTCCAGTCTGCAGTGCTGCCTTTCTGTTCTTGACCAATTTCTCCTGAGTTCTATGCTTGCAATCATGCCAGCGCTTCTTGCACTCAGTGACAGTTCTCTTCACCTCTGCCACACTGTTGATTTTGTCCACTATTTGCTGCCAAATAGCCTCTCTTTTACCAATTGGCAATTTGGAGGTGACGAAGAGCTGGTGTTGGTGCTCCGTCACCTCTCTGACAAGGATGTCGTGCTCCTCCTCACTGAAGCGCCACTTGTGCCTTTTCTTCTCCTTCTTGAGGGACTTCTGTGGATCTTCCTGGCTGGTGCTTGGGTGATGGGGTTCTCCTGGGGTCTCTCCTGGCCTCATTCTTCCATTTTCAGTTGCACTTGGACTTTTTCCTGCTTGTGCATTTAAATTTAGCACTAATGCAGGCTATAAATGGTGGTAACCCTTTTGCGACATGTTTACGTGCCGCAAAACGGTTTTGGGCCATTTTTGCAGCATAAACGTAATTTTTCTTTTCGACAGGGTTCAATGGTTAACGCAATTTTTTTTTTACGCTCACCATTCCTTTGCGCCAGCTTGCTCCATTACATAAATATGGCGCCCGACTTGCGCTTAGGCGTTAGCAGACACTAATATTTTTGACGCAAAACTGTGTTACTCTCAGTTTTGCATCAAAAAGTATAAATATGCTCCTCAATATTTCAATGCATTCTGTTAGTCTAAGGTTTAAAATATAACATAATATCAATCAAAAATTGCAAACATTTGATTTATAAGTGATGCCACCAAGGTTTCTAACACTAGTTTAAACAAATTCACAGTTAAAATGACTTCTCATGGCATCTTTCTACATTCAAACTATTAGCACTTTGGTTAACATAATGCATATATTGTCACTTCTGTGACATGAGGGACAGCACTAAATTATCAACTACATCAATGTTCTTAATATTCACTGAGGTGTACTGTTCCTCGTCACCGGCATGCATTCCCCCCCCTTGTTTAGTCTTTGTTTTCCCTTGTGGTATTGCTTGGCTAGTTCCAACTGGACGTCTGGGTGACGGGTCAGGTTTTTATTTCCTGACGGACAGGGAACAGGATAAACGTTCTGATTAAATTTAAAGAGCTGGATCATTCAAATGTTTTCTGAACATGGTTTGCCTTGTAATGCAAGGACAGAGAAGAGTAAGGGTCAGTGTAATGGGGAGATCCTGGAATCCCATTATGTTATCTAGGTGGCCTGTTAGCTTCTTGCATAGTAATTATGTATTTAAGGTGAATTGGGAAACCTGTAAAAACTATTCTATATGAAAATGTGTTGCACTTTGCCCTTGACTGAGAGCGGTGATGTTTTCATTGCATTAAAAATGTCTGTAGAAGAGGCATGGCATAAAACAGGGCAATGCAGAAGTGAGCTGCAGTTCATAATCTCCTTCCCAGAAAAATCTTGGAAATATATTGTGCAGAAAGGTGTTAAAAAATAAGAGTGCGCTACTAGTGAGATATTCCCAGTCAGGTTGATGGGGGTCAAATACTGTGTCCAATGAAATTTTTACTGAGGAATGCCCATTTCCATTTCAACATCTCGGCACAAGGAAACATGTGACAGCTATCTTGGTAGAACCAGCATTACTTTCTGCTGAGCTGCTGTTTGGGAAGTGGTGGCACCTAGATGTGTGTTGCGTGTAGGCTCCTGGTGGTGCTTAAAAGCTGGGAAGGTACAGTCAAGACAAGAACTCTTCCGGTGTATGACTGAACAGCAGACTGGGATGCTGCAAGACTGTCTGACAACATCAGTAAGATGACCAGACATTTGGGAAGGAATGCAGATGTTGGACAAGATGGACCCCTGGGCTCCTTGATAACTGCTTTCACAACCTTCTTCAGGGTCATGCCCTCAGGTTGTTGGAATGAAGGAGCATCAAAGTGGAGATTTAGGGATCAGTGTGCATTCCGTATTTTACCCCCTTTCATGGTGCGGGAGGGAGACAGTCAAAATGTAGACCTCATTGGTCTGGAAAGACCCCACACCACTGCTGTAAATTGTGAAGACAGGGCCATGTTTAGTCATGGTGAATAGAGTGCAGCCTTTCACAAAGAAGAATGCACATACAGTGGTGGAATGTGCAGCTCCCCATATGATAGCTTAGCACTGTGATGGCTTTTCAAGTGCTTTATTGGCCTTACTGTGTTTCTTTTGGGGAGGTGTTGCAAGATGAAGAGCAGAATGCCCACAGATGACTAAGAGGTTTCATGATGGTCAAGAAGTAGGTTTTTATAAAATAAGCACATCATTTATAGAGCCCGTCCACTAGAGTCCTGTGCACACCACTCCCAGTCTCCTAGCTACCACAGCACTAGGAGATCTGGAATGCACACAATAACTGAAACAAAGCACAAGCTGACACATAGCATGAGAACAAATATTGTGAACATTCTAAACAAATAGAAAACATTAGAATACAACATCTTTTTTTATAAGACAAGTATTTAGGAATAATACAAACATTCTAAGTGATAGAAAACACAGAAATACAAAAGTGTTGGAACACAAAAAATAAAATTGAAAAAGTAAAGTTACATATCAAATCAAATCTATCAGCTGTAATTTCATCTAATAGGTTCTTCAAGAGCTACCCTTTCCACATTATGATCCACAGAATCAGTCTCATCAACCTGTGTTTCAGTGAACAAACAGGGGACAACCAAGTTCGTATTACACCTGTTAGCTAAATGCATTTCTTTATCATTAACCTCAGGTTCCCTCTGCACAACAGAATCATTAACGCAGGCTTAGAATGGATTATTACCTTCTCTGCAGAATCAAATTATATTCATGTACCTTATTAGCAGTGATTTTACTCTGAAACTCCTGTAGCAAAACTCCACTTAATATTCTGTTACTTCATAAAGCTTAACATAATCCGATTCTCTGATAGCACAGTTTTGGATAACATTGCATGCTTTCTATCATTAAAAAACATTCTAGTTTACCTTTGCTGGAACAGGGATCTCAGTCAAGTTATCTGTTTTTGAGAAAAAAATCCCATTGATCAGAGAGAAATCCCTGCTGTTAGTCAATGGCCAATGGATCTTTGACTTTGACTGAGATGAATCAGGAGCTGTACATGAAATTAAATTGTTATCTAAATCTCCATTTTATTTTAAGTTAATAATGAGGGTTTTATTTATCAAATCTTTAAGTATAGCATCTTTATTGTAATCAGCATATAAATTCATCAATATCAAGCATTAGTTTAGTCAGTGGTAATAAATCAGAATAAGTGCATTAAGAGCATTCCCTAAGGGGAAGAATCCCTGTTCGAGGAATGAGGAGGAAAATGGTGTCCGTTAGAACTCATAAAGAGTTCCAGTTAGAGACAGAGAGATCAATAAGCATACATATTTAGCATCAAAATATCAGATCAGTGATTTAATGATCAATCACTCTCCCTCCTGATCATTTTTAAGAGGTAACATAATTGCAGCATATCCCTCCACAAACTGGTTCTAGTAATCACTTAGGAGGCCATTATGAACATGGCCCGCCGACAAACGTGCTGACCGTCGACAGAAGATCGCCAGTGGTGGCGGCAGGCACCCAGCCATAAAATTACGCCTGGAGCCTCACCGCCATTGATGGCGGTGAGGGCCGCCATGCGCCATGCGCCATGCGCCATGCTGTTGTTCGGTGGCAGGGTGGATGCTGCTACACCCTCACCACCACGTCAGTCCAGACTCCACCATGACTATAATGATGAGGCGGTGTATGGAGACGCGGCGATGCCGGCGGAGCAGCATCCTAGGAGCCCGTTCCCTCCCAGAGCAGTGCCACGGAACAGGTAAGTGCTGCCGGAGATGCCAGGCATAATGTATGCAAAGGAGGTGTTCCCCTGTTAGGGGAGCTAGAAAAATGGTGTATGGAAATCTGTGCGATTTTCTTGTGACATTTTTTATGGCACTTTTAACACCTGCTCAAAAGGGGGCTTCCATTCTTTAGAATGGGGCCCTATGTACTCTGCAGGACTAGAGCCAATATTTTGCCACTACTCCTGCAGAGTACATCAATAGCATCATGAGAAATTATGCATTTGCCCCCTACCCTGCACCATGGTGCGTCAAATTTTAAATACAGCACTCACATGGTGCCTTTAGGGGGGTGTTAAGGAGTGCAGGGAAAGTCTGCCCCTTATTCTTTCATGCCTTTTGGTGGTAAGCAGCTTTTAGATCTCTGCTAAACATTTTGTACCCCCAAGCAACGTCAACAATTCTTGCACTCTTAGCAAAGGGTGACATTCAACCAAAATATTTGTATTGAGGAGCCTAATATCTGCACATGGAGAAATTTGCCTTCATTTTTTCTTAGCAATTACTAGAGCACTGACGCAATCAGACGAGTTTACAGGCTTAATAACATCATTACAAAGCTCATTAAGGTGTTTCAGCAAATCTTCTTTGACAGTTAGGGGCACATCACATACCATACGAGCAGTCGGAATTGTATTATCATTGAAAATTTTTTTATATTTAAACCCTTTGACTGAACCAATTTTCTTAGTGAAAATACCAGAGTATTTTTCCGAAATTCCCAAAAGGTCTAAATCATTGTTAACATGTTGAACCAACATAACAGGTGTATCTGTACCGGGTCTTAAAACAACACCCATTCTACCCTGGTCAACCCAGCCTGTGATGTTCTTACCGATAATAGGATCATACATTTTGTTAAAAAAGAACTCTACTAGAAAAACTGAAAGTCTCCTAAAACACCCAGGGCTGAATTTAAGAAAGGTGGTACTGCATCCAATGCAGCAACACTTTTCTTGCACCCCTGAGCGTCTTCCTAATGCCACCATGTGTGCGCCGTATTTAACATATGGGGCACCATGGTGGTAGTAAGGGAACTAGCATCAAAATTGTTGACGCTAGTTTGGCGCTTTGCAGGACTAGCGTAAAAATGTTGAGGCTATTCCTGCAAAGCACATTGAGGCCCATTGAAAACAACGGTGTGGCTCTTTTTAATGCCTGCTCTGTACAGGCATTAAAAATGACTCTAAAATGGTGCAAAAAAATCTTTTAGACTTCATTGCGCCATTTTTTCTCCCTACCCCAACGGGGGAACTCAACCTTTCATAAATTATGCCTGGCGCAGGCATTATGTGGCACAAGGGGTTACAAATTGGCGCAATGCATGGATTCCGCCACTTTGTAGATAAGGTGTGGTGTTTTTGCCATAATACCGCCACATTAGCATAAAGAAAACACTAATGTGGCGATATATGGCGCTAGACCCTACTAAATCTGGCCCTAATGTTTCCATATCACTGTAGCCATTTTCTAGTGCTCTGATACCAGGTCTCCTGAAGGATTTACTAAACCACAAATGTTCAAAGGTGGACTCTGAAAGCATAGTAACTGGGGAACCAGAATCCACCATAATGTTCAAACATACATTACCAATATGTATTGTGCAAAAGGTTTTTTTTTGGTTGGCAACACACTCCTATGATCACCCAATTATATGGTGAAACACACATTTTCTTCTCAAGTAAGACGATTTTGTTCAACTTTATTTAGGACCGAATTAACCTTAATTGCAGCACTGGTATTTCTACACACCTTCATAAAATGTATATCCTTTTTGCATCTGTTGAATCTTTTGTCTAGAGCAGGACAATTACTCAATTACTCAAAATGCTTAAATGTCCTGTAAAAAGTAGTATTGTGAGAAGTTATTTTAACATTTTTAGAAGCCCCCTCCTGTACTTTGTTTACCACATTAATCATTTTAGATTCACATTCAGCAGTTACCAGAGATAACTATCACAGACACTGTAGACCTCTCAGTGCCCTTAGCAATTTGATCCCAAATATATTAATCAACAAAGTTTTGAAATCTGCTCATGCTTGCTAAACGTCTTAGTAATGCAGCATACTGATCAATATTTTCCCTTAGAGACTGTTTACGTAAATAAAAGTTGAAATATTCAACCACTGCAGTTGGCTTCTCGGAGAAATGTCTTATTAGTCTCTTTTGTGTCTCCACAAACACATTAGGAGTATCCACTTCACTCTCTGCTGGATGGAGTTCAGGTAAATGATTACATTTTTTCTGACTCTCCATACCCTAAAAGATAAATAATAATGCCAGTCTATGAGGTGGTGAATAATGCAGGGCATCAGTTGCGACTAAATAATTCTAGAAAACACAAATCCAATATTTCCATTGTCGCACAGGTGTATGGATTTTATAAAAAAAATGTGTTGGTTGTTGAAAAAAACTACCACTTGCTTTGTTATTCAGTATTGCAATGGAGTCACCACAATCCAATTCACTAGCTGTTTCAAGAAGAAACTTCCTCATAATCTGTTTGAGAGGGCATATTATAACTTTAAAGTCTTACCCGATGATGAAATTCAAAGACGCATAAATATACATATGTTTGCAGCTCATCAAAATCAGGTTTCCAGGTGCAAAATGAGCTGCTACTAAACTGGTCGACATGCATGTACAACATTTACTTGTACGTGCACTGAGGTAGAATTCCAGATGGCAATGCTTAATCAGTAGCTTCGATATCCAAACCTGTTGCTTGACTATCATGTGATCAGGATGATTGGTTGCCGCACCAGGCAAAGACTTCAGGTGTTGACTCTTAAAAATACACGATGCAACATGTTGAAGTAACACACTAACCAGCATCCATACGCTGTAAAACAGAGCAGCGCTGTGTTGCCACAACAACCATCAAAATCCTCCGTATACCACAAAGGCGATGGGCTCCTGGAGGTTCTCCAGTTTCGTTACCAAATCATTGCACAATGAAAGGCTGGATACCCACAGACGACCTAGAGGCTTTGTGTTGGTCAAGAAGTAGGTATTTATCAAATAAGCACAAAATACATGGAGCCCATTCGCCAACATCCTGTGCACGTCACTCTCGGTCTCTTAACTGCCAAAGCAATAGGAGATCTGGAACACAAACACAATCACTGCCCCAAAGCACAAGCTGACACACTAGAACAAATAATGCAAGCATTCTAATGAAATAGAAAACATTAGAATACAAAAGGAGGCAAGCGCAGCCTATTGTGTTTCTCTTTTGCATCTGCTACCCTCAAACCACAGTTAGGGTTTGATTTTGTAGGAACAAAGCAAATACATGAAACTCTATACTGCCATATCAACATCAGTCCCCATACCCACGAAGAAGAGCATGCCACCTAAACAGCAAAGAGACATTAAATCCTGTTTGCCGACTTACTCTTGAGAATTACTGGAACTTAACCTCAACAACAATCCATCAGGAAGCCAGCTGAGAAAATGAATGAAGTTAAATGCACTGACCCCAGTAACCACTCTATATTGATGATTTGCTTAGCTGTTTGGATGATATCAGAAGTAAACTCACTGCTAGTTTTGTGGCACAACTAAGAAAGGCATGAAGCATGAAATGAACAGTTCAATTGCAGGCCTTTCTAAAGACAGTCAATAGCTTGGCAACAGGGTGAGTGTTAAGGAAGATAGTATTTCCACCTGGCTGCTAATAGATATGATACACAGGACGTTTTTGCCTAATGTCAAAAATGCTGTCAAATATTCAGGACAAGTATGATGAACATCAAGACTGTTGTAGGCAGACCAATATGCCTGGGAAATGTGAATGATGGTCTTAAAGGTGACGAAGTAGTGAAACATGCCCTATTGGATGAGGAGGACTCCTTTTGAATTGACATTTTGAGGATGCATTGGACTGGCAATCATGGCCAGGAAACGACACTGTATTGTAGGACATTCTGAAGAAGATAATGCCTTCACAACTTAAAGAGCATATTAATATGGGAACAGGAGCCTAGCTAATTTCAAGGAAGCAAGATTCACCTCTATCAACATTGTACAAAATTTGTCGAGTAAGAGATGTGTGCTGGAACACAAGAATGAACTTTAGAAACAGAAACGTACATGTTCATGGCTTTTGCCCTTTACACTGTTTTTTCAGCAGACAAAGATCACACACTCTGTTGACACTATTTAAGAAGAGAAATCCTTTTTTGGGCTGTTGCACACAGATAGTAGCGGAGAAAGGGACAAAGAAGAAGGTGGCTCATCCCTAGATAAGAAGCAGCAAGGAATTTAGAAGATAGCAGTACAGAACCAGGGGTGTGTTGCCCCAAGGATTTGAGGCTTAGATGTCTGTGATCATACAAGTAAGCAGGAGAGAACATCTCTGGTGATTGTGTTGAAATGCTGATGCACATTCAGGTACTTTAGGGTTGGCGGTATGGTGCAGGCTTCTTTTGCATAGACTTGAGAACTAAGGTTAGGGCAGGCGGTAATAGATTGACCAGAGGTACACCTAGCTGACTGGGGTACCCAGGGTTATATTCTATTTATTATTCAGTTGTTAGCTTGCTGGTCTAATGTTATGTTAAAGTCAGTTCATTTTTCAGATTTCTTTTAAAGGAGAATGAACATCACTGACTGTTTAGGGCGGGCATTGCAGGATTTATTTTTATAAGCATGGCACATATACCTGGAGTTATGTATATTAAAACTCTGTTTTCCCATAGAAACATGACACAATATTTTGTCCACACAATATTTTTGTTATACTTTGTCCAAACACCATTTGGAGGTCCTAAAAATGTACTTTCGCATCCCAATTTGGTGTTTAAGGCCTTGTTCTGCAACCAGGGGCTGGACTCAATAGTGAAAAAGCATGGTGGAGTGCTTTCGGAGAAGCTTGGCACATACTTTCTACAGGAAGGATGCTCATTATTCAACCTCTTATTTGTCTCCTGCCAAATCTAAGACTTGTGTGGTGTTCATTTTGACGTGGTAGAAGGATAGGAGACTCATACAACAGGCTTTATTTATTGGACCCAGCATTTCCCCTTTAGGGGCGGCGTAACAGTGAAGCTGTTTCCAGACATTGGCCCTCATTCTGACCTTGGCGGGCGGCGGAGGCCGCCCGCCAAAGTCCCGCCGTCAGGTTACCGTTCCGCGGTCGAAAGACCGCGGCGGTAATTCTGACATTCCCGCTGGGCTGGCGGGCGGCCGCCTTCAGGCCGCCCACCAGCCCAGCGGGAAAGAGGCTTCCACGATGAAGCCGGCTCGGAATCGAGCCGGCGGAGTGAAAGCTGTGCGACGGGTGCAGTTGCACCCGTCGCGTATTTCACTGTCTGCGCAGCAGACAGTGAAATACATTTAGGGGCCCTCTTACGGGGGCCCCTGCAGTGCCCATGCCAGTGGCATGGGCACTGCAGGGGCCCCCAGGGGCCCGCAACCCCCCCTACCGCCATCCGGTTCCCGGCGGTCTGGATGGCGGTAGGGGGGGTCGGAATCCCCTCGGCGGCGCAGCTAGCTGCGCCGCCTTGGAGGATTCCAATGGGCGGCGGTACACTGGCGGGTGACCGCCAGTGTTGCCGGTCCGACCGCGGCTTTACCGCCGCGGTCGGAATGCCCATTGGAGCACCGCCGGCCTGTCGGCGGTGCTCCCGCGGTCCTCCAACCCGGCGGTCATGGACCGCCAGGGTTGGAATGACCACCATTGTGTGATTAACCTAAAAAGTGTCTCTAAGAAGCACTACCAGGAGAGGACCTTCGGCACGGGCCACATGTTGGTAGCCAGAATACATGTTTTGCTTAGGCAGACGTGCTTCCACAAAAAATATGCTCGCCCTTAACTCAGCTATGATCATTTTGTTAATACTGCTGCCTGAGCCAACAGTAGTAAGTCTTATCTTGAACATTCAGGAGGTGACACATGATACTGTAATGCTAGTTAAATGTCTTGATAATAAGATAATTTACAATGGGTTTTTTTCTGGCAGCAGCACAGATAGGAGGAGGGCAGTCTTTAAAGTTAGACTTCAGATTGCAGTTTTGTGTTGAGAGCCCAGGGCTACAATAATCTATATGGATTTCTAGACCTGGCTTAACAGTTCAACTGTAGTTATACCTTATGTTATCAACAGAAAAACCTTTTAGAGTTTTATGGAGAGAGGGGTTTAGGCTACACCCACATATTGGTTCCCCTCAGTACAGGATCTGATTGGGCTGAATTTACAATCGTCCACTAGAAAGACTGCTTGTTTTGCACTTTGTGGCTTGTGGCCAATTTAATCTCAATACAGCTGTCCTGAATTGGTGATTGTTAGGTTCTTAACACGGCTGGCAGGTAATCGTGTGAGGAGATCAGGCGCCAGGAGAGCAATAAATAAACACACATCACGCATTGGAAATCTGTGGGGAACTGCTGTTCTAGCGCGAGCACCAGAACCTTAATTACACGTCTCCATGACGTCAGAAACCAACCAACCGAAACAAAACATTGAGAGGGGTTTCTACGCGACCGCAAACCAGCGGCTCGTGTAGATTACCCCTAACCAAATAAACCCATCGGTAGCAACATAACATTACTCCTCCACTCAAAATAAAAATAACAGATTAACAAACAACAAAAAAACACTGCATGCATTAAAAAAATTCCTGAATACTCTAATTGCACACATAGGCCCTCATTCTGACCTTGGCGGGCGGCGGAGGCCGCCCGCCAAAGTCCCGCCGTCAGGTTACCGTTCCGCGGTCGAAAGACCGCGGCGGTAATTCTGACTTTCCCGCTGGGCTGGCGGGCGGTCTCCTTCAGACCGCCAGCCAGCCCAGCGGGAAAGAGGCTTCCACGATGAAGCCGGCTCGGAATCGAGCCGGCGGAGTGGAAGCTGTGCGACGGGTGCAGTTGCACCCGTCGCGTATTTCACTGTCTGCGCAGCAGACAGTGAAATACATTTAGGGGACCTCTTACGGGGGCCCCTGCAATGCCCATGCCAGTGGCATGGGCACTGCAGGGGCCCCCAGGGGCCCCGCGACCCCCCCTACCGCCATCCGGATCTCGGCGGTCCGACCGCCGGGATCTGGATGGCGGTAGGGGGGGTCAGAATCCCCGCGGCGGTGCAGCAAGCTGCGCCGCCGCGGAGGATTCAATGGGGCCGCGGTACACTGGCGGGACCCCGCCAGTGGTGCCGGTCCGACCGCGGCTTTACCGCCGCGGTCGGAATCCCCATTGAAGCACCGCCGGCTTGTCGGCGGTGCTCCCGCGGTCCTCCGCCCTGGCGGTCAAAGACCGCCAGGGTCAGAATGAGGGCCATAGTCTTTCATTTTAACAGGAGCTGATATTCGGGAACGCAAAGTATATCTATCCCTGCCTCTTCTCAGCACAGTGCCAGTCGGGGGAAAACTGTCTAAAGACTTGCTAGTAGGCTTCTCTGTAACAACAACATCATCTGATGATTCAGTCTCATCCAGGGGCAAACACAAGTCCTCAGCAGGGAGCCTGTCCTGTGCTGGAGAACCCTGATTCATACATTCCTTCGGCACGATAATAGGTATACCCAAAACTGGCTCCAGAGAATCATGTATGGGCAAATAATAGGGTTTAAAGAAAGATACATTCCTAGTCACCATCTCCTTATCTTGTTGGGCAGTGACCATCGTGCCTTTCACATTCACAACTGTCCAAGGGCTAGCTTCAAATGGGAGTTTGAACTTGCCTCCTGAATGTCTATTTTTTACTAACACCCGGTCTCCCACTCTCAAACGTCGCACCCGGGCTCGCCTCTTCTGAGACATCCGATCATTCAGCACTTGACGACTTCGCAAACGACTAGAGATTTGATCATGAAACCCACTCGATGTATTCACTTGGGGCAACGTATCTCTCACACCCTGTACACGACACACTTCGCTGGGAATAGCGCCAGTGGTGCCATGGGGAGTCAGGCGGTACTCCCTTAGAAACTCAAACAGAGCACATTCCACATCCTTTTCCTGAGAAACCGCAATTCTCAGCACTTTATTTAATGTTCTCATAAATCGTTCAACTTCCCCATTAGCTTGTGGCCAGCGAGGGGTGATTTTTCGATGATGAATATCATGTGACGCTAGATATTCTGCAAACTCATTGCTCGAAAAAGGGGGCCCATTATCTGTTCTCAGCTCTTTGAATATACCATGGGTGGCCATGATTTTTTCCAAATATGGCACAACTCGATCAGTAGTGGTAGAGGTCAGGACCTCCACCTCTGGGTATTTGGAGAAATCGTCTATGGCAACCAACATATGGCGCCCATCAGGAAGACTGCCTAAATCCACACTCACTCGATGCCATGGAGTGGGGGGAATTGGCTCTGTTATGATCGGAGCGGGCAAATCAGCAGGTCTGAGGATTTGACATGTGTGGCAATGTTGGATCGTCTGTTCTACCCTGGCGTCCATGCCAGGAAACCATACTTTACTTCTCAGTCTCGCTTTGGTCTTTACAATCCCCTGATGGGAGACGTGAGCTAAATCAATCGTTCGTTGCTGCAATGCTTCAGGAATTACCAAACGATGACCTCGCAGTAAGCACTCTTCCGGTGACACCACCAACTCTTGGCGAATATTGTGCAGGGAAGACAAAGTTACTTTGGCTTCTGTCGTTCTACGACCCATGTCTTGTTTTAGTAAATGCCACTTTCCATCACGAACACACGATATGGCTAACTGCACCACTTCGTCTGCTTGGGTGGCCTCTTGAATTTCCTGACTGAGATGGGACGTGGTCTTGACCGTTCCACCACCAATCTTACATACTCTTCCACATCCTCCGATTCCTTTTCCTCCTGAGTAGTGAGGGGTCTGGTGTGTCTAGACAGATAATCTGCCGGGTTTTGGGCTCCTGGTCGATACAGCACCACAAATTGATATTCCTGGAGCTGGAGGATCCACTTTTCTATCCTGGGTGGGGGTTGGGATGTTGACTTGTTGAACAGGGGTATCAAAGGCTTGTGATCAGTATTTACTGTGAACGGATGGCCGTAGATATACAAATGAAAATGATGACAGCCCCAATGGACCGCCAGCGCTTCTTTTTCTATGTGTGAGTAGCGTTGTTCTGTGGTCGTCAAAGCTCTACTCGCATAGGCTACCGGGGCCCATTCACCATCTGCTCCCTTTTGAGATAAAACTGCTCCCAGACCTACGGGACTGGCATCCACAGAAATCTCAGTGTCTTTAGAAGAGTCAAAATACACCAACGTGGTGTCTGCCTACAATGCCCGTTTAGTCGCTTGAAAAGCCTCATCCTGGCGAGCCGTCCACTCCCACGGAGTGTGAGTTTTCGTGAGTTCTCTTAACGGCGCTGTGAGAGATGTCAGATTAGGAATAAATCTTCCGCAATAGGTCACCATTCCTAAAAAACTGCGAACACCTGTGACGGAGGTAGGAGGACGTGCCAACTGTATGTCAGCCACTTTTCCTGGATCAGGCCGGACCCCTTGTGTCGAGAAATGATAGCCAAAGAATGCAATATCTTGTTTCAGGAATTCGCATTTCTCCCTGTGTAGCGTCAGTCCGTTTTGTCTAAGTCTGTGGAAGGTAGCGCAGAGTCTCTTGAGATGCCCTTCCACAGTGGGGGCGTGCACAAGAATATCATCACTCACATTGATGACCCCTTCGAGCCCAGCTAACACACCACGAATCGTGTCCTGAAACACTTCTGCGGTACTGGCAATGCCAAAACTGAGACGCTTGTACCGCCTCAGCCCCACATGAGTTGAAAATGTGGTTATGGCCCTTGATTCAGGAGCAAGCAACAGTTGGTGATATCCGGCCCGAAGGTCCATCTTAGAGAACCACCGTGACCCACTTACCTCTGCCACAATGTCATCCACCGTTGGTGTGAGGTGCCGCTCCCTCCGAATGGCCATATTCGGCAACCTCATATCCACGCATATGCGCACCTCACCTGGTTGTTTTGGCTTTCGAGTGACAACTATGGGTGACACCCATGGTGTCGGCCTCTCAACTTTTTCAATAATGCCAGCTTTTTCCAATTTGGCCAATTCCTCTTCCACCTTTGGCCTCAGGTGAAATGCTATGCGTCGATGTTTCAGGGCTACAGGTTCAATCGTTTTGTTGATGTGTAGTTTCACTTGTCGTTCCTTCAAACAACCAATGCCTTGGAAGATGTCTGCATATTCTTCTTCCAGACTTTCTACGGCACCCACATGAACACTGAAAGCAAAAGTGACTAGTTCCAGTTCCTCGGCCGTGCGACAGCTCAGTAACATCCCTGTTCCAGTTTTCGTGACATACACCTTTGCTCTGGTGGCAGTGTCCTCATGTACAATGCCTGTCGTGAACACACCCGCCAGAGGAATTGGGGTTGCCGACCCAAATGCATATACCTGCACGGTGGTGGGCCGAAGTTGGGGACGAGTTGGAAGCTGCCGGAATACCGACTGTGCCAGTATGTTTATCGAGGCCCCAGTGTCAATGAGGGCAGGCACTTGATGACTATCAATTTTCACAGTGCACCTCGGAATTCTCTTCGCCCGACCATTGCCTGATTGAGTGGTGTGAATAATATACACTGTGCCTTCCGGTTCGTCATCATCATCCATGTCTAGAACCTCATTCTGTTGTTGGATGGTTTGAGCTTCATGTATCATTTTCCGTCCCCCTGACTTAGGCTTCTTGGCTGACCTGCAGACTTTCGCAAAGTGGTTGAGACGTTGACAATTTGTACATTGCTTCCCCATTACTGGACATTTTCCTTGGTGCGGATACGCTCCTCCACACATGTAGCAGGTGCGACCCCCTCCCTCAGATTTATTTTTTTCTTTTTTCTTTATAGGTGTCACCGCCACCACTGCATTCACAGGTTCTGTCTTTATAGGTTTTACAAGTGCTGATTCCATATGTGCCGCCCTCACACGCGACAGTTCCTTGGAGCGCCCCATTGTAAGTATGTCCACCATTGACATGCCTGGGACTTGTAAGATATGTTCCCTTAGCTTGGTAGAGTGACAGCCTTGAATAAACTGCGCACGGATCTCATCAGCCGTATCAGGTAATGTACATGTGCTCGCTAACTCCCTGAGTCGGGCATAGAAGACATCTACAGACTCTTCCGGAAGTTGCCTGGCTTGCCTGAGAAGGAAACGCTCATAGTCTGGATTCGCCAATGGCTCGAAATATGCTGTGATTGCACGTTTCATAGTTTGATATGTGAAAGGGGGACCATCTTCTACCACTGATTTGCTAACCTTGTGAACCGCAGGCCCTCCCAAATGTAAAAGCAACGGCCTTCTTCTTTCAGGGTGTATTGCTGCTGCCTCAAAATAGTTCTCCAAACGCTCCACCCATGTTCTCCATTTGGCAGCATGTGCTGATGGAGGACCATCGATTAGGAACGGTTCCAACGCCGGGAACGAATTCATGTTTCTGACAGGGTTTGCTTGCCAATAGGGGCCACTTGCAACTAGCGTGGACGTCCACTCAATAATCTAAGGTGTCCCAAGTACTCTGTGTTGTCTGCGCAGGCACCTAGTTATTTGTCCACCCAGCAAATGTGCTGTCCTACTGCCACCCCACGAAAACCTTTAAGATAGGTTTATGTTTCAATCTCCTCACCTGCACTACCTTTCTTTAGTGTCATAGCAGTATGCACTGCCTCAATGTTGTGTCTTCTCCCTGCTCCTGTCACTCACCAAGAGTCCAGTGGCTGCAGCCTCTGCCTGTATTTCTTGAATAGCGCTCCCCCACGCGCTTTCCTCTAATCTCCTGACTGGGGCGTGGTTGTTTTCTTCTTCCTCTTTCTTCTTTTTTTTTTTTATGATGATTCTCTAACTGGTGTGAGTGCAGCCACAAAAACAAACAACGTCTTCCTGACTGGAGTTGAACACACGTCAGCTCCTTCTGCCGCTCAGCGATTCAGAACATGGCCGATGCCCGTGCTTCTACAGAGTCTACCGCTTGGGAGATTCACCGCCGGAGTTCCTGCTCAGCCAACACATCCGACGATGTTAATCAGCCAGATCACAGATATACGTTGTGCCGCACACCCGCTTGTCACACCAGCACCGCAGGCCACTTGAGGTGAGAGAGAAAAAATAAATAAACTGGCAGTGATTGGGGTATGAGGGCCGTCTCCCGGTCTCGTCGCCACTTTGTTAGGTTCTTAACACGGCTGGCAGGTAATCGTGTGAGGAGATCAGGCGCCAGGAGAGCAATAAATAAACACACAACACGCATTGGAAATCTGTGGGGAACTGCCGTTCTAGCGCGAGCACCAGAACCTTTATTACACGTCTCCATGACGTCAGAAACCAACCAACCGAAACAAAACATTGAGAGGGGTTTCTACGCGACCGCATATCAGCGGCTCGTGTAGATTACCCCTAACCAAATAAACCCATCGGTAGCAACATAACAGTTATGACGGCAGCCCAATTATCATGGCAGTATGGCTGATCTCTTTATTATAAAATGTTTTGATAAAGTCACTAGGTCTGATGCATTTATTGTGAAAAACCCTTGTTAAAGTGGATAGGCATTTAAGTGTGGATTGGTATTATTGTATGTTAAAGTTTACAGATCAGTATTTTGTTACAAGGAGTCTTACAGATGACCGTAGTAAGCAGTGGTTTTGGGGTTGCTCACCCGGGGTGACAAACCATGGATACAGAGGGTCTGCTCTGTGTGAATCTTTGTTAGATCATCTTAGGAGAGACTGTATTTTGCTTACCCAAATGTCATTTGTTATACCTTTCTAAATTTATGACTGTGTATCAGATGGTTGCTTTGTGGAAAAGCCTACGCTGAATACTGTAGGCCTGAGTTGATTATGGTGACAAGCTATTGGGCTGATTGTAGCACTGGAAATGTTATGCCAGATGCCATAGGTATAGTCTGCTTATTATAAAACATTATGACTAGAGGCAGTTGGTCTAGCTCTTTAATTTTTTAAGGCATAAGTTAAAGCCAGTAAGCCTTTAACAGTTGGTTGTTATCACATTGTGCCATAGGCTGTGACAGGTATTTTGATATGTTATCTCGTAGATTATTGTAGTAGGCAAGGGGTTTGGCATTGGCCATCCACTCTGACACACCCTCAGGGTTTTCACTGTGATGATTTTTGTAAGGCTCTGTTTAAAGGGATTGTATATTATTTTGCAAGCTGTATTTTTGTACTTATTTGTTATTGTGTATCTATATTCAAGATGTTAGCCAGTTTATGTGCTCTTAAATAGTCCTGTATTGGGTAAAGTATTAGGCCAATATTAAAGGCTTCTTCGATTCATTGGGAAAAGTCATGCCAAATTTCATAGATTTGATCTTTTTATGATAAATGTTTATGATAAGGCCAGTAGGCCTGACATATGTATTGTGAAAATAATGCGTTAAAGAAAACATGCTTTTAAGGATGGATTGTTATTACACTGTGCTAAAGACTGTCTGCTGGTATTTTGTTGCATAGAATTTCACAGATTACCTTAACAGGCAAGTGTTTTGGTGATCAACACAAACACATGGTGGGGATAGAAGACATGCACTACAATCATCCTTGTTAGGCTCTTTTAGGAGAGTTATTAATTTGCTTTCCAAACTGTAATTTGTTTCCATGTGTACTTTTATGACTGTATGTTGGATTGTTGCCTTGTGAAAAGCTTACACGCAGATTAATGGGTATGAGTTGGTTATGGTGACAAGCCAATGACAAAAGGCTAGAGGTCTTATTGTTTCAGTACGAAAAGTAATTGCAGAGCACTTAGGCCTCTAAATTTTTACCAGACCTTCAGGTTGAGGCTAGGTTGAGTGAATAATTTACTCAATCTAACTGTAATGTGTTGAGTAAATAAACTTGTCTCAAATTATGTGATCATAGGCAAATATTTGATTTCACAGTCACATTTTTCTTCATTATCATATATGAGAGCACCTTCAAAAATGTGAGTGCAGCATGTGTGCAGAACCCAGTACCCAAAAAGTCAGGATACCCAAAGTTTCGTTCACCCAAAATTGATCTCAGGCGGTTTCTGCTCTGGGGTTGATCTTGTGCTATAAGACAACCCTCCAACATCAGGCCCAACATTAGCTTAGCAGAGTAGCTGGGACAACTCAATAGCTGAGTCTAAATCAGGCAAAAGTTTAAGGAGATTTTATTACAAAATCTCATAATCAAGCAATACAGAATAAATGCAACAAAGGTTCAAATGAAGGTTATACAGAACAGTCAAGAATCAGAAAATATTCTAAGTCCAAAATGAACAGCAAAATAGACAGCATTTCTAGTAGAATAAACTTCTCTGAAATAAATTGGAGAGAGTATTTAGTAGACTAAGAAAGTCTTCTGGTTCACCTCCAAAGCCAAGGTGATCCTATACAAAATTATTTCAAAACAAATTAGAAGCAAACACAGTCTCATGATGGCATGATTCAATGTAACAGGATTTAGAGCAGACTAACCAGAGGTCAAATTGTTACTATGATGATTAAAACACTATAGACATCAAGTATATTTTGCACTATTGCTTTGCGGAGATGTCCCAAATAATATGAATCATTTGAACAATCGATCTTTACACAAGCAAATAAGATAGTCCCAGCAATGGAACTACAGTAGTAGGACCAAGAAAAGCTGTATCAGTTTAAGAACACTGAATAGTTCATTCACAATGCATGCATACTAGGAAAATATATTACATCAACTTATATTTGCTTCTGCAGAACCTGTGGTGTAGAAACTATGCATGGGGGATGAAATGATAAGGAGAAGAGCAGAAATGAATGAGCATCGTCAGAACAGCATCCTTTTAAAATAACATGCGATTTTGTGAAAATGGGTCACAACTAGATAGTGTTAATAAACACAATTCTGTAAGTCATATTAAACTTGTTTCATCCGCAATGTTACTAATCCAGCATTTAAGTATTGGATCCATCTTAAAAATTATTCTTCATCCTTATTTATTTACAAAAATATAAATCCAGAAAAATGCTACTACAATAGCATTGTCACCTGGGCAGGGACAGGAATGTTTCTCAGATCCTATTTAAAAACTCCCACTTTTAATAAATATATTATTAAAGCAGGATGTGGTAGTGCATTGTCATTACAAACAGACATTTTACATTGGTATGGTCACAAACGTTCCCACTCAGATGCAGATTTACTGATAAAACTATATAGCATATAAAAGATGTGCGGAAATTGGGTTTCAGCAAATATTTATCTTTTGAACATCACAAAGTAAAATATTCTGATTGGTTTTGATACTGTTAAAATACTATTAAGATCTTTGGTTCCATCTTACTTCAGAAAAATTGTTTTCCTAACTACTGGAATGTATTTTGAAAGATTTATACACATATATTACATGCTGTGTAAATGTTGTGCACGAAGCAGAACTGTCAGACAGTTCACTTCACAAAATCCTCTAACTTTGCAGTCAGTAAAAGAGAAATAAACACCAAACTAAAGTAAGCAGCAGTTTGTTCGACAACATGATGAAACATTTGACGTTGGCCTTTGAAGGCACAGCAAATGTGACAAGATAAAAACAAGATTTAAAGTCAACATTATTACTCATTCACTTTCTGAATGAACAGAAAACCTGTTCTTTGCCAGCTTGAGCTCTCTTGCAAGACCAGAGCAGTAGGTTCTAAAAATAACTTGCCCTAGTAATGTCTGTCTGGCCATATGGAGCAGGTGAGTAGTTTTCTCGAGGCCAGCCTTAGGTGTGATCTGTTTATAATAAAAAACGTTATGACAGCAGCTGGGCATGTGAAAAGCATGTGCTGAAGGCAATAGACCTTTAACGGGCGATAGTTATTACACTGTGCTAAAGCCTATTGGTATGTATTTTGTTTCATGGAATACCACAAAGTTCTGTAGTACGCATGGGTTTTGGTGTTGGTGACCCTTCTGAACAAATCTCGGGTATAGATAATTGTACTATGCTAATACCTTTTGGACTCTATTAGCAGAAATGCTATATTGTTTTGACAAATGTAATTTGTACATATTCGTATTTTTTATGGTATATCTGATGGACGAAGGGAAGACTTATGGACCAAGACAGTAGATCTGAGTTGGTTATGGTGGCAAGTCAAAGATATCCGCTATTCGCCTGACTGTTTAGAATGAAAAGGTACGATAGAGGCAGTAGGACTGACATGTTGATTGTGAAAAGCATATGCTAAAGTCAATAGACATTTATAGGTAAGTTGTTAGTCTGAATTAAAGCCCATACATGTATATTTTGTTAAATGGAATCTCCCAGATTCACATTGTAAGTAAGGGGTTTGGTGTTGGTTAACCCCTCTGACAAACTGGGGGTATAGAAGAGTTCTATTGTCAGAATCTTTGTCGCACACTGCTAGACGAGACAGCATTTTGATTTGCTAACTGTAATTTTGTATACAACAGCATTGTTGAGTTTTTCCCTTGCAGACATTGTCTGAAATTGTAATGTAAGGGCAACTAGCATTTACACTGTCCCAGTAAAAGAAAAATATGTGAATTATGTATATAGTCGTGTACATGAAATAAGATGGTACATTAGTGTAGACACTCTCTTAGCAAATATTCTTCTGCGGTGTCTTCTCTTGCAGCGAGTCACCAGTAATGCACTCTGAATTACAGTCAACTTGGATGTCAAGCTAGTGCTGATGTATTCTGTTTCTGTTTCTGTATAGGTGCTGAGTAGCAAAGGGGGAGCAGATAGGCATGTGTGTTCTTACTACTCATCCTGTTAAATCTGGAAAATGAATGACTTGATCAAGTTTTAGTTGACTAAATCTGTGGGGGTATTTGAGAAAAAATGTGGGCATTGATTCTGGAGAGCACTGCATCCAAATAAAATGGCATACAACCCTGGGTAGAGCACTCTGTAAAATACCACCAGCAACAACTGCAGTCTTTCCTTAACTCCCTGACTCAAGCAGTTGTAGGGAACACAAATCCTGAACATGCAAAGGAGTGGCTTAGCTCTGTTTAGTGGGCCTTGCACGCATCAGCTCCAAGTTTTTACTTCAATCCAGAATGACAGCCTTGCTGAGTCTTTATGTTCATTATAACTTCTTCTCTTCTTTAACTCAATAAAGTGACTCACTATCTGAAAATGTGCTCATGACAACTTATTTGTAGAACTTCTAGCTCATGCTACCCGCTGACCGCCATCACATAAAGTGCAGCTATTGTGGAAGTTTGGGCTGAATTTCAATGTATGTATGCATTATCTCAGTAGTGCATGGTCAAAGAGAAGCATAAAGTCAACGAGTAATATTAAAGGAAGCTGGGTTGTGGACGTGTAACGCGTTGAAGTGTAGTGTTCTTTAAAGAACTGAGTCTTGAGCTCTCTCTTAAATTAGAGCAGTGTTGGGGTGGTCCTGATGGATTCAGGGGTGTTGTTTCATATCCTGGGTGCATAGATTGAAAAGGCCTGCTAGCTTATTTTTTTTCTTTTTAACACGTTAGTCTGCAGTGTGATGGTGTCCTAGCTGCTGGTATGCTGAGACACCCAGAACTGTTTGTGATGGCTTTGAAGATGGTGCAGTCCGTAAAGGATAGCCATTCGAGTTCCATCTGGATTGGGGTGATATGATCATATCTCTTCAAGTCGTGGGTGAGACGGTTAGGGGTTTAATGTGGATCCTGAGAGGCAATAAAGTAGGGAAGTGGTTCTCAACTCTTTGACTTTTGTGGACCCCCACTTTCTCATTACTGGAACCCAGGGACCCCAACTGAATCATTATTGGAATCCGGGGACCCCCTACTAAGTCACTCCTGAAAGCTGGAGACCTAATCTGTTAATATTATTTAATTTTCTAAGCAGTCAAGGACCCCTCCAAGATGGCTTCACATACCCCTAGGGGTCCCCGCACCACAGGTTGGGAACCACTGGAATAGGGCATACCACCGTCCAAATGTCAGAACACAAGCACTTAAACAGTAGTTTTGAAGTTGTGTTCTGGAAGAAACAGTTTGACTTTCTTTGGAAGGGACATCTGGTACCACGCAGTCTTTTTAAGCATTGTGATACTTGATGGAGTTTTTGGTGTCAAAGGTAACATTTGGTGAAATGTGGAGTTCGACACCAGCAAGGTTCATGTCATGGAGCCAGGTTTGTACTTTTGTTCTGAGGGAGCAGGTATTTCAGGTGGGTTGTTATAAGTGCCACCTAGTTACCACCTGCTTCCACTTGATGGCAATTTGATGGTAATTTCTATGTGTTTATTGGCTTTTTTGCACTCGCAGTTTATGAATATTTTACATGTAGAAATTGCAATTTGCAAATTGAGAATCCTATTTAAAAAACACACAAAGAGGTTGCTATTGTGTTATTTCTTACATCTCCGGTTTCATATCAAATAAATCCTACATTTTTAAGGTTTAGTGCATAAGAATCAACTATTTTAACATTCTCAATCTTTGTGCATGAGGCCCCTTGATGTATTCTTTGCGGTCTCTACTTATGTACCCCTATTGCATTTCATATATTCATGTATTGAAGGGCACATTTTTCCTTTATAAACTTGTGCTGTATTTAGTATTATTTACACATGTACAAAATGTAACATTTGCTTTATAGTAGTTTGATGCTGCATAAATTATTCATAAATATGAATTCATATGTTTTATAATGTGTTAGAGGATTAAATGAAGGTGCAACAAGAATGATATTTTAATTGTTGCATTTGACATAATTCATTGCAAGGCCTGCCATTTTCAAAAGGTGTTTTGGAGGGTTTGCATTCTTCTTTCAACAAGGGAGATACTGTGTGTTTCTTTTTGACTTCCAATTGTCTTGCTTCTGCCTTCTGTTGACAGCCAGAGTTCAATTTTGCCTAAGAGGTTATTGTGTTGTTCTCTTGTAAACTCACCTAGACGAGGCTCACTCATTGATTTACATGCTGCCTGTGTGAAGTCCAGGATTGTTTGTCTCAGATGTTCTTCCAAGAAATTCTCCACCAGCTTCGTAGTCCATCTGATTGTCATTTTAATATTTGTATATTTTCATAGCTAGGTAGAATGACATTATAAATTGAGGTTTCCCCACTAGGACAAAGCTTGCTAAGAAGATTCTTCAACAAATGAGGCCTACCATGGTGGTATTGCTATCAAATTAGCCATACAAATTGGTTTTGGTTTGATAAGCTTTAGATTACATTTACTATTGACTTGGTACATAGACAACATGTAATCTGGAAGCTTTGAAAAAGGCGTCAGTGCTCTTGTGGGGTGAGAACTGTACAATTTAAATTTTTATGCTTTAATTGTGATTAATGATAAGTAAATGAATTGCTTGCATTGTGTTTTAACATGGTGAAATGCTGGAATTAGCCAAAACGTACCTACGGGCCTACTCACATTTTATTTCCATTTCAGTGCATTCTGCACACACTTTAAAGATGCTTTGGTTTTCTGTTTCCTCCACCTATGCACAGAGAGCCCAAATGTGACATTTAGTAAAGTATTAAATACACAAAATTCTGGAAGTCCTACGGTCTTATTTGCTCTGTAACATATATTGAAACATATTAGTTTGTGTTCCTGGAGAGACAGATTTAAAACTGACTTACAATTGCAAGGCAACTTCCTTTGGCCAAACAGAGGTGTTGTTTATTTTTTTGAATGTGCTTTTGTTTTCTCCGCTAGACATATTACAGCATATTCATGAATTGTAGAGCAGAGGGTATTGATACTGTGTGATGTATTTTCTGTTTTAAAATTGCATCTACAACTGCAACTTTCTTAGTCCCACCACAGTGACTGTATGGTTTCTTGGTCTAAAAATATATAAAAGCCACCATTTGAGAAGCAAGCTAAGTTCCTTTCGGATCCCTCTGGAGAACAGACTCTATGTTAGTCTGTTTATTGGTCTGCATTAAAATAAATGTAATACCTCTTCTGCTTCGAACTGAGTAGTCCTTATGACACTTTGCTTGCCATTTACCTTGTACTTGACCATAAATAGTTATCATTATTGTTAGGCCTGCTGACCAGTGCTAAAGTGCATGTGCTTCTCCCCAAAACATGGTAACCACTATTGGCATATTTACTTGACTTGTAAGTCCCTTGTATAGTGGTATCCCATATACCCAGGGCCTGTAAAATAAATGCTACTAGTGGGCCTGTATCACTGATTGTACCACCCACTTAAGTAGCACAGTAAAACATCTCATGCCTGCCTCTGCAGGGCCTGTGTGCAGTTTCACTGCTACTTCAACTTGGGACTTAAAACCTCTTGCATCAGTAGAATGGCAATGATAAATTCTCTTTACTGGTAAAGTCGGATTTAACATTACTATTTTAGAAATGACACTTTTAGAAAATGGGCATTTCTCTGCTCTTACTGTTCGGTGTGCCTTGCAGCCTGTCTCCAGTACATGTATGGGCTAGGTGACAGCTACACTATGTGCATTCCTTCTAAACAGCCACAAACACAGGAAGGGTGGGTATGACAAAGGACTCATCTGTATTCATCTGCATTCTGATTTGCCTTCCTGGGCAGGAGGGTGGAGAGGACTGACCCCACACAAAGGACTGATTGCCCCCTACTGGTTGTCTGGACCCAGGGTTAGGAAGAAAGGATCTCTGTGCACTTCAAAGACCCTTCGTTAAAGTCACCCTCACTTCAAAGACACAATTGGGTATATAAGACTCTACCAAATCACCACATTACTGGACCTGGGAAGAACTCTGCTGGAGTAAGGACTGCTGTACTACAAGGATTGCCATTAAGCTTGACTGACTGTTCTGAGGAACTGCTTCACTGATTTTCTGAGCAGCACCGGCTGCTTGCTGATCTCTGCCCTGCTGAGAACAAGGGCTGTACCATCTCATTTGAACCCAGAGTGACTCCTAGGGCTTGCTGGCCGACTCCCTGTTCTTCACAGTTTCAGGGACTTCAAAGACTGTATGCAACTCCCCTGTTGCTGCTGGACTCTGCCATCGGTGAGTCCTATCCTTGTTTGAGATGCCCCCTCCAGTCCTGGGCCTTGGAATTGGGTTTTGCCGCTGATTTCTGATCTTCAAATTAAGCTTTTGGGCTCTTTGTGAATGTGAATGGGCACATTCACACTGGAACGGTGCAGCTTGCAGAAAGGATCAGGGTGAGCTGGCACAATTTTGTTTCTTCACATAGCAGCATTGCTTTTTCTCACCGTGAGGTTTCAGTTGTTTTGGTCTGGTTTTACTCTATTTTTCTAAACCTTTATGTAGTCTTTTTGTGGCGTTTTCATTGTGTTACTGTGTGTGTTGCACAAATACTTTACACATTGCCTCTTAAGTTAATCCTGACTGCTCTGTGCCAAGCTACCATCTGTTGTTTTGGGGGCGAATGTTTGATTTGTTCTGCGTTCCGTCCATCATCTGTTGTTTTTGCATTTCTCGCCCTAAGTGAGAATGGCAAGCCCATACATGGGTCCTGTGCTTGCTATGCCACCAGATTCAAACTAGCCTGACTGATGACGGCTAATACCCCGAAACCGGCACCAGGATGCATGTTTCTGGTCCAGGGAGGACCTGGCCTGGCAGTTCGGGCTTAACTGTTCCCATGGGGAACAGGGTCAAGACTGATTTGCAAATGGCTGGGTCCAAACTGGAATTGCATGGTAAGCAAAAAAACTGACGGATGAAACCCAGATCTGTGACTGTGGGTGAATGTTTGATGGGTTCTGCATTCTGTCCATCATCTGTTCTTTTTACATTAGCTACCAGAGGGTGAGCACAGGTTAATTTAGGTTGTGTATCTACTTACCCTGACCAGGACTGATGTTCCTACTTAGATATGGTGCTTACTTCTGAAAACTAGAGACCCCATTTCTAAGAGTTATTGATTTGACTAGGCCTCTAAGTCTGCTCCAAATTATATTTTGAATGTTGCATTAGTTTGATTCAATTGACTAAGTAAGGCTTTTTGCCTTCTTTATTGATTCCTAATTTTTAACAAACCTTCACGGTTTCTGCTTTGAATATTGTCTTGAGTGAAATTTCCTGTGTGGGTTTTCCTATGTTCCTTCTTATATTTGCTCTCTGGGTAACCTCTATGATTGTGTTTAGGGATTCTGATCTCTTAGAGAATCACAGATAGCCCTGATCCATCAATCTTCTCTTTCTGTGTGAAAGTGGTGAAACTTTACAAGCCCCAAAGAAAAAGAGTAGGGGCATTGCCATTTAGTTGCTTGCCCTTCAACTACAGCTATAGAAAAAAGCTAAGGGCTACCAAACCCATCTGTGGCTAACCAAAAAATGGAACACTACCATGAGAGGTTCTGCAGAGGGCTTTTAAAAACAGCTGAACATTGCTCTTGCCAGGACTTTGTCCTCTCTACTGAGCTTCTCAGTTTGCACCCCTGAAGCAGGCCAGCCTCACGGCCATTGATCTTTGAAAAAGCTCCAAACTTCAGCTGTATCTTAAATTAACCACAGTGTGTAACTTTTTTCAGTTTCATTAGGTCTGGTTTACACTCCCATTTTAGTAGTATTTGACTGCTGACTGAGAGAAAGTGGGTTGTTGGTTGAGAGGAGTGTGGACCAGTCTGAGCAACAGCCACAGTCCTTTTCAGGGTGAACTACAATCATTCAGTAAAGTAACCTGTGCCTAACCCTCTGGTCATTTTGCACAAAAGCTGTCACGCGTAACTTAGAGGAAATATGTAAAGTAATGCACATAAACAGAAATAAAGTAAAAACACAACACAAGAACATTTCCACACTAATTTAGAAAAATAGAACACAATGTAATACATTATTTGACACTAAAATGGCAAAACTCTAATCTGTAGAACCAGAGTTATGAATTTATTTGAATTTAAACTGGAAAATAGTGGCTAAAAGATCAAAATGGCAACCATGGACATCTTGTCTAAAGTTATGACTGACCAAGATGGACCGTGGGTTGGATACACAAAGTAGACTGGGCCCAGTCCCCACTTACCTTCAGACATAGAAAAGTTTTTGGAAGAAAACATCTGAGAATGTAATGTTTAGTGGGGCAAAGCAAGTGGCAGTGTCAAGGAAGAAGTGCCATCGAGTGGCAATTGGACGAAGTTGAAGTAAAGATTATTAGGCTCAGAATTAGCTCCCAATTTAATTATTGACAGACAGAATACAAACCATTGGCCTGGCAGAGGACTTTACATATGTCAGGGTAAGACTATTCCACCCACCGAATTCATAAATGACCGTCTAGCAAGTGGTCATTTATAAGTGCATTGCCAGGAATTGCCATTGTGGCGGTTCCTGTCAATGCATTTTACTGCTTGTTACAGGGCTGCATCAAAAGGCTTCAGCCCTGTAACAAACAGTAATCGTTTTTTGTTTTAAAAAAGAAAATCTCAGAATGGGAGTTTATTTGTAAAGAAAAAAAATGCTCCCCTTGGCATTCGTGCCTTCGCTCATGGCAGGGGGGCATTAAAATGTTTTTACTATTCCTTCTGGTACAAATCATAAAAAACACGTACATGTCCGCCCATCCAAATTGGTTGGGTGGACATGTAGTCATTTCTCTGTCAGCCCTGGGGGGTAGTCATGGCAGAGACAGAGAAGTCTCTTCTGTGATTAAACTGAAAATCCACCCACATCTAAAAGCAGTGGGGGGACCACGTTGTTGGAGGTGAGTACTCTACATTGCCGTTGAAATGAAGTATCCTTACGAGAAAAAATTAAATCGAGCCCTTAGTCTCTTTTTTGGAAGTCAAAAATCTCCAGCGGACAAAGCTTCAGGCTGTAGCCGACAAGGGCTCTGTGAGGCTAAATACTCCTTCGGCAAGGAGCCACTGAATAGGATTTTCTACTGCAGAGAAGAACATAGTGGGAGCTACCACAAATGCAGGCTTACCGGTGATGCATCTTGGGTGGATTGATGAGCAGGTAGGTTCTCAGAGTACTTTTTGGAGAAAAGGTTTTTGAGTCCCATGTTTTGGATTTGGGCTATCTGGGCACCTTTAGTACCACTTCCAAGGTGCCAGGATTAGAGCGGCACAACTTCGAGGGTCATGCTGACTCATGCACGGTCCTGGTGTGGGTTCAAGATGGATGGAGTCTTTTCTATGTGAGTCTCTGAGAAAGAGGCCAGCTAACTAGCCCTTGGAGTCACTCTAGAAGTCCTGGGTTCAAGTAGAAGAGCAGGGCAGGGCAGAACTCTGAGGGTTCAGAGCAGGCTTCAGGCAGCAAAACAGTCCTTATTGGTTTCAGCAAAGAAGTGCTACTTTTGAAGTACACAACAGGCTACAGTAGCAGGCAGTCCTCTCAGGGTCCTCTCAGGGTCCTGCTGCAGGTCCAGGAGTGAACTGAAGAGTGGACATGGTACCTCATTCGAAGTGGGAAAAACTTCTGGGGGTCTCTCCTCAGAGAACTGTATGGAATTTCCTGCCTCCCTGACCCTGGTCCCAGTCTGTCTGCACAATAAGCTAGTGTGAAGTTCTTTGTGTGAGAGCGGGGCAGTCTTTTGAAGTGGGTCTGTGCACAGCTCCACACCTCCATCCTGCCTGAGATGGCCCATCTAGGCACACATAGTCCCCCTATGGTGTAGCAGTCTGGTATGAATACACAAAGGCCGACTGCCACCTACACCCAGGCTGCAGACACCAAATGATTACGGCAAGAAAATGCCAACTTTCTAAAATTGGTATTTTCAGAATTGTGACCTTTAAATTACAATTCATCAAACATGACTTTCCTACCCGCTCCTAATCAAAAGTTATCATTTATTAAATGTGAGATAACCCAATGTTATCCTATGGGAGAGGTAGGACTCACAGTAGTGAAAAACGAATTAGTGATTTTATTTTGCTACCAGTACATATAAAGGCATAGTTACATGCCCCTTCCCCCACCTTATCATCATTGTTTTTAATGCTAAGGCGGCGCTAATGTGGCCTTTTACCTGAGCCAGATTTACAGAGTAGAGCAATGCATGGCTTGTGCCTCTTTGCAAACCTTTGCGACACATTATGCCTGCACCAGACATAGGGGGTTATTCTAACTTTGGAGGAGTGTTAATCCGTCCCAAAAGTGACGGTAAAGTGACGGATATACCACCAGCCGTATTACGAGTTCCATAGGATATAATGGACTCGTAATACGGCTGGTGGTAAATCCGTCACTTTTCCGTCACTTTTGGGACGGATTAACACCTCCTCCAAAGTTAGAATAACCCCCATAATGTATGCATGGGGGACATTTAGACGTACGTAGGCCCAAACAAAATGGCACAGTGAAATCTGTTAGATTTCACTGTGCCATTTCTTGCATAATGTTTGATGCCTGCTCAAGACTGCCATTAAAATGATTCATCCATTAAAATCAGTGGGCCTCCATGTGCTTTGCTGCACTAGCGTCAACATTTTTTATGCTAGTGCAGAAAAGCACCACTACAACGTCAAAGATTCTGACGCTGTAATGGTAACGACTGCCATGGTGCTCCATATTGTAAATATGGCGCAGCCATGGTGTCGTTAGGTGGGGCAAGGGCAAGGCAAAAAAAGTAGCTCATCTGGACCAATTCGCCATTTTCTCATAAATATGTCCAAAAGTACTTACAAGTACTTGCCTAGTATTTTAATTACAATGCACGCTGCCCAATGGGCTGTTTAGGGCCTCCTTTAGAGGTGATATGTAATGAAAAGGGAATCCAAGGCTTTGTAAGGGGGTTATTATGCCAAGTTGAATTGGCATTTCAAAACTGCCAACAGATTGCAAATGGCAGACCTGGGGCATGTTTTAAGAGCTACTTACGTAGGTGGCACAATAGATGGTGCAGGTTCACTAGAAGCATTTAGTTTACCAGCCCTAGGTGAATGGTATATCAGTTAATCAATCAATCAAATTGTATTTATGCAGTGTGGCTTGCCACCCATTGGGGTATCCAGGTGCTTTGCTGTGAGTCTTATTCAAAGAGCCAGGTCTTTAACTTCTTTCTGAAGTTGGTCAGCGAGGGCAAGGTTAGGAGGTGGAGGGTGTTCTAAGCTTTGGCAGCGAGATGCATTTACTAGGGACTTATAAGTCAATTAAATGTGGCAATCAGGTGTAAGCCAATTTTATCATGTTTAAGAGTGAGTGCAATTACTTTAGCACTAATCAGCAGTGATAAAGTGGACAGAGTCCTAAACCCAACACAAATACATTCAGAACAATAGGACAAAACATCTGGGGGAAGACCATTCTGAGGCTGACGAGTCCAACATGTGTCCCCCAGCTGAAAGTGTGGACAACTACCCAACCTTCTGGTAGTTCTCATCACTAAGGTGAAAGAACCTGAACAGATGAGCATAGGGGAGAGATTGCCACCTTTTACTGACCCAGTTTTCTCTTTGGAGGATAGGCGATCAGCGAGGGGCTCAGTCTCCTCCTCCATTCTATTATCTGTCACGAGGAGCATGGTGACACTAGACTTATCATAGTACGGATTGAGGTGTTTTACCTGGAGTACCTTTAGGAGGTCTCTAGTGGTCTGGAGGTTCACCAATTAGGTGGCCTCTCCCTTTCTCTCCTTCACCTCATAAGACCCTGTCTAGCGATTCCCTGGGCTCCACTGGCTCCATTACCCACACTTTCTGGCCAGGTGCGGTTTCACAACCTCCTGGTTGGCTTCTACATTTCTGGAAGCCTTCTTCCAGAATGTTTGTATCTTGTTTCTGAAGGCTAGCATGTAGCTAACTACAACTTGGGGGGGGGATGGGACATGTTGAGAGCTTCACCCCTTCCTTACCAGACTGAGAGGTCCCACAACAGGTGTCCATAGAGGAATTCAAATGGGCTAAACCCAACCCTCTTCTCTGCAACAAGCAGGCATGGTAGAAGGTAATCTCATTTCCACCTCATGGTCTCCAGTAGGCACATAACTATGCCCTTCAGGGTCTAGCTGAATCTTTAAACAAACCCATCAGTTTGAGGATGATAAGGTGGTCTAGCTGAATATTTCAACAAGCCCATCGGTTTGAGGATGATATGGTGTAGAGAATATGTACATTGCCCCACACTCTTCCCACATGGACTTCATAGATGCTGACATGAAGTTAGTGCCCTTGTCAGACACCACTCCCTTGGGTTACCCCACTTGGATTAAAATTTACAGCGGGATCCTAGCCTCTGCAGGTATAGCTACAGACATCAGAGGTATGGCCTCTGGGAATTTAGTGGCATGGTCCACCTGGGGTAAACCTGTTGCCCAGGGCTGTTTTGGGGCCCAAGGGTCCAACAATGTGCATGCTCACCCTATCAAAGGGGATGCCACTAACAGGTAAGGAGTTCAGGGAAGCCTTGACCTTTTTCCGGTTTTTCCCAATGGTGTGGCAAGTAGTATATGATTGGCAGAAAATATTTGAACCTCTCTTCACTCAGAGTCAATAAAAGTGGGAGACAACCCTTGCAAAGGTCTTGTCCTGCCCTGATGTCGTGCCAGGTGTATGTCATGAGCCAGTCCCAGTAGAAAGGGCCTATAGCACTGAGGGTCCACCACCACATGTGTTGCCCCATGCACAGGTGCCTTAGGCCCACTATACAGTAGGTCATTCTTCCAGTAGATGAGGTGAATTGCAGAGGTGTCACCAGCTGTGTGGGCTTCAGCTTGCAGTCTGTCCTCTAATGTTGGGCACTCTCTCTGTGTCTTACAGAAGTCTTCCCTGGTGGGCACACCCTCAACTTGCCATCCACAAAGCTCAGGTAGAACTCCCAGGGCAGTAATGTCCACCTTGGTAGGCTCTGGGATGGTTTCCTCTGGTGCCCCACCAACCTGTTCTGTGGGAGTTTTATTGGCTTGGTTGCCATGCCCCCTGACCTTCCCTTTCTTGGCTGCTGTCTGGGCCATTTTTCCAGGTTTCTTTGACACCCCTCCTGGGCAGCCATGGACCGTGTGGGCATGCACACTCACTCACTCAGGCATCCCTACCATCTCCAAGTGTGAACTAAGCCCCACTTCCTTATAGGCAGTGTATGCTAAGTTAATGACTAACATGCATGGCAGGGATCACAGCTACCTTAAAACAACCTGAGACCCACCCACCCGAAAGGGAACCAGAGCCACTGGATAGTGACTCTTATGATTGCCTGCTACTACATCTTTGTAAAATGTATTCGGTATTACCTGCTCTGAGAATGCCAGATTGCAGCTTATCATAGTCACATAGGCATACTGGTTTCTGTGTCCCTTAGAGTCTCCATTCTCTGCCATTGATGGTGACCCACAGATTATACTGGTAAGAATTGGGTGGCATATGGGTGTTGGACATCATCTCCTCACCCAAGAACACTAGGATATCTTCATCTATCCCCCCACTTACTAACTGGGACCATCTCCTCCCCAAGCGATACACTGGCTAAGCCTTGGGTCTACGCACCAGTGGGGGGCCTTGCCTTCTTGAGGCACTTGGGTCCCCATTTGTATGCCCAAACCTGTAACACTCTTAGCACTTGGGGACAAACTTTCTTTGCTCTTATCTCTAAACCCATATTTCTTGTTCTCAGGTTGGGGCTGGGCCCCTTTCCCCTGTGAACTACTTTGGTGACTTCAGAGTACACCATTTCAGATTGAGCCTAGGCAGCATGCAAACACTGTCTTAAGACATGCCCATCACTTTCATTCGTTCCTTGGCCTGGCTTGCAAAATTCCCTTGATTTCATAGGTAAATACTTTACATTTGTCCTGCCTTGAGGCTGCTTTGTTGCCACCTTGGAGACTGACCTGGTTACATGGATTATTACACGATCGGCCATGTACCATAGTGTGACACACTACTTTATTCTTTTGCCTCGATGCTTTGCGCTGTGTGGCTGAATGTTGTTTTTTCCTCTCTCTTGTTTTGGGCATGCCTGTGTTTGTTTGTGGTGTCTGCACACAAAGGCTGCAAGCTGGAGAGTTTTTTTTTTTTTTTTTTTTTTTTAAAGGTTCCTATAGCACAAACTCGATTGGAGGAGCACTTTACATTAGAATGTGAAGTTTCATTTAGCTAAACTTGATCAGATGAGCGCTTTACATGACTATGTGAAGTTTCATATAGTGCAACATCGATCTGAAGAGCGCTTTACATGAGTACCACTCCACAACTTTAGCAGTTGAAAATAGACACACTGGAAAATTTCACACAGAAAAAAACACAGAAATCTACAAAGCGTCTCTTCCAGCACAGCGGGAGAGCCAATACTACAATATTCACTGCACTTGCGAAACTTGCACTGTAATGCTTTGCGGGGAATAGCTTTTTCAAAAAAATGTTGTCCATAACTCATCCTACCACAATGAGAACACCACCAAACTGTTCAGCATGGCGCACTCTTTCTGTCTAGGTCATCTCTGGGTCCCCACACTGTGTTGGGGACCCCAAAATAGTAACCTCTACCAACATTCAATGTCTTTTTAAGCTCTCTCATGGCTGCAAGGTTTGTTTTACATCTAGGAGTAGTATGTGTTTTAAGGGCTTTGTTTGTAATAGCATTGCAGTTGGCCTGCTAGGCCTAAAAATGTGTACAACACTACGCCCTCTAGGGATTACACATATGGTTACACTGCATTACCGTCTGCCATTTTGTTTTCTTATCGTTATATCGCTGAGGGGGTGAATATTTTTATTATTGTCCTCTAGGGGCTGTTCTGAGCAATACAGTCAAGATATTACAATATTCACTGCACTCAGAAACCTGCTCCATAATGATTTGTGGGGCATTCCTTTTACAAACATTTTCGCCCATAACTCACCTTGTGGAGGTCGTAGGACAATGGGACCACAACCAAACCGTTCAGCACATACACTCTTTCTGTCTAGGTCATCTCTGTGTCCCTACACTAGGTTGGGGGACCCAAAAATAATAACCTCTCCCATCATTCAATGTCTTTTTAAGCTCTCTCAGGGCTGGAACTTTTGTTTTACAGCCTGGAGTAGTTTGTGTTTTAAGGGCCTTGTTTGTATTACTATTGCAGCAGACCTGCTAGGCCTGAAAATGTGTAAGACACTACACCCTCTAGGTGTTACATATATGGTTACACTGCATTACTTTTTGCCATTCTGTTTTCATGTTGTCGTTATGCCCTCTAGGGGCTGACTATATGGTTATACAACCATTTCTCTTACAAATGCTATTTTTATTATGGTGACGCCTAGGGACTGTTCTGAGCATTACAGTTAAGGTACTACAGATTTGCTGCACTCAGAGACTTGCCCCATAGTGCTTTGTGGGGCATTCTTTTTACATTGTACTAGTACAATGGGACCACCATCAATATGTTCTGCATGACACACTCTTTCTGTCTAGGGCATCTCTTGGTCCCCACACTAGGTTGGGGGGGGGGTGCAAAATAATAACTTCTCCCACCAGTCAGTGCTTTTTAAGTTCTTTAATGGCTTGAACTTTTGTTTTACATCAGGGAGTGGTTTCTGTTTTAAGGGCCTTATTTATAATATTATTCTAGTAGGCCTGTTAGGTCTGAAAATGTGTAATACACTATGTCCTCTAGGGGCAAAATATATGGTTACACTACACTACGTTCGGCCATTCTGTTTTCATGTGGTTATGCTCTCTAGGGACAGACTAAATGGTTACATGACCATGTTTCTAACAAATGATAATTTTATAGTGGTGCCCTCTAGGGCCTGTTCTGAGTATTACGGTCAAGATAATACAATATGCCCTGCACTCAGAAACTCGCCCCATAGTGCTTTGTGCGGCATTCCTTTTACATTGTACTAGGACAATGGGACCACCATCAAAATGTTCAGCATGACACACTTGTTTTGTGGGGCATTCCTTTTACAAAACATTTTTGCCTATAACTCACCGCACAATATGCTCTTTCTGTCTAGGACATCTGTGGATCTCCACACTAGATTGGGGGGAACCCAAATGAATAATATAAAAAAATAATAAATAATGACAATATTTTCATTTTTTTTCTGAAGATAGAGGAAGAAGGTAAATAGAAGTGCTTTAGTTATACACAGGGACACTGGAATTATGTGGCAGAGAGGACCAAATTATGTGGCAGGGTTGACCAATTTATGTGGCAAGAAAAGTCCAGTTATACATTTACAATGCCGATAGCTCCAACTCAAGCAAAAGCGAGACCTATGACATTGCAAATGCTTGTTTGTTTTTAACCTCACTCCTCTTTCTTCTGGTGTGAACCCTGACTATCCATTTGGTAGTCCCCCCAGATGCTTTCTTGGATACTCTGGTACAGATCCAGAGTTCTGCCTCTTTAGCAACCTTCCTTGGGTCTGCAAGCTTACTATCCTCTAGGTGTCGGTGCAGCTCTTTAAAACAGGTATTGAGCACGTGCTCATTCAGGATCAAATTGCACATCCCAACATTGGAATTGACTTTGCTATCTTTCACATAGCCATTTAGTGCCTTGCTGCAATGATCTAAGAGATCCACCTAAGACTAATTTGGAAGTTTGTGGCTGCCGCCAAACCTCTGGTGGTACCTTTCAGGGGTCAACCCAAATTTAGCAATTAGAATGGTCTTCATGGAAACACACTGTGTTTCTCACACGCCCCTCTGCCCGTTGTTAGAAGGGTGTCTCTCCCCACCGTGGGCTTGTGTTTCTACATGCTTGCTCCCCTATCCCCCTCTGGGACTGGCACATTCTAAGGGCTGTCTCATAGGCAGAAAAACATTTATCTATGCCATCTCCCACCACATATTTGGGCACAAGGTCTTGTGGTATGCAGATGCTCATCTCTCCATTGCACACTGAAGGTATGATTCCACTGTTGTTGCAGGACTCAGCGTGTCTGGTTTTGAGGTCCACTCTTTCATGCTTACTTCATAAGCCAACAAGATCTTCTTTATGCCAAGGGTCTCTCTGCCTTAGCCTTTTTCTCCTCCATTCTCAGTATGCCATTTGCAGCCTGAATTCTCTGTCAGCCTTCCTGTACTCTAACTCCTTCAGCGACCCTGAAAGGGAGCTCCATTCCTGGGTTTGTGTTGTCCTCCTCCTCTAAATCTTGAAGCTCAGGAGCTGTGCCCATATTCCTTCTCGTGCTTCACCATAGCCTCCTTCTCATCATCTCATCATCTGCTGTATCCAACAACTGGTGGGCCTCTTGGTAGGCCCTAACAACCTTCTGAAGCTGCTCCTTCTTGGAGCTCTTTTTGACTGGCTCCTCCTTCTTGGAGCTCTTTTTGGTTGAAAGCCCCCTCTCCCTGCAGAATCCTCTGAGGTCAGCTGCAGTGTAGTTCTACAGGTTGTTGAGCTCAAGCTCCCTCCTTGCAGGTAGGATCACAGACTCAGACAGTCAGGTAGAATGGGAGTAGGATTGGAAAAAGCAAAAGTGGTCAATTGATAATAGTTTAAAAAGATGTTGACTGTGTTATCACATTATTTAATATGGGTTTTTGCATAACACTTATCACCTTATAGTACTGCACAAACTCAAGTACTCGATCCCACCACTGAGCACGAATTTGAGAAATTGAGTTGTTGGTTGAGGGGGGGTGTGACCCCTTCACAAGCAACAGCCACAATTCTTGTCAGGTTAAACCACAAAAAGTCCCCAAATTAACCTGGTCTTAACCTTCTGGTAGCCTGGCACAAAAGCTGTTAAGTTTAACTGAAAGGTAAGGACAAATATCACACCAATTTAGAATAATAGAGTAAAATTTAATACATGACACCAAAACAGAAAAAATCCATTCAGTAGAACCAGAATTATGAATTTTTAAAGTTTAACTGGAAAATAATGCCTGAAAGATCAAAACACCAACTCTGGACATTTTGGCCCTCATTACAACCCCAGTGGTAAATGGCGCCTACCGCCGTATTGACGGCCGCCAACATTCCGTGACTGCGACGATATTCCGCTACGGGTATTATGACCCACACTAAGAAATCTGCCACTGTACAGACACCCACACAGGTCCGCCAGACCAAAGGTCAGTGATAAACTAGCGGTACCAAAACCCACACCGTTACGCCAACTGAAATACACTCACAGTATCACAACCCACAAATCACAAGGCGGTCTTTCAACCGCTGTAAACCATTGGCGGTACACACCGCCGAGCTAAAAATACACACACACTTCAAAACTACACGACATTAGACAATTCAAACCACACATACCTGACACACATACACACACCACAACCACACACCCACACACCCGATATAATATAAAACACACACCCACATTACCCACAACCCCTTACAGCGAGAAAAAAAAGATAGCAAGCAGAGAGAGATAAGCCAGGAGCACCCACTCAATCAGAGGCACAAAACATCATCACCCATACACCATCCACGCACCTCACAACACATCACCCCACACATCACCCCACACATCCTCACACATATTACTCACACCACATCCATGGCTCCCCAAAGACGCCCCACGTTCTCTGAGGAGGAGCTAAGGGTCATGGTGGAGGAAATCATCCGGGTACAGCCACAGCTATTCGGATCACAGGTGCACCAGACGTCCATTGCTAGGAAGATGGAGCTATGGCGGAGAATCGTGGACAGGGTCAATGCCATGGGACAGCACCCCAGAACAAGGAATGACATCAGGAAGAGGTGGAACGACCTACGGGGGAAGGTACATTCTGTGGTTGCAAGACACCAGGTAGCCATACAGAGGACTGGCGGTGGACCCCCACCTTCTCCCCCACAACTAACAACATGATAGGAGCAAGTCTTGGCAATCATGAATTCTGAGGGCCTCGCAGGAGTAGCAGGAGAACTGGACTCTGGTAAGTCAAACCTTTACCACTATCACCCCCCAACCTACATGCCAACACATACCCCCACCCACACCCTCACTCCCATTACTCCACAACCTCACACATACCCCACTATCACAACCCACCCATCCCAATACCAAGCCCTGCATGCCACAACAATCCATGGACCCCCATCACAGACCTGCACGGACACCCATCTCCACAGCACGCCCAGTAGAGAGAATCACCCAGCCCACAAAATCACCATGCACACAAGGCAAAGCTGACAGGGAAATCACAATCATACAGGGAAACACACCCATGCACAAGATGGCAGACGCAGATACAATAACACTGCATTTGCATCCCCACACGACCCCTACTTAACGTCACCGGAGAGGAGGTTCCAGCAACAGCCAGTCCCCCCCCAGAAGAGGCCCACAGTGTTAACAGCAGCTCTGCATGCCTGGATCAGGATGACCAACCTTGCCCATCAGGGACCTCCGGATAGTCGGTTACCCTGCCAAAGTCCCATACCACTGCAGAGCCTCCCACCTCAGGAAACACCAGCACAGCACCCACCCAGCGTGCCCATGCCACTGTCCCCAGGACACATCAATCAGCAGTGTGTCCACCACTACAGGGACCCCAGGCAACCCCACAAACACAGGACTATCAGGAACCTGGGGTCAGTGGCAGTGGGCACACGGTTCAGGGGACAGAGGCACAGGACAACAGGGAAGCTGGGAGGACTGCTGTGCCACTGGGGGAGGACAGGCCCAAGGAACCCACTCTCCACGAGGCACTCACAAACATCCTGGGAGCATACCACCATTCCCAGGAGACCAAGTGCCAGATAATGGCCAAGTTGCAGGAGACCAAGCGGCTGCAGGAGGGACAGTACCTGGGGATCAGGGAGGACCTCAAACTCATCTACACCATCCTGGTCAACATTGCAGGGGTGCTGGGTGACATGCCCAATACCATGAGGAAGGCAGTGGCACAGCAACAGGCCCCTGACACTAGCCACACCGAAGAACAGCCCTCCACCTCGGCCGGCGCTAGTGGACAGGAGGCCCCGCCACTAGAACAACAGGCCTCCAGCACCCACCCCCTGCAGAAGGAGATCCACCCTGCAAATGGTCCCTGCGATTGAGGCAGAAGCCAGAGTACATTGCCAAGACCCCGCCAGGAAATAAGACTCTCCTGATTGTCACCCTTTTGTCCCACTCTGTCACCCTGTACAGCTTGAACTGCCATTGCTCCACTTCCTATGCCCCCTTGGACAATGCACCTGTGATTCCAATAGACTGGACTCTACCCTGGACTTTCCTCCACCATCACCCCAGCCCATTGCACATCCCCGTCTACTTATGAGCACTTAAATAAACACCCTTGGAACAAATACAAATCTGGAGTCTGTCAAATGATTCAAATATGAATTAGTACAACATCATCAAAGCATAGCAAGTCATATGTACAGTAAATTTTACATTGGAATGACCTTTAGTGGGCAGCAGTAAACACACCAGGAGCCAGAGTGGGCCACAGAGATCTAAAAATAGAGATGACAAAGGGTACAGTAAGTGGCCATAGACATAGGGAAATCAGGCTTCCATGTACAATGTCCAACAGAAAACTGAAAAGTAAAGTGAAGTTACAGTGTCTTACCTGTGTGTCACTGGAAGTACTGCTATTTTATATTACTTCTGCTGTCCACATCTTCTTCCTCTGCCTCCTCTTCCTCACTGTCCACTAGCTCCACCGCTGGCACAAGACCATCTCCAGGCTCATCCCCCTGCAGAAAAGGTACCTGGCGCCTCAAGGCCAGGTTGTGCAACATGCAACATGCAACGATGATCTGGCACTCCTTCTTGGGTGAATAGTACAGGGATCCACCTGTCAGATGGAGGCACCGGAACCTGGCCTTCAGGAAGACAAAGGTTCTTTCAATTATCCGCCTTGTTTGCCCATGTGCCTCATTGTAACGTTCCTCTGCCCTTGTCCTGGCATTCCTCACTGGGTTCAGTAGCCATGAGAGGCTGGGGTACCCAGAGTCACCTGTAAATATCGAGGGACAGCTGTTAGATACACACTAACCCTTAGGGACAACCCCATACCCAGACACCAACTTATACTGGGTGGGGATCTTGGGCTCACCTATTAGCCTCACCCGGTGCCTCTGGAGTTGGCCCATCACATACGGGATGCTGCTATTCCTCAAGATAAAGGCGTCATGCACAGAGCCAGGATACTTGGCATTCACGTGGGAGATGTATTGGTCCGCGAAACACACCATCTGCACATTCATAGAGGGATAGCTTTTTCTGTTCCTGAAAACTTGTTCATTTCTCCGGGGGGGACAAATGCCACATGTGTACCATCAATGGCACCAATGATGTTTTGGATATATCCCAGGGCATAAAAGTCAGCTTTCACTGTGGCCAAATCCTCCACCTGGGGGAATACGATGTAGCTGGGCTTGTGTTTCAGCAGGGCTGACAACACTCTGGTCAACACGATGGAGAACATTGGCTGAGACATCCCTGATGCCATGGCCACTGTAGTTTGGAAGGAACCACTTGCCGTGAAATGGAGCACTGACAGGACCTGCACTAGAGGGGGGATACCTGTGGGCTGGCAGATAGCTGACATCAAGTCTGGCTCCAATTGGGCACACAGTTCTTGGATTGTGGCCCGATCAAGTCTGTATGTTATGGTAATGTATCTGTCCTCCATTGTCGCAAGGTCCACAAGGGGTCTGTACACCGGAGGATGTCACCATCTCATATTCAGCCTCACCAGTTGAACCCTATAGAAGAAAACGGTGATCAGAAGGCCATATTCACACATCTATTGCAGTAATGATGCATTTTTTCCTTTACAGAACCAGTATGTGAATCTGAAAATTAGTTGCTGTGCCAATATCTACTGTGACGCAGTTAGGTGCCATGTCTTGTGCCCCCCTGAAATGGTGGCTGCCTGACCTGTGAAGAGGGACAAGTGGAAATAAGGTAATTCCGCTGGTGTTGTGCGCCGTTGCGGTAGGCAGTCAAAAACCGCTGCGCAACTTCGCATTGGTTATAATTGGGCCCTATGGGTTCCAGGAGCCAATGGCGATGTACGCCGGCAGTGACGGTACGCACTGCCACTGACCACCATTTTCTGTTCACTCACTTGCTACCTGATCTTCAACAGGAGAGGATCTTCACTGCAAGTGCTGCTGTGACCTGTGTCTGGAAGCGACAATGGCTCATGTGTCTGGGAAAAGAGCACCTGCCTTCACTGTGGAGGATTTGGAGAAACTGGTGGTTGAGGTCCTACCCTAGTATACGTTACTCCACAGTCCTCTAGACAAACAGGTGAGTACACTGGTAGCATGATGCGTGGGCCATGAATGTATGGATTGCTGGGTGTGTAAGCCACATGTGGGGGGGGCTGAGGTGTCCTGGCCAGAGTGCTGCATGTATGGTGGTCAATGTATGTGCATCAGGGGATGGGAGGGATCTGGTGGGCCATGAGTGTGACAGTCCGGACGGTTGACTAATTCACTTTTCTCCTGTCTTTTCCATGCAGGTCAGCGCCCACCAGAAAAAGGGTATTTGGCGTGCCATCGCCAAGGATGTGCGGACCCTGGGGGTCTTTGACAGGTGGAGCACCCACTGTCGCAAACAATGGGAGGACCTGCGCCGCTGGGCGAACAAGACGGCGGAGGCCCAGCTGGGGCTGGCCTCCCAGTGAGGAAGGGGTGCCCGTCGCACTATGACCCCCCTGATGTTCTGCATCCTGACGGTGGCCTATCCGGAGTTGGATGGACGCTTGAAGGCATCACAGCAGCAACAAGGGGGTGAGTACAGATTCTGAAGCCTGACTTTGTGTGCGTTAAGGGTTACCTGGTTGGGGATGTGGGCTGTGGGTGCCTCTAGACCAGAGTGAAGATGGCAGGGTAGGTCCCTTGTTTGGCAGGCTCTGAAGCACTCCTACCCCAATGGTGTTAGTGGGCATCTACTACTGGGCAGGGTCCTGTGGGTTTCAGGTGTGCAGTTAATGGGGGTAGGCATTGTACCCCATGAGCTGGTGACTATCTTAGTAACTGGAAGTGCATGGTGTAGGAAGTTGGCTCTGTATGTGCTATTTCAAAGTAAGGAATAGCATGCACAGAGTCCAAGGGTTCCCCTTAGAGGTAAAATAGTGGTAAAAATAGATAATACTAATGCTCTATTTTGTGGTAGTGTGGTCGAGCAGTAGGCTTATCCAAGGAGTAGTGTTAAGCATTTGTTGTACATACACATAGACAATAAATGAGGTACACACACTCAGAGACAAATCCAGCCAATAGGTTTTTGTATAGAAAAATATCTTTTCTTAGTTTATTTTAAGAACCACAGGTTCAAATTCTACATGTAATATCTCATTCGAAAGGTATTGCAGGTAAGTACTTTAGGAACTTCAAATCATCAAAATTGCATGTATACTTTTCAAGTTATTCACAAATAGCTGTTTTAAAAGTGGACACTTAGTGCAATTTTCACAGTTCCTAGGGGAGGTAAGTATTTGTTAGGTTAACCAGGTAAGTAAGACACTTACAGGGTTCAGTTCTTGGTCCAAGGTAGCCCACCGTTGGGGGTTCAGAGCAACCCCAAAGTCACCACACCAGCAGCTCAGGGCCGGTCAGGTGCAGAGTTCAAAGTGGTGCCCAAAACACATAGGCTAGAATGGAGAGAAGGGGGTGCCCCGGTTCCGGTCTGCTTGCAGGTAAGTACCCGCGTCTTCGGAGGGCAGACCAGGGGGGTTTTGTAGGGCACCGGGGGGGACACAAGTCCACACAGAAATTTCACCCTCAGCAGCGCGGGTTCGCAATGTTAGTCTATGAGAGATCTCGGGATCTCTTCAGCGCTGCAGGCAGGCAAGGGGGGGGGTTCCTCGGGGAAACCTCCACTTGATCAAGGGAGAGGGACTCCTGGGGGTCACTCCTCCAGTGAAAGTCCGGTCCTTCAGGTCCTGGGGGCTGCGGGTGCAGGGTCTCTCCCAGGTGTCGGGACTTAGGATTCAAAGAGTCGCGGTCAGGGGAAGCCTCGGGATTCCCTCTGCAGGCGGCGCTGTGGGGGCTCAGGGGGGACAGGTTTTTGTACTCACAGTCTTAGAGTAGTCCTGGGGTCCCTCCTGAGGTGTTGGATCGCCACCAGCCGAGTCGGGGTCGCCGGGTGCAGTGTTGCAAGTCTCACGCTTCTTGCGGGGAGCTTGCAGGGTTCTTTAAAGCTGCTGGAAACAAAGTTGCAGCTTTTCTTGGAGCAGGTCCGCTGTCCTCGGGAGTTTCTTGTCTTTTCGAAGCAGGGGCAGTCCTCAGAGGATGTCGAGGTCGCTGGTCCCTTTGGAAGGCGTCGCTGGAGCAGGATCTTTGGAAGGCAGGAGACAGGCCGGTGAGTTTCTGGAGCCAAGGCAGTTGTCGTCTTCTGGTCTTCCTCTGCAGGGGTTTTCAGCTAGGCAGTCCTTCTTCTTGTAGTTGCAGGAATCTAATTTTCTAGGGTTCAGGGTAGCCCTTAAATACTAAATTTAAGGGCGTGTTTAGGTCTGGGGGGTTAGTAGCCAATGGCTACCAGCCCTGAGGGTGGGTACACCCTCTTTGTGCCTCCTCCCAAGGGGAGGGGGTCACAATCCTAACCCTATTGGGGGAATCCTCCATCTGCAAGATGGAGGATTCCTAAAAGTCAGAGTCACCTCAGCTCAGGACACCTTAGGGGCTGTCCTGACTGGCCAGTGACTCCTCCTTGTTGCTTTCTTTGTTCCCTCCAGCCTTGCCGCCAAAAGTGGGGGCCGTGGCCGGAGGGGGCGGGCAACTCCACTAAGCTGGAGTGCCCTGCTGGGCTGTGACAAAGGGGTGAGCCTTTGAGGCTCACCGCCAGGTGTTACAGCTCCTGCCTGGGGGAGGTGTTAGCATCTCCACCCAGTGCAGGCTTTGTTACTGGCCTCAGAGTGACAAAGGCACTCTCCCCATGGGGCCAGCAACATGTCTCTAGTGTGGCAGGCTGCTGGAACTAGTCAGCCTACACAGATAGTCGGTTAAGTTTCAGGGGGCACCTCTAAGGTGCCCTCTGTGGTGTATTTTACAATAAAATGTACACTGGCATCAGTGTGCATTTATTGTGCTGAGAAGTTTGATACCAAACTTCCCAGTTTTCAGTGTAGCCATTATGGTGCTGTGGAGTTCGTGTTTGACAGACTCCCAGACCATATACTCTTATGGCTACCCTGCACTTACAATGTCTAAGGTTTTGTTTAGACACTGTAGGGGTACCATGCTCATGCACTGGTACCCTCACCTATGGTATAGTGCACCCTGCCTTAGGGCTGTAAGGCCTGCTAGAGGGGTGTCTTACCTATACTGCATAGGCAGTGAGAGGCTGGCATGGCACCCTGAGGGGAGTGCCATGTCGACTTACTCGTTTTGTCCTCACTAGCACACACAAGCTGGCAAGCAGGGTGTCTGTGCTGAGTGAGAGGTCTCCAGGGTGGCATAAGACATGCTGCAGCCCTTAGAGACCTTCCTTGGCATCAGGGCCCTTGGTACTAGAAGTACCAGTTACAAGGGACTTATCTGGATGCCAGGGTCTGCCAATTGTGGATACAAAAGTACAGGTTAGGGAAAGAACACTGGTGCTGGGGCCTGGTTAGCAGGCCTCAGCACACTTTCAATTGTAAACATAGCATCAGCAAAGGCAAAAAGTCAGGGGGCAACCATGCCAAGGAGGCATTTCCTTACACAACCCCCCCCCCAAACGAAAGAGGATGAGACTAACCTTTCCCAAGAGAGTCTTCATTTTCTAAGTGGAAGAACCTGGAAAGGCCATCTGCATTGGCATGGGCAGTCCCAGGTCTGTGTTCCACTATAAAGTCCATTCCCTGTAGGGAGATGGACCACCTCAACAGTTTAGGATTTTCACCTTTCATTTGCATCAGCCATTTGAGAGGTCTGTGGTCAGTTTGAACTAGGAAGTGAGTCCCAAAGAGGTATGGTCTCAGCTTCTTCAGGGACCAAACCACAGCAAAGGCCTCCCTCTCAATGGCACTCCAACGCTGCTCCCTGGGGAGTAACCTCCTGCTAATGAAAGCAACAGGCTGGTCAAGGCCATCATCATTTGTTTGGGACAAAACTGCCCCTATCCCATGTTCAGAGGCATCAGTCTGCACAATGAACTGCTTAGAATAATCTGGAGCTTTGAGAACTGGTGCTGAGCACATTGCTTGTTTCAGGGTGTCAAAGGCCTGTTGGCATTCCACAGTCCAGTTCACTTTCTTGGGCATTTTCTTGGAGGTGAGTTCAGTGAGGGCTGTCACAATGGATCCATATCCCTTCACAAACCTCCTGTAATACCCAGTCAAGCCAAGGAATGCCCTGACTTGAGTCTGGGTTTTTGGAGCTACCCAGTCCAGAATAGTCTGGATCTTGGGTTGGAGTGGCTGAACTTGGCCTCCACCTACAAGATGGCCCAAGTAAACCACAGTTCCCTGCCCTATCTGGCATTTGGATGCCTTGATAGAGAGGCCTGCTGATTGCAGAGCCTTCAAAACCTTCTTCAGGTGGATCAGGTGATCCTGCCAGGTGGAGCTAAAGACAGCAATATCATCTAGATAAGCTGTGCTAAAGGACTCCAAACCAGCAAGGACTTGATTCACCAACCTTTGGAAGGTGGCAGGGGCATTCTTTAAACCAAAGGGCATAACAGTAAACTGATAATGCCCATCAGGTGTGGAGAATGCTGTCTTTTCTTTTGCTCCAGGTGCCATTTTTATTTGCCAGTACCCTGCTGTCAAGTCAAAGGTACTTAGAAATTTGGCAGCACCTAATTTATCAATGAGCTCATCAGCTCTTGGAATTGGATGGGCATCTGTCTTGGTGACAGAATTGAGCCCTCTGTAGTCCACACAAAACCTCATCTCTTTCTTTCCATCTTTGGCGTGAGGTTTGGGGACTAAGACCACTGGGCTAGCCCAGGGGCTGTCAGAGCGCTCAATTACTCCCAATTCCAGCATCTTGTGGACTTCCACCTTGATGCTTTCCTTAACATGGTCAGACTGTCTAAAGATTTTGTTTTTGACAGGCATGCTGTCTCCTGTGTCCACATCATGGGTACACAGGTGTGTCTGACCAGGGGTTAAGGAGAAGAGTTCAGGAAACTGTTGTAGGACTCTCCTACAATCAGCTTGCTGTTGGCCAGAGAGGGTGTCTGAGTAGATCACTCCATCTACTGTGCCATCTTTTGGGTCTGATGACAGAAGATCAGGGAGAGGTTCACTCTCTGCCTCCTGATCCTCATCTGTTACCATCAACAGATTCACATCAGCCCTGTCATGGAAGAGCTTAAGGCGGTTCACATGGATCACCCTCTTGGGGCTCCTGCTTGTGCCCAGGTCCACCAGGTAGGTGACCTGACTCTTCCTTTCTAGCACTGGGTAAGGGCCACTCCATTTGTCCTGGAGTGCCCTGGGAGCCACAGGCTCCAGAACCCAGACTTTCTGCCCTGGTTGGAACTCAACCAGTGCAGCCTTTTGGTCATACCAAAACTTCTGGAGCTGTTGGCTGGCCTCAAGGTTTTTGGTTGCCTTTTCCATGTACTCTGCCATTCTAGAGCGAAGGCCAAGTACATAGTCCACTATGTCCTGTTTAGGCTCATGGAGAGGTCTCTCCCAGCCTTCTTTAACAAGGGCAAGTGGTCCCCTTACAGGATGACCAAACAGAAGTTCAAAGGGTGAGAATCCTACTCCCTTCTGTGGCACCTCTCTGTAAGCGAAAAGCAGACATGGCAAGAGGACATCCCATCTCCTTTTGAGTTTTTCTGGGAGCCCCATGATCATGCCTTTTAATGTCTTGTTGAATCTCTCAACCAAGCCATTAGTTTGTGGATGGTATGGTGTAGTGAATTTGTAAGTCACTCCACACTCATTCCACATGTGTTTTAGGTATGCTGACATGAAGTTGGTACCTCTGTCAGACACCACCTCCTTAGGGAAACCCACTCTGGTAAAGATACCAATGAGGGCCTTGGCTACTGCAGGGGCAGTAGTCGACCTAAGGGGAATAGCTTCAGGATACCTGGTAGCATGATCCACTACTACCAGGATATACATATTTCCTGAGGCTGTGGGAGGTTCCAGTGGACCAACTATGTCCACACCCACTCTTTCAAAGGGGACCCCCACCACTGGAAGTGGAATGAGGGGGGCCTTTGGGTGCCCACCTGTCTTACCACTGGCTTGACAGGTGGGGCAGGAGAGGCAAAACTCCTTAACCATGTTGGACATATTGGGCCAGTAGAAGTGGTTGACTAACCTCTCCCACGTCTTGGTTTGTCCCAAATGTCCAGCAAGGGGAATGTCATGGGCCAATGTTAGGATGAACTTCCTGAACAGCTGAGGCACTACCACTCTCCTAGTGGCACCAGGTTTGGGGTCTCTGGCCTCAGTGTACAGGAGCCCATCTTCCCAATAGACCCTATGTGTTCCATTTTTCTTGCCTTGGGACTCTTCAGCAGCTTGCTGCCTAAGGCCTTCAAGAGAGGGACAGGTTTCTTGTCCCTTACACAGCTCCTCCCTTGAGGGTCCCCCTGGGCCTAAGAGCTCAACCTGGTAAGGTTCAAGCTCCAAAGGCTCAGTTCCCTCAGAGGGCAGAACTTCTTCCTGAGAAGAGAGGTTCCCTTTCTTTTGCTGTGTTGCAGTTGGTTTCCCAACTGACTTTCCTTTCCTCTTGGTAGGCTGGGCCATTCTTCCAGACTCCAGCTCTACTTGTTCACCCTGTGCCTTGCATTGTGCTCTTGTTTTCACACACACCAGTTCAGGGATACCCAGCATTGCTGCATGGGTTTTTAGTTCTACCTCAGCCCATGCTGAGGACTCTAGGTCATTTCCAAGCAGACAGTCCACTGGGATATTTGAGGAGACCACCACCTGTTTCAGGCCATTGACCCCTCCCCATTCTAAAGTAACCATTGCCATGGGATGTACTTTTCTCTGATTGTCAGCGTTGGTGACTGTGTAAGTTTTTCCAGTCAGGTATTGGCCAGGGGAAACCAGTTTCTCTGTCACCATGGTGACACTGGCACCTGTATCCCTCAGGCCCTCTATTCTAGTCCCATTAATTAAGAGTTGCTGTCTGTATTTTTGCATGTTAGGCGGCCAGACAGCTAGTGTGGCTAAATCCACCCCACCCTCAGAAACTAGAGTAGCTTCAGTGTGGACCCTGATTTGCTCTGGGCACACTGTTGATCCCACTTGGAGACTAGCCATACCAGTGTTACCTGGATGGGAGTTTGGAGTGGAACCTTTCTTGGGACAGGCCTTGTCTCCAGTTTGGTGTCCATGCTGTTTACAGCTATGACACCAGGCCTTTTTGGGATCAAAGTTTTTACCCTTGTACCCATTGTTTTGTGAAGAGGCTCTGGGCCCACCCTCCTGAGCAGGTTTTTGGGGGCCTGTAGAAGACTCTTTACTATTTTTAGTTTTGGTTGTCTCATCACCCTTCCCCTGGGGAGTCTTTGTGACCCCTTTCTTTTGGTCACCCCCAGTTGAAGTCTTGGACACCCTTGTCTTGACCCAATGGTCCGCCTTCTTTCCCAATTCTTGGGGAGAAATTGGTCCTAGGTCTACCAGATGCTGATGCAGTTTATCATTGAAACAATTACTCAATAGGTGTTCCTTCACAAATAAATTGTACAGCCCATCATAATTACTTACACCACTGCCTTGAATCCAACCATCTAGTGTTTTCACTGAGTAGTCAACAAAGTCAACCCAGGTCTGGCTCGAGGATTTTTGAGCCCCCCTGAACCTAATCCTGTACTCCTCAGTGGAGAATCCAAAGCCCTCAATCAGGGTACCCTTCATGAGGTCATAAGATTCTGCATCTTTTCCAGAGAGTGTGAGGAGTCTATCCCTACACTTTCCAGTGAACATTTCCCAAAGGAGAGCACCCCAGTGAGATCTGTTCACTTTTCTGGTTACACAAGCCCTCTCAAAAGCTGTGAACCACTTGGTGATGTCATCACCATCTTCAAATTTTGTCACAATCCCTTTGGGGATTTTTAACATGTCAGGAGAATCTCTGACCCTATTTATATTGCTGCCACCATTGATGGGTCCTAGGCCCATCTCTTGTCTTTCCCTTTCTATGGCTAGGAGCTGTCTCTCTAAAGCCAATCTTTTGGCCATCCTGGCTAACAGGAGGTCATCTTCACTGAGAGCATCCTCAGTGATTTCAGAAATGTGGGACCCTCCTGTGAGGGACTCACTATTTCTGACTAACACAGTTGGAGACAGGACTTGAGGGGTCCTGTTCTCCCTATTTAGGACTGGAGGAGGGACATTGGCCTCCAAGTCACTAATTTCTTCCTCTGTGAGGTCATCATCAGAGGGGTTGGCTTTTTCAAACTCTGCCAACAGCTCCTGGAGCTGAATTTTGGTAGGTCTGGAGCCAATGGTTATTTTTTTGATATTACAGAGAGACCTTAGCTCCCTCATCTTAAGATGGAGGTAAGGTGTGGTGTCGAGTTCCACCACATTCATCTCTGTATCAGACATTATTTTGCTAAGAGTTGGAAGACTTTTTAAAGAATCTAAAACTGTTTCTAGAATCTAATTTCAAACTTTTAACAAACTTTTAAACTCTAAAAGACAATGCTAAACAGGGACTTAACACACAAGGCCCTAGCAGGACTTTTAAGAATTTAGAAAAATTTCAAATTGCAAAAATGAATTTCTAATGACAATTTTGGAATTTGTCGTGTGATCAGGTATTGGCTGAGTAGTCCAGCAAATGCAAAGTCTTGTACCCCACCGCTGATCCACCAATGTAGGAAGTTGGCTCTGTATGTGCTATTTCAAAGTAAGGAATAGCATGCACAGAGTCCAAGGGTTCCCCTTAGAGGTAAAATAGTGGTAAAAATAGATAATACTAATGCTCTATTTTGTGGTAGTGTGGTCGAGCAGTAGGCTTATCCAAGGAGTAGTGTTAAGCATTTGTTGTACATACACATAGACAATAAATGAGGTACACACACTCAGAGACAAATCCAGCCAATAGGTTTTTGTATAGAAAAATATCTTTTCTTAGTTTATTTTAAGAACCACAGGTTCAAATTCTACATGTAATATCTCATTCGAAAGGTATTGCAGGTAAGTACTTTAGGAACTTCAAATCATCAAAATTGCATGTATACTTTTCAAGTTATTCACAAATAGCTGTTTTAAAAGTGGACACAGTGCAATTTTCACAGTTCCTAGGGGAGGTAAGTATTTGTTAGGTTAACCAGGTAAGTAAGACACTTACAGGGTTCAGTTCTTGGTCCAAGGTAGCCCACCGTTGGGGGTTCAGAGCAACCCCAAAGTCACCACACCAGCAGCTCAGGGCCGGTCAGGTGCAGAGTTCAAAGTGGTGCCCAAAACACATAGGCTAGAATGGAGAGAAGGGGGTGCCCCGGTTCCGGTCTGCTTGCAGGTAAGTACCCGCGTCTTCGGAGGGCAGACCAGGGGGGTTTTGTAGGGCACCGGGGGGGACACAAGTCCACACAGAAATTTCACCCTCAGCAGCGCGGGGGCGGCCGGGTGCAGTGTAGAAACAAGCGTCGGGTTCGCAATGTTAGTCTATGAGAGATCTCGGGATCTCTTCAGCGCTGCAGGCAGGCAAGGGGGGGGGGTTCCTCGGGGAAACCTCCACTTGATCAAGGGAGAGGGACTCCTGGGGGTCACTCCTCCAGTGAAAGTCCGGTCCTTCAGGTCCTGGGGGCTGCGGGTGCAGGGTCTCTCCCAGGTGTCGGGACTTAGGATTCAAAGAGTCGCGGTCAGGGGAAGCCTCGGGATTCCCTCTGCAGGCGGCGCTGTGGGGGCTCAGGGGGGACAGGTTTTTGTACTCACAGTCTTAGAGTAGTCCTGGGGTCCCTCCTGAGGTGTTGGATCGCCACCAGCCGAGTCGGGGTCGCCGGGTGCAGTGTTGCAAGTCTCACGCTTCTTGCGGGGAGCTTGCAGGGTTCTTTAAAGCTGCTGGAAACAAAGTTGCAGCTTTTCTTGGAGCAGGTCCGCTGTCCTCGGGAGTTTCTTGTCTTTTCGAAGCAGGGGCAGTCCTCAGAGGATGTCGAGGTCGCTGGTCCCTTTGGAAGGCGTCGCTGGAGCAGGATCTTTGGAAGGCAGGAGACAGGCCGGTGAGTTTCTGGAGCCAAGGCAGTTGTCGTCTTCTGGTCTTCCTCTGCAGGGGTTTTCAGCTAGGCAGTCCTTCTTCTTGTAGTTGCAGGAATCTAATTTTCTAGGGTTCAGGGTAGCCCTTAAATACTAAATTTAAGGGCGTGTTTAGGTCTGGGGGGTTAGTAGCCAATGGCTACCAGCCCTGAGGGTGGGTACACCCTCTTTGTGCCTCCTCCCAAGGGGAGGGGGTCACAATCCTAACCCTATTGGGGGAATCCTCCATCTGCAAGATGGAGGATTCCTAAAAGTCAGAGTCACCTCAGCTCAGGACACCTTAGGGGCTGTCCTGACTGGCCAGTGACTCCTCCTTGTTGCTTTCTTTGTTCCCTCCAGCCTTGCCGCCAAAAGTGGGGGCCGTGGCCGGAGGGGGCGGGCAACTCCACTAAGCTGGAGTGCCCTGCTGGGCTGTGACAAAGGGGTGAGCCTTTGAGGCTCACCGCCAGGTGTTACAGCTCCTGCCTGGGGGAGGTGTTAGCATCTCCACCCAGTGCAGGCTTTGTTACTGGCCTCAGAGTGACAAAGGCACTCTCCCCATGGGGCCAGCAACATGTCTCTAGTGTGGCAGGCTGCTGGAACTAGTCAGCCTACACAGATAGTCGGTTAAGTTTCAGGGGGCACCTCTAAGGTGCCCTCTGTGGTGTATTTTACAATAAAATGTACACTGGCATCAGTGTGCATTTATTGTGCTGAGAAGTTTGATACCAAACTTCCCAGTTTTCAGTGTAGCCATTATGGTGCTGTGGAGTTCGTGTTTGACAGACTCCCAGACCATATACTCTTATGGCTACCCTGCACTTACAATGTCTAAGGTTTTGTTTAGACACTGTAGGGGTACCATGCTCATGCACTGGTACCCTCACCTATGGTATAGTGCACCCTGCCTTAGGGCTGTAAGGCCTGCTAGAGGGGTGTCTTACCTATACTGCATAGGCAGTGAGAGGCTGGCATGGCACCCTGAGGGGAGTGCCATGTCGACTTACTCGTTTTGTCCTCACTAGCACACACAAGCTGGCAAGCAGGGTGTCTGTGCTGAGTGAGAGGTCTCCAGGGTGGCATAAGACATGCTGCAGCCCTTAGAGACCTTCCTTGGCATCAGGGCCCTTGGTACTAGAAGTACCAGTTACAAGGGACTTATCTGGATGCCAGGGTCTGCCAATTGTGGATACAAAAGTACAGGTTAGGGAAAGAACACTGGTGCTGGGGCCTGGTTAGCAGGCCTCAGCACACTTTCAATTGTAAACATAGCATCAGCAAAGGCAAAAAGTCAGGGGGCAACCATGCCAAGGAGGCATTTCCTTACACATGGCTTAGTGCATAGGGCTACTCCCTGTGTGTTGTGTACGTCAACGGTGGTGGTGTTGCGGGCATTGACCAAGTGTATCCTCTGTCTCTCCCTCCCTTTTTGTTTTGTCACCCTGTCCTTGTGTGCATTAGCATCATCTGTCGGATCAGCTGAGGCACCGGCGACGGAGGAAGCTGCATCCCACATGGGCCTGGAGGCCGAATGCACCGACGGTGAGGGCACCAGTGGGACGGAGGGAGAGGGGAGCACCACGACGGGGACAGGAGGGGAGACCACAGATAGCGACGACTCCTCCGATGGAAGCTCACTAGTAGTGGCGGACACCTCTGTGCCCCCCCCAACAACAGGTACAGCTGCCCCCCCTACCAGCACCGCCTTCCCAGCAGACCCTCAGTGTGTTTCCTGTGCCCGCTCACCCAGGAGGGTGGGCATCTCCTTCGCCCCAGGCACCTCAGGCCCTGCCCCAGTCAGCCCTGCGGCCCTCAGTGAGGAGGCTATTGACTTCCTGAGATCCCTCACTGTTGCGCAGTCAACCATTCTGAATGCCAACTAGGGTGTAGAGAGGCATTTGCAACAATCAAATGCATACCTGGAGGGCATTCACTCTGGCATGGCGGCACAACAGAGAGCATTTCAGGCTGTGGCCTCAGCACTGATGGCAGTCTTTGTCCCTGTCTCTAGCCTCCCCCCTCCAACTTCCTCTACCCAGTCCCAATCCCCTCAACTCCAGCCTATCCCAAGCACACCTTCAGACCAGCATTCACCCAAATCAACACACAAAAGTGGCTCAGGCAAACACAAGCACCACACTTCATTTTACAGGCACTCACACAAGTACCCTCCACATGCAGACACACCAACACCCACTGCCTCCACTGTGTCCCCCCTCCTCGTCATCATCCACCTCCCTCCCAGTAGCGTCTCTATTCACACCTGCATACACTACATCCTCATCCACTACCTCCATCACCAGCACGTCCATCACAACACACCCCTCACTTGCAGTCACCACCCCCACATCCATGCACACATCCCCTGTGTCCTCTCCTAGTGTGTCAGTGACTACAGCCTTGTTGTCTGCCAGCCTTTTCATGTCAATTTCACCACCATGAAAAGGCTGGGGGTGAGCAAGTGAATGGGGTCACAGGGGGGCCTCTGCACTGCCCAATCCTGTGGTTTGGGCAGTGTAGGGGTCCCCCTTCCCAGCACCCTTAAAATGTGCACTGTCTCCTGTGCAGACAGTGCGCATTTCAAGGGTGCTGGTGCACACTGCGTACTGGAGCATGGCCGACGGCTCAATTATGACCCAGGAACAGTGCTGCTGAACCTTTCCCACTGGGTTGACCGGCAAAAATCTCGGTTTCTGCCAGCCAGCCCAGTGGGAAAGTTGTAATGGGGCAGGTGGGGAGACCAACAGCACCACGGCGGTCTCTTCGTCATGAGTTAGGCGGAAGGATGTTTCCATCCGCCAAACTCCTAATGACCCCCTTAGTTTATTTTTTAAAAGTTGAAAATCTCCAGTGCAACAAAGCTTCAGTCTGTAGCCAACGAGGACTACACAAGGATGGATACCCCTTCTGCAAGGAGGCACTGAACTGGATTTGCTGCTCTAGAGAAAAATGTAGCAGGTAATTTAACTGAGAAGTCAGGCCGACCAGCGATGTACCTTGGGCGGATCTATGAGCAAGTAGGTCCTGTCTCCTCTTGTTTCTCAGAGCACTTTTGGTCAAACCTTTTCTAAGCCCCTAGTTATGGATATGGGCTATCAGGACACCTTAAGCACCACTTCCATGGTTCTGGGACTGGTGAAACAAAACTTAGTGGTTCAGGACTCACCTAGGCAGGGTGCAGATGTGTGATCACGATAGTTGGATCCTTTTTTGTCCTCTGAGGCTGTGATCGGGAGGTCAGCCTTATAGCCCTTGGAGTCATCCTGGAAGTTTTGGGTATAAGTTGAAGAGCAGGGCTCAAGCAGCAGGGCAGACAAATGAGGGCCCACAGGTATTAGAACATTCCTTCTTTGTGCAACAAACCATTCCTTTTGAAGTACACAGCAGGCTACAGCAACAGGCAGTGATCTGAGAGTCCTTTTGTGGTCCAGGAGTGAACTGAAATATTGGTCTGAGAGTCTTATTTTCATACCTAGTGCTTTGTTTGAAGTGGGAGAAACCTCTGAAGGCTTCTCCTCTCAAACATATATGTAATTTCTGTTTGCAGGCACAATAGGGACGTGTGAAGCTTTTTGTGTGAGAACAGGGCAAAGTCTTTTGAAGGGTAAGGGGCTGTGCACAGCTCCGCGCCCTCCCCCAACCTGCCTGAGTTGTAACATCCAGGCACATCTAGTCCCTCTATGGTGTGCCTGTCTGAGAGGAATACACAAAGGCCATCTACACACGGTCAACTAACGCATGATTAGGCCTCAGGCACCAAAGGGTTAAAGCAAGAAAATGCTAATTTTCTAAAAGCTGCATTTTCAGAATTGTGAAACAGGTTATAAAACGGCAATTCCTCAGACTCCAAACATGACTTTTGCACCTACTCCCAATGAAATGTTCTCATTTATTAAATGTACTAAGGTAACCCAATGTTATCCTATGGGAGAGGTAGACCTCACAGTAGTGAAACATGTATTTGTAAGTTCTTCAATACCAAGACATGTAAAACTTAAAAGTATGTGTCCAACATTTTAATTACAATGCACCCTGCCTTATGGGCTGTCTAGTGCCTATTTCAGGTGTGGCTTATAAAATGTAATAACAATTGAGTATAAGGCTTGCCACAGAGGTTATTTTTTCAAATTGAGTTGGCAGTTTAAAACTGTCAGCAGGCTGCACTGGCACAACTGGGACATGTTGTAATGGCCACTTAAGTGGATGGAACAATGAGTGATGCAAGCCCACTTTAATTTACCAGTCCTGGATATATGGTATACCCACCCCTTTACTAGGGACTTATATGTAAGTTGAAGGTGCCAATCAAGCGTAAGCCCATGTAACCATGTTTTAGGAAGTGAGCGCAAGCACATTAACAGTGGTAAAGTTCAATAAAAATGAATTTGAAAAAATAGGAGGTGAAGGACAGACGTTTGGCGGAACTCCCCCAAAGGCTGACAGGTCGAGCACTGACAGTACAGGGGACATAGATTAATTTTGCCATCTTTCACAGCTGGAAGCTTGTGTCAATATGATTTGTCAGGGCCCCTTATAGGTAATACCCTCCATTCAGGATATATTTTAATAATGCGACTAACACACTCAAATTTAATTTAGCTGTAGAGGAGGTTATGCATTGTATTATAAGGCTGATCTTTTTTTAAAATTTAAGATGCTCATATTTAGGAAAGCAGAACGTAAAAAGTTTAACTTTAACTATAGGATACATGTTATGTGTTTTCTGTTAAAAGTGTTTTTTGGTTTATATGTGAAACCAAATAACATCACCTTTTCACTTGACAAGAAAGAAACATGCTCATTAACCCCCCAGGGTGCCTGGTACGAGCTGGTCTCGTCCTCGGCCACGGTTCCTGTGTGCTGAGGATGAGACCACCTCGTCCTGCACCTGTCCCACAGGGGAAGCGCTAGCGCTTCCCCCGTGGTCGTCTCACCGTGGCCTCTCACAGTGAGCCTCGCACCCACACCCCATTCAGGAATGGAAGGGAAATTGCTTCCTCTTCCACCTCCACCCCCGTGACATCTGATGACATCAGTGCGCAATCGCACACTGACCTCATCAGAGGTCGCCTCCCATCGCAGTGGAAGCTCAGCTTCAAAGCATTTCTCTTCCAATCAGGAGGTGGGGGCAGGCAGAGGCATGAAAGGAATGGAAATCCTTTCCTTTACTTTCATGCCTCTGTAAGCATTTCTGCAGCCTAATCGTGAAGCGATTGGGCTGCAGAAATGCCTACTAGGCACCTGGGAGTTTTTGTTTATGTTTTGATGTGTTTTCATATAAGGGGAGTGGTCCCTTTGGCAAGGGCCGCTCCCCAGGAGGGTAGTTTATTATTAGGCCTTTTCGGCCCGCCCTAAGGGCAGATCAGCCTATTATAATTAGGCCGATCTGCCCCCAGGTGGAGCGGAAGCCACTAGAAGCCAGGGATATTTTTTGTTTTCGTTTTCCACATGTGGGGAGTGACCCCCTTAGGCAAGAGTCGCTCCCCTGGGGGCAAATTATTTTTAGCCCATTTCTGCCCTCTTGGGGTCAGATTTGCCTATATTTATTAGGCAAATCTTCCCCCGGGGGCGGAAACCATTAGATGCCAGGAATTGTTTTTTTAATGTCAGTTACACCAAAAGGGGAGTGACCCCTTACTGGCACCAGGGATTTTTTTGATTTTTTACAGATAGGGAGCGACCCCTTAGTCAAGGGTCACTCCTCTGGGGGTAAATTTCTTTTAGGCCATTTCTGCTACCCTTGGGGGTAGATCAGCTTGTTTCTATTAGGTCCATCTGCCCCCAGGGGGGGCAGAAACCACTAAGGCACCAGGGATTGGTGTGTGTGTTTTGTTTGGAGAGGCAGCCCCTTGGGCAACGGTCACTCCCCATGGGGTACATTACTTGATTGGCCTATTTTTCGAATGCCCATCTGCCCCCAAGAGGGGCAGAAAGCCCACCAGACACTGGGGAAGACTTTTGTGTCCAAAAAAGAGGGTGGGGGTATGGCCATACCAACACCCCAAATTAATGGGGACAAAGTTGTTCTGCCCACCGGCTGCTGAGCCCAGGACCAAAAACACAGGTGCCTCCCACCCCCGCAAAAATAGGCAGTTTTGTATTTGATCATTTTGATGTGCCTACATAATGTTTTGGGGCATTTCCTGTTGCGGGCACTAGGCCTACCCTTACAAGTGAGGTACCATTTTTATCAGGAGACTTGAGGGAATGCTGGGTGGAAGGAAATTTGTGGCTCCTCTTAGATTCCAGAACTTTCTATCACCGAAATATGAGGAAAAAAAATGTATTTGCCAAATTTTGAAGTTTGCTAAGGATTCTGGATAACAGAACCTGGTGAGAGCACCATCCTGGGTTCCCCTAGGTGTCTAGTTTTCAGAAATGTCCAGGTTTGCTAGGTTTTCCTAGGTGCTGGATGAGCTAGAAGCCAAAATCCACAGCTAGGCACTTTGCAAAAAACAGATCAGTTTTCTTTGGGAAAAATGTGATGTGTCCACGTTGTGTTTTATGGTATTTCCTGTCATAGGCACTAGGCCTACCCACACAAGGGAGGTACCATTTTTATCGGGAGACTTGGGGGAATGGTGGGTGGAAGAAAATTTGTGGCTCCTTTTAGATTCCAGAATGTTTTATCACCGGAATAGAAGGAAAAAGTGTTTTTTTGCCAAATGTTGAAGTTTTCTAAAGATTCTGAGTAACAGAACCTGGTTAGAGACCCACAAGTCACCCATCCTAGATTCCCTTAGGTGTCTAGTTTTGAAAAATGTACAGGTTTGGTAGGTTTCCCTAGGTGCCGGCTGAGCTAGAGGCCAAAATCCACAGCTAGGCACTTTCCACAAAACGTCAGATTTCAATGTAAAAATGTGATGTGTCCATGTTGCGTTTCCTGTCGTGGGCATTAGGCCTACCCACGCAAGTAAGGTGCCATTTTTATCTGGGAACTTTGGGGAACATAGAATAGAAGAACAAGTGTTATTGCCTATAGTCTCTCTACATTTTTTCCTTCCAAATGCAAGACAGTGCGTAAAAAAGATGTCTATTTGAGAAATGCCCTGTAATTCACATGCTAGCATGGGGATCCCGGAATTCAGAGCTGTGCAAACAATCACTGCTTATTAAAACCTTATCTTGTGCCCATTTTGGAAATACAAAGGTTTCCTTAATACCCATTTTCCACTCTTCATATTTTACCAAATAAATTGCTGTATACACAGTATACAATGAAAACACATTGCAAGGTGCAGCTCATTTATTGCCTCTTGATGAACCTACAAGCCCTTTATATCCCCGCAGCCAGAAGAGTCCAGCAAACGTAACGGTATATTGCTTTTGAACGTCTGAGCTCGTAGTAAAAAGTTACAGACTAAAATGTGGGGAGAAATGGCAAGTTTTTTCAGCTCAATTTCAATCTTTTTTTATTTCAGCTGTTATTTTCTGTAGGAAAACCTTGTAGGATCTACACAAATGACCGCTTGCTGAATGCAGAATTTTGTCTACTTTTCAGAAATATTTAGCTGTCCAGGACCCATCATTGGTTTTACATCCATTTTTGTCACTAACTGGAAGGAGGCTAAAAGCACACAAAATAGTAAAAATGGGGTATGTACCAGTAAAATGCCAAAATTGTGTTGATAAATGTCGTTTTCTGATTCAAGTCTGCCTGTTCCTGAAAGCTGGGTAGATGGTGATTTTAGCACCGCAAATCTTTTGTTGATGCCATTTTCAGGGAAAAACCACAAGCCTTCATCTGCAGCCTTTTCTCTTTAAAAAAACGAAATTGTTGCTGTTTTTTGGCTAATTTCTTGGTCACCTCCAGTGGAACCCAAAAATTCTGGGTACCTCTAGAATCCCTAGGACGTTGGCAGAAAGCTCACAAATTTGGCGTGGGTAGCTTATGTGGACAAACAGTTTTGAGGGCCTAAGTACAAACTGCCCCAAGTAGGCCAAAAATCCCTGGCACCTGAAGGGGGAAAGGCCTGGCAGCGAAGGGGTTAAACCTACAATTATCTATCTGTTGTAAAAAAAAAAACCTCTCCTAAGATGTGCTATGAACTTTCCATTAACTGATCAGCAGGCACACATGCATGACGTTATCTGCCCTTTCCAATGTCCACAAGGACGCATTGATTGTGGACTTGGTGCACGGCATATAACACAGATACATTTGTTTGTTGAGTAATGGAGCACAAATAGTAACAATAGAACACCTTTCTTGGAGTGGGGCGGGTCAAGAAAGGAGCAGTTTTATGCTTTGCTGGATGGAAGATTTAATTATTGCGTTGTGTTGGTGACTATGCTTACTGGCTTACAACTCTATGGGTGTGTGTACTGTACTAGTCACAACTCACTGCCTTCCCCGTCTGCTCAATTGCCCTACCAGTCTTTTCTTGTACTTTGCATACGTAGAAAAATTGAGATCAGTAAATGGCTTCAAAATCTGGGACAAAGACATAGAAGAAACAGAACTGAGGAAGCATGTGTTATTGAGGAATGTGCCTAGAATCTTTGTGCAGTATTACATAAAGTTAGCTGTGGGAGCGCTAAGTTCAAAACTCAGTTTCTAGCACAGTTTTGGGCTCACTGTGGCACATGGTTGCTTGGGTGCATATTCAAGGCATGTGCTGTTTTTGGTTAGGAATGTAGCAGCATTTGTTATCATATGTAAAGTACACAACTGAAAACACAATAGGATATGAAGCAACATAACACATTAAAGAGATTGGGCACATCACCATAAAACAGTCAAAACAAAACACCACACAAAAACTGTATAACACATCAAAATCACATTACAGTAGTACAGCACACAACTGCACAAAATGCAACAGTGCACATCACCAGCACACCAAAATACCACGCAAATAAGCACAGACATTTTTGTCACATAATAGAACATCCACAGTCTTGTTTTCAAAATACGTTGGTGAAAGATGTTTGGAGCAAGTGCTGCCTTTACACGAAATATTTTGTGATACCCCCACTTTCTCTGCTACAGATTTGTGTTGACGATGTCTTAAATCACCGAAGAGCTGGAGCAACCTTAGACAGTGATAAAAGGGTGGGCGCTTCTATACATAGAAGATGCATTTGACTGGAAATGTTGCAGCATTTGTTGGCATATCTAAAGAAAACTAAAGAACACAACTCATTAACACGCTCAAAGTAACATAGCATCACAATTAAAACACAACACGGCACAGCATAACAAAACAGTTAAAACAGAGTACGACAATCACATTGCAATCATGCACGACCAAAATACAGTAGCTAAAAACACAACAGAACACATCACCTCCACAGCAAAAAGCCTCACAGAAAATACACAAAAGCTATTGTCACACAATATCACCTCAAGAATCCTCCTTCTGAACGGTGTTTGCATCAAACTCTGCCTTAACTACCGCCAGGGGCATGAAATGGCACCACTCAGAAACGTTTTGGGATCCGGTCCTGACCTCAGCCCCGTAGGTTAAGCCTGAATATGTACATCCAGTGTTCTTTAATTGACGACAAAATGTATGTTTATATTAAAACGAATGCATTTTAAGTATGGACAATGAAAACAGCTGAGTAAACCACTTTCAGAAAATCTCAAAGGGTTACATAAAAACAGCAATCGCTTGTCAGGAGCGTGTGGAATGTCCCATGAAATGTGTTTGTGCTTATCTTCAGAGACTGTCAAGTTCACTTCACATTAAAAAAGTTATAAGTATTTGACCGTGACCTTATTGTCAAATTCTCAGACTAATGTTGTCAGATACCATTATTTTCAGGCATGATGAACCTAAAACTCCACGGTGACAAGTGACTGTAAATAATATGATTGCTGCCTGCTCAACTGTAGATAGTGCTGCAGCCTTTCACTGCGAAGCGCCACGCAATAGTGAAATCTGTATCTCCTCTCTGTGACCTGTGCAGTACTGAGGTGAAGATGCAATGGCAAGGTGGCTCTCTCCTTCGAAATAGTCTAACATCTTTGCCACTGCGAATTGTATCTTTCTGACGAAAAAGGCAACTGTCGTAGAGGAAGGACACACTAGTCAAAAACGCAGATGCGTCGCCCATAACATAAGGTCATGCCTAGGTCTTATTCAAGGATCGTTTGTGACCGGCAGTAAGACTGGACAAACTATTGTGTACATCAGTGTGATGTGGTCAGGAGGGCACTGTGCAGTACCTCGGTTTATTCAGGCGTCTAGAGGAGCGGACCGCTTTAAACTGATTCTTAATGACAAACAAGCCATTTTGGTGATACAAGTGTCGACTGAAAACGCACTGCGTTCAAGAACTCCTACTTGTACTGATTCTCAAGAACTTTATCTGATGGCTAGAGCTTATCATATTCAGGATTTACACGTACTAAATTGTAACCAACAATAAACCACTTCTGAATAAGGGCCTGATTACAATCTCTGTGACAAATGTCCCATTCGCTGTATTAGGATTCCAATATATCCTATGGAAGTCGTAAAATGGCGGACGGAATGTCTGTCACATTTGTGACGGAATAGTCCATCCACCAACATCGTAAACAGGCCCCAAGTATGCAATGAAATGAGGACCCAGATCTATAAAGCTTTTTTGTGATTGCAAACGGTTTGGTTTGCAGAATCAGTCCATTTACAAAAGCAAAAAGGCTTTTTATTATGAAACCTAGACTGCAATTCAGTAACATGTTGCAGAATCACAATTTGAGTTTGCGGCCAAATATCGAATCAGTATTTTGAAGGGGCGTGTTTAGGGCATCGCTTCCAAATACCGATTCGGAATGGGATGTATTAATGGTTTGCAACTGAAATTCAGGCACAAACCATTAATGTTTTACAAACTATGCAAATGTAGTGGTAAACTATTCGCAAACAGGAGGAGATTCCCATGTTGAGAATGTTGAAAAAAATACTTTTTAAGAATAGGCAGTGGTTCCATTTGCTCTTAGAAAATGTTAATTGCAATTTTTATTATTTTTAAATGCATCCCAGTTTCCGCTTGCCGAAACACATTTAATTTTTTTAAGAAATGACAGACAAAAGGTGGTCTGCTGACCTCAACATGCTACCATCAATGTGATGACTGCGATTCGTAGTGGGTCACAATTTGTAACCTACTTCATTAATAATCATGAGGTAGGTTGAATTGCAACCCACTGAGAATAAGGTTTTTGCAAACCGAATTATTAGTACGTAGGCTGGTTCGCAAAAAAATAGAATGGATTATGCAAATACTTTTTAAAATCCATTTTAAGTACATCTGGCCCTATGTTTTGATATAACTATCAAAGGGCTTGGTTAAACAAAAAATTTACAATAACCCCATCAGGTGCAGGTGGCAGTGTCTCATAGTATTCACGATTCTTGGACATAGTAATGTTTTTTGTGTTACACTACCACAAATAAGAAAGAGAGGTTCAGTACGAGCTATAGTTGTACATACTTGCTAAAGGTATCTACGTGTAGGAGAAGGTGGTGTAGGTGAGTGAGGCCTGTATGTGAGATGGAAGTTAATTGTGAAGGGAGGCTAACATGCCATGGAGTAGAGCATGGATGCTGAGTAACAGTACCAAGGTACTGGTTAGAGAGAACAGAGATTTCAAGAAAAGAAAGGGTAATGGGCTGTAAGGATAGGATAGTCAGAGTAGAAGGTTCATAGTCACAGAAGCCTGATGGAGACAATAGAGGGCTTTATCATATAAAGTGTTCACTGGAAGTGTGAATTTAAGGCATCGTCTCTGCCACAGTTGTGGGCAGACTTGTGCCAAATAGTTAAAAAGCTCAGCACCTTTGACAGCAATAAACTGTTGTTAGTCACTGAAATCTTCTTCTTTTGACTGGAAATGTAGCTACATTAGTTCACATCTTTAAATACAGAGGGCAACATATTAACATAACACAAAGCATAATAACAGCACAGAAAAAAAATATTCGGACATAATACAACAAAACGGTCCAAACAAAATGAAGCAGAAGGACCACTGTGCAACACAATAAAACAATGCAATAATGCACTACAAAACACTCTAGCAGAAAAAACACATCTCAACAAAATGTAACATAGGGAATATGCACAAATAATCTTGTCACATGGCACCAGTGGTAAAAGATGTTTGCCTTAACCATTACCTTACTTACCACTACGGACCTGTGGGAGCACCCGTCAAAAACGTTTTGTGATCCGGTTTCTGACAGTGCTATTTTAAGCACGGTTGGGCACAATTTAAATTATGTGAGATTATGTGTTATTATATGAGAAGCATAACCCTGCATTTAGCACTTTTTTCTAAGTGCAAAGGCACCCTTGCACCCAAAATGAGCCACAGGGTGCATTTTGCATTAAGAAAATAGCACTCAATGCAACAGGAATATCAGCAGCCAGTAGCTGCTCATGCTTTTTTCCTGTGCTCTTGCTTTATTCCTGTGCTCTTGGGTTGGCATATGATGACGCGTCCTTCTATGTTAATTTATACACATTAGGACTCGTTTTAGGCCGATGAATCTTTTGACCCAGTGGTGAGACAACGTAGAACGAGATAACTGATCAGTATGTCAAGTAATATGTCAATAATGTTGTCAACATATAACACCACAATATATTTCACTTTAGACATTGGTTAAACTGTCGGCACAACCATGACTTTTCAGACATGAATAACCACACCTTGTTGAAGTTTTGTGTATTTTATTCCCTATTGATTACAATCTAACAGCAGATGAATTAGTCTCAAAACCAAGAAGCAAAGGAGCATAGTCACGATATGGCAACTGTGATAAGATTTTGACAATGTAAAGATCAGAACCATTGAGACACTAACATAAGAGATACACAAGTCAGAATGCATAGAACACCATATAAGCCCAGTTCAGCATAGTACAATGTCAGTCACGTCTGTTGGTGTCAATCAAGGTGAATACCTAATCTAACCACTAATTGGCATCAGCATGTTGGACTTAATGCAAAATAATTTAGAACACCAATTTGGAAAACATCTAACTAGGATTTCTAACAAAAATACAGCAGTTGGTACCTAGAAAGGAAAAGCATTTAGACAAATTACAATAGCAATTGTCATAGTTACCCTCCTCGGAATGAGTCAGCATACAGGATCAGTCTTCGTCTTCAGGACATCAGTAAGAGCGCCAACAGTCTATTTCATCTAAGGATGGGCCACTTCCCTCATAAGGAGGAGAAGTGTAAATGGGGCAGTCTATGGGTGAGGATGGTTTTGTCTAAGTCTCAATCACCAAATAAAGTGACAGAGTTTCGGGATGCAATCGATATCATTCCCTGCCTAATGCTCTTGAGTCTCCTGTGTCATGAGTTTTTATCCCTTTTTCATAATACATTCCCCCAAAATTCTATTGGATAGTCACTACACCCCACTATCTTCAACCTATCAAATTATACATTAAGTAATGCATTTGTCATTTCATGATAAACTAGAATATTTTGATTGGTCTTCATAATTGAAGTTTTCGTAGGTGGCACATCCGGGGTTACTTCATTTTCTGGCACGTTCATCAGGTCAAAAGTTCCTTTGTCCATGGTCGAATGTCCTTGGAAGCTTCCATAATTGTTGCAAAGCGTATAAAACTTATACTAAAACATCCAGCAAGCGGGTGAAAATACAACTGCCATTGATACAATAAGCGGAGAAAAGAACAAATGCTGGGTCATGGCCTTTTGCGAGTCAGCACACTGAAGGAACAGAAAAAACATGCTTTAATATGAGAGCTACACGACTAAGTTTTCAACTCATGCTAACTTAAGACTCATGGATTCTAATAAACGTAATCCTTATAGAGGTTAACATATTCAATTTACAAACAATTATTTCTTATAATCGGCATTAGTATATAAGTACAATAGCAGCTTCACACTTATAATTGCGTTAAGAATACATTCAAATGAATAATATTATGTAATCGTTTTTGTATGCAGCATTGTTAGGTATAAGCATTTCACATCTAATATGTAATGTTCAAACTATGCTCTCTCAGTCCCTCCTCTGATGACGCTCGTCATCACACAAATCTCTTTTGAACCTTAATTTTTCACCTTGCGCATAATACGCATTTCAACATCTTGCACTTTATGTGAGCTTTCCCATATTTCATTGAACATTTTCTCTTTCACTTTCTTAATTTCTTCTGGCTCTTTTGGTCCAATTTCTTTTTACTTTGTCATTGTTTTTACATGCCCCCCATAATCCTAATAGACAAATCAAAACAATCAGTAAACCCATGAGAATTTTTGCAAGTACCCCATTCTAAATGTTAGTAAACCAGCTTCCGACTCGATCAATTCCTTTTCCAAATTTCTCCCAAACACCAGGTTCTTTCAGATCCTTTAAATCTGCACTATCTCTAGTAAGGTTAGTAAGCATGCTTCTAATTTTCTTACTGTTATCCGGGATAAATGAGCAACAATGACGCTCATTAAGCATTTTGCAGACTCCTCCACTCTTTGCTAAAAGAATGTCTAAAGCAAGCCGATTTTGAAGAGTCATAGCTCTTTCTGCAGCAAGTTCAGTATCCATCAGGAGTATAGCTCCTGTAAAATTTGTCAACATGTTATCCACTATAGTAGACAACTTTTGAATTTTCATGGAATTCAAGATGACCCCTACTGATGGGATTATAGCTCCAAATATATCACCAATGACAGCCGCCACTGATTCTCGTTTATGTCTAGGATGTTGTAATTCAGACGTTTTAGGTATTTGTTTTAAGTCATCAATTTGGTATATCTTTGGGAATACTATTCCCAAATAACATGTCCCATACCATCCCTTAGGGAGACGGTAATAAGCATTTAACCCACAGATGTAATATATTCCAGGAATCACTGGGTCTTGTCCATTCAGCATAAAGGTCCACTTGCTCTGAAACAAAAACACATGTCTGCATTCACTCATTCCCACAAACAAATTATCCTGTTCAGATTTTCACCTATATATACACAAAGCCTACCTACATGTAATGCATCTATAGCTAATTTGCCTTGCGTTTTGATTGCAGTGTAAGCATAATCATTCGCATATGTACGTTTCTCTAATCCTTTTTCTAACCTTTCTTTCAATGCTTTGCGTCTATCATCCATGTGATCTAAAAAGCTTTTCTCTACAGGCGATAGTAAGCAAGTCAAATTATTGCGGTGTGCATAGGCGGTGCCAAATGTAAGTGTTGGCTCAAAGAATCCTCTAACTATCTTTATATCGTGCTCTTTAGCTAATTTATTTAAGAACTCAATCACAGGCACATAGGAAAACACAACATCCAAATTTGAATAAAAGTATTTCACATGCTCTTGATTATAGAATCTTGTTAGTAGCAAGCTGCAACTAATTCCGTAAGTAAGAGGGAGGCTATTGAGAGAGCGTAGTTTAAACATTACCTATTTTAGATGTGAAATGCTTATATTTAACAATGCTGCATTAATAATATTATTCATTGAAACGTATTTTAAACGTGGAGAATTTTTCGCATGCATATACTAATGTCGACTGTAAGAAATAATTGCTTGTATTATGACTAACTAAAAACATTAACACGTATAAAGACTGCATTTTATTAGAATCCATACATCTTAAGTTAGCGTGAGTCGAAAACTAGCTGTGTAGCTCTCATATTAAAGCGTATTTTTCTGTTTCTCCAGTGTGCTGACTTGCAAAAGGCCATGGCCCAACAGTTGTTCTTTTCTTCGCTTATTTGCAACAATGCTAATTTTTCTCATCCGCATGCTAGCAGCTTTAGTATAAAATTATGGACTTTGCAACAAACATGGACACTTTCAAGGACATTAAATCGCGGAAAAGAGAACTCTTGACCAGAAGTGTGTGCCAGAAAATGAAGTAACCCCGGATGTGCCACCTACGAAAAACGTCAATTATGAAGACCAATTAGAAGAATGAAAAATATCATAGAATGACAAATGCATTACTTAATGTATAATTTGATAGGTTACAGATAGTGGGGTGTAGTGACTGTCCAATAGAATTTTGGGGGAATGTATTTCAAAAAAGGGATAAAAACTCATGACACAGGAGACTCAAGAGACGGAGGTAGGGAATGATATTGATTGCATCCAGAAACTCTGTCACTCTATTTGGTGATCTGAGACTTAAACAAAACCATCCTCACCCATAGACTGCCCCATTACACTTTCTTCCTTATGAGGGAAGTGTCCCCTGCCCTTAGATTAGATAGACTGACGGCGATCTAACTGATGTCCTGAAGACGAAGACTGATCCTGTATGCTGACCTATTTCGAGGAGGGTAATTATACTGTTGCTAATGGAAATTCATTTGTTTGCCTTTTCTTTCTAGGTACCAACTGCTGTGTATTTTTGATAAGAGACCTTAGTTAGATGTTTTCCAAATTGATGTTTTAAATTGTTTTGCATGAAGCCCAACATGCTAATGCTAATTAGCGGCTAGATGAGGCATTCAC